>NC_138672.1:7933841-8653841 GCF_964273445.1 Streptopelia decaocto
GGCGACGGGATAACGGGAGCAGCAGGAACCACCTGCTCCACCTGGTTTGTTTGGAGGATTTTGCTGGTTTGCTGCGAGACGCCAAAGAAGAGGATTATGCAGGAGCCTGTCAGGAGGCCAGTGACATTTATAAAGTATTAATCCCTGCCGTGTGTCACTTGCCAGCGTGTTTGATAGTGGCTCTGTGCTGGCTCCCATGGTCTCTCGCCTCTCTGCCGCTCAGGCGTGGTTTTGCTACGCTTCAGGGACTTGCTGGATATTTTTTCCCCCTAGTCACTTTTTCTACCAGGAATTCCTCCTCCTCCTGTCTGGGAGCCTGTGTCTCCTCCTGGGTTCACCACGGAGCTTGCTTTGATCATCTGCTCTCTCCCTCCTACCACAGGCCCTCAATGTCTCCCCAGACACAATCCCCAGTGCTGTCTCTGCCAGCTCAGCCCTATTTCATCTTTAAAAGAGGCTTAAAAGACTCTTTACAGGGGCAGCAAAGGGGAGAAACAAATATTCTGCCTCCATACACGTGCCGGTTCCCACCAGCCCCAGCCCAGCAGCACCCGGCCGTGCTGGGGCTCAGGGAGCATCACACCACGGTGACACCGCAGTGACAACTTCTGTCTCTTGGCAGCCCTCAGGGAAGAGAAAATGAGCAACTGTAGCTTTAAAACAAAGATTAGATGCAATTTTTTTTTCCCCTTCTCTCCCTCCCTTTCTCTCTCCTTTTTTAAAGGGAACTTGTCAAGGTTTCCATCAATAATAGATAATGGTGCATCACTCTGGCAGGTTACACCCTCCGGCTGTTTTGATATTTTCCAGAGAATTTGTCAGCAGTGTTACAGCAAAGGAGGGCTGGGGGAGGGGTGCAGGGGGGGGAGAGGCCTCATTAATTTTTTGTCATTTGCATTCCCACTGTTAAATAATGTATTGATTGCTCTTTCTCTCTCCCTCTTTTAATTCTCTCTCTTCTGCGGCATCTCGCAGCTGATGGCCCTCACTCCGTGACAGATGAGTTTGTCACAGGTACCAGACAGCTCGTGCTGCCTGGGACGGGGCTGGGAGGGCTCAATGTGACCCCAGCAGTGGCTCTGGCATCGCCACACAAGTCACAGCTCCAGTGGCACCGGCTCCTCGCAGGAGGACACTGGGTCTCCCTCAAACCAGTTCCTAAGACATCCCAGTCCATGACTTAGTGATTCACCTCCATACCCAGCTCCTGCCATTGGGGAGGTCAGGGACAACAGCACATGTGTCCTGGCACACTTGGATGTCACCAAAGCAGGAATTGCCAAGAAGTTGGAGCAGTGGCAGAGATGCACAGCCAGGGAATCCATCACCCCTGCCCTCACCAGCCCAGCTCCCTGGGCTCTGCAAGGAGGAGCCGCTGGAAGAGACAACGTGGGCAGCTCAGACCTCGGGAGGGCAGGAAAACAGAAACACTGAGGGGATTTTGCTCCTTCTGACTTCACTGGGAATCTGCATCCTTGTCCCTTCGGTCGACCTGAGCCCAAGGCCCCGGGAACCCAGACACGAGGCCCATTGGATTAGCAGCTGAGCTAGACAAGAATTTGCACATGATTAGGGTTTTGCTTGGCTTATTGGGGCTTGGCTTCCTTTTTAATTAATAAATACTTAATTACATAGTTAATATTTTAATATTTCCTTTTAAAAACGTCTGATTTAATGAAGTTACTGCCAGCTATTTGTTTTGTATGACTTTTATGTTTATCTTCCTCTTTCGTTTCTCATTTCCCCCTCTACTCACCGCTCTAATCCCCGAAGCTCCGAGGTGATCTTTGCTACTGGAAACGAGCAGCTGGGCTTTCAGCTGAAATGGAACCTGGCCCTTGGCGCTGACATCCTTCAGCCAAAGGTGCTAATGTGAGTTATTAGCGCTCAGGTACTTCACCGCAAATGCACCGACCCCTGGGGAGAAGAGGAGAGGGGAGGGGAGGGGAGATGCTGCGGGAGCTGCCCAGGGCGGGGAGGCGGGAGAGGAGCTGGGGTGTGAGTGGGTACGGGTCTGGGGGTACCCCCAAAGTCACCCCCAAAGGTGAGGACAGCCCTGAGCCTGTGTGTGCCTTTCAGTCAAACCGCAGCTGCATGCACAGCTTGTCTCAGGGGTGGCTAGTGGTACCCAGGTGAGGATGGAGAAGGGACCCAGCAGTGAGGATGAGGGGGAGATGGATGTGAGCCCCCGCAGTGGTGATGGCTCCACACCTCCTTTCCTAAGCCCTTGGTCGTCGCTCCAGCTCCTCTTGCTCCAGGATGATCCCCCCGCCATGCCCTGCGCACAAGCGGGTGGATGCATTGAGACAGACACTGAGTTAGAGCAACTTTGGCTTCCTGCCCCCCTCCCTCACTCCCCTGCTTCACAACCAGCCCCAACCAGCAAAGCCCAGTTCAAAGCAGCATTCCCACAGTACAGATGGGCTGAGCAGCACCTGGGATGTCTCCTCCAGCCTCTCCGGGGGAGCACGCGGTGGGGGACGTGGGTGTTTTCACAGTAATCTTCATGAGCAGCCTATTGGGATAATAAAACAAATAAACAGAAGAGTTATAGCCAAGACACTCGGGGCACCATAAAACAGGCTAAAAGCAAATACAGCGTCGTTAATCCATCATAAAATAACAGCCTCTTACGATCCTGAATGCATCAAAATGAAGAGGAGACCGGCGGGGTCGTGATGCAACCAGGGACGTGCTGAATGTGAAGCAGGGCTGGCAGCAAACCCCAACTCACTGGGTGAATCTGGGAACTCAGGTCTTCCCACCCAACTGGGTTTAAAACCAGTAACACCAGTTCAGGCCAGAAAGAGGGTTGTGCTGCACACACCTTGGTCTTGTGGTCTCCCTGCCTCCCGTTGGAGAAGATGCCCAGCAAAGGCTGATCGATAACTCTGCAGGTTGAAGATTGTTTCCTGAAAGCAACAGCTCTATATATACACAGCCCTAAACATATTAATATATTAGTATATTTCTATGTAACATATTAATATATTAAATAATATCCTTAAATACACACATATATAAGCTCAAGGCCTCAGTCTGGTGCTGACAGCAGTGACTTTGGCCTTGACTATTTTTGGAAGCCTCACAAATGTCCACTGGGCCCCCAATTTCTCACTGTAGCGTCTTTTATTTGAGCAGAGACATTAACGTCCAGGAGCCACCCGTGCCCGGCTGTGCTCGCTGTCACCTCGGCGGGCAGGGAGGAGCGGACAGAAACCCTCTGGGGTCCTTTGCTGCCTCCTCTTAATTAGAAACCTCATTTTTAAGTCTTACGTGTCCTTCCGCAGGGTTAGTCGCTCTCACCTGCTTAATCCTGGGAGATTATTTGCTGGTGCCTTTTTAAAAAAACCCAAACGCCCCAAACCCTTCAGTCCTCTTTCAATTCTTTTCATTTCACCTCATTTAATTCCTTGCCAGCTTAATGACTTGGTAGTAATGAGTAAGATGAAAATTAGGGCTTAATAAGTGTTAAGAAAAGACAGTTTTCTTGCTGATGAAGGGAGTGCGGTGGTGGGAAAGCAGAGGCTGGGGAGAGCACAGTGATAACCCCAAAGCTCTTCCTGACCTTGAGATGGGTAATGTCATCTCCGGGCTGTAACCAGGGACAGTGACGGCTGCAGCTGGGACCAGGGACATGCCAGGCCCGGGAGGAGGATGCTGGAGGGAAGGGGAGAGGATGGAGATGAGGAGGGGCTGGCACAGGGACTCTGGAGGGGAGGTGACGATCCCAGCTCAGCATCCCAAGCCCCACAGGCCGGGAAAGCCCAAAGGCTGCGGAGACCCCCACAAGTTTGGGGAACCCTGCACCCACCTGGCGACATAACTTTGTCCTGAAAAGCTTCTGGTGGGGTGGCACCCACCAGTTCTGCAGTTGAGGAGCTCAGAGCCCAGCGAGTAAATCCAGCTCTGGGGCTGTGGTTACGAGACCAAAACTGCGTTTTGCTGTCTCTGCCAGAGCAAGGAACCTGCTGACTCAGCAGAGCAGGTGTTGGCAGGATACGAAGCAGCTGATGGTCACTGGTACCCAAGCATCACAGGCACGAGGGTGCCAGGACGCATAACCAGATCAGCCCCGCTAACGACAGACCCGCCAGCCACTCACGCTGCACTCGCTCGCTTCGGACATACGCTCTAATTAACAACAATATCAGGACTGACAGGTAAATCAGGGCCAAAAAGGCACAGAACTAATCGACCTGCCAGAAAATGTGTCCAACAAGATCCACCCCCCTGCAGGCACCCAGCCCCTCCGTAATGCAGACACCCCCCGGCCACCCTCCGCCAAATGCCGCGGTGGGTCCGGCCCCGGGCGCTGGCACGGCCGCGCGTGGGCAATACTGATGATTTCCTAATGGGCCCTGAGAGCCGCTTCCATCTCTGCCGCCGGCCACGTCATTCAAGCGAGTGGCTCCTCAATCATCTCATTTGTGGGACCCCTGGCCAGCACCTGCTCCCAATCTCTCGTTGGTGCTGGCAGCGATTTTTCCTCCCAGAGATTGGTTTGCTCCTTCTGCTCCCGGGTGCTGTCACTTCAGAGATGCTGGTCATTTTTTAAGTGCATTTCTTGCTCTTTTGATCCTTATGTTACACCCCTTGGAGTAACTGGGCATGAGTGAACTAGAATACTGGATCAGAACCATGGTTAACTCATCTGTGTGGATCTGCGGGAGGCTCTGAGCGCAGTCTGGGTTAATTCAGGCAGGGATGTTTTGGAGAGAGGGTTTT
The DNA here is from genome assembly GCF_964273445.1 of Streptopelia decaocto. Taxonomy (NCBI): domain Eukaryota; kingdom Metazoa; phylum Chordata; class Aves; order Columbiformes; family Columbidae; genus Streptopelia; species Streptopelia decaocto. The sequence continues at coordinate 7,938,570 of NC_138672.1, forward strand.
ATCTGAAGAAAAAGCATAAATCCCAGCACCTCTAATTAACCCAATGAGCCTGCTGGGTGGCAATGCCGGCAGCCCTGGCTGGGTGCAGGAACAGGTCTGGCTGTGCCACCGTCCCTGCCGAGCACTGTGCATTGCGGCGGGGCCACGGAGGAGCCGTTTGGGTTCGGTGTAAGAACGTTTCTCATTAAATCCATGCAATGGAGGACCGGGGTGGATGCACATTTGCACATCCACGCTGGGACCGTGCGACATGACACACATGCAACTTTAATTCCAGCTTTTCCAGATGCGATGAGACACAGAAATCCAATGACCGAGCAGCGTGTGCAGGGTTTGCAGGCAGCGAGCCATCCTCCCGTCGTCTCCTCTTCTCCAGGTGCAGAGGAGAGGCTCCAGGCAATACAGGAGGAATTTAATTCTTCTTTGCAAGGAAGAGAGACTTTTCCAGTGCAAGAACTAGAGGTACTTAGATGGGTTTTCACATGGAGGGGTCAGCCAAGCTGCTGAAATCCTTACCCACGGGTGATGCAGGCAGAAAAAATCTGTAGGCTGAAGAGGAGAGTGGATGAGGAGCTCCAAGAGTTCAAACACCCTGAGCTGTTCCAGCTCGCTCTTGTGCATCTGCTTATGGCTAATATGGGAGACAGGAGACCAAAAGCACTAAAAAGCCACGATTAGGTGGCAGGAACCTCCAGCAAACCCCGGTGGGGATGTGCTGGGCGACGAGGGGGTGGGTGCGTCTGTTTTGAAGGGAGTGCCTCATGCTGGGAAAAGAACTGATTTGGATGGGGAAATCTATTCCTGCTGGCGCTGTGTACTATAGATCCGTAAATAATCAGCCCTTAAAAGCAACTGCCTCAACTAAATCAGAGAGGCATGTAAACATCCCAAAACTGCATGACTAGAGAATAGCGCTTGGATTCAAAAGGATGCTCCAATCCCCAAACCCCCTTTTTCAGATGGTTTTTAAAATTCTAAGTCCTATAAGAGCCCAGTCCTGCTGTGACGAGTGGCTTCAAAGAGCCCCATCATATTAAAATCAGATGCTGCTCCCACACAGCCCGAGATCAGAAACACCTGCAGTGGGGATCGATCACCTGATTAGGGGGAATTGATTGCCCCAGCCTCATTAGCATATCACTAGTGTTGACCCCGTGGCTGGCCCCGCTGGAACGGGCTGTGACCTGGATGGATTAGAGAGCACAGTGTGCTGAGGAGTGATGGGAAATCAGTAAATGGCAGAGAGGGAGGTGAGAACCCCGGTCGATAGCATCCACCTCGTTACTCTGCTCGACACCCCCGGAGCATCACTGGGGATGCGGCTCCGGAGGCGCGGTCCCTGCCCATCGCAGTCCCCAAGTGCAGCATCCCCCGTGGGGACCGAGGAGAGTTTCTTCGGGAGCTCCAGCTCTTTCGAACATTGACTAATGTTTTGGGTTTTGGTTTTTTTTCAGTGCCGTGAGTCAGTAGCCCCATATAGGATTTCCATCTGTGCTTTGCGAGGCCTCGCCAGACTGTGCTTTAGGCCCGTGTCCAAACGAAGCTGAAGAATTAGCTGGGTTTGATTTGCACACAAAAGAGGGGAGGAGGAGCCCTGACTATTCCTGAATAATCCCATATCCAGCCTGAACCTTCCCAGGACCCACCTTGCGAATGATCAGCACAGATTTGGCAAAAAAAGGGGTTTCCTCGCTTCCTTCTGCCATTTGGGATGTTGCTGTGGTGGAACTGCCATGTCCAGCCCTGGATGCAGCGGTGTTCCCGCGTGGGATGAGCTCCTCCACGGGGATGCTGTCCATCAGCTCTTGTTATGGTTCATTTTCTGTACTGGGTGAATTACTGTGAGAGACTCCTCACCGCCAGCCTGCGCCCAGCCCATTGCTGGATACTCTAACACAGCGAATTAATTAGCAGCGATGTGTTAAGCGCCTGCGAATCTCATAACTGTAATTGCACCGCAGTGCTCCAGCGAGGAGCATTTGATCTCCTATTGATTAATAAAGCAGTTTTTCCTCTTTCACAAGGTGTCTCGCTTTCCACTGGCTCTTGTGCCACCATTTTTGAAGAGGAATAACTTGACCGCGGAAGAGCCGGAGCGCAGGAATTGCTGCGTCCTGTGGGATGTGATGGTCACCCTGGTATTGCAGGTGGGATGGGGGGAGAGGACCAGGGACCATGTGCATCCCATAGCATAGAAACATAGAATCATTTCAGTCGGAAGAGACCCTTAAGGTCATTGAGTCCAACCACAACCTGGCACTAAACCACGTCCCTAAGAACCTCATCTATACATCTTTTAAACACCTCCAGGGATGATTTTTCCAACTGCAAGAACGGCCAGTGCCCCCACTCAGCACCGGGCTCCACCGCCCCTGAAATGGAAACGAGTGAGCGGGATTCATCTGAATTACACTGACCTTCCCAACCCCAACGCTTTAGAGGAATGATTACACATTATTTTATGAATAAGTAATGTCTTGCTGCAGACTTCCACCTGTTCCGAGCGTCTCTGTGTGATCTCTGTGGCTTTCAGACGGGGAGTTGGAAACAGAAATCTATTTTGCAGGCAGCAGCGATGTTTGAAGCCTCCCTCATCCCGCGTTTCAAGTGTTTATCTCCGTCTCTCGCTACAGCTGCGCCTCCTGCGTGGCAGGCAGGTCTGACTGAGCAGATCAAGCTCTCGATGTTAAAAGTTTTCGCTGCTGAGGGTCCATCTCCCGGTCCAAAGGAAAAGTTGTCGTGGATATCATTAAGCTGCCAAAGAGAGAAACGAAACCCAGCTAATTGGGTTGGCAGCTGGATCCCAATTAATTAGCTGATTAACTATAGACGTGTCCAACACGGGCAGCTGCTGTGTTGCATTGCGAGGGGAACCCGGGGTCTGTAGGATGGCAAATGTGCTCGTCACACTGCGGAGGGGACGGCAGAAAAGCCCTTGTGTGCTCGGCGTGGTGCACGTCGCTGTGTTTAAATATCTTCCTCCTCCTCTATGGAACCGACCAAGAATTAAACAAGAATTGCTTCACTGTCCCCTACCACTGCCACCCCCCCAGCAAAAGGCAGAGTTATAGTAACTGCTGTGGCCCTCAGGACAAAAAGACATTAAAAAATTCCCCCCACCACCCCCACCTTCCTCTTCCCTTCCCTTGTCAAAATAAGCACATTAAAATATAATACTGAACATATTTTGCCACCAACCCCAATGCGTCACGCTGCTCAGGTGTTCCTCCTCTTCATGAAACCAGAGTTGGCCCAATTTACTTATTTTAACATCATTTCAAACAAGGAGTCAAGACACTCCATTTTTAAAGTATTATGAAGAAATGTTTTGACACAAAACCCAACCCCTCATTTATCAAGTCCTCATCTAATTCAGCACAAGTTCATGAATAATTTCCATGAGCCTCAAGCCATTTACCACTGATGAGACTCAGATAAACGCAGGTGTCCCTTGTCCCCTCTCGGGAGATGCAGCAGTGAGATGCCCATTGGCTCCTGGGAGCTGGGGACCTGTGGGACAAGGTGACACCAAAGTCCCTGCGAGTCTTCTGGTTCAACACCAGGCAGGCTTCATCCCATCTTCTTCAGAGCCCAACAGAGCCCGACAGAATCTGAAAGGTATTTTGCAGGATGATTCTCTTATTATTCGTTTTAAACGCAATTCTAAGTACACTGGGAAAAAAAAAAAAATAACAAGTATTCACACCAGAATTCTTGACTGGCAATTGATATCAATGTAGCTCGAATTTTGTCTATTACTAGATTCTAGGAGCGACCCCTCTCAGAACACAATCCCTCTACAGAACCATGTGTCAACTCTGGAACACAGTCCTGAACCATCAACTGAGTTTGAAACCAATCTAGAACATTATATAGAACTTTCAAGTGACCCAGAACCTGCTCTAGAACCATCAAGTGAGCTCGAACCCTGTATAGAACCTTGAAACTGAGCTAGATCACAATCTGGAAATGGGCAAAGCTGCCTGGAACACAGACTTCTGCAAACAAGAGGGACAAACAAAATATGCCACCCTACAGTGAAAGCCACATAACAGGGGCCTGTGGAGCTGCTGAGGGTCCAGCCTTGACCCCAAACCCTCCCCAGGGCAGAGCGAGGGTCTGTCCCTGCACCCCCAGAGAGGAGCTCAGGGGTGACGAGCACGAGGGGCTGCGATGGACACGTCTGTGGTCTTGGCTCTTTTCTCTCCACAGGGCTGCAGCAGCCCCAGCTCAGCATCCCCGAGCTGCAAACCCACTGCCCAGGCTTTCTGGGGCTTTCTGAGCTCGGACAGCAGCTCTCGGGGGTGATTTGGGGGGCAGGAGGGCAAAGAGCTCCCGTCTCGCCTCCCCGCTCCTCTCCATGGCAGCTGACGGCAGCATAAGCACGTGCTGCCCTCAGGGGCTTCCAGACAGCTCCGCACACACCTCAGCAGGGCCAGGGCTGCCTCTTGTTCACATTTTCCTAAATAAACGATGCTACAGCACAGATTCTCCTGCACTGTTTTTTATGAGCACTAGCAGCTCTCCCCAGGTTCGGATGCAGCTGCGGGATGTCTGCACCGCCTGTGAACCCAGCTGTAAACCGGAGCGGGAGTCTGAGCCTACAACTTCTGGCTGACTTACAACAGAATATTTTTATCATTAATTTTTCTTTACGAAGTCTTTTGAACCACATTTTTCCCTTCCTGGGATCTCCTGGAGCCAGCGCGTGGGTGTTCGGCGCCGTTTTACAGCATCCAGCTTCACAGAGAGTGTTTATCAGCGGGGTTAAGCTGGAAACTCTTCTCCTTCTGACATTCGCAGCTTTGCACAGTCGGTTTCGAGCAGTTGGTAAAGATCCAGCCAGGGGTCCCAGCTGACAGATGCCATGAGATAACCTGGAAAACACGAAACGCTGGTTAAAGCACCCATGTGTTGTCACGGGGGTTCAGCCCAGGGGTGGTTTTGGCAGCCTGGGGTGGCCCTTTGAGCAGCTGGGTAGATGCTCCTGGGGGTTTTGCAGTCCGGCTCTTCTAGATGCTGCCTCTGCCACAGCCGCCTGCCCAGAGCCAGAGCGCAAAACAGGCCTGTGTGGGGGAAAATAAAAGAAAATAAACAGAAAAATGGGATTAGAAATTATAAACGGCAACAGACAACAACAACAAAAATATACAGCTTTCTCCTCAAACAGTTCTTTCAGTCCCAACAGCGTCTGCTGTGCAGAGCTCACGTCTGAAAATTCACAGCTGCTCAAAAAAGGGAAAAAAAAAACCCTCATGAATTATTTATTTCCGCTCAGATCAATCCCTCAGCCTGCTGTCAGCGAGGAATCAAAGCCCCAACAAGGCAGGCAGCGGAGGAAGCGGCTTCCACCCCCAAAGTGGCCAGCGGGTCCACGGGTTCGCGTGCTGCACCTCGCCCCCTCCATCCCCATCCCCGTCCCCGTCCCCGTCCCTGTGTGGCCGCGGTGCCCATGCCAGCAGGAGCCCCCCACACCCCATTTCTGAGCTCCTTCCAAGACCCCGCGCATTAATAATTGATGGCAAAAGCTTATTTTAAGGCACGTAAGTCACCTTGTTCCCAGGGAGGCTTTTCTCCCTCACCCCCACACCCAGCCCGTCCCCACCAGCACGGCACTAACGGAGGGCGCTCCATCCCCGCTCTGCCTTGCCCGGGGTGATTCCACCTCCTGCCCGCAGCCTCGGAAACTCCGGTTCCTCTGGCTGCAGCCCGGTCCTGCCTCCCCACCGCCTCTTTCCCCTTGCAAAGTGACAGGGAAGTTAAAAAAGAGCCCGGTCGCTTTGGAGACAGGTGAGAGCTTCACCAGAGTCAAGTGTCCCTCCCTGCCACCGCTTCTGGATTTCAGGACATTTGACATCTTTACTGACAGCAGTGAAGAGCCCAACACAGAACCTGCTCCCTTTCCCACGAGATTCCCCCAGCCAGCCCTAATTCAGTTTGGAGTCCCCGAAACCCTGACCCATTCTCAGGGGGAACACTTCTCCCCCTGAAAGCACTGGTTTTGGTGTCTCTATTCTCCCCATCCCAAGCCCTGTGCTGTCAGAGCAGCACTCTCAACCTCCTCCCTCCAGCATCTCTCCTCCTACAGCATCTCTGGGCGGGTGCAACGCTGCTTAATTAGCCCCTGCAAAGTGCTGGGTCTGTCATTAACCACCCTCCTGCTCTCAGTCTGGAATGCGTTTGGCGATGCTGCTGCAGCTCCGCTTCTGCAAAACCCAACCGCAGTTCGGCAGCCGGAGAGAAACGCGAGAGCGGGCACAGGGACCGGCTGCTCCCAGACCCCGTCCCTCCCCATGCCCGTTTGCCTTTGCACGGCGACTCTCTGCCAAAAAAACCCCAACACACCGCATTTCCCACTGCCTTAACCTGCCTGCGCCCCACCGAGCACGGGGCTCAGTGTTTCTGCTGATGCTGCCCCAGTTCCCCCGTCACCCCGCTGTCCCGACACCCCCGCGATGCTCCGGGAGCGCAGCCAGTGCAGCGCTGAATTCCTGCAGCACCTTCCCTGGTGCAAAGCCATTTATCACCGCGCGCAAACAGCTCGCTCGCTAAAGGCCACGCCATGACAAAATGCCAATAGGTGTATTTACATTCAATATATCCTGCTAATCTGGCCTTCAGAAAGCGTCTGCTGAATCTGTCCTTTCGTTCCTGGGCATCACCTCTTTAATCAGTCTCTCGTTACTGATCACGGATTGATTTCAGTTCCAGTAGCCAATAGGTTTTCCTTTTAATTTTCAGCATCACGTTTAATTAAAGCAAAGTGGGTCTGACCCCATCAAATCATATCAAAGTCTGTCTAAACCCCAAGTGAGAGAAAACACCGGCATAAATTATTGATTAATCTTTGTTCAGATTAATCTATCACTGCCTTTCCCTGGGCAGCGTGAGGACGGAGCTCACAAGATGCTTCTCTTGTGGCAGCTGTTTTGTGGCTGCTGAGGACACCGTGGAGTCTCCAGCCAGGGAGGCACAGCCGAAAACCTGCTCCCCTAGAGCATCGCAACCCTCACCCCCTTCTCCCAACAAACCCCAGCCCTGGGTGCCGCTTCACCCTGCGAGAGGTTGCTAAACCTCCAGAGCTTGTTGTCCTCCGGGAGAATGATGCAAACTATAGTGAGAAGTGTGATTAAAGAAATCATCCCTGTTTCTGCACAAAATCCAGACTAAAGGCCCTTGGGCTGGAACAACAAGTGTTTTTTCCTGGTCTGGGTCAGCACGAACAATGCTCAGGGCAGGGAGACCTTTCCCCCCTGCCTGGCTACCCCTCGAACAGACTTCCAAGTGATCACAAAGCTGGTACCTGGAGGTGGGTTTATGTCAGATGGGGACCGACCAGAAGTGGCTGTGATGGGGAGAGAACACCCCGCAGGCACAAGGGAGGTGCCGCGGCTGGTGAGGGTTGTCCTGGTGAGCACCAGCCCCGGGCCAGCAGGATTTTCTGCCCCTCGCGGGCTGGGTGAGAGTCTGAGCGCAGAAATGATGCAGAAATGCTAAAAACCAGCAAAGCCTCGGAGCACCCAAGGGATCCTCTGCGGCTCGGCCGGAGCCGGTTCCTTTGGCAATGCAGCAACCTGAACCCGGAGAGCAAACACGCCGCTGGGATTATGAATAAAGATGGAGCCGAGCCGTCCCTCCTGCTCCCGCCGCAGCCGGCTCTCCTGCCTGAATACTAATCGCTAGTCTAAGCCGAGACCACTTAAACGCAGCTTTGGGGTCAGGGTCTGGAAGAGGCAATTTGCACCGTTCGGGGAAAAACAGGTGGCTTTGCTGGACGTGGAAAACTTCTGTTCTTGGAATAAACTTTGGATGCTGCCAAAACCTGAGAGAGGTGAAGGGCTGGATAGAAATAGCTGGAGGCTGGGGAGGGATTGCCAACAGCATCAGATCAGTTTGTGAGTCAGCAGCATTAGCTCGCACCTCAACGAGCAATCTGCAAATTGTGCAGATCTGCTTTTCACAGTTCACCTCACCTGCTAAATGGCCTCAGATTTACAGCTTGGGTGTTCGCTCAAAAATGACTGAGTTAATGAAGAAGCAGAAGGGAAGAGGGGGAATTAAAACAAACACACAAGAGTTTGGATTTCATTTGAAGAGGTGGCTGCAGCCATCCTGAGCAAGGGTTTATGCCACACTATGCCGACCTCGATTTACAATTAAAACCCCAGAAACACCTGAGACCGGTTCCCAAGCCAGGCATCCCTTTTGCTCCCCTATTTTTCCACCTGTTCGCTGCAGCCGCAGCCCCTGTCTGAAGCCTTTGCCATGCGGGGTGACTCTTTGATCAGGTAAAGATTTCCAATCCTTCTGGATTAAAACCCTCCCGTCATCAAACGCAAACCGGACAAGGGGATCAGTCTGTGCAGGGAGAAGATGAAAGGGGCCGTGTTTCCCCTCCCTTTGTAAAGTGGCGAGATCAATACTCAGTTTCCACTGGGATAAAAGAGCCGGCTCAGCTGCGGGGGAAATTGCCTGGGAAGGAGGAGGCAGGTGGAGAACGAAACAGTGGAAACAGCCACCCCAGGGTTTACCTTATAGTATTTTTAGTGCCGATCTTGGGAGAAAAAGCTGCAACGGGATAGTTCAGAGCAGGACAAGGAGAGGACACGTGCGTCTCGGGGAGGGACAAACGCAAAGGTCCCCAGAACGGAGCCGGGGAGCGGAGGAGGAGAGAGGAGCCGCGGCAGGTCCGGCTGCTCCTTGCGCTTGGCTTCTTGCAAGCGTGTGAAAGCAGGACAGTGGCTTTAAAGCGTCTCTTGGGGTCTCACCCCTCGGCTTTTAGATCTTCAGAAGAAAACCTACCAGCTCTTCACACAGGGCTGCATGTGGGAAGGCACCTGTTAGTCCCACGTGTCTGAAATCTCGGTGTTCACAAACCCTCGGGTGATATTCTTGATAACCGTCAGCACTTTGCGGTCCCTTCGGTGCCGTCCTGGCCCCAAGGTTGGGCCCCCGTCTCTCTAAGCAAAAACAAGTGCCCAGGTTTTGCTGTGGGCCGGGTTTAACGCCAATCTGTGCATCAGGGCCTTTCCCACGGGCACAAGCAGCCACCTTTTCCCACAGAAACTCGGACTGCCGGTCCCATTACAACCCTTAATTCAAACGGTGTTTGCTCTCCTTTGAGATAATGTCATCTTAATGTTCTCTAACTGGCTGCTATTAATCTTGCACTGCAGACGGACAGATCGTTATGAATTGGGGGAGCGGGGGGATCTGCAGCACAGACTGACCAAACACCTTACAAAAACATGATGTGTTCTATGTCTGTATTACACCACATATTGAGACATCTCTACAAGCTGGTCCCTGAGAAATACAGGTAGGTGTCCCACACAAAACATCATTGTTTCTTTAACTATAGTAGCTGCCAAAACACAATGTGGAGACATATTGTAGTTAAATCCTGGTGGGAGAAACCCCGTCCTACAAAGAGCAGTGGGCAAAGAGGACAGCCCAGCACACCCAGACCCATCTCTGCTGTCTTACTGCTTCAGGGGTTCACAGATACCCACCCATGTGCTACCTCTATTTTATTCAGCCTGACCAAGCATCTCCTCTTGTCCCTGAGCATCATCATTTCATGAGGTTTAACAGCTGCTGTGTTCCCGCACAGAGATCACTGCATTGCTGCGCCTTGGGACCGGCCCAACATCTATCGGAGCCAGTGGAGAACTCCCATTGACATCAATCAATCCAAAATGGCAAAGGGTTTGTAAAGCCTGTGATACCTCGGGGACGAAAGATAAAAATATAAGTATTTTTGAAATTTACATTTTAAAGAAATCTCGTTTTCTGTGGCCAATAAAAAGAAGCAGCGTTGCCTGTTGTAATGAAAATTGGGAAATCGTTCTCATCCTACAGATGCTGAGCACGGGGGGAAAGCTGCTGGATTCTGAGCACAGACCTGGGGATGGAGTGGAGCCCGTGGGCCAAACCCACGTCCGAACTGGCGTCCAAGTGCTACAGGCCAGGAGACTCTTCACTAATGGCCCTGAGTGCAATAGGAAATAAACAGCAAATAAAATACCAAATAAACCCCGGGTTTTGCAGCTTCCTTGAAGTACCAGAGGAAAAGGACAAAGTGAATGTGTATCTGAATGCATAAGTTACTTCTTTGAAATAGAAGCCTAAAAAGGAACAGCTTTATTTAAAGCTGGTAAACCAGCAGAATTAAAACGGCCTTAAAGCAGACCAAGGACAGGTTACTATGTGCTAACAGTCTCTAAGAGGAAGTTTTGATTGGCAGCTCCAATTTAAAATGCAGTTTACAAATCAGCGACTTGGAGGTGGGGGTTTAAATTCTGTGCGTTTTTGGGTATTTTTACTTAATTACTTTGCCTTCTGAATGCCCTTCAAAAGCTTTACGTTCCCCATGCTGTGCTGGCGCAGAGCTCTTACAGCACTAGACTTGGGAAAAAGAAAGTAAATCCACTTCTAATCTCAATGGCTAAAGGTGTTACTTTTTGTTTATATCACCACTATTTAATGATAAATACTTTCAGTGCTTCTGATAACCTGGGTGAGGGCATCTTGATTTCCTTACCTTGTGCTATAAGGTGACTTGTATTAAAAAAGAGAGAACTCAGCTCTTTCCCAGTTCGCAGCCTGCAAGGAAAAGGCCCAAACCCCCCAACCTTCGCCAACCCAGAGAAAACCCTTTAAAAATGGTCTTAGATGAAAAAGAAACACTAACCCTTTTGCTGAATTTTGTATCAGCCCATTCACAGTAAAGCAGCCAAAAGAGTTTTTAACAGCAGCAAACAAATTGGTTTGGAAACTGAGATGCAAATGTGGGACTATACCCAAGGTTAGAGCTAAATTGGTGAAGAAAACACAGTTTTAAAGCCCTTTGAGCAAGTATGGGAGGTTCACACCTGCAGGGTATCAGCTGCAATGATACTAGAGAGCTCACCTCTAATTTCCCAACACAATTAACACAGTTGTCGGCAGAGCTTGAGCAGGACTTTTCCACCTTCCTGACCACCCACTGCTCCTTCAAGGATGGACAAACGTCATATCGCTGTGATTTTAAATGTCTCATAGCACAGCACCTCCACTCTCACATCAGCAGCTTTAATTGCATGGATGGCTGTAATTATGTGAGTATAGCAAGGTGCGCAGTAAAACCAGAAAGAAAACTCTTAAGAGTTTAGCAGCTTTGCTTTTTTGGCATGTTTTGTTAAATACTCTGGGTCTAATTTCCTCATGTTTTTCAGCAGGAGAAAAATATTTAATACAAAGAATTTAATTTGCCCGTGATCTTCCACAGCTGCTGCAACAGAACCATGTGCAGTGGTGGAAATGGAATTGAGTGGGAGGGGAGGATCATGAGCACATTGTACATCAGCATCAATCACTTCCCTCCGGAGTGACGGAGAGGAGCTGTCATCCCCAACTCAGGGGTGAATCCAGTGGTGTCTGAGCAGAACAGACCCTTTTGGGAAGGGCTGGTCTGGTTTCTCCCTTTCCCTTTGCTGGGGACACACCTGAGTCAGACAACCAGGTTTTGGGAGATTGAGGACAAAGGGGTTTGGAAGAGTGTGAGCATCTCATCAGTCACCTCTTGGCTCAGGAGGAGTTCACCACGGGAGCAGGATTTACACAAGAGCTGAGTAAAAACCTACAGAAAGAAAATAAAACGTAATTAAGCCTCCTGTTAAGGTTCTATTTGAGCGATTCTAGCTCAAATCCAGCATTTTGGGACCTCCGGCTCAGCCTGGCCCCAGCAGCTGGACAGGCTCTTCCATCCCCCAGGACCAGCTTTATTCCAACAACAACCAGCCCCCCAACAAACGTTCCCCCTTTTCCCATTCTCACCTGACATTTCTCTTTCCTGCAGCTCCCTTGGCGGGTTCCAGCCTCTTCAGCCAAAGGAACCGGCAACTGGGTGACTCTTTAACCTGGCAGAAAATGAGGGGTGTCCCCAGGTCACTGCTCCGTAGATTGTTCTGAGCCAAGGGGAAGCCACAACAGCCCCATTGTCATCCCTGGGTCCCAGCTGCGGGGACTTCAGTACCTTTAAATAAATATGAAAAGGCTCCAGCTTTCTTCTCAACGTTTTAAAGAGGGATTGTCAACCGCAGCAAGGCTCTAAGGAAAGAAAAAAAGGCTAAAAATACCTTAATAAAAGCAAAACGCACACGGGAAGCACAGATGGTGAGGGACAAGGGCACGAGCACAGGCTGCTCCTCCCGCTATCAGCTTTATTTTTGTACTGAGGCTACGGTGAAGTTTCCTGCTAATAATTCTTCACCTGCAGATGCTGAATGAGCAGCTCGTTGTGAAAACTCCATAGCTGAAAAGTGGGTACCGTGGGTTCATTGTAATTTGGTACATAAATCCCAGCCTGCGTTACTGTTTCGTGACTACGACTCTTACAATTGCATTCTTGACACAAATATTGTTTTTTCCTTAATTCAAAATTATCTCACCATTAATATTTTTCACATATTTGTTGTTTTCTGGAAATATTCCTCAGCAGGACATTGCTGGAGATGTTAAACAACAACAGACCTGAGCACGGGGCACAAAGGCGTCTTTAAACCCAAAATGACGAGTCCAGGTATCCGAATAATAAAACATCTCCGTCCTTCATCCCAGCCCTCTGGTTTTCAGAGCAACTTTTTGATTAGCACAACTATTACCGACTACAAGGAGTCTCATCTTAAATTAACCTTCTTATTAACATAAAAAAGTAAGTAGGAGAAATGCTCAGCTGTCCCTTGGTTCTCACAATTTAAAGTGCAATAAAAGAGCATTTACATTCCATTTTTATGTGACAAACCTGGTAATCAGGTATTCGTGCCACTGTTGGGTTTTACAGAAGATAAAAAGAAGCCCGGTTGTTGCAAAGACGGACACCCCGCCCCCCCCGAGGGTTCACCGCTCTCCTCCTGTTCACAAGAACATCTGGAGACGACTCTTGTTTTGATCGCTTGGTTCTAAAAGGGAAGAGAAGAAGACGACCTCAAAAATCCTAACGAGTTCATGACACATGCACATCTTTACAGGAGCTGATCATCTGATATTGAAATCAGAGCCCCTCAAAGCAGGAGAGGTGATGCAAACCCCAGTGCTTTGTTTCGGGGCTGTTCCTCACAAAACAGCGAGTTCCACCCATACTCCATCGGCTTCTGACCTGCGAATGACCATGGAATCAGCCCCATTCCGATACAGAGGAACCAGCTGGAGCCGTCACTTCCCCCATTTACTTGCAGAAAAATCTCTTCCGGAGGTCAGCAGGTGAGTTTAGGAGGAGAAAAGCCCCGCCTAGCACTCGTTTGTGATAAACCGGGGGAACTGGAGGCTTTGGCATGGGCTGTGAGGTTCAAACCTCATGCAGGAGCCAGTTCCCACGTTGAGCCAGGGCAGGGAGACCAGGAGATGGCTTAAGTGCTAAATGCACTAATGAGAACCACGTTGAGAGCCAGCTCTGAGGCCGATCTGTCACCCTAGTGCATGTACTTGAACTAAATCTATAGTCTGAATCTGCAGTAAGGTCACACAGGCAGAGACCCAGACAGGGAGAGAAACATTTCAGGTTTCCACGCAGGGATGGTCACAGCGATCGAACCGAACCGCGTAACCAGCTCGCTGTGAGCACGTGGAGACACATCTCCCGCCTTGGGGCGCTTGGCTCTGTGTGTGTATCAGTGCAGAGCAAGGAGCAATTGATTCCCAGCTAATACTGGTATTAATAGAAAGACCAGTCACAGGGCAGGTACAGGGGTGGTCCTGGTACTGCCCTTCTGCAAGCCCTCCCGGTTCTTTTAGGAAGTTTTGCTCATTTTTGCAATTCCCAGGTCTGGAGACATCAGAACAAGCAGCCGAGTCAAGGCTCAGCACGAGGATCCTCGAGATGTGCTGCAGTTCACGTCCGTGCTCTCTGGGCTCAGCGCTGCCTGGGGGGCAGACCCGCAGGGCCGCAGCATCCCGGCACAGCACCGAGCTGCGAGGCTCCCAGCGAGACACAAATATAGTTAAGCTGCATTTTTTACCTTGAAAAGCAATTCGCAAACCCACAGAGCGATTCTGACAAGCCCCACTGAAAGCCCGTGTACCGAGCTTGCAAGAAAGACGCATTTACCCACCTGCCAGCCCTGAGATTCACGTCGGATGAATCTCTTTCCACTTCATCATCATCATGGCTCAAAATTGCTCTCCAACACAAGCCGGGCCTCATGTCTACTTGCAGGAACTGTTATGGTTTTCAGAGCGTGCAGGCAGCGCTATGTATGAAACCTGATCAGCCTTTGGTGGGTTTAGCTGAGAACATTGATTTGTGGTCCACAAACCTGCAGAGCTCAGGCTGGTACCCAAGCCCAGGTGCTGCGGGTATGACCAGCAGCTGTACTTCACTCCCACTCTTCCCACTAAAACCTCCACTATTGGGAGAGACAAAAGATAAAAGACAAGCCCCTAAGTCTTCTTTAAGCCCTTCTCCAGAAGTTTAGGCAGGAATGATTCCGGCTTTGAAACAGGGGACTGTACCCAGCACTTCCACTCTCTCTTATCGCATTTTCTGGGTTAATATTTCAATGTGGATTGCTCTCCATGGTATGTAGCTCCAGATTAACCTAGGGACTAATTAAAAAAATGCATTTGTTTCCAAGTAGGTGTTAAAAACTTCGTAAGAGGGTAACAAATATACAAGAAAGGGAAGAGAACTAAAAGGCTTTGGTTGGAAAATTGAAGTTGTTCGCCATGGCTTGATGGCTTAATCAGTCGATCAATATTGTTCACAGGGCAGGCAGGGAGGGAGCCATGAGCCGTGATGAAAAATGCATGAGGGGACAAGGGAGACCTGGGAGTAGAAAATTAAAAAGCCAGCCTGTTACATTTGTCCAATATTGGCAGAGAAATTAAAGTGGTTTGGGGAGGGGTGCTGGGAGGGAAGAGGGGAGCCGGCTGCAATATGCACCGCGGATCTGCTGCGGGTTCCCGTCACGAGAGAAACTTTCACATTAATTAAGTTGCTTTCTTAGCGGAAAGATGGATTTTGTAACCTTTAGCACTTGCGAGTGCCGCAGGCGCAGCAGGTGGGGTTGGCACGTGGGAGAATCAAATGGGATTTCTTCACATCAGGGAGGCGATGGAAGACGGCGTGTTCTGATGAGGGTGATACCAAGATGATACCAAACCGGCTAAAGCAACGCGCTCTCCCTGCGGTATTGGGTGAGATTAATAGCTAAACAACTATAAACAACAATGCAGCTCTATAACACTTACAGCCTGAGCCACCGCTGTTCTGCGTGGAGATTTGTTTCCTTTACTCTGTTAAATGCGGCCGCAGTGGCGCTCGCCTTGCGGAAACAGGTACCAGGAGCACTGTGGCTCTAGAAGATGCTCTGGAAGAGGTGAGAGCCAACCACGCTTTAGGTCTTTGCATTAAATACATGAGAGATTTTAAAAGCTGCAACAAACTCCAACAACAAAAAGAAGAAAGGTTGCTCATCATGCAATTAAGCTGCTTTTTGCTACCCATCCCCAAATGGACGCGCTCCCCAAAATGGAGATACTCCCACCTGTTGCACTGGAAGGTTTGCAGGGACAGAAATCAGTTTCTGCGGGGCCTGGGTGAGGGGAGGAGGTTTGTTCCTGCCGCGGTTTTCTGGGGGAAGGAACGTGACAAACAGGTTCGCATTGCGCTTCTCTAAGACAATTATTTTCGCACCGAGGTACCTACAGTGAATGTTATGGCTCTCCATCAGGCTTGCCAATTACAGGTTTAAAATTTCAGGCTCAATTAACACACACTGGCTGATGCTGTTTTCTGCAACTAATTATCTCCAAGTGCCAAGACATGAATCCACATTTAATACCTTTGTGAACTTCAGGATTTGCTTTCTACACCATTATTTAAGTATAAACAGAATAGAGCAGACAGCAGTACCTAAAGCAGGTTGGATATCATATTATGACCTTTTGATTAACAGAAAAAAATGCTTACACTATCAGAAAGTCGGGCCTTCTAATTAGTACAGTAAAGGGATGGATACCAGAGCCACTTATTTACGAGGCTCTCTCATCGAAGATGCACACGTTGTTCTGTCTTGGGTGATCTCTGCACCCAGGCGGCTACTTGGGTCAAATAACAGCACAAGTTTTCATTAGATAATTCAACAGCAGCTGGACTTGGAAATGTCATTATCCCACCGCTATGGCCACGTTTCTGTTCGGTGATTGGGAGTAATTAAAGATAAAAAGGTTGAAAAAGAAGAATCACATTTCACTTACCAACATCCTCGAACAGATATAGGTTCATTCTTCACACGCAGTGGAAGGAAGTCATCAACATGTATTTTCTTTCAGGTTTCTCTTTTATACGAGCCGGTCTTGCATGGATTTCCATACCCAGAAAGCTGCATTCCCACCCGACACGCTGCCCTCGCGGGCCGGAGCTCTTGTCTTCGGGAGCTCCGTCTCTTATGTCACCAGCAGACACAGTGCATTTAGTGCCACCCAAGTACGGGGTGATACTCAACCTTCTTCATTTTTCAGTTCGCACAGCTGTGAAACATCCTATTTCATAGATGCTGTAGGTTAAACTAAATTAGTGCTTTAAAAAAACCTCTGAACACCTTATTTCAATCAGCTGCCAAAAGCTGGGTCTGTCCCCTTCCAGCCCTGGTTTTTTGTCTCCTTCATCCCCCTTCTTTTTATCAAATGCGATTAATTTACTCAGAATTCCTTGCTGAAAACCAAACTTTCCCACCACCACAGCTTCCGAGCGGGGCATCTTTTCTTTCCGCAATGGAAGTTTCTTACGCAGGCAGATGGAACCTCAAAAATGAGTCCGCAGCGCTAGACCTTAATGTCCATTGATTTGAAAATGAACCTCATGACAAATCTCCTGCACCCCCTCCCTCAGCAGCTCCCCAAAGCAGGGTTATTACCAAAGCTTTTGCAGGTTGTAAAGGAAACAACGCTGCTAGTGGGAGTGACGGTAGAGTTAATCAAATTGGGTACCAGGAGACAACAAGATGAGATGTAAAGTCCTCAAGAAAATCCCAGAGAAGACACTTCACCCCCGGCCAGTGAACCCTGGACACCCCGGTCTTTGCGGGAAGGGAAAATGCCTGAGACTCATCAGAGCTGAACATTCACAGAATCACAGAATGGACTGGGTTGGAAAAGACCTCAGAGATCATCAAATCCAACCCTTGGTCCAACTCCAGTCCATTGACTAGATCATGGCACTAAGTGCCATGTCCAACCCATTCCCAGTGCAACGATCGCTGGGAGGGATCTTCCTCTTTGCTGCTGTGTCGCGTGTACATTTTAAATCATTTAGGAGACAGGTTGCGTGTGTCTGCGCTGTGCTTTGGGGCTGAGTTATTTTACTGCTTTCTGTTCTAAACCATGACGAATTATACACGCTGCCACTGCTCATCACGCGTTTTCTAACCACTTAATACATGCAGATCTTGCTAACATTTTTCATTACATTTTTAGTAAAGGGAAACATCTGTTTCCCTCCGCCTTCGAAAGTACGTTGCATCTTCCAAGCTGCCACATGCCTTTGAAATTCCATGTTCAATCAACGTCATAATCTCTCCCACAAAAAAAATCCCAGCACCCAGATAAGCAGCCTTGCAGCACCACCCCCGCCCCATCGCATCGGCGTGCATGGCTAAATGTTTCAAGTTCTCTACAGAAAAGAGCCGCGTTGAGAAGTCCACACCAAACCCAAGGGGTTTCTTGACCAAATAATGAAATAAACAGCATGAACTCTGGAATACAAAATTTATTTCAGGCTTATAAAAGTCTTCAACATTGCAAATTCTGCAACAAAACACAAACTGTACACAGATATTTCCATTAAGGTTTAGAATAATGATTATTACTGTCGGGTCTCCTCAGATATGTAATTTCAACTCAGAAGCACCAAGCGATCATGCACGGCTTCTCACATGTACCTTGCAGACCGATGGCTTTTAAATAGTCAAAACGCATTAGCGCAACCCCACCACTTAGTACAGGATGAAAGGTTCAGAAATGGAACTACCAACCAGAACTCCCAAACCACCAGCTTGTTCACCAACCAAGAGGCTGTCGGCTCCTCGCGTCTCGGTGACTATTGCCTGCAAGTGTCATGAAAAGCCTCGAGCGTTCGGAAATCCCTCCAGGTGGGCGGCAAACCGTCCTGCAGGAACTTCCCGCAGCGCTGGCACGGAGCCTGGAACAGCTTTATGTAACTTCGTAACCAGGTCTAAAACCAAAAGGGAAAGAAATTCAGAGAACTGGATGGGGACGTTCCCCTTTGTCATCATTCTTGTCAAACAGCGACAGCAAGGACGGAGAATGTACTTTGGCCAGGGCCCAGTGGGTGACTTTATAAACAGAAACATGCAGAAGATTACAAGGTCGCTGTACAGCTGAATTCCCACTTTATTAATCATCTTCTGCTTTTTTAGTCACTTAAGCAGATTTGTTACTAGAGATTCACGCACTCCGAGCAGAGGTATTCACAGCTCAAGAACCAGGATGGACAGCAAGTACTGGAACGCTTCTCATATATTTACTGGAATATAACTGTTCTTGATGGGTACCTTCTTCAACCAAATATTGGTTCGTCTCTTCCTCTGACCATCTATCCCACCCCGGCTGCAATCACGCTGGATTGGTCTGAACTCGTCATTGCTGAAGATATAAGGACTTTCACAGCAAGCTAACGAACTTCCTCTCTAATGCAATTTCAAGATCAATACTCGTTGGTCATAAAAATACTGTGCCATTTAAAATCTGATTATGCTGATAAATATATACATAAAGGGCTCGTGCTGAGCAACACAGAGCAAGTTTGGGTGTTCCTGGGGAAAGTTCTTGCCTCTAAAGTGGATTGTTCCCATCGTCACATATAGCAATGAGCACCACATACCCCCCAACTCAAGGAGATACACAACTAAACTCCATCTAGACCAGCAGATTGATACTGTGAAGGATGCACATGAATCTTGTCATTTAAAGTCCTATTGAATCACATCGATAAGAGAAAATTGTTCTCTGAAGAAGAGGTCAGCTGAGTTTATTGAAACAAATCCTTCCATCTTCATCAGAGCCTTCTCTATAGCAACCGAACCTTTGGCCGTCAATAACTCTCCTCCGAAAGAACTAGATCTTCCCTGGGTTTAGCAGTAAATATGGGGACAAGGGCAACAAAACACTACAAGCAAATTGCTGTTATTTACTTCAGCTTGGATGGGCTTTGCTCGCACTACAGAGAAATCGAACTTTCTGAACCATAACACGAGAATAGGTAAATGAAGTTAAATTGTGCACTTGAGACATCTGTAGATAGAAAAAAACCCCACAACATTCTTCACTCCCATCAGAAAATTAGGGGTTCATGACATCCTGTCATGGTGATTGCACAACTGACATGTGAAAGGACCAACATATTGACACTCCTGGTGTACATCTGGCTTCGCTTTCTTAAGAGTTTTAGTAGCGTTGTATCAAATCAATAAGGCAGGTCCATGGCTTAAACAAACGTGTTACCCATTCTATTAAACATTAATTTTCAGAAACATGTTGAAACATGGATTTGACCAGTAATAGTTGCTTTCACCTTTCAAAACCTATTATTAGAAGATGCACTCCCAGAGAAGAGACCGTTGCAAATCTCTCATCTTAGTGGCCTTTTCATTAAATAAACAAACCAGCACAGCAGGTAAAGGCGCCTGACTGGTCTGAAATTACAGAGTGGAAATGACAGATACAGAATAACCAAAGCTACCATACACGCCTCAAGACTGCGAATGGCAAAATTAGATGTTTGTTTTCCTAAGTCTCAGTGACATTGCTCCAGGTGAAAGGGTAATGTAGTGGAAGTAAATGAAGGAAAAAGTCTGAAAAGAAGAGAAAACCTTTCCCCGAAGCCTTTGGGAGACTGCAGCAGAGAGAACAGCAAGAGCCTCCACCGCCAACATTCAGCTTGGTGGAGGAATTCTGAATCATAACCCCTTGCTTTCATGCCCTGATTAACCAGACTGCTTGTATGCAAGATTATTTCAAAAATAAAATTCTAAATACAAGAAAAAATAAAGGTGATCAACTTAAATCTGCATATCAAGGTTCAGCGGTATTTGATTCGTTATATCCAGCAATAAGCCAGTGGAATACTTGAGCAAGCTTCTCCTTGATTCTCAAAAGAAGCTGCTGAGGCGCGGGGTGAGTCCGGGCAATTCCTTAGGAACAAAGTCCGGGCTGGAAGTGGCTACAGCAAAACGGGCTCATCCCGAACGTGTTCCTCCCTGTCATCATTCTGCAGATAACTCACATCACTTCCCATGCTGGACAGGTTGACAAACAAGCAAAGAGTTTGGCTGAGAGAGTTTTTCCGCCTGTCTTTAGAGATGACCCAGAGCAGCTTTGCAAATAGGACTCAACAAGCAAATATAGAGACCTATGACAGAAGAACCGTATTCAGCTCAGTCCTCCAACACCAATTATCCCAGGGTAATGAGAACGAGCTCTTCATCCTTGTCCAGGTACAAGATACAAGGAATTAGTGTAATCCTCTACTGTGCAGCTTATTTAAGCAGGTGGAAGCATGCTGAAGTCTATCTGGAAATCTGTATTTTCCAAGACACTTACCATGAAAGATCTGACCACCACATCTGGCATTTGAGGCAGCTGGTAGTGCAACAGAGCCGTGGTCGCATGATCCGTCACCTGTACCAGACAAAAGGAGAATACACCCTTATAGATGCCGTGTTTCAGACAAAACAGTGTTAATCTGCAGGGAAGCAGTGTAAATTCCATGGGGATGTAGCAAATCGAGGATTACATGACCATGAAGACATTCTCTAAGTAATTCTGGGTAGATTTGGCCAGAGAGCTTCCATTCCCTCTGCCGAGTTCATTCAAGAATGAGCTGAAGAAACCAGGATAAATAACTTTGTATGCACACAGTAAAATCCAACACACCTCTGGAAGTTCAGAATATAGGATAAAACCTAATAGTGCCCAACAAAAGACAAAACATTGTCAATAACTTTGCTAAATTAAATAGATCTGGAGGACTAACTTATAGGAATAGAGGCTAAGAATTCCAAAAAACTTAAAGCTTTGGGGTTGGTGTGGTTTACTGGAAAAACAAACAAAGACACGAATAAACAACCCCCCCCAAAACAAACCAACCACACAACCAAACCCACAAACCAAAAAACACCAAAACCCTCACCTAAAATAGGATAAAATACCCTCACTTGAAAATGCATTTTGATGAAAAAAATCAGTACACTTCTCTCCAGTTTTTAATGGGGAAACTTAAAATAGTCCTAGTTCAGGTTGCTTACATTGAACAAACCGGAATCAACATTTCAGTTTCATTTCCTCTGAAACCAGGAATCAATCCGCATGATTATGGTTTGTAAATACTCGCATTAGGAAAAGATTTCTGATAGAAAGCCTTTTGATTTCCCAGATGGAGCCATAACAAGATCTTACAGCTGGGAATTAAAGCTAGACACAATACATATAAAAAATGTATAATAACAAGAGTAATTAAAGAAAAATCAGGAAGACTTACCAATAGTTTAATAGATTTCTATTTAAAAAAATCACTACTATTTTAAAATTACTCTGGAAGGGGCAGTTTCTGAACTGCTACAATACAATTCACTAACAGTTCCTAAATGATTAGCACAGTCAACAGCTTGTTCCTGTCCTGAAGTTCTGGGTTTAATGTACAAATTTTTGGCAAAACTCTTTAGGCTGGACTATGAAAGAACTCAGACAACACAACGATGAGAGCTCTTCCACTTCTTGTAACTTGTAAATCTATTAATGTTCCTCATCAGTAATAACAAAGCATTCAAGAAGATACATGATTGTTTAGTTAGTGATTAAAGTGTATTTTTTAATTTTAGCACAGAGAAGTAATGCTTGTCTACATATTTCCAAGTGCTTGTCTATATGCTATGGTAAATTTTGAGTAAGATAGCATGAACTGAAATTACATTTGCTATTCCCAGCTAACTCCACTTGTTCCTGATCCGTATTTAGTCTAATTCAGCAATGTAAGTTGTGCTGAAACACTCCCACTTTGGCTGGAGAAAGAGGCTCGTGCTTGAAGCTATTCAGGGAGGTGAATCTGTAGATGTATTCCTGAATAGCTCCGTGTATAGACAGGCTCTAATTCACACCACGCAAACCTCCACACCACATCACATCAGTCTGTCCTGCACCGGAGCTGGGCTCAAGTTACTTCACAATGTTGGGAGCAGCTCCTGCTCCCCTCGGTTGGTACCCGTGCCCGACTCCGACAGCAGTGCCGTTCAGTGTGAACGTGGGATCCCCACATCGGGAACAGAAAACTATCGGGACCGTGTGCATTCTGGTGAGTTCACAACAATATTCACAAAATGGACCTCGGCCTCCCTGAGCCATTTCTATTCAAAATAAATCAGAAAGAAAGCGATTAACAGTGCGTTAATACCTCTGCCTAACTCAAAACAGGCATTTCATTTAAATACATCTCATGTAGCTTTTAGAAATGACTGGAATCCAAGCCCTGGTAGCTATGTGAATTATTTTCTTTTGAGATAATGCTTTTATAGGATGGTACCAGACATGTCAAAGAATAGAAAGTTCTGAAGATATTTATGAGCAGCCGCTCTCCTTCTGCTGTATTTCTACTTCTAACAAACTGTATTTCTTTTTTTCCTGAACAACAAAGTTGTTTTCTCTTGGCACTGAAGGAAGTTGCTTAGAAAAATAATGCTATTAACAAATTCAAATTGACTGGCCACTTTGGCGAAGTCGCACATATGTTGTTCCTATTGTAATGTAAAGCTAATGAGATGCCATGGGGAGATAAAAGCCATCCCAGCATCCCTAGAACACTAATAATGTTTTCTGAACAAAAAGGAGGTGATATCTACCATAAAAAAAGCGCTGCTAAAGTGCTGCTAAAAAAAGATCAAAGTGGGTGTCAAATGTGAGGAAGAGTAGGGGAATGACCCCCCCAAAACCAGCAAACATGATGTCAAATAGAAAAGAGCTGGGCAAATGATGAACTGGCCAGTCCATGGGAGAAGGGGAAGGATTAAACCCCCCAGGATAACACAGATGATGAGAGAAAACACAAACCGTCCAAGATGAAAAGAGGAAAAAGAATCAATACCCAGCTCCACTAATGGCAATACGATTTCACAGCAAAGCAAAGCAAAACAAACTGCATATGTGCCAGCTCGCTTAAAGGACACGCTTTTTCTTCCAGCCAAGCTGGAATCACAAACTAATTTATTCTGGGTTTAGGATGACATGGTGTACATTTCAGGGCTTTATTTTATTAACTTCACTTTTATTGCTCTACCTTACGTACTGCTGTCTAAGTTATTGGGCCCTTTCTAATGTCTCTCCCTGTTTCTATTCGGGAGCGCATTCAGAAGAGCACACATTGATCGGGATAGCTGGATCCTGAAATAGATTTTCAAGTGATCTTGCAGAAAAGCTCAACATTTCACAATTCATATATCTAAAAGCACTTGCACTTTTTATCAGAAAAAAAGCAAGACAAGGCAATTTCCTGAAGCTACAATTTTGCTAAATAAAACGGCTACTGTGTAACTGAGCATGGTCCCGCTTGGAGACAGAGCAAAGAGACTTGAGGTACATGGGAACAAAAATCTGGCAAAGAGACAGTCCTGGTCTTCTCCTTTAAACAAACCTCAGCTGTCTTGGGCTGTGTGAAACGCTTCTCCTTTCGCAAGGTATGGTCTTGGTTCAAACTGAGCAAGAAAACTTCCCTTCTTGCTAATAGTTCATTATATTGCCTGAATTTTTTTCTTTCTCTTTTTCGCATCCAAATTCACGTTGCCTATAACCACGTACTTCTTAAACACAACTCTGCTGCCTTGTCTAGGGCACCGTGTGTATCAGGAATACAAACCAGACTGATACTGGATCAAACCTTATCTGAATTTGCACAAAATTGCAGTGAAATCCTACATCCTTGTCACTCTTGGCGAACGCGCCGAGGACCCAGAAAGAGGAAGATTGTCTGTTCTGCTGCAAGAAAACCCCCAACACCCAGAACCCAAAACCCCTGTTATTTGACTCACCCGAACCAACCCCAGTCATTCCTACAGCATTTCTTTACCCGCTCGCCAGTGCTACTCTGCTGAAACGTGCTTCCCAAAGGTGACACATCCAACAAATGGCACCTGTCAGTCACACAGCATTCCCGAGGCTGAAAATTCATTGCAAAAAAGCATTCTGCAATTCACAAGCTGAGAAAGCTGGACACGTGCTTCCTCTGATTGGAATAAAAGGCACAAAAAAGCACAGAGCTATGGTCCAGCTTTGTTCCACCACAGCCGAGGTATGTTCCACAGATACATCAAGCTATACCCGGTATAAAAACTAAAACAGAAAAAATATGAACATCACAGGACTAAATTATAGAAGCTGCCTCTCTCTTCTAGCATTTTATCTCGCTGACAGTAAATATGCTTTTCAAAAGTCTGTGCAAAACTTCCTTTAAGCGCCGTAACTTTCCTGCCACTTACTTATTGGTTTATTCCCTCAAGTGCAGCACTGACAACTCCATCTCATATAAAGGGATTCTCTAAATCCCCTGGAAGTTTTTTCATTTTTTGGTTTAAACCCTGCTAAGTTCACGGCCTTAGCAGTCACCCGTAGCAATGAGCTCTGGAGGATGAGCGCAGCACTAAAAAAAAAGGAAGTTATAAGTTATTTTATTAGTGTTTAGACCTTTTACAGGAAAACTGCACAAGCGCCTTTGCTCGTTTCCAAGGATTCCCATTATTCAACCTTCTCTCCAGAACACATTTGAGTCTCTCTGGAGGGAACCCGGCGCATGAGCGCGGTGCCCGAGAGGCGCTCGGAGGGATGATGGATGGTGCCTCCGCCAACGGGCACTGATGAACAACACGCGAATCCTTCACGCACCTTTCCCCGCTCCCCGTTCAGTAAAGCACCACCAGACTTCTCAAATCGCAGGATTTATCAGTTGTCTTGAGAGCTCATAGAGCGCTTAAGTTTTTATTTCTCTTGTTCTGCTTATTTGGAATGGGTCATGGAGATTTTATTTTGAACAGAGCCAAGTACTGATCACGCAAAGGAGCGGTGGCGCAGGTGACCCTGGGACAGTCCATCTCCTCTCCTTGAACAGACATCATCAATAGCCCAATATTTGTCTCATGCATGCATTCATCCCGCGTGCGATTTTATTCTGAGATTATTGACAAGAATACATCTTCATACATTACAATACTTATGTGCCCTTGTGGTGGTGAAAATCATGCTCCGAGGTCCCCCCCTCACAAACAGCTGCATAGGCACAAATAGCTTCCCAAATTTAGGTTAAAATGTGCCTTGGGATGAAGCATATCAAGCCAAAACAAAAGCAGCTTGTGGCATGCTAAAAGTGATAGACTGCTCAGGCAAAATTAAGAACAGCACTCCAAGATTAGAATGAAATACATGAGTTTAACACCTATGCATATGTCTCAAACAGCCAAACTGACCATATTACACAGCTGAAACAGCTGCGCTGCTCTTAACTGAGGAGCTTGATAAATTAAATAGTTAATGTTTGACACCATCTCCCATTTTGATCCATTCAGAGCGGTTTCACTATTCTATATATTTGCCTGTTTTTTGAAAGTGAAGTTATGAATATCGCAACATTCTCTACAATATATGTTTTTTTAATCCTCTGCACAATGACCGGGCATTACACAGCCCTCCCGTACACTCTTCCTCCCACCAATATTTAAGTCCCCAAATATTTCCTGTTCCGTTCCTCCTCTCGCACTAGTGGATCAAGCCATGCAAGGTGTTAAAATAAGGAGGTTTAAGATCAAAACAGTTGCCGCTCCTGCCGAGTTTAAATGTCAGACCAACACGGAAGCCTGAAAAACCTTTTCTTTGCTCCTTGTGCTTTTGCCCTTTCAGCTTTCCCTCTCTTATTTCCCAGCTCCATTCTCTGAATCTAACCCTGCTGGTGGATTCAATGCCTATAAAGCTTATTCACCCCAGGACCAGATTCAAGGAGTCTCCACGGAACTCAGAAATGACCGTACACTTTATGGGTAATGGGCCCTCCGGGAGCTGTCCCCCGTCAAATTATACACACTCGGGTATCCTGCTTAATAAGGAGGGGAGAGAAAAGGCTTGCTGACACAGCCAGCGTTTGCAAACAAAAAGTCAGGACAAATTTAGCTTCATTTGACAGGGTTGGTTTGAAGATCAGAGGTCTCTGGTCCTTAACCTGGACAGTGGCGCTGAGCCCTGTGAGGTCTGACAGGCCGGCGGCCACCCCAGCAGGCACCTCGTCAGCTCCAGGTGTTCTTATTTATCATTGAAGACACAGTTGGGGAACTTGGTCCAGGTTTTAAAGAGAATCAGCCCTGCCCTTCAGAGGGGGGATGGGTTTTACCATGGGAAAGGTGGGAGCAGATCCTCAGCCGCGTTTTCCCATGCGAAACGTGTTTCAGGAACATCCAGACGTGCTCTGACACATTTACTGATGATTTTTTAATGGCACAAAAACATCTGTTCTGAAGATCCTGCAGCACAGATCCTACGCTAGTAACAGAGTGTAATAGTTTCTCTAATGCTATTTTATCTATTTATCTTGCTACTGCTACATCACTATTCCTGGGTATTACAAATGGCTACAAGCGCAGCTTCAGAGAATAAAGAGAAAATCAAACCAAGCGCAGCACCATAGAGAAAAAAAACTATGCTGAACCACAGCATTTTCTGTCATCTGTTTGAAAACTTGACTCAGGTCCTAGCCTGAACTTTAACTATCAGCTCAATAGTACAGAATCTATCGATTACAAAGTACCATCGCCTTGCATTTTTATCACATTTTTCATGCAAGAACCTGAGAGCACTGTGCAACCGATTCAGCAACAGCTCCTGTGAAGTCAGCAAGTACTATCCCAGCCTAAGGGATGTGGGAAACCCGTCCAAAGAGAGGTTGAGATGCCCCAGGTAACACAGCGACAGGGCTGGGAACAAAATGTGTACAACTACTATAAAAATGCAGACAGCTGGTTACAGGGAACCTTTCCTCCCGCAGTCCTTTCCTTCTGGTTTTGTGTGGTAAATATTAATGCATTTGGTATTATTTACAGAGAGAGAACTGGAGAACAGGAACTTAAAATTCAGGTTGCATCATGTTATTTTAGAAAATGAGGAAGACAATGAAGATTCTTATTTACGCACACAGGCAGCAGTAAGGGGATTAGTTCATGTTTTCTCACTCTCTCACTTTCAGTCCGAAGGCCGTGAACTAGACCTGGAATTTACATGTTTATGTTCCCTAAGTCCTTAACTTGGACTTCTAAACAAACTCTATATTTACTCTGTTATCTTGTATATAGAAAAATAAAAACATACTATCAAAACCTCACAATTTATTATCATTTAGCACAAATTATGGCAATCTGACTTAACCCGTCTCAATTATTCCAAACCAAAACACCCAGGAAGACTATGTTATGCCCAAATGAACTAAGAACCAAATGCACACATGGGGGAATTCAGATGATGCACTTACAGAACTTTGAATTTACTCCATTGCAAGACAATCTTTAAAGCACACTGATAAACAAGTTAAGATATACACTGGTTTACTTCCTGCTGGTTTACCTACTTGACACTAAATATTTTTGAAGAGCAAGAAAAAAGAGAAAGAATATTTAATCCACTAGTCTCAGGGGTAAAGCATGAAATGCAGCACAACTTTGCTTTAATGGTAGGCAGAGGGGAGCACAAGCACCCTCCCCAAAAGCTGTCCTTTGATCTCCAGCAGGTTAATATCACAGGTCAAACGTCCTCCCTCCTGAGTGCATCTCAAACCTCGGAAGGAAGATGCACAAATAGAGCCGATATGCCCCACTTTTGACCCCTGCTTTTGTGCCCTTTGGAGTCCGTGACCCCCATTTGTTACATGAAGTAGAAAAGCAGATGAAAGGAACCTGGAGCATGAGCTGGAGACTCAGGCTCCTTGAACTGTAGCTGGAAGGTAAGGAAAGTGGAGTTTAAACCCAGATCAATCTGAACTTAGAGCATTTTGACAAGAAGGCTTCAAAGAAAAATCTTCTCTTCCCTACCTGAAAATAGCAAGATATAGATCTTCCCAAAATACACTTTAACCTTCTCAGTAATTTTATACTCATTGCTCACATTCATCGGTCTTTTCACAGAATCCCAGAATGTCCGGGGTTGGAAGGGCCCTGGAAAGCTCATCCAGTGCAATCCCCCATGGAGCAGGAACACCCAGATGAGGTTACACAGGAAGGTGTCCAGGCGGGTTGGAATGTCTGCACAGAAGGAGACTCCACAACCCCCCTGGGCAGCCTGGGCCAGGCTCTGCCACCCTCACCGGGAAGAAGTTTCTTCTCATATTTAAGTGGAACCTTCTGTGTTCCAGTTTGAACCCATTACCCCTTGTCCTATCATTGGTTGTCACCGAGAAGAGCCTGGCTCCATCCTCCTGACACTCACCCTTTAGATATCTGTAAACATGAATGAGTCCCCCCTCAGTCTCCTCTTGTCCAGCTCCAGAGCCCCAGCTCCCTCAGCCTTTCCTCACACGGGAGATGCTCCACTCCATCATCTTCTCAGTTTGGAAAGTGAGTTAAACTGATGTATTAAACTCAAGCCCCCAGGAAAGGGAGGGGAAACTAAAACCAACGAAAACAACAACACAAAATCCAAATAAACCTGAAACAGTTCTTCCTCCCCTGAAAGATTTAAACCAGAGTACTTGACAATTCCTCATGAAATTTTAAGGCTGCAGTAGTATAATCTCCAATATTCTAAACCATGGACTGGAACTGTGATGGGAAATAAATCCAAATTAAATAACAGAGGTGATCGCCTTTTGTATTCATAGTTTTCCATCATTCCAGATTATTGTTTGTTATTTGCAGGTTGTGATGACAAAGGAATAAAATCTGAATTCTTTTACATAAGGGCTCAGATATTTAAAATAATTTCCATGTATCTACTATACGCATTACGGAGAGAGAAATAACATGGGACTTACCTTCTGAAAAACTTGATAGTTGGATTTGGACCATATGTCAAGCTACAGTAGGAAAAAAAAGTTATATATTACTACATGTGATTGTTGAGAAAAAGAAGTTAAGCAGTTGTTCAAATTAAAAAAGCAGGCAAACAGATCTATGGAGACTTATTTCTCAGTTCGCTGTTTTGAACCATTGCCTTTACTTATTGCAGTCGAAGAACACGAATTAATGACCTACGATTTCCTTAGCATCACAATGAAGGATGAGCATAGTTAATCACAGTTGTAGTAAAATATAGATATATATATATATATATATATATATATATAGGACCTGTTGAATTAACACATTGTCTTTTAAAAAAAGCAAAATCTCCATTTGTATGGGGTTGTGGCTGATCTATGCAAATATTCATCAGCTCAGTCTGTTTCTAAAATGAGGGCATTTTTACTAAGTTTATGCTTGTCTTGTGTCTGAATAAGTGATTCAGTTACAAATGACACAAAGAACGTTTAGCTGAATTAAGCCCAAGCAGTGGTCTGCTGGGGCTAAATAAAGCATCCCTTAGGAAACTGCATTTACATTTGAAGACAAAAATCCCACTAAAAGAGATTTAAGGTTGCAGATAACTGCACAAACCCATGACACGTATGTGTGCTCAACTATAGACAAACTAGAACAACAAAATTGAAATCAGTTTTATTAACCCCAGAAACCAGAAGGTAAGGGACACGTTAAACAATTTCAACCGACATGCTAATGCTCTTTTAGCCCAGCCCTGTGCAATATCTTGTGCTGTGTCAAGGAAAAGCAGCAGCAAAAAATGAGGAATTTCCATCAGCTCCAGCCTTGCAAATCACTATTTTTTGCTACAGATCCCACCACACTGGACAATTCCATACGCACAAAACTTGTCATAGGAAAGGTGTCTGCTACAATATTAACCTTGGGAATCTTAATCTAGACAGAAGAAAATATTTTCTGAGTAAATTTGTGAAGCAGATGAAGCTCTTCTAGCGCTTGATAACATGGTGAGACACACGCGTTCCCACCATGGGGTTTATCTCCTTTACTATGAAATACAACTTATTATTTCAA
This sequence comes from Streptopelia decaocto, assembly GCF_964273445.1. Taxonomy (NCBI): domain Eukaryota; kingdom Metazoa; phylum Chordata; class Aves; order Columbiformes; family Columbidae; genus Streptopelia; species Streptopelia decaocto. The sequence goes on from NC_138672.1 coordinate 7,968,689, forward strand.
CGCTGCCTTATGGTAATGCCCGTAAGTTATACTGAATTAACAAGTCTTCTAAAAGGCACAAAAATGAGACTCTGAAATGAAGGAAATCACAGAATCCCAGAATGTCAGGGATTGGAAGGGAGCTCAAAGGCTCATCCAGTGCAATATCCCCATGGAGCAGGAACACCCAGATGAGGTTCGGTAGGGAGGCAAAGCAGGTAGGGAGGGGGGTTGCCCACGGCCCCGAACTGGAACTTGCTTCCAACCCTCGTCATCTTTTCTGTCCCCTACCTCTGCCCGACAGCGACGGAGCAGGGGCTGTCTCAGGTCTTCTCCCTCTGCCCAACAGGGCAAGGGTTCATCACCTTTTGGGGGGTATCCCCCTGGCGCCCCTCTGAGTGGCACGCCAGGGAGTTACTCCACCAGTCCATTTCTTTTTCACACTCCCTGATGGTCCTCAGCGTTTCAATCTCCTCCTTAAGCTTCGCAACCATGTCGAGCAGACCTTGCAACCGCTCACCCCTCACACAGGTGGGACGCTGCCATCGTCACCCGGCAGCAGCAGGCTCTGGCACTCCCTGCAGCCAGAAACCTGAACGGCCACGGTTCGGGGCAGACAGTCTGAGTTGCTACAGTCTTCTTCAGACAAGCTCTCTTTCTGGTTGAGACCAAGGGCAGCAACAGTATGCGACACTGGCAATAGGTGAGAGAGTTTAACTAGCAAAAGGTGACAACCTCTACACCCTAGCGCACAAGTTACCACATCGCTAAAAAGGTTCAGAATGCACAAAGTTCCCGCTTCTAAATACTGGCACAGAAGTGACACTTGAGTCCCCGAACCTCGATGTGGACAGGAGGTGATGTTAAAGACTTTAAAAACCAGTTCAGGACAGATTTTTCCTGGCTCAGTACCTTGCTGTCACCTTGCTGTGACACCAAAGGCAGCTGATGTCTCGATGCCTTTTCCAGGTCGGACTAAGACAGAAATACCCCGAGGCATGAATCTCCAAACCTTTTTGCATTTACCGGCTCTTAGGGTGGGATCAAGAACCTGCGTGAACACCAACACCCTCATACTCTAGAGTCCATTTCAGCCTGGACTTGGACCTGAGCTTGATTTAATAACAGACCTGAGCCTGTTGGGAAGGAAGCATCGCATTTCCATTTAGAAAAGCCTACACTTGAATATAAAAAATTAATGTATATTTTTAAAAAAATGTTTTCATGTAATTTAAGGCTTTCTTTGGCTGCAGACAGAGTTGCTATAATTGGAATGTATATATGGTTTTGCTAATCTCTAGTGATCAAACCAAGTACGTGATTCTCTCTAGTTAGACTCAAGATCTAAAAAAAAGTCCACTTCAGATGCTGCATTAAGATGAGTCCAACAGGTTCTGAATGTTCATTAGCAAGCAGGAAGACTGCAAAGCTGAAAAAGTAATGAATGTCTGTCTTACAGACGTGCTGTTATCCGAGTTAAAAAAAAGAGAAAGAAAAAGCTACCAAACCCCCCAAACCACATGCATACATCCTAAATGAATGCCCACCTTTCCCCCCGAAACAGAGGATTAAGGCAGAGGCAGATTAAAGAATGCATCGTTATAGGTCTATTATTCTTCAACTTTTCACTTTCAATCAAGACACACATTTGTAACTAAAAAACTGCTGAAAGCACAATTTCAGGGCATCCTCTGCATGTGAATTAAACTGGGGCTTTTTTTCCCAATGCCCCACTCTCCCCACCCACCCCCGGCACAAGTAACAAGAGGCCATTTTCTGAAGGTCGTCTGAACGATTTCAAAGGCGATAACAAATCAGAATGTTCCCTGCATCTAATATCAAACAGGTCCGGTGCCAACACTTATTAGAGAAATCGGATTCAACCCCCCCGTCACCCAAACACACACACATCCAGCTTTGAAGTGGAAAGAATGCAGGGATCAGAAATTACCCGAGAGACAGCTCTGCCTGTCTTTGAAGCTTTCCTTTGATACTACTATTTCTTTTCCTCTCTTACGCTAGGAGGCTAAAAGCTGCCTTTTCTTATTGATATGGGGTAATTAATGAAGCTATAGAATTAACATAACCCAAGTTCCTTAACGTGATAATTCAACAGAGACACTTACGTTTCTTTGGTTAAGTATAACGGATGCAAAACCAGGAATTTGGTTAGGCAGCAGTGTTAAGTACTCACTCTAAATATGTCCTGTCAAGGTGGTTCTTGGTCTCTGCATCCAAAGAAAAGCGTGGTATTATTCTGCCAAAAAATCCCAATACATTTTGCTTTTTATTGGCAGACTAGGGCTCCTAATGGCTCAGCTGACAATAAGGCTGCCCTGGAAGGGTGAGCTGCGTAGCTTCATTTATTCAGGCATCAGGACAACACTAGTAATTAATTACTACCCATGGTTAAATTCCAGTGCACAAGGAGTGTGTCAGAGTTTGAAATTAAGGGTGGCACGGTGCCATCACGAGAACCACGGGGCTAATTAAAATGCAGCAGTAAGTGGTGGAGGTAACGGGTTCATACGGTAAGCAAGAGAGACCACAGAGTGATCAGCGTCTGGAACCCACGACACGACAGAGCCTGCCAGATCTCACCCGTTGTTGTCACCAAATGTCACCAAAAATGTCTAAGTTATGGAGCTGGCAACCTGGCAATGACATATTCTGTGGGGTTTGTGAATAACTGAAGAGAGAAGTACATGAAGCACTTAAGAAACGAAATTATTCTTTGTCTGTATAAGCAAAGCGTGAAAATAAAACCCTGGAATGTAGTATCCTATTTTAATCAGTGCAAGCTTAAGACTTCTATTTTTTCACCTTAATTTTGAAAGTATTTAAAGCTGTAAGAGGGAATACGCAATTTAACTAGACTCCAGCACAGTAGAAACCACGTGAAGCTTTCACATGAACTAGTAGGATGCCACCATGGACCATTCCACAACTGGGAGCAACATTCACATTTGGTTTATTTCTATACTCGCTTGACTAAGGGACCAGAGGACCATCAGCACTTCTGCTGTTCGCACTCACCTCTTCCATTTTTATTTATTTTTCCCCAGTAATGTGAAGTTTGCTAAACCAGTTGTACTTTCAGAGATGACGACTTCCCTGCTCGGCAAATCCTTGGCCTCTTCTGTGCACAGTCCATGTTTCACTTATGGTCCGTGTGACCATTCAGTCTCCCCATGATGGCCATTTCTTCTTTTGTTGAATAGATTTTCCTGCCCCAAATCTTGCTCTACATGCAGAAATCCCCTCACTAAATCTCACTTTTGTCACTGAAAGGACCTCCTGCTCTGTGCAGCTCAGAGAATAACCCAACAGACCCTCATTCAGCTATTTCAGCATAAAGAAACACAACCATTTATCCAGCGTCCCTTCTTCAACATGGCTTACAGGAAAGACAGGAGCTTCAAAATTGTCGTATCGTATGATACGTTAATCTCATCGCTGCTGTTTGCAGGCATTAAATGCTTCCTAGGAACACATAAACCAACATCCAAATCAGCAATGACTGTGCAAACTGCTCAATGGAAAAAAGACCATCTCCTACTGTGAGTGTTCCCCCTGTTTTTGTTATTTAATAAGAAGATACATGCTGATCTTCTCTTTTTTTCGTACTCTTCTGTATCTCTTCTGTGCATTTTTTCCCCCTATCGGGCTATAAACTGAGAAGCCAGAATAGTTTGGTGAAAGCTCACTGGTACTTTCCCAAAAGCATCTGTTGTGACAGCGAAGGAATTGGAATGGACTATGTTTGCAACTGACTGTAATCGCTCATTCCCAGCAGGCACAATAAGTAAAGCAAATCGTTGCAAGAGCACAATCTTATTCTTATTCTTCAATTACCAGTGTAGTTAATTAGTGAAAAAGAGGGAGCGCACTGTTTGTCAATATGTGCTCCAGTTGGCAAAACTAGCAAGCTACGCATTTATTCAATCTTCCAAGCCAAATTTACTCATGATTTAAGTGGCCGCAACTCCAGTTCTACTTCAGTTAAATGAAATGTTCCAACTTACACCTAAAACACAGACCTTCAGGTTTGCGAAAGCCCTGGGATGGCCCAACGGAACAGCAAACTGCCACGGAATGGTCCGTGTAGCCTCGTGGGAGCAGTCACAGAGCGGAGCTTTAGACACAGAAAGCTAAACTGGTAGAAAACAGACTCCCTGCAGACTGGCTTAAAGCAAGAAAATAAGCCAGGTGTTAGCACCGACGCTTTGGAGCGGCTGGACTGCTCCCTAGGGACAGCGGACACAGGTTAGTGCCCTGTGCCCAAAGCTGGCCTTGGTGGGACCCGCCGTCCCCTCGCAAACGATGACAGACGAACAGCGTACGGCTCAAGAGAGGGTGAAGCAGGAGCTAAATACAAGCCCAGCGCCAGGTGTCGAGTTTCAGAAAGGAACTCTTTTACTTAGCTTTTCAGCGTATATAGCATTATTTTATTTCAAGGGAGCTTCAAAGGAAACTGGATTCATCAGAGGATACCCAAATGAAGGGTGACACGGGAATCCATCAAGCACTGTCAGCGCTCCTCAGGCAGACAATCGTGTCACTTCTGAGCAGAATTTGGGGTGAACAGGGGCTGGTGCTCTAAGTCTGTATTTATATGCTAATATACAAGGATATGGTGCAGCTGCTCCTGCATATTTGAATAATGCAAATAAAAATCAGGCAGTTTTTGTTTTACTACTTCTTAGGCCAATCCCCTGCCCTTTGAGCCAGAACCTCTCTCTGGGAACACAGCTGCAGTGTCTCCTTCAGCAGATCAGCTCCCGGCCTTTTGCAGGGAACGGAGGCTCAGCCTCAGCGCCGCTGAACCCGGGTCAGCACACAACGTGCTACAACACTGGTATCGCTTTTGAAAAGAAAAAGGTCTCACCTCATTATAACATGGCCTATGGGTGCCAAGTGCTCATCTTGATATAATGAATTTTTTATTTTAATAGGCTTCGTAATCAGAAGAGAAAGCTCCAGAGAGAAAACTATGTGAAACATGGAGGTATTTAGTACTGTTACTGGCAAAGGAGAGTGCTGGTGGATGTCTCGGAAAGAGAGACCGTTCCACCCCGAAAAGAGAAACAAGCTGAGCTGCAGGCCGTCAGGTCCCATTAACATCTTGCGATGCGCTAAAGAGCCACAGGGAGTGTGTGCGGTCAGACGGAACTTGAGGGTTCAAGCAGGGTGAATTGTTCATAAAACAAATCGCTTGTGGAAACAGGTAACACTTGCTTTAACAGCTGCTGTTCTGCGCTATTACTGACAGGCAAATTCTTGAAGACAACCTACGAATGATCCTCACGGTTCCGTTTCTCAAGTTGAGCACAAAACTAGCCCACGATTTCCCAATGGCTCTTGGTAAAGAGAAATCTGAACCTTGGGCTATTGATGTGCCGGTACGCTGAAAAAATGTTTTCTCAGTAGACATTATAATGAGGCAACTGGGGTCTAAGGTGATCAATTAGAAATTCAGGCGAGGGCTTCAGAGCTTAGAAAGAAGTCAGATATTTGGGGATGAAAAATCCAAGTAAAGCATGATAAATTGAAACCGGAGCATCCTGCAAAACATCCACAGAGCCTTCTGACAGTTTTAAGTTTCTAGCATCCTTGTGAGGGGATTCCTGTTCTCTGTCCTTTAAATACCAGGTGAAAATAAAACTGAGTGTCGCTGGATATCCAACAACCTACCTTGCCATCTTCAGTGTAGACATTTTCATTGTAGCCTTTTACTATTGTCCGGTCAATGAAGAGGCTCCGCATCACCACTATCACTTTCAACACTTTTCCTAAGGTAACCTGTGAAGAACAAGAGAAGGACAAAAATGAGCTGAAGGAGAGTCACAAGACCATCAAGTTAACGGCCTAAGCTGATGCAATTTCAGTTTTCAACATCTTACAGATAGACCAAAACAAAAGATCTAAAAGCACTGTGTGTGTTATGAGAAAGAGGGAGATTATAAAGTACAGAACAAACAAACATTCATTTGCAACTGAAAATGTAAGAATCACAGAATTCCCTTGTGTAGGCATGACACCACAACTCAATAACTTGTCGAAAACAACGAGCAAATGTGATTATTTTCGAGGTATTTGATATTCTCCAATATAAAGTCCACTCAGAGAAAAATAATTTGAAAGACAAAGCGGACTCTTCTCATGGCAGCGTTTAAAAGCATGTCATGAGTTCAACGGAAAACACTTCAGGTCCAACAAAACCGTGAAATTATTTAAAAGGAAACTACAGCTAAAAAGTGAGACCGTTACTTTTTCAAAGGTTTAATTTTCTTCTGTGAAAGTCGTAAACTGTAAAGAATAAAACTAGTACCATGGGAAAAAAAACCCAGTATCACAGGGTCAGTCAGAGTATAACAACAGAAATAAGCCTAAATTATATTACGGACAAAAATGCAATAATGAAAGCATTTTAATTGAAAAATCAATTTACATTTCAAAGATGAACTTGCACTTCAATATTGTTGAGATGTGTGTCTAACAAGAATTCTTTGTGTTTTGTTATACAGAGATTATTACGGAGTTTTTCCTCACCCACAAAAGCATGAAACTGAGATTAAAAAAAAGACAATTGGGTCATTTTAATATTTCCCAACCAGCAGTGGCTCATTTTCCATTGTCTGTGTTCCAACGTTTCCTCCAGTATAGACTAACACAGGCTAGAACAATTGTGTTTTTACTGTTAACCTCAGCAGAGCTACACCCAGAGAAACCAGTCAATGTGCATCTTTATTGATTTGTTACACGTTTTTCCTTTTTAACTCCTGCTAATGACTCCCACCTACCAACTTGTTTCAGCACCAGTAACCTCAACCTGATGCTCACTAACCAAGAGACTAATGGGCAAAGTGACTCTGAAGCGCCAAGATGCTTCTTCCCCATGGAGGAAGATGGAAAATCTGGCACAAGGACTCCATCTCAAAGCTGATATGGAATATTTTATATGTCTCCACACACTTCAGTGGTTGCTCACTTCTTTGCTCTTCCGTTAGGTTCTGCATTCACGGCATCTCGCACTGCTGCCGGGTAGAAACAAAAACTGGATGAAATTGAACTGAAGCCTGTGTGGGATGTTCCCAAAAATCCTGAGAGTGAACAGCGGAATGGAACAAGCTGAAAAATGCCACGTTTGGCGCTTCATCTTCCTTGAATATCCTTATTGCTGGCCTCAAACCTCCCAACAAGATTTACCTACACAAATGCACCCAGGCAGTGTGGTCATACAGATAAACAGTAAAATACATTGCGGTTTTGGCCAGGTTAGTGCTCAGCTGTCTGAATTAGCTCTTCCAGTGCTCGGGTACTGACATAGAGAACTTTCCTATTTTGTGTCGCTGTTGTTTTGACATGAGATTCCTGTAGATTTTACATTGGCTGGAAGAGAGATGAGGACTTCCCGATGGTTCTTGCAGGACTGTATCATTAGTTACGTCTGACAGAAGCAGAAATTTTGTTAAAAAGCATAGCTCAGAGAAATGATAGTTTATCATTTTAACAGCATGGAGAGAATGAGGTGAGTGGTACCAAGAATGAACAAAAACCTGTCACCAGACTGGAGGATGCTGTAGATTCGGAAGCCAAGAGTATGTTCCACAGCTATTTCCAGGGCAAAGCACGTTCTGTATTGTACACAATAAATGGGATACCCGTTCTTTTTTCCTCTAATAATCAAGACTTGTAACTGTTTTCAGGACTTAATGTTTTTGTTCACCTCAACCATATTTTACAACTTGTGTTTTCCAGCAAACCATTTTCCTTCAATGCCCGCTCCACTTAGCTAACTGGAGTCCATGTTCAGAAAATATCTATGTATGGAACATAATTTACACTTATAGTCACACAACTGTGTCCCTACAGACCACCTGAAAGAAAGTAATACAAAACTAATGGCTCTGGTAAAATGTAATTTGATGGTCCTACTCCGAGCTCCATTGGTCAGGCCTCTGCTTCTGGAGGTCAAGACTCACCCAGATGGTCCCTATTTAATGGGCACTAAAATGTCCCTGCATTTCCACACATATCAACGGAAACAAACTTCTTTTGTTTTACAGAAAAAGATGCTTTTCAATTGTGACAAAAAGGCAACAATTTCCTTTCTAAGCCAACTTCTCCTATTAAATTTCAGCTTCTTCTGTCGATATCCTGTTAAGACAGCGCTTGGCTTTTTAATATTTTGCCTGAAGGATATATGCCAACCCGTCCTTGATGTAGAAAATTTTAATTCAAATCAATACATGTGCAAGGTCACTTTAAAATTCAATTAATATGAATGAAAAAATATGCCCCACAGTTCTGTGAGCTGAAAATGGAACAGTTGCAAGTTAAATACTTCTGTAGCTTCTGTTTTGCTCTGTGTAATAACAATGTACTTCTAACTGCCTTTTAACTAAAGTATACCCAATTCAGACAGTTAAGTTATTCATAAATCCCCTGCTTCCCAAAATGGCAAGCTCCAGAAGAAGGTAGGACAGGCAGCTGATTGAAATCTGCAATATTATGCAGCTTTTCTGACAAAGATAGAGAAAATAAAAGTCTTCTTGAAATATCCCAGTTTTAAAAATATTTTGTCTATCACCGAGATAATTCTCAAAGACCATATGACAGACACCGTGTGCCAAGAGAGGGGAGGGGGAACGCAATAAGCACTGAGAATGGTTTAGATCATTTTTTGTAAGCCTGCTAAAAAAGTTCCCATTTAACATCACTTATGATTGGAAAAGTAATAGGTGCCTCTGCAAATAAGTCAGAATGAGGGTTGAAATGAGTCTACTAAACGAAAATTAATTTACCATGCCAGAATTCCGCCTGGAGGAAACAGCCTGAAATCGCCCCCTTTAATTTTGCCTCTTCGCTGAAACTGGTACCCAATGCAAAGCCCTTTTTTTTGGAAAAAAAAGCATTAACAAACATGCTTTCTTCCAATTTATTTAAAAGTTTGATATTAGGAAAATGTATGCTGACAACACCCAGCTCCACCGCTTTGCAAAAACATTCCCAAAGCTCCAGATTTCCTCTCGGCATCCCAGGGACTTTGCTGCTGGTTGGAGCTGCAGCTGCTCTGCAATGCAGAGCAAAGAGACAAAAACCTTATTGCCAGTGAACACGGGTACCTTGCTGCTTCTATAGAAAGCAGCACGAGGTTGTATATGCTTTTTAATTCTCCTTAGCAAACAATAAGGCAACGCCAGACCAGAAATGAAACCAAGCTGTACGTATTTCCAGCAAAAGGCCAGACACCTGTTTCTTGCCATATAGGCAGCCATAAGCTTGTCCTCCCACTCGTGTATCTTACTGATCAGTACAATGCCTGGAAATCATACATATATATACACTGAAAAATAAGGTTTTGTATTAAAAATAAAGTAAAAAAAAACCACTCAGACTTTCAACTAGTTCTTTTTTTTCCGATGGCTCATCTGCTGCTGGTATGAACGCTGCGCTTTCCCTCACATGCTCATTATTCTTTAATGATGCCTATTTGTAAATAGCAAGATAAGAAGCAATTAAGCCATTAGAGTCTAAATAAACAAACATAATAATTAGGTTCTTTACTAGGATTTCTTTTTTTTATGTAAGGGCTGGAATTTACCTTTCATTAGTCTAACCTAATTGCAATAGTGCATGATAAAGAGTCCAACATAAATGAAGGACTTTGAATGATTCTGACATATTAAGGATGAGCTGGTGATCCCCTCTCTCGGTAACAAGGCATATTCTCTTAATAAGGTGAACAAACTGGCACAGGATATTGTTCAAGGGTTAAAAACCATATTTTACCAGTGGCCAGTCACACTTAGGGAAGGGTCACCTCAGCCCAGCATTGTTACAGATGATGGAATGGTTTCTATTTCATTTTCCATTCTAAATTATAGCACACCAGGGATTTTACAGGGATGAAAATGTAGAATATATAATACATCTATGGGAATATCAACACAGACCTGTGAACCTTTAGGACTGGGCAGCAGCCGTGGGGCACACGAAGCCTGCAGAGGGAGCGAAGGTGAGGAAATTCCCCACAGGTCTTTCTCTACTTTTTCTGCTCTTGTTCACTATCCCATCAAAAGACTCTTCCTCACCTTCCTCATTCTTACATCACACAAGCAGAGAATAACTTACAATTTACTTGCCACCCCCTGCTCACATACGTTGCTGATCCAAGACATTCTTCTTCCACACGTCATAGAATCCCAAAACGTCAGGTGTTGGAAGGGACCTGGAAAGCTCATCCAGTGCAATCCCCCCATGGAGCAGGAACACCCAGATGAGGTTACACAGGAAGGTGTCCAGGCACAACCAAGGCAGCCCTCAACCTTTACCGCTTCAATCAGACCCTCCTTGTTAGTGAGGATGAGGTCCAGCAGTGCACATCTTCTAGTCGGCTCCTCCTCCCTTTGCATCAGAACGTTATCGTCAAGGCACTGGAGGAACCTCCTAGACCGTGGCTGCCAGCCAAGTCATCCTTCCAACAAACATCAGGGAAGTTAACACCCCCACCACAACCAGGGCACCATACCAAGGTGTTCAGATAATGCTTGTTTTATTCAGATACCACACTGTTTGCCCGGAGTTAATTAACTATATAGACCATTTTTATCCTTGGACTGTTGATGTCATACCTGCCGTTGCTTATGAAGGTATTTGATGCAGTGGTCGAGTTGTTATATTAAAATATCTTTAAACACAATCATTCCATTTACCAGAAATAAACATGTATTCATCTTCGAAGGCACTGGTAAGCAGTGTCCATAGTTCAAGAATGTGCAAACGATTGGAAGGAGATGGGGAAGAAGAGGAAGGGAGTGAGATTCTTCGCACCCTCAGAATAGCTGGAGACTTTGCCAAAGAAAACATCTTCAGGAAAACAGACCTAACACGGAAAGTTTCAGCCCCAGACCATACAATTACGTGTGTCCATGGAAATCAATTTATGTCCTTGCCTGTAGAAGTGGGAATTTCATGGTCCAAGGCTCATCCGGTGTTTCAAGAGGAATAATTATTGGCCTGCTGGTCTGAATCTTCTGGCGAGTAACCTTTGTGCTGAGCTCAGTTCTCCCCAACCAGGGTACAACTTTCATAAAGCCCAGAACTTGGAAGCAAAGAGAAAAATAAACTATTCCTGAGAGCATAAATGCTGTGTCTTGAAAGGTTGCTACCTCCTGGTCCTTTGAGGTTACTGCTTCCTCCAGACAATAGGGATTTTTCTTAATGCTTTAGATTTATACACAGCAATTGTACCTCATTAGTCTGGATTTATGCTACATAGACCAAACACATAAATAATTGAAACCTTTCAGAGCTGTGTGAAATCCTCAACTGATTTTAAAAGCAGTTTATCATGGTATTTCAAGGTGCTGTTTAATCCCAATCTTCACTAGTGATTTTTCAATTAATCTTTTAATCACGCTATGCATAAAAAAGGCTAAACATAGAATTGTATCAGCTTTAATAACAGTGTCATGCAAAATTCATTTGCAGCAGCAGCAGAGGGGACTGTGGACTCCTTAAGGTTTTTGTGAGATTTTGTTGGTCAAATACAAGTTACAAACACTGGGTAAATATTTTTACAGATAATTGAATAGCTTTCTGTAATTTGAGCTGGTTCTTAAGCGTAATGATATGTATAACTAACTTCCAGTTTGAAAAATTCAGTTGTTTCTGATAAACCAAACCTCAAGGCAGGAATCATGTTTTTTTCTTTCCAAGTTATTTTACGAATTCTTGATGATAAATTAGTTTTATAAACTTATTCTGATGCCTCCATTTTTAATAAAAATATGAAACATGTTTTTCTACAATTTTATTCATTCTCCATAAAATCAGACACATTTGCATTTCAACTTTCAAGCCTTTTTCCAAGCATTTTAAACAGTCTGATTGTATGGAAGTAGGCTGTATTAATTGCAAATAGGCTAGACATCTGTTCACTGACGCTAGATACTTTCTTGTGTCTCGTTGTTTATCAGTGTTTTACATAAAATCGTTATTGTTTTTTCTTGGAAAAATGGATTCTGAAATGTATTATTTGCCCATGAAGAAAGGCCACCAAACTGGGGTTTGTTCCACAGACCCTGATCCTGAAGAACCGGGGGCAGGGAGGAGGAATTTGCTAACTGATTTGAAATTAGTATTGGTGTCCTACTTGGTAGGAAACAATTTGATGTTAATCTTTTCAGATCAATCACTTTTCTCCAAAACGCTTTAGCAGTGTAAATTCCTCATCCCAGTCTGGCGGTTCGCTCAGAAACTGGTGCACAGTCGGCACTGGATACAGGTGGGCAGAATCATGGTAGGGATGTGGGTCTGTTCACGTTTGGTGTCTTAGGCACCTCATTTTAGGCACATGTGATGCATATTCATTTAGGGATTTGCTGTCTTGGAGGTAACAGCTGGGTTTTGGTGTTTGATGGAGCCGCTGGGATGTTTCAGGATCTCTGGTGGGAGCTGAATCTTGAGGAATCACTTCTGAGCTCATAGTGGGACTGTTGTGATGGAGGTGGCTTCATGGTTTGCCTCTTTAGATTGAGAACCAGCATTTTAAAAAGTATTAAGCCAACATTTGGGGTCATATTAGGGGCAGTCAACGTGGCTTCACCAAGGGGAAGTCGTGTTTGACCAACCTCATTGACTTTTATGAGGACATAACAAGATGGATGGATGATGGCAGAGCGGTGGACGTGCTCTACCTTGACTTGAGTAAGGCATTTGACACAGTCTCCCACAGCATCCTCAGAGCTAAACTGAGGGAGTGCGGGCTGGATGAGCGGGTAGTGAGTTGACTGCGAACTGGCTGAAGGAAAGAAGCCAGAGAGTCGTGGTCAATGGGGCAGAGTCCAGTTGGAGGCCTGTATCTAGTGCAGTGCCTCAGGGGTCAGTACTGGGGCCTGTATTATTCAATATATTCATCAATGATTTGGACAAGGGAATAGAGTGACTATCAGCCAGTTTGCTGATGACACCAAGCTGGGAGGAGTGGCTGACACTGGAAGCTGTGCTGCCATCAGAGACCTGGACAGGCTGGAGAGCTGGGCTGGCCCAGGCTGCCCAGGGAGGTTGTGGAGTCTCCTTCTGTGCAGACATTCCAACCCGCCTGGACACCTTCCTGTGTAACCTCATCTGGGTGTTCCTGCTCCATGGGGGGATTGCACTGGATGAGCTTTCCAGGTCCCTTCCAGCCCTGACATTCTGGGATTCTGTGGTGCTAAACCACAAGGGAGCAACTCCAGCTCTAACTTGGGATAAGTTCAGAGTGAGACACCACCAGCGCTGAAGAACCCTCCCTCCTTCTGGGGAGATGCCCATCCCGCAGCACCTTCCACGGAACGATTTGTGCCTGAAAACAGCAAAAGCTTTTGTAGCAGTTGGGGCCAGATGGAAAGTGCCATATTGGCAACATCAACTGAGACAGATGGGAAAGAGGGAAAACCTGCCTAAAAGAAAAAAATGATACACCCATCCCACAGTCACGTACGAAAATACTTTATAAACAATCTTTTTGATCTCTGATCCAAGGAAAATACGCACACCACTGGTTCAGTACAGGGCTGCTGCCTTGTAGCAACAATAACGTCCTTGATTTTGAGAGCAACTGCAACATGGAATTCACTACTGCTTGTAAAAGGCGTTTCTTTTACAGTTATCATTCTCCCAACTTACCTTATTCATAACCAGTTACATCCAAGATAATTTACCTAATTTCCTAATTGTTCCTGAATCTTGAGAGGTGTCGTGTATATTCTGACCTCAAAAAGCCATTATTAGTGGAAAGCACTTTATACACAAAACATTGACCGGGTTTCAAGTAAGGAAGTAAAACCAGACATTTTTCTATAGCGAAATAGTTAAATATAAAGTCAGCTTAAGAAGAAATGCTAAAGCTTCCAAGACTTATAGCTTCTTAAGACTGCACTGATGAATTCAATTCTTTTCTGGAATGTATTGTTCCACTTGGTGAATCCGACAATTGCAGATTAAATGTTTTAACAGCAGCTGTTTATTTTAACCTCTGACTCAGTTAATCTCCTGCAAATTGGGGGCTGTTCAAAGAAAGTTAATAATGGGATGCTAGACAGTTGATTAATTAAAACTAAACATAATCACAGCTATGCTTACTATAGAAGAATTAACAGAACCTCTGAAATATACAGGCAAAAATTTAATCACAATAGTGTTTTACAGTTGACAAACGCTAAAAACAATATAAAACCTAAGGAGCGATCCTATCGTTGACTTATGTTGACTCAACAACTTTGTTTTGACAAAGTATCTGATTTTCAGACTCATTTTACCATTGGCTTGGAAATAAGAAATATACTTACATATACATTACACCCAAGTCTTTTGTAATAGCCTATGCGAGAAAGGAAAAAATAGGGGGAAGTGCCATAAGAAATCTGAGCTGGAAAAGACAGATTTGGTCCCAGTTCTTCACCTGTGTATACAGTGTATTTTCTACTTTTATTTAAAATTTGGCAAAAGATGCAACTTCTGCCTTTCGCCCTCCTAGAGGAGAATCCGCATCCAGCTGCAGACTCCACGTCCACGTTGTTGTCTCAGAGGAAGAGCTTTAGAGATTTCTCTCGCTATAAGTGCAACAGCTGCCTGTGAAAATTGATGTCAACAATAGGTTCTTGGGGAATGAAATCTTGCTTGGTCAGGCAGAAATAAGTGCAATGTATTGGACTTGTTTATCTCTAATCCAGCCTTTACTGTTCATTTACCTCAAACACAAATTCTCGACTTCATCATATAGCAAAAATTCACTGACCCAAGAACAATTTGAACAAATTTAAATCATATTGGTTTCCTCTTTCTTGCTCTCACCACTCTTTTCCTTTTTTAATTATCATGATTAAGACTCATTCATTGCCAAGACAGCTGAAAAACACAGTGAATTTTGAGTTTGCACTCATATTTCTATGGTCACATTTAATAATAAAACATAATAAATCTTTCTTCTAAAGATGGAATTCTTTCTATCACTCATTTGTCTAAGAGCAAGAAAGATCACACATTGCTGTGATACATGAAGAACAGTATGTTTCTGAAAAAAAAAAATAATCTTTAATAACCTGCATTTTAGGAACAGTAATTCAATCCCTTAAGAAACGCATCTCAATGGATTAAATGATCCAACTTACCAGAAGCATTGCAGAGGTTCCATTGGGCCGGGATAACTGGATAGACATTTCAGGGAACATCCTATCAATCCGACTGATCACATCATCGACGTATCTACCAACCAACCAAACCAAACCAACAGAATTAGCACATATGTTCCTCACCACAGCCTCAGCCGCAAACTCCTGCCATCATATTTCTATACTAATGCCTCTGGAGGTCAAAGGATACATTATCAAGATTACTCTTCCAGGGTGGGAATTCGTAGGTTGCCACCTCCTTACGCTCTCTTTGATAAACTAAACAAATCTCCTCAAAGTCTTGATGCTTTCAGGATTTTTTTCCGAATCTCTCCAATTTATTCCACGCACTGGTGACTCTAAAACTGGCACATCCCAGGGGTTTCTCTGGGGCGATCAAACACAGGGGCCAAATAACACCCTCTCTGCTGGGTATAACCCCTCTGCGTACACAGACCGCAGCGAGCCGGCCCACGTTTGTCTTGGTTCCCGATATCACATTAAGAGCTGACACCTCTCAACATAGAAAACTTCCTTTTGGCAACGTCGTTTCCCAGGACACGCTGCCCCATCCCATGGTTGTGTTTCGCATCCTTCAGTCATTCCTCCGGACACGTTAAAATGCACATTATTTGCTTTTGCAGAGCTTATGTGACGTTCCGTATCAGCTGTGCGCCGCTGCCAGTTCTGCTGACGGATGGGGCGCTACCGCCTGGTTAACACACGCATCTACAAACCCTGCAACTTGATCACAGATCCATGAATGAATTGATTGATAAAACTGTGTTCATGCTAACCCACTCACATGCTCTGAAAAAAAGATTTCAGAAAAATCAGTTGGCTCAGATTAACTGAAAAATCTAATTATTTCCCTTTATCCTACTTAAATGAAGGCAAAAAATGTTTAATTCTTCAGAGTTATTCAGTTCTAATCTTAGTTGCTAAAAAACACCCCAAAACCAATGGGGCGTTATGCTCCAACTGCTATTTTGCAAGAGATTAAAAATCAACTGAAACAAATAAAATCAAGAAAGCTAGACCTACACGGCTGGTGAGGTCAGCCCACTTTTAAAATTAACAAAAGAGTGGAATTAGTTATGACAATTTTGCATAAAATCCTAATCCACACTTCTAGTTGTGCAGAAAAAAGTTTCCCCATTCACTTGAGTGACTCATTAACAGCTCGTTTGCTGATAAGCAAAGTCAAAGCATCCATAAGCCAAGAACTTCCCCAGCACAAAGAGGAGACGTGTTAAGACGGAGCTTTGGGATGAGTCAGTTCCACTCAACAGTGCACACCTAACTAATTTTAAACATTACTGAATCCCATACTCTTTTTTTTAAATACAGCATGAGAGTTTATACCGTTCAGCAAATGCAATTACTCCAGGCTCACAGAATCACAGAATGCGAGGGATTGGAAGGGACCTCGAAAGCTCATCCAGTGCAATCCCCCATGGAGCAGGAACACCCAGATGAGGTTACACAGGAAGGTGTCCAGGCGGGTTGGAATGTCTGCAGAGAAGGAGACTCCACAACCCCCCTGGGCAGCCTGGGCCAGGCTCTGCCACCCTCACTGAGAAGAAGTTTCTTCTCATATTTAAGTGGAACCTTTTGTGTTCCAGTTTGAATCCATTACCCCTTGTCCTATCACTGGTTGTCACCGAGAAGAGCCTGGCTCCATCCTCCTGACACTCACCCTTTATATATCTGTAAACATGAATGAGGTCACCCCTCAGTCTCCTCTTGTCCAGCTCCAGAGCCCCAGCTCCCTCAGCCTTTCCTCACACGGGAGATGCTCCACTCCTTCAGCATCTTGGTGGCTGCGCTGGACTCTCTCCAGCAGTTCCCTGTCCTGCTGGAACTGAGGGGCCACAACTGGACACAATATTCCAGGTGTGGTCTCCCCAGGGCAGAGCAGAGGGGCAGGAGAACCTCTATGACCTACTGACCACCCCCTTCTAAGACACCCCAGGTACCATTGGCTTCCTGGCCACAAGGGCCCAGTGCTGGCTCTGCAGATAAATGGAGCTATCGCTTGTGCATGAATAGAGATGATCGACTGAGACCAGGCAAGGAGAGATTGTGCATTTCTGGATCAGTATGTGGTCAGAAACACGATGCACATGATGATGCAGAGTATTGCATAACTTCTGTTTTCTAGTTTTCCAAGCTTTGGGCAATAATAAGTAAAAAACAATCAAAAGACACCGTTGCATAAAACAAGGGCTGCTTACACAATGACACAGTCTATCTGCATTAAAAAAGGAAAATTCAAGTAATTTTAAATCATAGGAACAACAGTACGACTTGGGCATTTAATCTGCTTAGGCCCTTCTGAAAAACACCAGGGAACATGTACATGTATTCTTTGAAAATGTGATCCAGGCTGGTTGGAGCTCACCAGTTAGTTCTTCAGCTCTTTCCTACATCTGATCATTTTTTAAATGTAAAAATTGTTCTGACCGCATGCCTTAAAACTTGACTGAAACTCAACTGTTGCCTTCTACCAACTGAGCAGTATAAGGCAAAACAGGGCACTCACAGGGAACTTGTGAAGAGTCTTCCCTTTAAGTAAAATCACACATACAGCAAGACAGAAATCTAATTCGTGATTAACCAGCTCCTGAAATCAAAGATGAGTTCCTAAGACAATTTGGGCTCAGAAGCCTGCAAATTTTACCACTCTTCATAAGTCAGTTGACAAAACCCACACACTTCAGGAAATGTAATGTTTGCCTTTGCAAGGCTCAGCAGCTCTATCAGGACCATCCACGCAGCTTGTTCATACTCTTCCCAGTTCAGAGAACGTCAGAGAAAATCCAAGACCAATACGATAAAAGAGCATTGACGCACATATTCTCGTTGTGCCCCTTTGCCTCTTTTTCAAGTAGACATCAGGGTTTCCTGAGGACTCATCAGAACAGAAGGGCTCTTCAAAGATGCATATATAATTACTAAATTAGCCCGACTACATGGCGGCCTCAAATATAAGATGACAAACAAGCCAAACTAAAGCAAAATTCTTCTCTAGATACGCCCTTCAGAGAGGACATCTGGTAAAACATCTTGTGAAGGGATGGATATGATAAATCAAATGCAGCAAAGTGTAACTGGTGACGACTTCAGAGAAAACCAAAGAACACGTGATAAAGACAAGCTAAGTGTGGTCCTGAGGCTGTCTGGAAAGAGGGTCAGAGAAAAAGCTGCTGTCTGGAACTTATTTTACAGAACTGAAATACATTAATTTAGTGCCAAAAGAAGCAGAGTCACAATTTACACATCTCCGTCCAATCAGTTTTGGCTCAAAAAATATGATAGTTCCTATTTATGTTACAGAACTTTCTACAGTGTCTCCGAGAAACGTAGCACTTAAGGATGGAGAAAAGTCTACTCCTGCTCTTTTTTTCTCTAGAACATCTATAAAATGCTCATATTTCCTTGATTCCAGTACCAAAATCTCCAGCTTGTTCGGACCAACTTCATCGCCAGCTCTAAGCTCCGTGCCAGGCTCTCTTGTCTCTCGTTGTTAACACTGTCCTCTCGTCCTTTCTGAACAAACTGCTTCAGTGCTTTTTTCCTCTCTTTTCTCACCCAACTTCAAACTTTCTGTTGGGGGAAGACTCCAGCCAGGCTCCTCCTGGCTCCTCTTGTTTCCTTCTGTTCCCTTCTCATCTGCACACTAACTCATCCTCTGCTCCTCCTTCAAAGCCTCCGTTCCCGCTGTGAAATCTTTATTCATGATATTTTATAAAGGAAAAAAAAAAGAAGTTATTTTTTGCAAATAACTGACTGACTTCCAACTACCACAAAGCAAGTTGAGGGCAGAGGGGGCAAACCTGAGTCTCTCGAGTTATATGCAGTTCATCAGTCCTGGGGGTACAACATACGATCAGCAGGAGGGAGTTTTGGCACTGGAGCACCTTGGTAATATGAATCCACAGGAGCGTGGAGAATAAAGCCAGAATATGAGGATTGCAAAGAACAAAACTGCTAAGATACCTTGGACAAAGGTCTTAAGGAACAAATTTGCTAAGATTCATGCCCAGCTCACAGAATCCCAGAATGTCAGGGGTTGAAAGGGACCTGGAAAGCTCATCCAGTGCAATCCCCCCATGGAGCAGGAACACCCAGATGAGGTTACACAGGAAGGTGTCCAGGCGGGTTGGAATGTCTGCACAGAAGGAGACTCCACAACCCCCCTGGGCAGCCTGGGC
The DNA here is from genome assembly GCF_964273445.1 of Streptopelia decaocto. Lineage (NCBI taxonomy): Eukaryota > Metazoa > Chordata > Aves > Columbiformes > Columbidae > Streptopelia > Streptopelia decaocto. The sequence continues at coordinate 7,988,043 of NC_138672.1, forward strand.
CAGGCTCTGCCACCCTCACTGGGAAGAAGTTTCTTCTCCATTTTAAGTGGAACCTTTTGTGTTCCAGTTTGAACCCATTACCCCTTGTCCTATCATTGGTAGTCACCGAGAAGAGCCTGGCTCCATCCTCCTGACACTCACCCTTTAGATATCTGTAAACTTTAATGAGGTCACCCCTCAGCCTCCTCTTGTCCAGCTCCAGAGCCCCAGCTCCCTCAGCCTTTCCTCACACGGGAGATGCTCCACTCCATCATCTTTGTTGCCCTCCCTGTTGCCATCTCCTCCCTAACCTGCCGCGCAGAACTGAGACAACACTCATCCGAAAGATTCAACAGTAGCTCTACGTTTATTCTCACAAGTTAGCTTATTTTCAACTTTCCTCAAGATGTTATTTCGGTCATAGAGGAATTACATTTCATTATTGAGTAGATGCAAAAGATTAAGTTATGTGCTTAAATAGTCTAGAAGTGTTTACATATAAACACAGGGTGGTCTGTTTCAAAAGCATATGCACCGATCGCTGGATCGAACACTTCACCATCTGCACTTCTTGCTCACAAAAGGCCAAACCTGGTACAGCACTTGAGGATGAATGTGAAGCCGTTTGGACAGTTCTCCAGAAGCCAGCACAGAGTGTTTAAGGGTTGGGTTTACAAAGGCATTTAGGAACCTGGGGCTGTGATTCAACAACTTTCAGTCTTCGGCAGCAATTGTGCCATAAGGCGCTGACACATCCCCTCCCGCGTGCTGCAGCCCCTCAGCCGCGCTGCGCGGGGAGAGCCGGATCACACAGCTGAGACGGCTTGAAAATGAAAAAAGAAACAGATATATTGTTTTAAATCTAAACTGGTTTAATGATTCGGCTCCCTGTGCGGCTGCACACACTGTGTGCCAGCACAATTCCTGCTGGGACCGTGCCTCACAGCCCAGGAATACTGTTCAGTGGGGTCATTCTATTACAACAATAAAATACTGTTTTACGGTAAAACGTGTTACTTATCCAGTATTGTTTACACAGCAAACACAATTCTGAATCCTTCAGTGCTAATGTGAACCCATTGGTAAGCGACGTGGTGTAAACTTGCAAGGAATGTCCCCAAAGGTACGAGCTGAGGGTGATACTACAAATGCTGAATGCTTATGAAATGCAAACTTGCCCCTGAATCAGTCTCTGGACGTCTGCACATTTAAGATGAATATGGACCCCTCTTTAATGCACTCTGAAAACAAACGTCAGCACATAATTTGTTTTTATAAGACAGAGCAAAAAGACATCTGTTCACAGTATCAAGTTCTAGTGCACCACCCTAAAAAGTATAACTTTAATAAGGAAAACTTTAAGTTAAAATAGAGCCCTTGCAGTCAAATTCCCATAGATGTTTTATTATATTGTTGAAATAGCTTTCTTTGTCCTTATGTGGAATGCACTTCAAAATGCCTTTAATTCACAGCAGTAATCAGGAGAGGAATATGGATATCAGAATGTGTGAAAGCTGGTTAACAAAATAAGCATGCATCTGCTTTACAGTCATCACCAGGATCCTGTCTGAGCCTGCTACTAGTCTGCGCTTCATGGAAAACATCATTAACTCCTTGATACATACCTCGAGAGGAAAAACAGCCCTAACAACATAATAGAATTTCAGCAGCAATACTTTACAGCACATATGTATTGTTTATATTTCCACTTCTTCGTGAAACTAGATGTTGCTCCACAACCCAACAAGAAACACTAACAACAGTAATTTTCAAGGGCCTGCATGAGAATTGGAAATATTACATCAGCATTTATCTACAGAGATGGCTCTTGAATCACTCGTAACTTGTCAAGCAAATTGTGCCCCACCTATGTCCCTGCATTTGCACACCGTGAAGTTCTACCAAAAGTCCTCAGGAGAACCTCAAGCCAAGAGATCCAGCTGTCCACACTTCCATTCCTGAATTCAGCCTTCTGAAGCTAGAATTCACAGAATCCCAGAATGTCAGGGATTGGAAGGGACTTGGAAAGCTCATCCAGTGCAATCCCCCCGCCGGAGCAGGAACACCCATGAATGAGGTCACCCCTCAGTCTCCTCTTGTCCAGCTCCAGAGCCCCAGCTCCCTCAGCCTTTCCTCACACGGGAGATGCTCCACTCCCTTCAGCATCTTGGTGGCTGCGCTGGACTCTCTCCAGCAGTTCCCTGTCCTGCTGGAACTGAGGGGCCACAACTGGACACAATATTCCAGGTGTGGTCTCCCCAGGGCAGAGCAGAGGGGCAGGAGAACCTCTCTGACCTACTGACCACCCCCTTCTAACCCACCCCAGGTCCCATTGGCCTTCCTGGCCACAAGGGAATTCAGTATTTTATAACACGGTATTTTCAGCTCTGCTATTGAAGAGTTACTTCAATGGCAAAGTCTTCTCACTTTCTTTCTTTGTGCTTTATTTCTCCCCCAACAGAGCAGAAATTACAGTACTTACCTCCTTTTGTTAAAAGCAATAGATGATGCATGACACCTATTATGTGTTTTATACCTATCAAAAGCAGCAAGATTTTACCTTTGGGTGGAAAGACTGATGAATAGGAAACATAGCACATTTTGCACAGTTAGACCTTTTTATACACTGTGCTTGACCACATAACTAGCACTGCTGGAAGGAAAAGATCTTAGCGACCATGGTTTGTAACCACGCTAACATCACAGAATAATTTGATAACAACAAAAATGCCTGAAGGAGCAAATTAGGCAAAAGTCCAAGCAAAAAAACCCCATCATAGACACAAAGGCATTAAAGAGTGTGACCTCTCATTTCATTCAAGTCCTCACAGTGACGTATTACTAAATTTCTAACTTTCCCCTTTAGAATGACGTTTTTCTTCTAGAAAAAGATGTTGGAATACGTAGGATTAGGAAGCAAAGACTGAGGTTTTAGGCCTCCCCAACAGACTTCAAGCAGCCACTCAAAAAGAGCAGCCACTTCAAGATCTAGTGCTTTATTAAAATTATAAATTATAGTAACAACAAGCAAGTCTTAATAGCACTAGTTCCAAGGGTACTTAGGATACTTGATATCAGCCTAAGATCAATTTGTTCTTCTGTAATTAAGAGAGAAGTAAAAGTGAAGAAAAAAGAAAACAAACACAAAAACAAACCAGTTGAGATACTCTACAAATAATTGCTTGCACAGCCTAGGGCAATGTATTACACAAACTTTCACCAAATGCCCATTTCAACTGTTGTGATCACCTACAAGTTTTCTTGAGGGAATTTCATAATTAGTCCTGATTTTTCTCTTCAGGATTATGCTCTGACCAAGTATTTTGACCTGCCTGCGATACTAGAGAGATAAAAACATCTATTTTAAACCTCAGAGGTCTATCAAAAGACTCCTTCAAGGTCACCTTTACACTCCAGTACAAAACCTGCATAACACAAGTACAATTAGGCATTTATAAACTCAAGACTGTCCTGGAAGAAACATTTTGGAGAGAGATGCCCTTCAAAATATTATTTTCAGAGAAACACACTTTCATCACTTCTTCCTCCAACACGACAAGCTGTTCCGCAGGTTGGGATTTTTATAGGGCCCAGGGAAATTATTTGCGCGGCTTCCACTGGAAGTCGGTGTGGGGGAGGAGGGCTAATTCCCTTAAGCAAATTATCCGAAATAATTTCCCTTTAAACACTACCACCACTAACAGAAATAAAAAACAGAGTCGGTGAAAGGGTTTATCATGGCACTTAGTCTGGGCTTGCCAAACCCACTCGAGGCGCCGCAGCAAAGCGACGGCAGAAATTCGCTGCACCTTTTTGGCTGTTTTCCCACTCTCGCCGTCAGGTTCTTTCCCCTCTGCCGTTCTCGGCCCTCGCTCGGGCGGCTCAGCGTGCGAGCACGGCGGAGATCACAAGGGCGGCGTGTTCGCTGTGGTTTCCAGACGCCGGAGTCTTGGCTCTGCCCGTTTCCTCTGCTGCGCGCATCAGGCAGAGCGGAGTTTAAAGCACTTTGCGGGGCTGAGACCTGGACTGAAGCCAGAGCAGCACCACGATGAGCAAATCCAGTTCTGCTTGTCGCTCTACATCACCCGCAGAGCTTCCCCCAAACATAAAACCACCTTTTACGTCTAATATATCTAAAGTAGAATAACCCTTTTAAAACTACGGTGCCCAGTGCTAGCAGGGAGAAGTGTTCAACCTATTAAAAAATAATGCAATTCTGTTTATGTAAGTACACTAACGGAGAAAACCGGCAAAGTGAAAAACAAGGAGGGAAGGTCTCCTTAGGTAAATACAATTATTAACGCTGCTGAGCTTTGTTCCCAGATACGTTTCCCTAATTCTGAGCATCTACTTCATGAATATCACACTCAAGGCTTGTAAAAAGCAATTCTGCCAAGCAATGTCGAGTTGGTTACTCGAAATCAAGAAATTCCAAATTGCCAGATAATTTCTAATAGTAAATAGGTACAGATTAAGAAACAGGAGTCTCTATGCATTCACAGTCCTTAACTTAAAAAAAAAGACAAAAAGAAGGAAGAAAAAAGAAGAAAGGCTGCCCTCTGTAACAGGAACGAGTGGCACAAAATAATCCAGCACTAGATAATGGGTACAAACTGGAACACAAAAGGTTCCACTTAAATTTGAGAAGAAACTTCTTCCCAGTGAGGGTGGCAGAGCCTGGACCAGGGGGGTTGTGGAGTCTCCTTCTGTGCAGACATTCCAACCCGCCTGGACACCTTCCTGTGTAACCTCATCTGGGTGTTCCTGCTCCATGGGGGGATTGCACTGGATGAGCTTTCCAGGTCCCTTTCAACCCCTGACATTCTGGGATTCTGTGACTAGATGGAACCATCCATGGTCAAAAGCGAGAACTCGGGCTCTGGAAATGGCACCTCAAAAGTTCTGCTACAGGAGGGACAACACAAGATTTCTTGTCGACTCTGAAGACAAAACCAGCCCGATCAGCCTCTTCTAATGGGCAGCCAGCGTCTCGCCCGTCTGTCAGTGCCAGGGGCTCGCAGCAGGGGGTGGTTTATTATTCTAATAAGATGCTGGAATAAAGAGAGGGTCAGCTACGAATCACTGCCACGAGAAGATTTAATTAGATTTTTACACTGACTAAAGACACTCTCTTGCACACAGACAAAATTTTAAATATGGAGAGAAATGACAGCGTGTTTTAAAGCAAGGTTATTTTGGGGTTTTTTGTTTTAAATTTACTGTTTATATTTTTCCTTTGCTTGACGTCGCTGTTCACATTATACAGTCATACTGTTCAAGCTTAAAGGTTTGTTATGAAAGACAGTTCAATATAAAAATTATAGTCAAATCTTCTGAAGTATTCCACCAAAAGAAAGCACTGTGTTTTCCCAGGAAAAGGTCTGATGATAGCACAATCAAAAAATACCCAACAAAATAAAGGAACAAAATCTCTGTCTCGTCACAAAGTAAAAGCTACAGAATAGTTTGATATCAAACGCATGCACAATATAGACCTACGTATTACTGTAGTATGGTGTTTAATTAAAAATATACCGTATAAAGAATAGGTCTCAGCTATATTAACACATAGAACCACAAACCGTATGTATGAGCAGACAGAACTTTCATTAAGAGTAACCTTATATCAAAGATTTTTCTAAAAGCAACCAGAGGAAAGTTGAAGTCAACCATGAGGGCTATGGCTACTACAGCTACTTCAATCGTCAGGAAACCATTATCTCAAATTCATGCTGCTAACAGGATACAGGCTCACCTAGTAACATGACAGCAAATTATATGATTAATTAGCTCACATGGAGCTACTGTGAGCCAACCAGTTGAAGCTGATGCCCTACAGAAGCAGATAAAATATTACCAAATGTTTTCTAGCACCTCAAAAGATCGTCCTGCAGTTCTATTCCCAAACATCAGTGAATTTGCAAATGTTCCAAGGGAGCTCTCCAGTCACGCTCACTTTGCATTTGGTACTCACTGCACTGACACGCATTTCTCTATTTGACTCCTGTCTAATCATTTAATTACTCTTCGCTTTTTGCCTAATTGCAATCATCACCTTTCTGTACATTCAAAACACAAACACAAAATACCAGGTTTGCTATGTAGCTCATTTACACCAGCATTTTAAGATGTGCAGAGAAGAACTTCAGCAGAAAGTATCTGAGAGACTTGCAAAACGCAGATCTTTAAGATTCAGTATATACTTACACCTTCACAGAATCACAGAATGTCAGGGGTTGGAAGGGACCTCGAAAGCTCATCCAGTCCAATCCCCCAATGTTTAAATGCAATAGATGTTTAAACTTAGGTATTGTCTATAATAAAGGTGAAGTACCGTTAGATATGACTATGATTCTTCATTCTATGAGTCTGCCATGTAGCTGATTAGCCCCAAATTTAGATCCAAGTTTGATTTGTTTTCCAGCCCTTCACAAAAGGCTCTTTTGTAAGACCTGCCTACAAGGCGCATACACATTTGTCAGGAGCAAAAGCATCATCTTTGCTGAGCAAATGTCAAAATGCAAAAGCCAAAATGAAAGGCGGTTCTGCATGTAAAACAGGAGAGTAGAAAAGCCTGGGTTTTGGCTTGAGGGGAGCTCACTTTTGTAGTGCTATTTTGGACACAGACATTAAATTCTGACTTAAAATACATCAAAACAGTAGGGTGTCTTTTGCCGCTTCCAGAGCACGTTTGATTTTAACTCCAAACACCGAATGCAACAATCAGCAAAAGAGCTCAACAATTTAGAGATTCAAGAAGTCGGGGGAGTTTGACATAGACTGACAGGCTCCAGCCAAGATGCCGTGTAATGATTTCATGTGTCTGCACTTTGTCTTCCATCACTGCAATGAACACCTAAAGGCAGGAATACAAAGTATACGGAATAATCCATCACCGTTCATTTCTCACAATGAATGCTGACAGTGGATAGTTAGAGCTGCCCATTAGGTCTCACAAGCAGGAATGATATGGTCACTCATTCTTCACAACGTGTCACTCCTGGGCTTTGAATTACGTAAAAAATTAACTGGTCTGGAATAACTGACAATAAAAAGACAAGAAATCCAGGCTCTTCCTCTGGATGAAAGCATATGCCTTCTAGTTAATGCCTTCTCTTATCCCAGCTTTGTACAAATATTACTCGAGTCACTCTCAGCACTCCTGCACAGTTCACTATTAATATACTAGTTTTCAAAATGACACGCACAAACTACTGAGTGACACGACTGAAATTACAAAGACAGTGCTGAGACTTTATCAAGTAAAACCTGTATAGCAAAGAGGAAGCGCTCTGCAAAATTAAACCCTCTGAATGAAAAGAAGAGTAGAGCAGTATCTATAAAGGGATGAAAACTGAGCCACTTCGCCCAGTGACACTTCTAATGGTTGCATTTTATTTATTTATTCTGCTGTCAGCTGGGAAAATGGGACAAGCAAAATAACTGTACGAAAATACTTCAAATCATTACAAATCAAGGTTATGTTTAGAGGAAAACTCTATGAAGTAATCACCTGGAATTTGCTACCCAAGCTTTTTACATTGTACCCGTCCATAGGGTTCCTTGTAAACACATGAATACCCAGAGAATGCCCTAAAGTGAAATTAAAAAGTAATAACCGTTATTTTTAACATGAAGTAAAGAAAGCAGAGCAAAGCAGTTCTGCTGCTCTGTATCCTTTCTTGGTAGGAAGGACGTTTAATTGTCCCCACGCTGATGGGGGCTGTGACACGGCCAGGCACTGTCCCCTGTGGTCCACAGAATCCCAAAATCCCAGAATGTCAGGGGTTGGAAGGGACCTGGAAAGCTCATCCAGTGCAATCCCCCATGGAGCAGGAACACCCAGCTGAGGTTCCACAGGAAGGTGTCCAGGCGGGTTGGAATGTCTGCACAGAAGGAGACTCCACAACCCCCCTGGGCAGCCTGGGCCAGGCTCTGCCACCCTCACTGAGAAGTTTCTTCTCAAATTTCAGTGGAACCTCCTGTGTTCCAGTTTGAACCCATTACCCCTTGTCCTATCACTGGTTGTCACCCAGAAGAGCCTGGCTCCATCCTCCTGACACTCACCCTTTAGATATCTGTAAACATGAATGAGGTCACCCCTCAGTCTCCTCTTGTCCAGCTCCAGAGCCCCAGCTCCCTCAGCCTTTCCTCACACGGGAGATGCTCCACTCCCTCCAGCATCTTTGTTGCCCTGCGCTGGACTCTCTCCAGCAGTTCCCTGTCCTGCTGGAACTGAGGGGCCACAACTGGACACAATATTCCAGGTGTGGTCTCACCAGGGCAGAGTAGAGGGGCAGGAGAACCTTCTCTGGGTTGCAATTCTGCTCGCTATCCTGCTCCTGCCACATGAGCTCCTGAACTCCAACATCTCATGCTCGCAGCAGCCAAGGCAGCCCTCAACCTTTATCGCTTCAACCAGACCCTCCTTGGTAGTGAGGTAAATCTCCATCTGCGGTTTGTTACCTTAGGAAAACTTCTCGTTTTTGAACAGTTACTGTTGAAACTACAGGGGCCTTTCTAATTGCCTTTATTTTCAGGCACAACTTAAGTTTCAAAGTTTTCTTACTGTGATACACCCAGAGCTTCCTTTTTAACATTATAGCTTTTGCATCTGAAAGTTCTTTTATCCCCCCTCACAGTGGAGCTGTTTAGTTTGTCTCTCAAATATATCTCCAATCTAATAATAGCTAAAGGTTACTTAGAATCTTTTAGAGGTACAGCAACACAGTCATTAATAAACACAGTCACAATACATTCATATCACATCACGTTACACAATATTATTATGCAATAACACTGCTCTTCCTAAGCCACCAAAATACAGGAACCTTCTCCCTCCACCTTATTACAGTTCTGCTTTTTGCTCGTCATCTTTGACATGGGAATATACAAGCAATGCAGATGGAAGCACTGGAACAAGCTTCTGAATTTGGCAAGTGGCAGTTTTCATTTATTCTTTTCAGATTGATTGTTGCAGAGTAAAGCAGCTTCTCATCACCCTCCCCCAAATAGAAAAGCTAAAAAAACCAAGCGAGTCAAAGCAATCATACGACAAAATCACAGCTTTGATATCATTATTAAGTTCATACAAATTTCCCCTCTTATCTAGCTTGTTCTTCACTGTCTAATTAGTCCAACCACTGCTAGTGTTCCTTTTTTTTCCTGACACAGAAACAAGCAGTTAAACTAGTATTTGCAGTCTTTAATTACACATTAAAAATCTTCATGCTTAACTTTTTTACTGAAAGTACAGGGATTCCCTACAGTGCAATATTAATGTTCTGCTCTAAATGCTGCAAGGGCATCTTCTAACGGTCGGGACTGTGGAACAACTTTTAATTAATTGCCACCTTTTAATGGCGTGGTTCTCACACAAACATTACCTTTAAGGCAAACATACATCAAAGAGTCAGAAATTTGCTCTTCTACAGCAGTGCTGCCATCCCCAGTAACTCTGACACTCACTAAGGGCTCCACGCTGCTCAGATCTGTGCACGTTATGGAAAAGGAACACGCAGACCAAGGCTGGTACGTGGGCCAAAGTTTCCAAAGGAATCACCGCATTCTCATCTCCCAACAGTGAGTGTCCCAGCTCATCTGCAGCAAAGGAGATGGGAATTATTCCAAACCACTCTGGTCGGTCACACGGGGCTGCACATGGCACTCGGAACAATCCCATTTGCGGGATTAGTCTGTGGAATACAGCACCAAAACATCACCAGCAATCAGCCCCAGGTCTCCTTTGGGTAAGTTTGTTAATGGGGGTTGCACAACACGGACATTTGAGCAAAGGCTATTGGTCCGTAATGGCGCCTCACACACTACTAAGTAAAGCTCTATACACTGCAAAGGAATAACGAAATCTTAATTAACATGCACCTTCTTTCCACAGCAGTTGGTAAGAGTATTTGTCGAAAAGTGAATAAACAAGCCAGATTTTTCCTCTGCGTCAAAACACACTGTAAAGTTTTACAACAAAACTAATGCGCATTTCGGTAGTTTACTGGGGATAAAGCGGCGTCCAAAATCCTTCTCTCTTGTACTTGTATGGATAGAAATTATTATCCCGTTAATGAATATCATAAGGAACATTTGGTTTTAGTCAAGTTTTTTTCTTTGGACAATCTGTGTTGATCAATGCCTGCTGGTTTGCTGTAATTACTTTGTAAGAAAATATGCAGCTGTATAGTACTTAATGGAATGAAATGAAATTTAGCATATAGCTATAGCCAAAAAAGCATTGATCTGTCATAACAAAACAAAGGAGATTATTACAGAAACCCCTGCTGTCAGATATATCAACATTAGGAGATTAGATCAGGATTAAAATTTTTAAAAGAATCATATTTCTAAAGATGCACAGAACTGCAAAGCTGCTGACTCAGCCCTGAGTTACCAAGCGTCACCAGACTCCAGAATGGCAAAAAAACACAAAAACCCAAAAAACTTCCACACAAAGTCATGTTGTAGCTAAGCAGTGGCAATGTGGAGTGTACCCAGATGGCCACTAGAGCTTTGGGACACCAGGTGAGCTTCCATGGAGGTCACGCTGTGACCCACCTACCGACTGCGGCAAAAGGGCACAGACGTGGGGACGCGGCTCCGCATGTCACACGTGAGGGACCAAACCTGCTAAAAACCACAGCGGTCTATTACAGAACTGCTCCCTCCTACAGTGAAAGGGTCCAGTTCGGATCCTGCTCAACACCCCAAGTCATAAAGCTCTACCTGCGGCTCCAACAATCCTACCGGTTGGTGATGAACATAAATGAAAATCCAAAAACCTATTAACACCGTGAGAGGGTTTCTCCTGTTGTTCAAATGCTGGTTTAATACTGTTGTTGCAATCAAGTTTATAAGACAACTGGATTTATATTGCATTCCAATATGCCATACGAAACCTAGGAGTCAGAGATGCAGAAACGGGCTGTGGCCCCAGCACTGTCTGTTGCAGCACTGAGTGCTACAGTTTATTTTTATCATCTACAAACTTTAAAAGCAGATCACATTTTTTCCTCAGATTTCAGATTCTCATTAAATCTGTGTTGGTCCGCTCTTCCAAATTGTCCCTAACGAAAGAAACCACAGACATCCCTAATAAAGCACAGGACAATCAACTGACCTCGAGAGCTCCACAGACCGAACAGGGAAAGAAAGAAGGGGGAAAAAAGATAATAATCTGCCTGCCTTCTGTATCTTTGGTATCTAAACAGGTTACAGAACACACGCGTGGTTCCAAAGTTGACATGATAGATAACCCAAGTGAACAGCAGCAACATGGAACAAATTAATGGCACCTTATTTTAAAACTTACCTCTTACAGTGAAATCAAAAGTTCAACTGAATTACCCCCTTCTCTCTCTTTTGGAGCAGAGCTTGGTAAAGTGTCTTTGGCTTCAAATTGTAGATGACTAATCAATGTTACATCCCCGGTAAGTTATTGGATTTGTTCTCGTTGGAGTTGTCTAATAAAGTCCCTCATGAATCAAAACAGTACTTTGGATTTTTTTCTTTCCAGTTAAATTATATTGAGTGTGAAGCAGTAAACACCACATAACTAAAAGAGACAGATTGTTATTACATTTAACAGCAGACTGCTTTTTCCCCCCTGGTATTTAAGCAAAACACACAAAAAGAAACAGGATAAAGCAATGACAAGCCCATCACTGCTCTGTGTCTGAGAACAGGCGGCCACCGAGATGAACAAACCGCTTGTCACTGTTGACACGGGACATTAGGAAAAAATACATCTCTCTTTAAAAGCTCAGCATCATCTTTCACCCAAATGACAGGGACTGGTTAACTCGCTTGTGTTACACTTGAAAGCCAGAAAGAACAACGTGCCACCCACATGCACAGCTGTTCTCTTGGGAAAATTCACTCCGAGAAAGTTTAGGGATGTGTTATCATGTAGGAATTTCCCCTTGTAATCTGTAATACAATACGAGTTTGGTGACGGCAGACGCTTCCCCAGCTAAGCTGAGTGTCTGGACTATTGGAAAGAACAAGATCAGCTCCAAGTCATCTATTAAACATCGCCACCGAGTTTACAGGTAACTTAAACCAGAATTTCTGATACTGTGGTGGTCACGTACTTTGTAGTAATCCAGACAACCACATTTCTTTGGTTTCAGTGGTGGGGAAACACTGCAACCGGCACTAAAACAGCTTCACAAAACATCTGCAGAACAGGTGTTCTTCAATTTACTAAAAATAAAAAGAAAACAGTACAACGATGTGATCTAAACGGTGCACAAGACACCAAATACAAAACCTAATGTTCGAACTACATGGTACAAGCTGCGAAGTAATTAAACCCACTCATGTAAATATTATTGCCTTACAATATAAAGAACTAGTTTTTAATCTTTTTTCTTCATTTAAAAAGGGATTAATTTGTGGAGCAAAAGGGTCATGTATTTCAGCAACATGTTCTTACACAGTTCCTGTCGCACGGTCTTGCTGAAGTCAAGCTAAAGAAATACCGTAAGAAACTTAAACATGAACAGGGATATTAAATGAGCTCCTTGTATTGAAAGTTATTGGAAACTGATCTCTTCCTTATTAATACAATTCCCCACCATGTACAGAAAGATATCTCCATGTTCCAGAATGCAAACAGAGTTTTAATCTTTAATTATATTCTCAACCTCAGCTCTTCTGGAAAGAAGTATAGATGTGGGCCTGAGGATTATTGCTTTATTACATTATCATCTCGGTGGTATTTAATGAATATTGATACTTAATGCAGCTTTGCCAGTAGGGGGAAAGAAGAATTTTACAACGGCACAAAGAACTTGTGAGGACTGTTCTCAAAACGGAAAATACGGCCACACAATTCGCTCTTCTACTCTTGAATGCTGAGAAGAGGCCTAAACGTTCAAGTACAGCTCATAATACTGAACAGGATTATTGCAATAACAACACTTGCATGTTAAATAACCCCCTTCCCCACAGCCTGTAGAGCAGGTGTTAACTGGTACATCAGATTCTTGGTTTCAAAGTATGAATCCCCGGCTGGGCTTTCAGGCCTCTACAATGAGGACAGACTAGATAAGCATAATTTAAACATATGCTCTTAAAAAAATACAATTGCGTGGTTAAACAGGGAACTGCTGGCTATGCTCAAGTGGAAGAGGAGAGCTTCTAGATCATGGAAGGAGGGGCTGGCCACTTGGGGAGAATCTAAGGCCATTGTCAGAGGGTGTAGGGAGGCAACTAGGAAAGCTAAGGCCTCCTTAGAATTAAACCTGGCGAGAGGGGTCAAGGACAACAGGAACAGCTTTTTCCAATATGTGGCAGAAACCTCTGAAAACCTATGAATATTACTGGCTTAGGCATGCTTTGCCATTATCTTTAGAATAATCTGCCTCTTTCTTTCATAATGAAAATCCCCGAACCTAGGAAGCAATTAGATGCTGTTTATAAAACAAAATACTGAAATAAACCTTTCCTCCAAAAACTCTTGGCAAAGGGCTCATCAGGATTTTTCTTAACGTAAAAATGATAAATTACACAAGTTAAGTTCCAAATAATTTATTCTGGCACATCTTATGACTGGGTGTATAGTGTTTATATACATGTATGTATACACACACACACCTTTCATTTAACTTAAAAATAGCAAATATTTTTGAATGCTACATCATAGTCGCTCCAAAGGATGGAGCAAGTATGGACTTCTTTTGAATATATCCATCTTCTCCAGAAGAATCCAGATGGATTCTGAGGTGTGGAGAGCAGAACAGAGACCTCCCGTATCTCACGAGTGGCAGAAACAACCCAGCCCTCCTGAGTCTCTGCTCAGCACTCTGTCCTCAAGTCCTTATTATCTCCTAAAAAACCCAATTATCTCCACAGCTTTCTGTTGTTCATTTATCTAGAACAATATTACGGGCAGTGTTGTCTTTTTTCTTTAATAACAGAAAAGTAATTTTGCTGGTCTGCTCCTAGCAATAGAGTACAAATTCCCAGAGATTTTTACTCGCTCTATTGCAGTGTTTTCCCTGTCAGGGTAGGACATACATCAGAGCACAAGAGATTAACAAGACAAGTTGAAGAGCCCTGAAACAAAACACTGGACTGTCTTTTACTCAAGCCTCTCTGTCCACTGAGCCTAAAGTTGTCAAACAAGAACCAGAGACTTCCACTTGTTTATTGTTTGCCGTGTTTGCTCATTTCCCCAAACCCACAAATGTCGCAACAAATGACCCTAAAAGGCCCCACAGAGGGCACGAGTCTCAGTACTTTTTGTGGTGAGCAAGTTCTTGTGCTGCCCATTTCCTTGCAGACAGAGAAGACAGATGATTAAGCTGGGAGAGCTGAGAAAGCCCCATGCAACAGAGCTATCAAGTCATAAGGTTTTCAGCTGAGACCCCTAAAAATTGCCATTAATACTAACGGACCCTCCTGTGTATGCCAATGAACACAACTGCAGGAATGTACTCAACACCTTTTCTTTCTTCTTCCTCACGTCAGAGGGACTCGCATCCTTTCTTATGGTATTTATTTCCAAGCAGAAGAAGCCACCCTGGTTTTCAGAAGGGTTGCATGTATCTGCTTTCCGAGGGACGGGGAAGGAGCTGACAGCTTTCAGCACTTCAGCAAACGCTGCTTGGAGATTCTGTAACAGAAGGAAGGAGCCAGCAGCCAGATGAGAATGCATCTATTAGCAAGTACAGGGAGATGTCTTGTTAATACAAGACAGAAGGGGGGACAAAGCAGCAGAGAAAGAAGCCAGCAGTTACTCATTTTCTCATACAGATACATTTGGCTAGAAATGAGCTGCATATCAATCCAGTTTTCCTTCCCGCACATTCAGGGCCAGTGAAAACCAATACTGAAAAGCAAAACTGAACACCAAAGAGTCGTCTTCAAAATTATTCGGCATTCTCAGAGGCCCTCAAATAACAAAAACAGCGAGAAAATGAAAATTTTCCTGGTAGAGGTAGCGTAAGACAGAGACCTTTCAGTTTTAGAAACACCTTTTTGATTCAAAATTGCTGCTGCTGTTTCAAATATCTACTAGGACAGGGAACTGCTGGAGAGAGTCCAGCGCAGGGCAACAAAGATGCTGAAGGGAGTGGAGCATCTCCCGTGTGAGGAAAGGCTGAGGGAGCTGGGGCTCTGGAGCTGGACAAGAGGAGACTGAGGGGTGATCTCATTCATGTTTACAGATATCTAAAGGGTGAGTGTCAGGAGGATGGAGCCAGGCTCTTCTCGGTGACAAACAATGACAGGACAAGGGGTAATGGGTTCAAACTGGAACACAGGAGGTTCCACTGAAATTTGAGAAGAAACTTCTTCATGGTGAGGGTGCCAGAGCCTGGCCCAGGCTGCCCAGGGGGGTTGTGGAGTCTCCTTCTGTGCAGACATTCCAACCCGCCTGGACACCTTCCTGTGTAACCTCAGCTGGGTGTTCCTGCTCCATGGGGGGATTGCACTGGATGAGCTTTCCAGGGCCCTTCCAACCCCTCACATTCTGGGATTCTGTGAATAAATCTCAGGTCACACCACAGCAGTAAAGTCAGAGACATGGATGAGCAAGATAATTGCTCAGCCTGCATCATTGCCATTAAGAATGTAGCACACAATAGCAAAAGTTACCCATGCAGTTTCTTCAAGGAACAGGAACATAAATAAATAAATCAACAGATCAGTAACACGCTCACTAATGCTAACTTGAACTCAAATTAAGACATGTTTAATGTCAAACTACTCATACACAAAACGTGCATAGAAATAAAAGAGTTTTTAGAAGAGCCTTTGTACAAATCATCCCCTACGTTACCTGCTGAGCAGCAGCGTTTCCTGCAATCCTTTGCTGGCTGAAAAGAATCACTGCAGTGTTGCTATTTGCTCCAACCTCCTGTCCTAAAATGACATTTTGGCACACCGTTGGTTTTAACTACTTCTGTTTAAGAAAAGCTCTAGATAACAGAGTTGCTCTGAACAACATTTAATATATACTTGACTCACAGCACGCTGTTACTCAGCCCAAAGACTTGTCACTGAACTTCATTTTAATAGCATACATCAAAGCAAAAAAAAAAAAAAAAAGACAAAGGAATAGTTACCCCTTTCTCGACTAATCAATAAAGCTGAAATTTAAAAAATCCCTGACTTGCCATGGGGAAATTAGTATGCACTATGCCCTGTCAAGGAGATATGCAGCTTTGCACCTGGATATCTTCTTCTTTTGCATTTTAGAGAGAATGAAGCGAAAGAAAAAAAAAACACAGCATGATTCATCACTATTTGCATGAAACTACAGCAAAATCAAGATATTGAAATCCATCTGCCATATTCTTTTTTTTATTATTATTATTAATGCTTCTCACAAGCCTATTTTCATAAGTCTTTTTATAATCTTCTGCCCTGTGTTGGAGCCGTGATGCTGAGCTCAACAGGTATTTGATTTGACTTAATATAACTATTATTCTCTTCTTAAGACACACCAAGGTAGAAAATAAGGACAAATATGGAAAGGTCAAAGAGGAGCCAGAGAGGAGGAAACAGGTGACAGACAAAGGGCCAGCTCAGCATAAATGTATTTTCCCTGTGCATAATGCTGGGAGTGGTAATAAGATATTGAAACATAAATCAACTACCAGCTAAAGTTCAGTTACCACACTAAAATCTCATTCTATCTGCAAATTCTAGGTAAATGCATCATTGAAAGAAAAAACAACTACAGATATACAATACTTTGAAAAGTGTACATTATATACCTCATGTTAAAATTTACATAGCTGCAACTGTTTAAGTACAGATTTGCTTGCAAAGATAGAAGGTAGCTCTTTCTCACTATAGGAAAGGTAGAAACCATTATTTGAAAACAAAACACAGAAACACCAAACACAACACCAAAATATTTTAAGACCTCTGAATAGAACTGTGACAACTGGTAGCGCAGTTACCCCAGGTTCCAAACTTCTTGGAGAAGGCCATTTTAAGCTCCGGATAAACCTGGTACCCCAATGAGGGAAGAAAACTAATTAGCCGGTTTCGCACAATATACCCCTGTTCTTTCACAGATACAAGAGAAATAACACCTGGTTTTCCAACGTGTCGTTCTGCTAGAGCTGCCCTTCTAACCATTCTTCTTTGTCTGACATACCGGTAAAATAATAGAACATTTTATGGATTCTTGAATCAACAGCCCTTTAAAGCTAATATACAAGGGCTCTGTTGACTCTGATTTTTATCTCATTTCTTATAAGGAAAAACCTCTAAAGTTCCTTTGATTCCTTCATCAACTTAGGCCTGTGGACTCTGGTGACAGAGACTTTTATTATTACAGGTATGAAGTTTTTAGTAGCAGAGTGTTCATACATCAGTGACTCTTGTTCTGTGAAAGCAAGCAGTTTCCACAAGCTACAAGGATGCTCAGTAAAATGAATAATTGCTTAGCACTTGATTTTCTACATAATAATCATTTTCTTATATGTAACTAAATATTTTAAGCTCTTTATTAATTTATAAGCTTAGTCGTGGACAACTCTTGTGTTTTTGGCATCAGTACAGAGCCTGCCTAAAGTGTTGATGCTCTGTGTCCTCAAACAGTTCCTAAGTGTCCTCATAATTGCTTGTCACCTGTAAAAGAGGTTTAGATCCTATGCAAAATTAACATATGGTGAACAGATGGACTCAGAACAGGCGTTTGTCGAGAAAGCACTCACACCAAAGACTTTTTGGCTTCAGCCTTTCAGGACCTTCAGAAAAGTCCTGCTTGAAGCTCCAAGCCATGCTAATCAGGGAGCATCATTCCTCAATGACAGTCTTGTGTTGCAAAAACTTCTATGACCCGCTACAAAGCAGAATCCTCACAACTTTTCTGTTGTGACAGTGCCTCCTCAAACAAAAAAAACTTAAAATACTGTTTCCATAGCGCACTCTACCCGTCCAAGAAGAATAATTCCTCTTGTACGAAACAAAAAAGCAAGCGCAAAGCTGCTATTAGTATGATTGAACAAAGAAAATAATTGCAGTAAAATGTTAAATAAAAATATCCCCTCCCCATGCAAAGTCCTGAAACGACTCCATGACTTACTGCGGCGGTAAGACGAGCGTTGTTGGCTGGGCCTTCGGCCGGCGTTTCGCAGAAACCCCCATCTGGTTGGCGGAACGTTTCAGGGACTGCTGATTCAACAGGCCAGATGCTAACCCGGCATGGTACTGCAACTGGAAAATCAAAGGATATATATTAAAACACACACCGCTGCAGTGCTCTGTCTATGTCAGACCTCTGCTGTCTTTACCACCTGATTCAAATTGCAAGTTAATGTATGGTATTTCATATATATTGCTTCTTATACAGGAGATGTTCTGAACAAAAGCATATTAAAAAAGACTGCTGTAAAATATGTATTGCAAGGAAGTGATGTGATAGGGCAAGTAAGATGATGAATCAAAGACTTCTGAAGTCCAAACTCTCCTGAAACTTGGCCTTGCTTTTAAATGTTAAGACTGTTTCTCCTCTCAAGGGATCCAGCATTCTTACTTTTTAGAAGAGGAAAAGAGATGCAACCCTTTCACTGTACAAACCAGCTTTTTAGAAACAACACTCATTGTTTCTCTTAAACATAAAACCAGAAAACATTCACAAAGTTTCTACCACTGTAAAGAAAAATGCAGCCTTTAAAATACCTGCTAGCGCATCTCCATAGCATTGCAACAGAAAGATTCACAGTTGGTAGCTTTCTCCTCTAACCTTTTATTTTCCTTGCCAAGGAAAGACCAATTTATGAAGGGCACAACATGAATCTGCAAGATTTCGAGCGCATCCCCACTGCTTGCGGATTTAAGAACAGCTCTGGTGCTGTGTCTGGACTGAAACCAAGTGCAACAAGTTCCGAGCTCACCTCTACATACTTCCCATTTATTTTCTTAGTTCCTCGTTTTTTGAAGAGAAGGGGTGGAAAAAAAAAAGCCCAAGATTCAGTGTCAGACAAATGCAATTGCCTTCACCATTCTAGTCCCCACATTGATGTGTTCATTAAAGTGTGTAAAGATTTGTTCTGAAAATGGCGAAGTGTTTAATGCATTAACAACTCTAACCCCATGGTCTGCACTAAAAGGTTACAGTTAGGAAACTAGGACTTATAAATGTTCAGAAAACAAAGTGGTCTTATGCAAAGCTGTTCTGCAGGTTACTGATTGAAAATGAGAGAAATGAAGCTTGATAAAGTGATCTAGTTGAACATGGCTATTAAAAACGGGTGAAGCTACCCCGTGAGCAAATCTGACCGGAATGTCAAGGCTCAGAGCATCCAAAGGGCTTTTGAGCAGGGTCCTGATTTACTTGGCTGCTTCGCCTTGGGATCTCGGCCGCGGCACAAGGCGAACACACGTTGCACCCCTAACAGGAACGGAACCACTGGGAAAAGGGGGTCGTGCTGCCCCAACAGCTCCGCTTAGACCAACTCATTTTGCTCAAATTTGCTTCTCTCTGACCGATTTCTGAAATGGAAAGGGAATAAAAAATAATCAATGAGAGCACTGGACAGCATATGTTTGAAAGACAATGTTTCAACATGTCAGGGGCTTACGTTTCAATCTTCACCACCCGGATTTGCAGTGAGTGCAATATGCAGGGAATTAAAGGGAAAGACAGCGCTGGCAAAAGACCCCTCTGAGTCCAGGAACACAGCTTTTCCTTTCTCTTTTGGCATCTGATTACGAGCAGCCCTCCTACAGCCATTTTGTGCTGTGGGCACCATTCACTTCAGCTCACTGCGCAGAATGACACTGACGGGGATTGCAGGTAAATAACACTATTTGGACACTTGCTCAGGTAATCACAGGTGCTAATCACACATGAAGTTTAAATGCAGCCTTTAAAAATGTTTCCTAACCTCCCGGCTACTCTGACATTTAGTGCTCAGGCATTAAAAAAAATAGGAATTAAAAGTAAAGATACTAAGAAACAATTCTGTCCTTAGCTGACTCCCAGTGATCAAGCGATTTTTATTAATTATAAGTATTTCTTTACAATCTACCTCCGCTCCCAGGAATGCAGATCCAACTGTCAAAATCTATAAGGGCCATTAAATATTTACCAAACCATCCTTATAATGGGAGAAAAGGTCAAAGTTAATAAAACTGACAGGCAGCTTCTGTCCAGCTTGATTTATACATTATTAAACTATCACACAGTGCATTGCACAGAATGCATTCCTTTTTGGGGGCAGAGGGGTGTTAACTGAAGAGACTGGGAAATTCTCCCTTAATCATTTGCTCAGAGGAGCAGAAACGAGACTGAAAATAGTGCCAAAGCAGCACCACTAGTGTCAAAATTACAGTCAGGAGATTCAGCGGTCCCGATGGATAATAAATGTGCCATTTGGTTCCTTTTTCCTCTTGCAAAAGGAACACTTTTGTCTGCCAGCATCGGCCACGGCAGCAAATCTCAGCTAAAACATCCCAATCCCCTCAACATTTTTGCTTACTACCAAGCAAATGCTATTTTCAAACACAGCATCTTCACCTTAGGAATCCACATGAAATGTTTGGCCAGAGGATGTTACAGGTGCTAAAATCTCATGCAGGGAAGCCGAGAGGAGCTCATGGGACACAAACCCTTTGAGGGTTAATAAACGTTAACAAACACATAGAAATCACATTTAGCTGCAGAAGTCCCTGATCCAGAGCCTGCTGATGGCTGGAGAAACCTTGGGGAACACCTTGTATCCCGGGGTCTCCTTAGAGCTGCTGCTGGAGATGAGACCCACGGAATCACAGAATCACAGAATGTTAGACGTGAGGCTTTGGGGTGACCTGGTGCTTCAGCTGGTGTCTCCAGAGGGTGGCCGGGCAGGTCTGAGAGACCCAAACTTGGGCACTTGTGGATGGTCCTGAGTGTGTTCCAACCACCTTCCACCCACCGCTGCCAACTGTGCCCATTTAAACCAGCAGGACTGTGACCAGCAAGAGCTTTGTCCGTCAAATACGCTAAATACTCACTGAACTGGAATACGGGTGCAGCACCACGTAGCGCTGAGCACTGTAAATCATTTCGTTATCAGCCGCTAAGGAATTCCCCATCATTCAGAGGCTTTATTACAACAAGCACCGGTGTCTTTCAGCTTTGGGGAATTCCAACTGGTTTATGTGAAGCTAAGCTCTTTACTTCCTAATGAAATACTCCTCTGTAAAATTTCAACAAGATTGATCTTTTTCTTCAATACATGCAGATAAAACATAAAATCTATTGCGGAAACCGAAGAAATAAGAAACAACAACAACAAAAAAAATCAATGTATAACACTTAGCAGCTAGGATATACACCAGTGCCAACTTGTGCAGTTTTATGATGAGTCTCATGATAGCTGATATTTTTCTTAAAGCTGTGGTTCCAAGTAGATGTGTGAATTCCACATTTTAAAACCAAGAGACTCTAGTTCTCAAAGATGTAGCAAAAGTACTGAAAATAACACTTCAACACAAAAACTTCACCTGAAGGAAAATAAAAAGGGAACTGGATTGTTTTTAAATTTAATCATTTTTGAGATTCATTATCTTTCTATGTTAACAGCAACACGGCCTATATTTTCTAGAGGAACTGATTACCACTTACGTTTTACAGGTGTCGTAATTCACATTTTCACAGTGTTCCTGAGTGTATGAAAACTACATTAATACATTAACCGTTCTCAATCTTCCTCCCAAAGTGAAACACATCCTACCAGAGGCTGCACTTTGGAGTTGCTTTTCTCACAGCTGTAATTGTAGGGAGGGCAATTTCTTCATTCGTGTAAGATGTCTTTGGCTTTCACAGAATCCCAGAATGTCAGGGGTTGGAAGGGACCTGGAAAGCTCATCCAGTGCAATCCCCCCATGGAGCAGGAACACCCAGATGAGGGCAGACAGTCTGAGTTGCTACAGTCTTCTTCAGACAAGCTCTCTTTCTGGTTGAGAACAAGGGCAGCAACAGTATGAGACAGTGGCAATAGGTAAGAGAGTTTAACTAGCAAAAGGTGACAACCTCTACACCCTAGCGCACAAGTTAACACACTCGCTTTCACACGAACTATTTAAACAGAGAAGTTGTGTTAAGAGAAATACGAGATTTAGGACTAGATCTAGTTCTGAAAACATTAATATATTTTTTAAAGTTAATCACATAATATGTCTTATTTATTCCATCCTGGTGAGTCTCTTCTTAACGGAAACAGCGCAACACACGCCTAAAACAATCAGAAGAAACAAAAAAGAACCCCCTGAAAGGTCACACTGTTTTCTGCAGATGATCTTTAAGGTTTGGAGCAGACAGAGAACTTCTGCCAGAGCCAAAGGGCTTGAACGAGATCAGTGCGGTTTGCTAACAGAAATGTACTGACCATATCGTGACAGGTAATATTTTGGCCTATGGGATGACTCTACAGTGTATGCTGTGAAACTCCAAACATGTACACAGTGCTTATTTAAAACTTTGAAAATTAAAGCTTCATCATTAGAATGACGCTGGGTCTAGAGGTCTTTGGTTTCCATAATTCATGGGCTGGAGATTTTGCAGGTGCTGACTGCTGACCAAACAAGTCATCACACTCCACTGCCTGACAAGGCCATTGAAAGATGCACAAATTGGTTGGGTAAGAAGGTACAAATCAGGGGAGGGGGGGAAAAAGGCAAAGAAAAAGCAAAAAGCAGTCACTTGGAGCATTTACAATTGATCATGTCACCTCACAGATGCACATTAAATTTACATATTGCCATTATTTAAAGCTTTTTAAGCACCAATAGGTTTTATTTTAAAAGTGAAATCAGAAGAACGACTTTTCTCTGCGATCACATTAATCTGCCGTGGTATTTTTTCCATTCTCATGTAAATACTTACAGACTGCATAGATAAACAGAAAAGCATTTCCTCAGATATAGGTAATATTAACAAAATGTTTCTTCCCAAGAAAAGGAGATTTACAGAAGTGGCTGACAGATACTTATCCGCCATGGAATTCGCCAACTTGGCTGTAGTTCTGGTGAATACATGCACATTTGCCTCCCTTTAAGATGTGCAGTACTTTGCCCCTCATCACTATATTATTTCTCCCTTGCAGCTAACAAGGGATTTGTCTATTATGATACAACTCCAGTTGTTCCTTTGAAAAGAGCAACGAGCAAGCAAGCAGGACACTCCCCCAGTTTCATCTCTGCAGACTAAAGTAGGCAAGAAAGAAATTATACTACCTTAATTGATATTTTTAAGCTTTTCTCAGATAATGAGGCCCGTTTGGAAATTCTCTTTTTCTCTAAATAATGTTTGATCATTTTCGGATAGCTGAATTCTTGACTTGGCCAAAACAGCATCAATAAAACAAAAGAACAGTCTCTGATTTATTTACTCATCGGTTTTCCTCTGTGGAACTGGGTTGCAGGCTTTTCAATTAATAGGAAAGCTAGACATTGTGCCCTCGCTTTAGTTTACAATTTAATTAGGACACTTTGTTCTGTATTTTTTAAAAGCATTTATGCCCCCCAACACTTTCCAGTTTACAAGAATATTTAATCAGCAACTACCTATCCTTGACGGGAACAAAGGCTACCCCCCCCCTTCCCTTCTTTTTTAAATCCCTGTATAAAAGTTATTGTATCTTTTCCTAAACACCCTGATCCGACTAAGCTGTGAAACTAATGAGCTCGCACTTCTGTCAGAAGCCTCTGCCAGGGCTCGTATTCGCATTGCATGGAGATGCGCGGGGCCAACGCCTCAGCCTGGTCCATAAAGCAGGAGACACGGAGCTTCCTGAGGACACCGACCTGCACGTCCCTGCTCGGGCAATCGGCTCTTCCCGGCGGTTTCTCCTCCTCCTTCCCAAGGGTAGGGAGTTAAAAAACAAGTTTAGGCATTTACCTCTCTCTTTAAAAAGATACAATAGTACGAAATGCATATCCCTGTTTCTTTTAACCTCTTGTCTTCGCCACATCTTTTATTCCATTGTCTTTGAATTCATATTTTGGCTGAGAGCGCTGTTTTAATTAGTGTCGAATTTCAGCCTCGAAGTATGTTCTTCTCATACTTCTCTTTCGAAAACATTGAAGTTCTGCTGATGAATGACTGCATCAATGTTGCCTCACTCCAATACTGCTTGCAAGTCTTTGGCTTTTTACCATGCAGAGATAGCAAATCTGGTGGTGCTTTCTTCAAGGAACTGGTCAAAACTTCAGCATCTGCACCTTTGCTGCCAATAAAATTACCTGTGCTGTTCAAAGTCTCTGCAAAAGCCACTACTCCTCCAGGGATTTTTTAAAGTATTCTGGAATCCATTTAATACTTACATACTCTTGCTTTTTGGATGATGCCAACACAAAGTGACCCTACACAGCCATCAGGCTCAGAGGTTTAAAAAGAACTAGTATTTCATACAGATTAAGAGGCAGAGTAATCATAGTTTGAGGCTACCTTATTTACCTCTTCAGAAGAGTAACTGTATTTTATGCTTCAGATGTTTATAAATAGTTCTGGGTACTCTGAAGTACATATATATTTCGAACATATATATTTCAACATATATACTTCCTGAAAGATAACTAAATGAACTGGCATTTCATTGGATATGCAGCAACAACCCAGACACATCACACAATCACGAAAAGCAGAGTAAAGTTATTACGTTGTGTTCTGCATCTAAATGACAAAATAAAACCACGTGCAGTAACAAACAGTATTTTTGAGTAACCCTGACCTCAGGGGGAGTAGTTGGTACAAAGGTTGTCCCACCAACAGGGAAATGGTCTTAGTATCAACCTATGTAATATATTCACACTTGTGTGCTCACTTCATGGATTTCATTAAAGCCTAAATACCCAAGAAGTGCACTTCACCAGTATTTGACAGAAAACCTGAATTCTTTTTCAACAAAAGTATTATCCTTGCATAGGACAAATAATTTGTAGCAAGGAAATTCAACATTAAAACTACCCACTGAATAAGGACACAATTAGTATCTTCCCCCCATGCTGCTGTGCCCCCTTAAACAGCCACCACAACTTTGACCTGCAGACATTGCTCTCACGCTAAAATTCATATTTTCTAAAGCCCTGGACTAAATCTTTGGCGTCAGAGGCTCAGGTGGCAGCTGTGCCAGGATAAAGAACGGCTGCTGCCTCCCAGACAGGGGATGCTCAGGTGCTTAGAAAAGAAATGTGAAGATACTTGAAAACTGAGCGGTAGAATAAAGAGCTGCAATCAGCGACAGCACCACTCTTGGAATTCTCCAGCAGCCATGATTTGCAGCGCTGTGGTTGGGCTTTACCACGAGAGCAAACAAACGACTTTTCAGACAAATAGAGAAATGAAGAGTCGTCTTCAATAAAACATCTACAGGGTGCGGCTTATGTAAAACCAACTAGTCCAGCTGCGCCGTCAGACAAAGAGCCCCAGCTCCCTCAGCCTTTCCTCACACGGGAGATGCTCCACTCCCTCCAGCATCTTTGTTGCCCTGCGCTGGACTCTCTCCAGCAGTTCCCTGTCCTGCTGGAACTGAGGGGCCACAACTGGACACAATATTCCAGGTGTGGTCTCCCCAGGGCAGAGCAGAGGGGCAGGAGAACCTCTCTGACCTACTGACCACCCCCTTCTAACCCACCCCAGGTACCATTGGCCTTCCTGGCCACAAGGGCCCAGTGCTGGCTCATGGTCACCCTGCTGTCCCCAGGACCCCCAGGTCCCTTTCCCCTATACTGGTCTCTAATGTCTTTAGACTTCAAAGAGTTAAGTTACGGGTGCTTTTAGGACTGAAAAAAGAATCTATCAGGTTTGATTGATAAAAGCGTAGTTTTTAACTAAGACTGAAAAACTGAAGACTGGCAACATTTTTTTTTCCGAGAATAATATGCTTCCTCTGCTTTTTTCAGCACGGTGCACATAAATCAAAGAAATGTTAAAGAGGCCCATACATCACAAGCTGGCATTTCTAAACTATTTACAAAATCTGTAACAGTCAAGAGGATGGAAAATACCGAAGTGTGACCAGCAAAGTTACTAAAAGGAAAAACAAAAAGCAGTTCTACCATCCCAACAGGGTTAAATAAGGTTGAAAACAACTCTTGATTGTAGGATTTAAGAACACTAAACCAAAACAATCCTGGGTTACAATAAGGAAAGAAGAGAGTATATCATCCAAACCAGAGAAAAGGTGGATTTGAGCAATGTGCTTGTTCCACGATTACACACGTGGTTCTGAAAAGACATAAAGCAAATGCTCTAATAAGGCTGGAAATACGTAGAAAGCAGGGCTGACCCTGCATCTGCAAAAAGCCAGCCCCAAAAATATTACCAACTCCAGTGCTGAGCTGTGTACCCATCACATTTTCACACCCCGACATCTAAGCACACAACAGACTGAGACAGATGAGGCTTTTCCTCAACAACTTTTACAAATGAGAATCTCAGCTCCTCCTCTGAAAGGAAAGACACGGATTATGGAAAGTTTATCTGTCCATCTGTTGAAGATGTCACACTCCGACTAAAGAGTGCAAAAAGCACAGAGATGTTTTACAACCAAATCCAAAACTTACAGTAGTCTGAAGCAGTGTAAAAGCCATATGCTTTGCAAAAACACCTCTTTCGCTACACATTTTTTTACCACAGCACAAAGAGTAACAGTTCTAAAGCTGCTGTAATCTTTATTTCTGAAAATAGATCCCATATTCTTACTCTCATCTGCCACGCTCTGGTATAAGCTAAGCGGTTAGAAACCAGAAAAGCAAGGAAATACTACGCTGTGCAACAAAAGCTTAAGACAAACTTCATTGCAAGAAGTTACCCCCAGTTTAGAGGTAAAGCGGCAGCTCAGAGAGCCCAGGGATGATGCTTGAACAGGATGATGCTTGAATAGGATGATGCACTGAACCAAAGGCAATGGCACATAAAGCAGTTTCACTGTTTTCTCTGTCGGTGTTGAAACTTCCAGTAGGATTATTTCACACGAAGCCCAGGGACCTCAGAAATGTCTTTAGGAGTAAAACAAATGGAATATACACTTCATATTATTTTCATGGGAGCTTATAATGTAATTAAGTCAATTACGCCACAAGATTAATAGCCTTTAAAACGCTTCCAGTCATTCATTACAGGCCTAATTAAAACTCTCTTTTGGTGTTAAGCCAGCGAGAAATATGAAAATACTTGCTAACTAACCGTATATAAGAATATACGGTATTATCTTTATCGTGCTGTTTGTTTCCATGTTCACAATTCAGTGAGCAGTTTGGTTTGTTTCAAAAAAATACAAAATATCAAAGACAACCAGAAAAATGGACAAGATGCCACTCAAGAGGCTTCAACACCTGCAACAGCACCTCAGCTCACCACAGCTCGCCGGTTTATTGCCAGTTTTGCTGCCACAGTTAAGGGCTTCTACAATAGCAGATGCCTTTCCTCCCACACGTCAATTAATTTGCAAATGCACTCAGGTTGTAGAAATAATGAAGTGCTGACTGCTTGCTGCATTGGCAAGCTGTGCTGTCAGGAGGTGGATGCTGTGGGCGAGGTGCTGAAATGCGCTGCTGCCGTGTGCGCCAAAGGGAGGACGAGCCACATGGAACCCGGTCGGCAGCTAACGGGGCACATCAATTATTGCATTTACCCCTCTCTCACTGGAACCAAAAGAAAGAAATCCTCTCCAAAAGCATTTTGTTGTGTTTATCTAGGTATTTATAACACAATCTACAGGGAGATCTGAGCTTCTGCGCTGACCCAAGAATCATTTCATAGAAAAGTCGTGTTTTTTCGCCTATTGCTACATTTACTAAAATATTTGCATCAAAATCGTTCAAGTTACAAATGAAGAATTCAATAACTAGGAAACGCTTGAATTCATATTGCCAATGTAATCTAAACCAGACTGCTTGTGCTCAGGATTCAGACTTTGATTACGTGCTTCTTTCCAAAGGAACTCAAATTACCGCAGCCTGCAGGATCCCCTGGATGCAGAGCCATTTATTCAGCACCCATTTTCATGCACAGATTGTTATTTACAGTATTTCACACAATGTCCACACTTATCTTCTCAGATGTCTTCCATTTATTTTCCTGCTTATCTTGCTTCTTTACAAATACTGTTAAAGTTACCTTCATAAATCGTATTCTGCCCATGCAGGTTTTTAAGAACACAAGATGTTTTCACTATATTCGTAGTAGAGTTTCTATATGAGGTCACCCCTCAGTCTCCTCTTCTCCAAGCTATATAGACCCAGCTCCCTCAGCCTTTCCTCACACGGGAGATGCTCCACTCCCTTCAGCATCTTTGTTGCCCTGCGCTGGACTCTCTCCAGCAGTTCCCTGTCCTGCTGGAACTGAGGGGCCACAACTGGACACAATATTCCAGGTGTGGTCTCGCCAGGGCAGAGCAGAGGGGCAGGAGAACCTCTTTGACCTACTGATCAACCCCTGCTAATCCACCCCAGGTACCATTGGCCTTCCTCGTCACAAGGGCCCAGTGCTGGCTCATGGTCACCCTGCTGTCCACCAGGACCCCTAGGTCCCTTTCCCCTACACTGCTCTCTAATAGGTCATTCCTCTACTTACACTGGAACGTGGGGTTGTTCCTGCCCAGATACAAGACTCTACACTTGCCCTTGTTCTATTTCATTAAATTTTTCACTGCCCAACTCTCCAGCCTGTCCAGGTCTCTGATGGCAGCACAGCTTCCAGTGTCACCACTCCTCCCAGCTTGGTGTCACCAGCAAACTTGCTGATAGTCACTCTATTCCCTCGTCCAAATTGTTGATGAATATATTGAATAATATAGGCCCCAGTACTGCCCCCTGAGGCACTGCACTAGATACAGGCCTCAACTGGACTCTGCCCCATTGACCACGACTCTCTGGCTTCTTCCCTTCAGCCAGTTCGCAGTCACCTCACTACCCGCTCATCCAGACCACACTCCCTCAGTTTAGCTGTGAGGATGCTGTGGGAGACTGTGTCCAATGCCTTACTCAATCAAGGTAGATCAGTCCACCGCTCTGCCATCATCCATCCATCTTGGTATGTCCTCATAAAAGTCAAGGAGGTTGGTCAAGCATGACTTCCCCTTGGTGAAGCCACGTTGACTGCCCCTAATGACCCTCTTATCCCTGATTGAGATGGCACCAAGAATATGTGTTTAAAATTTAGCAAATGTAGTTACAAAAACAGAATACACATGTGCTCATTCTTCAAGTCTTCCAAGGAGGGTGAGTCCCGTACTATTCATCTCCAATAGTTCCAGTACTTAATTACTACAAGTGTTTAAACCATGAACTTCAGCTGTAGTCTGAATTTGTTAAACTTTATTTTCAATTACTGAGGGTTTTTTCGTCCTTGCTTGCTATAATGAAGAACCCTCTTATCCACTTTTTTTCTCCCTCAATAAAGATGTTGGTACAAAGCAAGTGAGTCACCCGTTATCTTTTCTTTTATGAGTGGAATAAATTGAACTTGTTTGATCATAGAGCAGGAGCATAGGAACCCAAATGCTTTTGATCAGTTCTAACATCTCTCAGCTAGAAAACCCAAAATTAACAGGCACCTAGACAAATGGTAACTAAGTAGTTTTACATTGACGTAATGCTTAAAACCATTTTCAAGTCTTAGTAACTGAAAATGTTATTAGCACAGGTAATAACAGGTAAGGAAGTTTGTTGTTAAAAATTGATGATTTTCTGCTTTTTAAAATATGTGATTTTCAGGCTGACCTTGTCCCTTTTAAATTTTTATAGCATCTTCAGTTCCAATTTGAGGTTTTCGTATGGGGTAGGCAAACCTTCTTATGTTCTATATTAAATGCAAGACACCTTCTTGGCGTGATCTGCAGTATTAATAATATAACAGTAGCAATTCCAGGAGCAGCAACGTGGCATGAACACACGCATACCTACACGAATGGAATTTAACCGTGTATATCATGGAAATCTTTAATACATCATGCAAAACAAAAAAAGCGGCTCTAAGGCAGCTTGAACACAAGTTGAGATTCCCTCTTTTGCCACACAAACACATGACCTTGTCATGCTTCACAAGGTAACACCGACGGAGCTGATGCAAGGAAACATATGCTTCTCTTCTACTGGACTCAAAATAGGAATAGAGGGGAAAGAGAATGACACTCCGGGCCAAACGCAGGTTCCTGAGGGCCAAACTTGCAGCTGTCGCTGTATTCAGCACAAAACATCCCCACCCACGCAAGCTCTGCAGTCCTCCCATCACTAATTGCCACGATAGAATGTGACAAACACTTTTTTGGAAATGATAAAACACTACGGATTCTTTATTTAGCTGGGAATCTGCACCGATGTTATCAGAGGGGTTTTAAAACTTTGAGACTGAGCCATTTCTATGTTGCTGTGGGATAGAACCATGGGAAAACCTGATTCATTTCTATGGATTTCAAAGGAGACTGACATACATTTGACTTTTCATGCACCGGCTGTCTTGCAGGGGCTCTTCAATAACCCGATTACAACTAAAAAGCCCACCACCTAACCCACAGATATTTCAGCTCCTCACCTTAATCTGGACATACCTTACTTCTATATCTTGACAATCACTAAGAAAATCTTACCAGAGTCAAACCCAGTGGTTCCTCAGTACCACAGCTTAAGGCACCGAATAAACAGACACTTCTCTCGCTGCTTTGTGGACTTCATTATTAACGAAGTAAAAACTGTGGACATCAATCTATTGCTTCAGGTGGCCAACATAAGAAAAATAAATAGAAAGTTAATGTGGCTGGCCACAGTGGCTCGTCTGGCATATTTACTGGGAGGCAAATTAAGAGCACTAATGAGAGAACTATTGGAGGTGACTAGTTCACTGAACTGAATTGCGAATGTAAAAGCATATACATATCAGGAAAAAAAAAATGCAAATTGCATCTTTTTTGGTCTTAAAGATAGACAAGAAAACTACATTAAAAGAACTACACTATTGTTACATTACAATTAGGTTTTGAAACAAACATACACAGTATTAAGTTTTCCAAAAGCATCACAGAATCCCAGAATGTCCGGGGTTGGAAGGGACCTGGAAAGCTCATCCAGTGCAATCCCCCCATGGAGCAGGAACACCCAGATGAGGTTACACAGGAAGGTGTCCAGGCGGGTTGGAATGTCTGCACAGAAGGAGACTCCACAACCTCCCTGGGCAGCCTGGGCCAGGCTCTGCCACCCTCACTGAGAAGAAGTTTCTTCTCCATTTTAAGTGGAACCTCTTGTGTTCCAGTTTGAACCCATTACCCCTTGTCCTATCACTGGTTGTCACCGAGAAGAGCCTGGCTCCATCCTCCTGACACTCACCCTTTAGATATCTGTAAACATGAATGAGGTCACCCCTCAGTCTCCTCTTGTCCAGCTCCAGAGCCCCAGCTCCCTCAGCCTTTCCTCACACGGGAGATGCTCCACTCCCTTCAGCATCTTGGTGCTGCACTGGACTCTCTCCAGCAGTTCCCTGTCCTGCTGGAACTGAGGGGCCACAACTGGACACAATATTCCAGGTGTGGTCTCACCAGGGCAGAGTAGAGGGGCAGGAGAACCTCTTTCAACCTATTAACCACCCCCTTCGAATACACCCCAGGACGCCATTGGCATCTTTAACTCTTCAGCAGCACAGGTACTTACACAGCCAAAGGATCTTCGTGTATGAGATCGCGCTGCCAGCAACACGCCAAACTGGCGCGCGTTTAAGGAAACCGGGGTGGTGGAGGAGCAAAACACTGCGTTTTGCAAACCACGATTTTGTAACTTTCTACCACTTCTCTAGTACAAAATCTTCTGTAAAGGACGACACTACCTACCTCCC
The DNA here is from genome assembly GCF_964273445.1 of Streptopelia decaocto. Lineage (NCBI taxonomy): Eukaryota > Metazoa > Chordata > Aves > Columbiformes > Columbidae > Streptopelia > Streptopelia decaocto. The sequence goes on from NC_138672.1 coordinate 8,019,802, forward strand.
AAAGTTTATTTTATCACACCAATAATTCAGCAACATGAACAATCGACAATTCACTCAACTACAGCTTTTGCCTGAGGCATTAAAAAAAATAAAAGAGCAAGGAGAACTTATAAATGGTGAAAGAGCTGAAGACTTGCTACTGGCACACTAAACAAACGGGAACAATTGAAAGCCACGGAGCAGTTAGTAATTTATACTACTGAGCCTAATGCTTGGACAGTAAGGGAAACAGATGGCTCTGCAATATGGAGATGGCTCCGTGAAAAGCAATCGGCACCGCGATGCTGCAATAACGTAGTACCAATAGTTTGTCTGGTTGTTGCAACAGCCACAGCAAACTGAATTGCATCATTTCAGGGTATAAAACAAAGCACAACTTGATGAGAGTAAACTGAAATACAACCTCCTAGTTCAGTACTACTTATATTCCTTGATAAAACGTGGTCTAGTTTAGGATTTTTCAGACAGTCTCACACAGTTCTGTGCAAATAAATGAGCTTAATCCACCCAGCACAAGCTGTATTCTTGTTCCTGCCCCGTCCCCCTCCCGGTAATTCCGCATCACACCGCACGGCTGTGAACGTCAGCTATTTAGTTCTACTTTTAGCTCTGCTTTAAATAAAAGTGCGCTGAGCGCGAGCTGCATAATGAAGGCTCAACACCATGGAGATGGCATCGACTGCAATTGGGCAACCGCACCAAGCTGCGGGGTTTTGATTTCTCATTCCACAGGCTTATTTAACTCGTGGGACAAAAATCAAGCTTTGCCAAGGGAAGTTTGCAACTCCCTGCTGGATCAGACAAGCAGCTGGATGGAATCAAATGGAATTCCAGTGTCGGACCTTGAGGACATTCTCAGAGGCAACGGTCCCGCAGGGCACACAAACACATGAATAACAGCTGATGGGCTTCTTGCCATAGGTGTAAGGAGCTCAACATAACTTAAGTTTTACTTTCCATCATGACTAATATACCAGTCATGTAAGCACTTTTAAACCTAACCTGCAACTCTTCAGAAACGCCAAATCGTTAGAAACTCTTTGACCACAAGAACCTCTTAAAATATATATACGCTCTCTAGGGCATCAGAGCGCAGTTGAAACCCAGGTTTAAAGCCAAGCGTAAGAGTCTTCTTCCTCTGCAACTTTCCTACAAAAAATCTGGTTGTTCAAAGGGCAATGTCAGGAGCTGGAGTTAACAGAGGAAATATCATCTTGCCCTGATGCTATTCAGCTACAGACTATGCTGACATCCTCTTTGTTTTAGCAATGAGACTGTTTTAATTTAAAAAAAAAAATCCATTAGAACATTTTACTGTGGAATATGTCTATTAATTTTCTTAAATCAAAACTCACTGACACAGATGCTGATGCTGGTATAAGGCAGTGGAAACCAAAGGGCTCAGCACACGGTTTGGCTGAGAGACAGGGAACTGCTGCCCAAGGATCAGCCCTCCCGTGTCTCTCTGAAGTATCTTCCTCATTCAAATGGTCCATAGTTCAGGAATTTGATTGAAGCAATCTCTGCCTGAAGCACTTCCAAAGACCATGGCTAGTGCACTGTCTGAACACTGGTGAAGCTGTAAGCTCGGCAGTGTTCGAAAGAAGTCAGAATTAAAATACATCTGCACCTGTGTTTAGTTTGTAAAAGAATCACGAAAGCACAAGTTTGTTACCCCTCTCTACAAGTAACCAAATATTACTGTTCTTTAAAGCAATAAACAAGGAAGAAACTAAAGGAAATTTATTTCAAGGAAGATGTTTCAAAGTACGTTTCTTTTCTTCTGGATTTAAGCCCGAGGAGTAAATTGTACAACAAGCATCAGAACAGAACCTGCAAACTCATTCCCAGCGTGTCTCCTGCCATGGCCGCTGCAGCTCGTATTGCTCTTCTTAAGAAAGCAAATGATTATGATTGATTAAATACCCACTTTGCGTAAATACTCTTGATATTAAGGGTATTTTTCTTCCCCTCTTCTATTGGGTATTTTATGTTGGCAACTGATGGATCCGATACTAAACCGTTTGCACTCAGCAGATTCACCAAGGGCAAATCGTGCTTGATAAACCCCATCACCTTCTATGACAAAGTCTTTTATAACCTGACAAATCCCTGTAGCCTGGAAACTTCGTGATGGTATCGTGTATTCTTGTTTTAAACCTCTTTGTGTCTTTCTAACCTACTGATCAGGACAACATGGAACTGCACACAAGAATAATCATGTTTCCAGTACCCTACACGCACTACTTCTGCACTTTAGAAAATTAATTGTTTCCATAGCTATCGGTTTAATGAAGGCAAAAATCATCAGGGGTAAGACTAAAATAAATAAATATGCAAGTAAATTGCAAGAAAATAAAAACCAAATCAGTCAGTCAAGGTACTGATTGACTATACCAGCCACTGGGAAAAGTCACAAAGGATTTGCTGCTACTCTGTCCTGATCACACAAACCTCCGAAAACTCTGCCTGCTCCATTATTTATCTTAAAAAAATACTCTTCCCATCTTTACCGTAAGCATAGCGTACAGGAGACATTAGTTTCCCAGACTTCACATTGTGGCTGACAAAGCAAAACGTGCACTGAAGTTCGAGGGCCGTCAGAGCAAGAAGCTCTGGGACAGGCCACCCGAACGACATGCACAGTGACCGTCCCCACCGCCCGCCCGGGCGGAGGCTCCAGCCGCTGCTGCCAGTCCGGGTCGGTTTAAAAGCAGGTCATGGATGCTGACAGGAAAGCTACACACCCTTGACTTCGGTCCATCTGGGAATTACTATATTTTGCAAGTTAGCATATATATAAATGCACGAAGGACAGTTCTCTCTGAGTTAATTTAGACTCTGGGAATTCTACTACAAATAACCTTTGTAAAACAGTTAACATTCCCCGCAACAGATTTTTTTGGGGGGATGTGACTTTTTAAGAGAGTAATCTTTCCGTGTACTGTTAATGCAACAAACCCCTTACTACAGCATGACCATCATCAAATATGTATTTGCTAGCCACATGAAATCATAAAGTTACTTTGAAATTTGAGGATTAGCTAAAAGCATTTGCAATGCGGTACTCTCCGATTCAGGAACAATTCCCATGCCATTCAAGTCTATTCCATTTAAAACACTTTTTCTCCTCTGGTGCTCAATGGAAGATCCACGCAGAAGGACAGTGGGTTTATCAGTACAGGAAAAGAGCAAAACCGAACAATGAATGGGAGTCCTATCAAATTAATATGGCAATAACACGGCCCATAAGGGAAAAATCTCAAAGCATAATGTGTTTTAGTTTATCAACCTTATTTCATTTTAGGACTCATTTTGCTTTATTGCAGAAAAAATGAATTGTATCTGAGCAGGTGAGTGTTTTATGTCCCTGCTGCTTTTAGTTCACACAACCTGCCATCGCATTTGGGTTGTGGCAAAAAATTAACAAGAAATATATTCACGTCTGTATGCAGATATAGTTACTTGATACATGGAAATACGACTTTGAAACACCGTATTTACAAAACACAATGTTCCAAAGCTTCTTGGCCTCTACGGACACATGCATAATACCAAGCTGCCACATAAAACACTAACGAGATGTTCTTTTGATTCCCCATAATCAAAGATCACCACCCGCCAAGAGGGTTGTGCCGTCTCTCTCTTCCATCTGTGCTGCCCTTTGAATGGACAACACCCACCCTTGGAGGCACCAGCTCTGGCAACCGAACGGATCACTAAAGACAACAGCTACACTGCAGCTTTCCTCACCGCTTTCCCCTCAAAAACACATTGTGTTCCTTCTATTTCTGCAGTGTAGTGGACTCCTCCTCCTCACTTCAGGTCTTCCAGAGGGAAAACGTTGGCTTGGAGGAAACACAACCAACCAGCTCCCTCAGCGACAGGAGAAAGCAAGAACATTGACTTGTGCCCTTTATGTATTGATGCTCCAGCTGAGTAAATGAAGATGTACAGGGGAAAAGCAAAGAGCAGCAGAAGCAGGTACATGACCCAGAAAAGCACAGTAGCAATTTTATATCTTCTTCCATCTTCCTGAAATGTGATTACAGTTGACCTTTAAATCTAGTAGATCAACCAATCAATTCTGCTGGAACAAGCCTGTACATGTGATCTAAGAGCACACCCACACTTTAAAAACTTCCAGTGGCTGCCTGGCGCAGTCATTTTATTTTGCTGTAAAAGTTACCAAGATTTGTCTCAATTGATTTTACTTGCAAGAAAAACACAACATCAAAACTGCAGCATCAGCAGACACTAAAGGTCTTTGCTTCTTGCAGGATGAATGCAATATCAATAGTTATTAAGATGTATTCATACAAGGTACACAAGAGGGATGGAAAGAAGATGCTGGTAATCTCACTTAATCCTACCGCAGCCTCACGTCAGGTTCTTTAGGCTGTGGGAAAAAAATATATGCAAGGAAAATGATAAACATTCCTAAGTATTTGCCAGGCAAACCGTTCAGTGTGGAACCGAAGGAATATTTAACAGCTCTTTAAGTAGTAAAGCTTTCGTGTCATGTTAGATGTTAGTTCCATTTGAGCTGATAAATTGTGTTTTAAGAAAATAAGTCAAAAGAGGCTTCTGGTTGGTATTTGTCCATAGTGGGCTTAGCAGTGGGATCAGCAACCACCAGTGATCCTACTCACACACTCGCTCATACTCCTCCGAGTACTTACTCTGTAGCACAACCCCCATTTTACAGATGGGAAAACAAAGACGTGTAACAAAGTGACTTGTGGAACCTCATGCAGCAAGCCAAGGATGGGGAAGGACAAGGGTGTACAACGCCAGAGTCCATCCAGTCCCATTGTAAACTGGGCAACACCACCATTCCTGAAACATCCATCCTCCCATCGGAAACGGCCACACACGGTATCACCACACGCTTGTGTTCACACAGTCAACTACATAACAAGCTCTTTTATGCAGAAAGTCAGTAACTTCGCTCCATATTACACGCTAGGGTGTCCAAAAGGAGCAGTTAGGCAATCTGGACATCCATAAATCGATGGGCCCAGATGGGATGCACCCGCGGGTGCTGAGGGAGCTGGCTGAGGCCATTGCTGGACCGCGCTCCAACATCTTTGCCAAGTCTTGGGAAACGCGAGAGGTGCCTGAGGACTGGAGGAAAGCAAATGTCACTCCAGTCTTTCAAAAGGGCAAGGAGGAGGACCTGGGTAACTATAGACCAGTCAGCCTCACCTCCATCCCTGGGAAACTGATGGAACGACTTCTCCTTGGTGCCATCTCAAGGCATATCAGGGATAAGAGGGTCATTAGGGGCAGTCAACATGGCTTCACCAAGGGGAAGTCGTGCTTGACCAACCTCCTTTACTTTTATGAGGACATAACAAGATGGATGGATGATGGCAGAGCGGTGGACGTGATCTCCCTTGACTTGAGTAAGGCATTTGACACAGTCTCCCACAGCATCCTCACAGCTAAACTGAGGGAGTGCGGGCTGGATGAGCGGGTAGTGAGGTGACTGTGAACTGGCTGAAGGGAAGAAGCCAGAGAGTCGTGGTCAATGGGCAGAGTCCAGTGGGAGGCCTGTATCTAGTGCAGTGCCTCAGGGGGCAGTACTGGGGCCTGTATTATTCAATATATTCCAGCGGGGAGATTGGACTGGATGATCTTTCGAGGTCCCTTCCAATCCCTGACATTCTGTGATTCTGTAATTCTGTGATTCTGTGAAAAGAACCAGAAAATTGGAAACGAAAGGTTAGTTTTTGTTTTACCAGCCACAAGAGAGCTTGCAGACGTGATCGGCTCCGTGATCTATGAAATTTCTACAAACAGCTTTGGAAGAGGCACCCGGCAGCGCAGCCAACCCCTAAAGATGGCACTGAACAAACTGAAAATGCTACACTGAGATTTCTGAAAATACAGGATCTGACTCCAGAGTAAAACTGAAGCATAAGGCGAGCCAGAGAACTTGTTAAGTCTGAGTGCAGAGACAACTGCAGAGAAAACTCTAAATAGAACCCAACTGAAAGCATATGGATAGGGCAGGGAATATCAGAATAAAAATCTAACTAAGGGTAAAACATACAGTGATGTTTTTTCTTAAAAGTCACGTCAGAAGAGAAACATATATCCAACCTCATCAAGAGATAACCTATTATTCTTTTAACTGCAGCTCATTTGATAAAATAAGTGACATTTTCTCTGAATGAAGAATTCTTTTAACATAAAGAAAAGCCAACTTCTGAAATGACACAGAGCCCACTAACACTGCAGTAGTTGAGAATGTCATGATTTCCATCAAAAAACTGGTTTGCAGGGATTAGGAACAGCTGTTTCAAACTGAATTAGACTAAAACTGGAAACAAGCTGTCAAGACCCAAAAAATATATTTTATACATAAAAGAACGTATTTGATTCAGCTGTTTTATCGCGCTGGTCAGCCAAAAGAGAGAAATAAAGTAACATTCTGAGATTTCAGACGTTGTCGCAAAGACTCTCTCATTTTTAACACTCTTTATGTAGATTTATTCCTTTGAGCATTTGGAATAAGAAAAATGTCAAACAGCTCATATCACAGATTCTTGAATATTTCCAAACCACAGGCAGCTTAAAACAGTTTTAAAACACCTGAGGACTCTTTCTGTTCCAGTCCACATTCTCTGCATCTTCTGTAGCAGGAACAGGATTTTGCCATACGGAAAATAGACCCAATTGCTGTTAACAAGAAAATCTTAAAATAATTAACTTTAACCCATCCCTTGTGAGTAACAGCACACACATACAGCTCCTTTTGTGCATGCCTGCAGATCCCAGGATGCTTTTAGTGGGTATTTTCAATATCGATTTCCACAGGAATTGCAATTTCATATAATGAGAAGCAAATACACCTGGTTTAGACTATACTGTAAAATGTTACATCTAGATAGAATTCCTTTGTGTCTAATGGCCTATGCAGCATACAGAGCACTTATTACACTGTGTTGCTGCCAGTTACAGAAACTCAGAGAATCCAAATACAACCACCAAATTAATAAAGACTAGTACTGGTTTCAATAGAATTATTTGTTCCAAAGCACAGCTCTGCACATCAAAGACCCCTGTGATTTCATTACACGCTGTAAGATGTAGCCATTATACTCTGCTACCCAACCAAATCTAAAGTCATCTTGAAAATATCCTTCCCATTTTTCAACATGTTCATTACTTTTCATAATAATGATATATACCAATTCTAGCCAATAAGTGTATTAGTTATTACTGTCAGCTTGTACTTTTGAAGAAGAGATATCTGGGAACAAGCCCATTCATTAACATATTAAAAACATGTACGCTCCAAAAAATGCATTTTTAACTCACTAAGACACTAGACAAGTGGGCAAGTGCAGCCGTGCGCCATTTCACCTTCCAGATTACTCTTCTTAATGGCTTAATGTTATCAGGGAAATCTTACAACTTTGGGGAGAATAGACAACTTGCTTCAAATCATCAAGCTCTGAAACGTCACCTGAGATCAACTGCATGTCTTCTTCAATACACCTCTACCTATGTTACAATTGAAAACCAGGCACAGGTATGAACAATAACAGCACTCGTGTCACGGTCTGTAATTCCTTATCCACATTCTTCAATTGCCACAGCATCGGAGCCACAAACCAACACCACCCCTGCAGGGCAGGATTAGTCTTTACCCCCCAGGAAAATGAAAAGCAGTTTGCGGTGATCCGACTGGGCAGGAGATTCCGAGAGCCACCATAGACCAGCTGGGTAAGACGCCTTCAACACCAGCAGCTCAGTATTAACTCCTGCTGAAAATAAAGCTGCTGCCACATTGCCGTGAAGCAGCAGCCAAACCAGCGGTCTGACCTGCACTGATTCCATACAGCTCCTCACATGGACTATTTTCAATTTTATTAGCTTTTAGGTGATTTCCACGTTTTGTAGTCCAGTTATCAACAGTATCTGATTAAGATAAAATGGGAAAGAATTCAGTATTGCTTATATGCAATGCAAACAATTAAATTACTCTGTGAACTGTCCGAGCGCTCTGACTTTAGTAACTCCAACCAAGATTACAGAGATAAGCGCACTTCTGCAGCAAAAAAACAAATAACAGTCACACTAAAAGATGTGACAACAACAATAGTAGAGTGCAACAGGGTGACATCATAAAATTTTCCATTTTATTTGATTTCTTCTAGAAGCTATTAAAAGAAAATCTTTTCCATATAAAGAATACCAAAGGGATTGCTTATCACCTGGATCAGTTACTTTATATTAGTGTTCATATTCCTTGAATGCCCTTCATGAAGGTCCCCAAAGGCTTTACACACACCTTTAATTTGCCTCAAAGAAAGCGAAGATGCATCTTTGAGTCTCTGGAAACATCCTCTGTGCTTTCACGGTGGTCACCAGGTCAGTCGGGCTCTCATCACCGATGGCGAGTCAGCCTGAGCCGAGACAGCCAGCAAACATGCAATTCAAAGCAGCTCTGGGTCCGAGGGTTTCCCACAACGCTGCTCTTGTTCTGCAGTCCTACATATTCTCCAGTTAATCCCTAGACAACATGGATTTCCAGTTAGACTTTGTTTTATTTCTCAGCTTCTACAAGTGAAGTCTTTTCTTCCAATCTTGCCGTTGTCCCGTGACTTATTCACCTACAGACCACGTTTCTGTGCCTCTGCGTGGCTTAGTTTGAGTCAAAGCCTGTTATTAATACAAAGCAAAGCAGTTTTACCCAATTTGATTTGATGACCACATTATACAGCTTAGAAAAGGAAAGTGATCGCTGACTTCCAAATTACATAATCCAGCCATCCCACATGAACTGTGTGGAGAGTTTTGCAGAGGGAAAAATGGACTTGGGAGGAAGAACCGGGAGTGGGCAGAAGTGTTTTGGTTAAAATAGAGCGACATCAATCATTTCCATTCTGAAATAGGCTAACAGCTAGAACATTAATACTTATCAAAGAAACCCGGGAAAAAAATGCCATTCATTAGCAAATAAAGGTGTTGCAAAGCATTAAATAATTCCCACCAGCTGACAAGGGGGCTGTGATTTATAATAGCGTGTATTGATACATCACTTTCCATAATTAGGAAAAGTGAAACTGGTGCTGCTTGCAGCATTATTTTGATCAGAGCCTTGAAAAACACTGTTGAATAACAACAAACATCAGGCACAACAATGGAGAAACGCCATCTCACATTCTTGGGCTGCTTCAGGTTTCAAACCAAGTATTCTAACAAAATCCAGTAAGGAAGGCAAATTCTGTTTGGATATATACAACCTCATTTAACAATAGCATCCTAGTGTGAATTATTACTATTATAACTCTGGGAAGATCACAGGTATAAAGCATTCAAACTACATAACAAACAAGCCAGAATCACGGGCAATTTCTCATTTTTTCAAGCAACAAGTTACTCGTCATCACTCATCGCTTACTGAATCACAGAATGTCAGGGATTGGAAGGGACCGCGAAAGACCATCCAGATCAACTCTGCCTTCTCTGTATCTTGTTACTGAAGTAACAAACTAACCTCAGTCTACTAGACTGTCAAAGAAATTCAATTAACCTGCAGGAATTACACTGGCACGGGGCGGCATATGCGGGAAATTCTCACCTGCCATAGCAGCTTTCCAGTAGTGCAAAGAAAACAGAAAATAATCATTTTGATTTCCTTTTGTTCCAATTATTAGGTGTCAAAAACACTTCTATGGTAACAATGAAATAGTGTCTTGTCCCACTTTTTTCCTTCTCCAGTAAAGCAGACATAGATTATTGTAATTCCTACCCTACCCCCCTACCCCCTTTTATTTGGATACAAGTACTTTTTTCCTCCTCATGGCTTTACCACTGCTCTTTCCCCCATCATTGTAATATTAAGGATAACTTGCACACTACCTCAATCTGCCACCCCTGCCTTTGCTGGTCACTAAAATCAACCCTGCGATAATAAAAGTCAATATTCTCCAGGCAGACAACTGAGCAATAATTAATCACTGCAGCAGTTGGAGGCAAAGAGGTAACCACCTGTTCCCTAGTCATATTAAAAAAAGAAAAGAACATTAATGTAATTCTGAACAGCAAAAGCATTGCACCAAAACATTTGCCTAAAATTGCACAAAATTAGAAGCCCATAAAGGGCATTTTTCCAGATTGCCAGGCAAACAACATTAGTCACTAGCTGTATAGTACTTGGCACCTATAAAACATTTCTGTCCAAAGAACCCAATGCACTTGAGACACATTTAGACCAGAAACTCCCAAGAAGTAGGTTAAGTATTATTATCCTATTTTACCCATAAGAAAAATGAGGCACAAAAAATCATGCATCCTGTTCAAGGTTACAACAAAAATTAGTACGAAAAGCAAGAATAGAATCCAAGTGGCCCAGCTCCTATTTTGTACCCCGTGCATGAGAAAACACCAGTTTGTGCATCACTCATTTCTCCAGTGATAGGAATATAACCTCTGTGGTTTATCTGCACAGAAAAGGAGCCCATAGCCGGTAATCCCTGAACATCTTTCCACTCCAGCTACCTCCACGAAACACTGATTCTGCTCCTACAAAGTAGATTAAATTGTGCTCTTCAGCGTGCACAGAGATCCTTGTAGGGACTTGTCACTTTGCTTCAATTCAAATCTTATTTCGTCTTTTTTTCCCCTCTTCTCTGAGCAAGCCAAGGGATTTTAGTCACTTCAAATCTTTCAAGTAACGTCTTCAGATCTCCAGATCATAGAGAATCCCAGTGACCGTGATCCAGTTTTCCTCAATTCCACACATCTGTCACTGATATTATCACACACCTGACAAGAAAATGTTTCCCAATGCAGGTGCCTGTGATCTCGGTTGAATAAGCTGGATCTCCATGCAACGGTATTGTCACAAAATTACAATGCTGCATCTTTGTAGAAAAAAAGGCCAGAAAGGACAAAATCTTGGCCATCTGCCTGAACTTCCAAAGAACTGCCAACACAATAATTCAGTTACATTGTCCATGCTACTGTAAAACTACATTAAATCCAAAATGTTTGAGCACATCCAAAATTTTAAATTAATGTTCCTTGGAATGAACACTTCATTTTACAATCAGGTTGAACAACAACAAAAAATTACTTCAACAGTGTTCCTCTACTATTATTGTTAACATTTAATGTCATTCATTGTCATTAAACTCAATATTTGTGTCCAATCAATACTAAGCTACCAAGGGCAGTCGTAACAAGTCTGGACTTTCTCTACAGGCTCTATTGATCTGTTTTTTGAGACCTACAACAAACACAATTTACACAAATAATTTATCAGGGTACACATCAAAATAATTTAATAAACAAAAACCATATATTCCTTTTCTCCTCTGTCATGTGACAGAAAATCATTTTAACTCATTAATGGTAATTATCTCAACAGTTCGATTTTAAATTTATGCAAAAACAAGAGGAAGCTATGAAGTAACAAATTAAAATCCAAATAATTCTCATGTATTTCAACACGGAGATCAACAGCAACTTTTTTTCATTTTGTATTTGCCAGTGTATTACTTTAAAAGACATTTATGACAACTCCTGCCACATATTCGAAAAAGCTCTTCCTGTTGTCCTTGACCCCTCTCGCCAGGTTGAATTCTAAGGAGGCCTGAGCTTTCCTAGTTGCCTCCCCACACCCTCTGACAACAGCCTTAGATTCTCCCCAAGTGGCCAGCCCCTCCTTCCATGATCTAGAAACTCTCCTCTTTCCCTTGAGCTTACCCAGCAGTTCCCTGTTTAACCACGCAGGTCTCCCGGCTCCCTTCCTTGGCTTCCTACGTGTCAGGATGCTCTGATCTTGTGCCCGGTAGAAACAGTCCCTGAACACCGACCAACTGTCTTGGGCCCCTTTACCTCCAAGCAGCCTTGCCCATGGGATTTCCCCCAGCAATTGCCTGAAAAGGCCAAAGTTTGCCCTGCTGAAATCCAGGGTTGCAATTCTGCTCGCTATCCTGCTCCTGCCACATGAGATCCTGAACTCCACCATCTCATGGTCACTGCAACCAAGGCAGCCCTCAACCTTTATCGCTTTATTGGCATTACTCATACAGAATGACAGCTTTTTTTTTTTGTCTTATCTAATATTATATCTTCAGTATTACATTAGAGGGCTGAAAAACCACTTAACTTTTGCTTGCAATAGAATCAACTTAAACTTCCCCTGTTTTTCAGCTATAGCTTGTGAGCTCCGTTAAACACCTGGAAAAGTAAAGTTCCTTTCCAGCTGCATGTGGTTGTAATTAATGCATTTATCAAGCTGTTGTGTTCCCAAACAGCTGCTGCCATTACATGGACAACTTTTCCATCTGCAAAACTATTGGGTAAACGACAGTGAGTAAATATCAGGATAGCAGGTGCTGATAAATAAAAAGCGCTGCCAAGATAACACGCCCCTGTAAGGGCAGTTTTAACTTTCCCTGCTGTACTTTTCTGTGCCCCTGCAACAGGCAAACTGCAGATACTCAGAACCAGAGGAGTTAGTGTTGTGACTCACAGAACCAGTAAAATAAGGTTTGGGGCAAATGTATCTGAAATCACAATTAAAGGCGATTAATCTTTGTTGCACTAAGCCAAAGGGTTATGTCAGTAACTGTGTACCTACAAGTGGGTCTCCTCCAAACGCATAAGCAGCCACAGTAATACATATTAAATGTGGTAAATAAAACAAGTTTTAAGTGTCAGGTAAGTCTAATCTCCTATGTTAACATTCAGATCTGAAAACAGATTTTCTATTTATGATGTGAGTCTGATCCTCACTACATTTCCCACCCAGCACTGCTACTTAACCCGAAAAGTTTGTTCATGAACCCCAGACCAGACCAAAATCAGGCAATTTTTTGGTTTGAGTTTTTGCTGGTTTGGATTTTTTTTTAAGAATTACTCTTTCAGGACTCTAATTGTTCTTTCAATTTTACATAAAAAATAAGGCAAAGCTTTTTTTTTTTTTTTAATATAGTACTATGTATTGTGCTTTGATATACTGAACAATAATGCTTTGATATACTGAACAATAATTTGCTTCTTTTGATCCCAACATTACTCATTCTTGTCCTACAAGCTACTACAGCCTTCCCATGTTTTAAAAATAAACAGAATGCACTGAAACAAAGTCTGTGTACTCATTTTCCTTATATTTAATAAATGTCCTTTCTGAATTGCACCATAGCCCTGAAACTCTACCCCATCTACCCTCCCCTGGCAGCCGTGTGGCTATTCCTGCCATCAGTAATGCATGAACGATCCAAGAGAGAGGAAAATGCCCTTATCTCAGCTCATCAAAAATACAAGCAAGCCACAGAGGGGTCACAAATTAAAAATTAAATGCGAACAGACATAAAGTGTATTGACACATCACCGCATCTAAACCTTCCCTTCGACACAACGGAAAACACCAGACAAGAACAGAAGGCGGCCAAAAGATGTAATGAAAAAGCACTTATTCAAAAAGTGTATTTAACAATGAAGAATTAAGCAGCGATATACATGAGTATCAACAGGGTCTTTGCTGCTAAGGGTAAATCCAGCAGTTGTTATAATACTCACACACGGGCAACACATCTGCAGTTAGAAACAAGTGCAACCTACCCACACCTGCTGGTTGCTGCAAACCCTGGCAAGGATGCTTGTAAAGTTCAGAAGAACCATTCAGTAGAAAGTAGCTATTTAAATACAACTTAAAGTGTATTTTATTTTAGCTGTAAAACAGAAATCAAAGACAACAGAGAGAAAAAAAATATATATACTGTTTTTCTCCTGGAACATTTAACTGTGCATAAGTGTGCACAGGACACTAAAACTTTCTGAAATCAGAATCCAGCATTACAAAAAACTGCTCTTCAAAGCTCTGTAACACTCAAAGTTAATAAGAAACCAAAACAATCTCTGTTTTTAATGTAAAAAACTGCATTATCTGCCATATTTTTAACATTATTTGAAATTCAGTGCAATATATACAATCCAAAACCACTAGGTATGCCAAAGCTGTAGAATACAGTTACTACTGAGACCATTTGCATATGTCTTTTAGCAGCAGCAAATGGTACAGAGAGGCACCAAATTTCTGCTGATGACAACTTTCCTAGAAACAGGTTTGGAGGTGACATAAGCTCTTGATGCTCTGCTCTAATACCCACTGCCCTCTGCTACAGTGTTTATTGCCAGATACAAGGACACAATATACTTTTATTTTATATCTATGTAAGAGGCTAAGCAGCTAACTCGGAAGGTGTTACTGTGCTTGGGAGTTAACACCCCCTTTGGAAAACAAGGGCACACCTCAGTATCACAGAAAAGTCTCCTCTCAATTACTGCATCATTTTTACCCTCAAAAGTACACTCAGGTACATATTATCCTCCTCAATTCATAACATACTTAGCAATTTTGACAGTCTCGAACACTCAGATGTCTACTGTACCACAAATCAAACATTCTGCAGGAATGCACAACTAAATTACACTGATTTTGGTACCTTATTTGACCACTTGTAGGCTTGAAGAAGTTGGCTGTAAAGAGGTGTTTTGTCCTGAACAGGATCAAGGCTCAAGAGTCCACTGTTGTGCAGAGGATGGTTCTCGGAGGGTTTACCAACAAGGTTGCTCAGACGCTCCAGTTCACTGAAAGAAACAGAATGGCAGGGCTTTTTTAAGCCAAATGTGCAGGTACGGATATCTGAGATGTACAGCCCTCCTGCAGGGACAGCAATCACACACAAAGTCTAAATCAATATCTACGTGATTTCTAAATAACCGCCCAATTCGATTAAAAAAAAAATCTTAATCACTGTCATAACCCAAACAATTAAATTGGTCTGTTAGTCATTACGCTCAGCGTTTCTAAGGAGAGAAAGTACAAATCAAGAGTCTTTGTAAGACAACCTGGAAAGAGTCAAACTACTGTGGGTCCCGTTCACAAGCCCTTCCAGAACCCAGGGCATCTTCTGAGCAGTGCACACCCGCAGAACTTCAAAATTCTGACTGTAATTGGCTGTAATACTGGGGCCAACAGTAGAAATACTTTTTTACTCATCAAGTAGGCAGATGCCTCATTTCATTAAAGATCTGACTGCAAAGAATCGCACAAGAACTTCATGGTACTGAAATATTGGACGATAAACTGCAAAGTAGAGGAGTGTAAAATACTACACAAGAGACAAAATAGGTCAGAGTCAACTGCTAACCAATGTATTGTTGTCTGGGAACAAGATTTTGGAGTTATATTAGATAATTCTTTTAAAAGTTACCAAGCAAGACAAGCAAAATCACCAAAGGAAAGGCACGGCTGCCATGGAGCCTCCTCAACTTGAAAATAATAAAAACCAAAGGGATATAAAAGAAGTCTACACAGCTGTGTACAACGTCATTCCCAAGAATGATTATCTACTGTCGTTCCCAAAAGATGGAAAGAAGTGGGTAACAAATTATATTATCACAATCAGCACAAAACAAAAATCAGCAAGGTCTATGCACCAACATGAAACAAGTTCTGTGCCCTAAGCCTCCGAAGGCCAGAAGATGTGCTGGGTAGGGCAGTTACGCACTTGTCCTGCCCTTGGACACCCCCCGGACAGCAGAGATGTCCCAGGGGGACACGGGTGACCCAAACAGAGCCCAGGACCCACAGGGAACAGAAGCCCCAACCCTTGGTCTCTATTTACATGAAACATACCAGCTTGTACTGGTATTAACTACCATATCTACATACACTAACTACCATATTTACATACACTAACTACCATATTTACATACACTAACTACCATATCTACATACACTAACTCTCCAGCCTTACAAGTTTTGGTAACAAAATGGTCACTCTTGAACCGCTTGGATGCTACTGAACAGTCAGAGACTAAAGAAATGTGTGGTTTTATTAATAAAACACTACAAAAAACCCACGAGAAAAACCTCCCTGAAACCCAAAGCATTGGCTTGCCAACACAATCCCAACAACAGCTCCTTTTCTAATACAAAACAAGAAGCAGGTGAATGTTCTGAGCAGAACTCCTCTCTTTGCAGACTCTGGAACCAAACACCACCAAGGGGCAACACACACGAGGTTGGAAGGAATAAACCAGCCTAAAACTTTCTCCGGGAGTGGAAACGGCACCGGGGCCAGGTCCGGGGCACCCGAGTGACCCCGGGACCCCCCTCCGTGTCCCCGGGGCGGGAAGCCCCTCCGGGCCGGCTGCTCACCCCAGGTCGCGGCTGACGGAGTGCAGGCTCTCCTGGAAAGCGGCCACGAAGCCCTTCTCGCGGCCTTCCAAGGTCTCCTTGTTGCGCATCCCATCCTTCAGGCAGTCGAAGACCCGCGTTACGCTGGAGCGCAGCGCCTGGATGGCGGCGATGGCCTGGGAGAAAGCCTCCAGGTTCACCCCGGGGCTCAGCACCCCCTCCGCCATCTTGGCCGGCCGGGCCCGGCCTCCCCCGCTCCCTCAGGCCGCGGCGGCGCGGGGCACGCTGGGAAATGTAGTCCCGGCCTCTGGCTCCTTGTCTATTTCCTCCCCTCTGATTCGAGGCTTAGTATTTTTCAACATATGCTTTTCAGCTGTTAATATCACATTTATTTTAACTGTCTCCACGCTCCCTGCCATTGTGGTGCCCAAGCATTTCTGATTTTACATCCCACCTAGAACAGTAAAAGGGCTTGATGGTTGTTTTACTGTTTTTTCTGGGAGGGTGGCAGAGCCTGGCCCAGGCTGCCCAGGGGGGTTGTGGAGTCTCCTTCTGTGCAGACATTCCAACCCGCCTGGACACCTTCCTGTGTAACCTCATCTGGGTGTTCCTGCTCCATGGGGGATTGCACTGGATGAGCTTTCCAGGGCCCTTCCAACCCCTCACATTCTGGGATTCTGTG
The DNA here is from genome assembly GCF_964273445.1 of Streptopelia decaocto. NCBI lineage: Eukaryota > Metazoa > Chordata > Aves > Columbiformes > Columbidae > Streptopelia > Streptopelia decaocto. The sequence continues at coordinate 8,036,658 of NC_138672.1, forward strand.
AACTGTAACAACGAAACAGTGGCCTGGAGACAAACCCATAAATGTATAAGGAACTTGCCCCTAAAGAACAAAAAGCACAGCATACCTTTAGCTTAGAAACTCACTTTTTGTTTTATTTTTTTTGCTCTAGGGATCTGCTTTTCCTTTATAAATGAGGAGCCAAGTTCTCCTGAACATACAGTGGGCAGTTCAGAGCACCAAGAGCTCCGTTGGCTCCGTCAGGAGTTAGGGCAAACTCTGCTTCAACATAAAGCTAAAGAAGAGAACTGGAGTTCCTGTTCCTCTTATTGCTCCTCCTAGAAGGCAAAGGTTCCATAATTTGGTGTGCTCATTAGGAGGGCATTGCCTTGCCCAAGTTGCTCACTGCTTTCTTCTAAACAATACTCCTTGAGTGGCGTCTTGCCCAAACCAAGACAGTGTGCGAATTTCATTGTCATTATAGGTATCGTGTAAGTGGGCATTATGGATATAAAATACGTGAAACCAAGATATCTCCAAGGTACCGCTAAAAATCTTTTTGCCTTAAAATCTCTGGTAAAACATAAAAGCAAGAATCCAGCTGATGTCGAAAACATCCAAAAATCTTCCTATGTGACAGCTGTTGAGTGGGCTCCTGCAAAACTGTTTGGGTGGCCCAATATGGACACGTATCCACATGTGAGTGAGCATCAGAACTGACATTTTCTATCCTCTCCAACAGAAGTTCAAGGACTTAGTGGTCTCCTGCCAAAAAAAAAGAGATCACATTTAAAAGTGCACGGGTTCTGTCCACGGTGCACAACACAGCGTCACGTGGAGAGATGCAAACAGCAGCCGCAACCCTGGAAGCAGCCTGCTGTTAGTTCAGTGTTCTGGTCAGACTAATAAACCCTGCCCCTCGGCATCGCTAATTAGCTCTGGCAGAGCCCTGTGCTAACGTGGTCACACCACACCTTGCCCAGTTGCCAGCACCTGCTGCTGAACGTGCCACCGACATGGACCAAGGGATGGAGCAGAGAAGGGAACTGCCAGCTCTGGATCCATTCTGTGGCTAAAGAGAGAATTTCATTTTGGGTGCTCTCAGTCTCGTAACGTACACAAGCTCTGAACTCACCTGGGGAGAAAGGGAAGGGGAAAAAAGGTAACGATCCAACCTGGCATCACATGCAGCTTGAGGAGAGCGGCACAGGTCTCTTCTGAGGCAGAAGCTTGACTGGGGAGCACATCATTAACATGAACCTTACACAGCAAAGTGTGTTACGGCAACGTTACTCAAATTGCAGCTACTAAGAACCAAGCGGGCTGTAATTAATCAGCAGCATCAGAGAAAAGGGAGGATTTCAGAATCCTTGCAGAGGTACTGTAACCAGTTTGTTAGGGAAGAAAGTGCCCAAATGCATCCTCATTTAAGAGAAATTAATTTTGTTGTCAGGAGAGACAACTAATGGCGAGTATTGGGTTTCATACCAAGCGCAGATAATGTCTCATGAAATGTCTGGACAGGACTCAACATTTGGAATAAGTGACATAAGAAATTATCTTTATCTTGCTCTGAGATAGATAAATGCGGATATTTATTCTGCGGCAAGCTGGACCGATATTCATCAGCAGGGCCTCTTCATTTCTTCATAGTTCATTGCTACATTCTTGACAGCACTTCAGATAAATATCATAAACTGATTTTTTTTGTTGTTCAAATAATTGTGATGCTCATTAGTGCAATTGGTAAGATATTCTTGCTATTTTTACTTTCCTATTAATTTCTTTCAGGCTTTCAGTCTTCAGTTAGCCACACAGTTTACTACACAATGCATTATTGAAACAGAAGAGAAGCTGGAGGTTATCGACTCGTGTTTGAGGCTCCTGCCAAGGGAATGGAATGCAACCTGCCTCCTCTTAGACAAGGTTGGAATGGCAAGACATTTTCAGATGCGGGGGAGCCTTGATCTTCAGTGCCATTTCTTTCCTATTGTTCCCTGAATCAGAATCTCCCACTATATCCAAACAACAGTGAGCGAAAATCTTATCTGAACACTCCTGCCAAAAGAAACAGCGAAATAATGAACTGAGCTGACAATGATGTAGTTATCATCAGATTTCCCGTGGGATGAATAGAGTTAGCTCAGGATTGTTTCAGGCTCTCAGGTGACCCGGATCACATTTCAAAGGATCTTCCCCCACATCACAGCGGATGGAAAACAGACCCGGAGACCTCCCAGTCCTCTTAGGGGGTCACTGTAGGAAATACAATTTTCAGGTGGCTATTCAGTTCTTTATCCAGAATGTTTTGTTTCAGTTTACAGCTATAAAGTGTCCACATCGCACACAGAACATTCCGCACATAACAGATTTGTCGGCAGCACCACTAAGGGCTGGATGGATTATGACTCTTCCATTTGCCCTTGTCTGATGAAACCAGCACCCTTGATATCAGTTTTAAGATAATTCAAAGAGATCTGTGCTGCTGCTGGAGTTTCGCTCCCTGGGGAAGTCAACACCTTATCCCAGCACTGAATTTACATGAGAAGTGTAAAGCAAAATACAAAAAGTCAATCGTACCCAGCAAAACTCAGGGTGTTATTTTATGCATGCAGAATTCTGTCCCGAAATATGTCAAATTTTACTTGCAAAAATAAAAGGCTGCTGTTTTATTCTCTCTGTGTGCAATCTGCAGAGAAGTACACTCAGCTACTTCTTTTCTTTAAACATTCAGTGATCAAGTGTGGAATCTGATGTAAAACCGAATGGGAAGAAAGTATCATTATTTAAAGGCTAGATAACTGCTTAAAATTAGAGCTGTGAAGGCATCAAAAATACCAGAAATCACAGATGGTTTGCAGACAAATTCACATTGCATTTAGTCCACTCAACATCTAAAAAAAACCCTATGCTTTTGCCTTGCTTTTCAGTCTATCTGTTGATGCCTGCTCAAAACATACTTTAAATTGGGCTTTGAGTCCTCTCCTGTTGCCCTATACCTTCAGATCCCAGTCGCTTTGAAAAATCTACACAAATACATCTATTTTTAAATCGGGTCATTAAAATTTAATATATTTTGCACAATTTCAAAATGACAACTATCCTGAGCAGGTTAAATAAGATATTAGCAGGGATTAAACAGTAGCAAGAACAGACAAGTAGTGCTGCAATATGCAAGTGGCTGAGACAGAATGACCCAGTTGCTTCTTCGTGACTATATTGATGATTCTGCAGGGTTAGAGTCAGTTAAACTCATTGTTTTCCCTATCCGAAGACTGCAGGATCTGGCTTTTACATAATTCTAGTGTATTCTGTAATTTAACTAGTTAAAGCCTGCTTGCCTTTTTTTAAATGCCTGGGCTGTATTTTCAAACGTTCTGTCTTGCCCTCCGGCTTTTCTCTCTGACACTGGTTTGCTCTGGGGAAAATTCCGCTCCCATTATCACGAAAGACCAGGATTTGGCACAATCATTCCAGCTTCACCGCCCAGCAGCAGTCAGCAGAATTTGCTTGAATACATAATGCTTGAATTGTACTCCTTCCCAGTTTCTTGCGGAGGTTGGATTTTGCAGCAGGCGAGGGGAAGCTTGAAACGTGCTGGTTATTCAATATATGGTTGAGCACATCCAGTAACTATTGCTCTTCATTGAACAGGCGCATGAAAGTTTTAGATGGCAGCGTATCCGCTGTTATGACAGCAAATGTGATGGAGTTCATGGTACGATATATGGCATTTCTTCTTGCCAGGAGCAAGCTCTAACATGCAGATTTGAAAAGCAGAGGTTGCTTTTCCCCAAGCTCTTTTAACAAAACCTGACAAGGTAACAACTACTGACACAAGTTCAAAGTGTTCTGAAGTTCCTGATTAATAAATGTTATTTGAGAAAAGTGTAATCTCAGGACAATAAGGCCTGACATGAACCAGATTCAGGTATGATTTTTGGCAATCTCCAGCTTTATTCCCTCTAAACACAAACGCAACATGCCAAACAACCATCCTGCCCAACTCCTGAGCTGAACGTTCCCTGTTCCACCAGCCACTTGCCAAGAGTCATTTGCTCCAGTACTTCTTACAAAAGCCAAGCTGCTTCTCATAACTCTCCATCCTAATTAAGCTACTTGCTGGCTTTTATAATCACCTCTCCATAAACCGATCAATCTCAGCAGGATTTTTAACAGATGAAACTGGGTTGATCTCCTCTTAAAGCACCAGCCATCCTGAAACAACAAGGTCTTATTTTTCATGTTTTCTTGCATGTCTTGTTATTTTCTTTTCCAGTTGCAAAAGACAGAGGCCAACAACAAAAATAAATATAGTCAAATATGCTGAAGGCTGAATGAGGGCATGGAAACCTGCAGTTTTCCAGACAAGTCAAGCAGTTCTAGCAACTGCATAGATCAAGGTTTTCTTTCGAGCTGTTTCACACTCAGTATTGTTCATCGATCCATTAAGGAAGACACACAACCATGCTTTTTAACAGAAATCCAGACAAAAGAGGCAGGATGAATCAAAGTTTGGGGGTACTCAGAACTTTGGTGTTTCAGAAATGCAGTACTTCATCTTGACCTTTGTTCAAGAAAGCATCTGAATTCAACTTGGAGTATGTACGAAGGGACTTTTAAATCCACAAGCCTTTCTGCAGCCCTGCTGGCTGCTTCAAGACCCTGTCTCTGGAAACTGGAGGGCAGCTAAACCGAGTTCTATCCAGAGTCCACAGCCAAAAGAGCATTTCCTCTGAGGGGGGCTCCATGGGGAAAGCACACGTCCAAAAACCACGCAGAGCATCCCAGGGGCACCGCAGCACTCCACATGTTGCCAGGACACAGCTGGCATTGACTGGATTTACCCAGAAACTTCTGCTCCCACAGTAGGAGTTCTTGCTGTCTCATAATATGGGATAAGATAGGCATCAATACTTGGAGATAGTGGACACACCATATGAAGTGGAAATTAATTGGCTTCAAATAAAAGACTACCTTCATTTTGTGAGGACAGACGCGGGATGATAGGCACAGACAGTGAGTCCACATTGCCACCAGTATCCCCAGTGAGTACCTGCCCCATTTGGGTGTTGTTCCACCAAGACCAGCAAATCCAAAAGCAACACGAAGGACCGTACATTGTAGGCGCTGTGCTGCTGACACACAATAGGACAGAGAACAGGGAAGGACCCAGAGCCGTGTGTGGCACGGCCAGAAGATACAGAACAGGCTGGATTTTTTCCAAAGACTATTATCTGAAAAAGACTTTGCTTTATGCTTGGGCCAATGTGGTAAACTGTGTCCGGTTAGCTCAGGAAAAGGTCAGAGATAATTTAAAGTAAAGAAAGGCTGTCTCTGGCAGCTGTATCCAATTCAGCAAGATATATTACCCCCAAAGGAACATCAGAAAAAAAAATCCTTATTTATTTTATTTCTGCATATTCCATTTATCGCTACCCTGGTGTATTCATGCTGTGGAATTGACCTATGTTTTCAAGCAGATCCAGCCAGTGTCTCCTCAAATGAGACAGAGATTGTCTAAACAGACAATCACGTCCCGGAATTTGCAGATCTAATTCCATACTACAGTATTTAAGGTCTCCAAAAAAAAAAAAAAAAAAAGGGACATCCATCTTCCCTCTGAAAAAACATAGAAAGATTTTCCTTCTATCTAGAGATTATTTAGTGCTCTGTTATTGACACTGCTTCTATTGAAAGATTTAAAGATAAAAATGCAGTGTATTCAAGTAGCGATCATTTTTCATCGTCACTTAGTGACAGTACAGCCTGCAGTCAATTGCTGCAGATTTATCTTTGCTGCTATCGATCGCGTGCGGGGCTCAGCTGTTCGCAGGTGCCTGGCTGCGTCGCTTCTCAACTGCAGCAAGAAATGCAAAGGCAGCGGACAGGAGTGGTGCCAAGCAGCCTTGTTTTCGGTCTAAAGCTGTTTAATTATTTCCCTATAAGTGGTGGGATAAGCAGCTAGAAGGGATTTGTTGACGGACACAAGACATTTCCTGCCAGACAAAAGGAAAAACATGCAAACGCTGTCACCCTGTGTAGCGCAGTCTACAAAGAATCACAGGGAAATGCATTCGAGACACTGGATGTGAATGAAAACTTCAGGTATCAGAGGAGTAAATGCTTTGAGAAAAGTAGGGGCTGCCAGTCAGATCGCTACAGCAAACGTCCCATGAGCTCCTGTGGTGAAGATGCTCTCTTGTGCTCTCCTGAGGATTCCCATCACATCATGGAAAGATTCCTTCAGCTTTTTAAAGCCCACAGAGAATGGAAAGTATTATCCTGAGGGTTTGGAGCACTGCAGCCTCCAAAGCTCCGTGAACCATATTTTTACTTAAGAAACGGGGATTAATTCTGGTCACCTTCTGGGTTTAGTGTGAAGCTGAAGGAGAAAAAAAATCTCAAAACATTTAGATGCAAGATAGAACCTGCTGGTTTTCAAACAGAACAATATTGGATCTCAGACTCCCGTCTCAAACACAGCTACTATTTTAAACAGAGCCAGACTTCTATATATGTGCTTCTTTGCTTAAGCCAAATACATTGGTAATTGCTGATACAGGGGCTGTGAATTTGAAGGCTGAATAATGCTTGCGGGAATCCTTAAGAGACCAAGAAAGCTTTCTCTAGAAGCTGTCATGCACCTCCCTGATGGATCACAGCTCACAAACCATAAATGCACTTAACGTGGGGAGCAGCCGGGTCCAGGTCTCCGGCTTCCTACAGCAATTGCTCTGTTATGGAGTTAAAAGGTGCATTTGTGCTTGTTTCTCATACCAGGTACGAGCTGAGATGTGACCCAGACACCTTTAAAGTTTCTATCTATAAGGTGTTTGTGTTAAATATAAAGGCTGGGAAAGAGGCATACAAAGAACTCCAATGAATGAGCAGACCAGGGCACCTTAGAGCTATTCGCAGCTTTCTCATCCAAGTGCTGCCATTTATCTCCTGTCCCTGTTGTGACTATGGGTCACTCCCTTTTTGGATATTGCCCATATGGATTAGAAAAGGGAAAGGCAAGCACTGGCCATTGCTTGAATAAGGAGACCCATTCTGTTCCTTGTTTCCCCTGCTTCTTCCTTCTACTCCTGCTGGGGAGACCCGGGAGATCAATTCATACAACAGCAAAAAGCCCCAAACATTGTAACTGCAGGAACTACCTCGAGATGAAAATCACGTACTTTATTCTAGGGGCAGTGACTTAACCTAAACCAAGCAAGCTATACAAATAAAACACGTATGTATAGGTTCAGCCCAGGTTTGAACTTTACAATGTTCAAGCCCTTCTCTCCTTCCTTGTTAATCACGTGCTTGAGGTTCATTTTCTAATCACTTCTCTGACAGACGTTCTTCTGCAGAGCCCTAATCTTTTTACACTCCTCGGCAGAGAGCTCCGACTCCTTTGTCATTTCCCAATCCAAACCCTTTTGATTAACATCTCTGAACAGGTTGATCAGTCTGTTCTGAAGCCCGCACACAGGAACATACATGTTCAGCAGATATCTCCCCTACAACTTTCTCTGCTACACTATTTTGGAGAACTGTTCTAAATGGTGCCAGCTAACTCTTGCTATTTGCAGACATGGGAGATGGGATTCTAAACCATGAGGACTTGCCAAGGTAGCTAAATGAGTATACTAGCAAAGGGATATTTCTCTTAGTGTACAGCTCATTCCTGTTCTTCAAATAAATTGTACTAGTAGGACTTATACTGCCTCAGCAGAAAGTTTTTGTCGATAGGAAACTAGTTTCACCTCTTGCATTGCAAACCAGTATCTCAATGACAACACAGCTTTTGACCAGGATGAGTTGTTTTCTCCTCAATATTCACAGCTGCCAAAAAAAGGGAATATGATCAGACTTCAAGAATAAAAAGTGGCTTAATTCTGTCCCCCAAAATAACCTGCACTTTTGATCTATTCTAAATTCCTTTTCTTGCAAGGCTTTCCTGCACAGATAACAATGTTAAACAAATTAGCGAATTACTCTCCCTGCAAGAGCCAGGTCATATTTCACCATTAGAGAAGGAGTCTGATTTTTCCTTTGGTGGAAATAAACCCACAATAACAGTATTTGCTATAATTCACGTCTCAACATTCTGTCTCAAAATAGTTTCATTTTGTTATATTTAATGCTTCAGCGCTACATCTTAAAATAATGTCAATAATTACAAATCTCACTGGTTTATTTTAGGCACCGTTCTCCCAGAGTGACAGAAGCACACGGATTGAAAACACTGCTGCAAAGATTGCTGGAAGATAGGGAGAAAATCAAAGGTGGCAAAAAGGGAAAGAGATGCTCTCTGGACACAGTAATGAGGAGATACAGATGTTTCTAATGTTCATAATTTGCTTAAAGCTCAAACAGGGTTCTGTGATAGTGAAGTAAAGTGCTGCAATATCGTGAGTTCATGGTGTAATACTTTGGCCCTTGTGGGATGTTATACTGCAATATTGGAATGAAGGATCATGCTCGCAAGTCTGCAATCTGGTGCCCCTCTCTGGCTGTCATACCTGATTCTACACAGAAGAAACCCAATAAAGCATATTGATCGAACTCTGTCTGATGTGTCAGGTATAAAATAGCCCTTTGTATGTAAATAAAAAACTATACAGAACAAAAAAAAAGTATTTGAAAACTTCCTCTCATCAAATCATTAAAGTTCCTTCTGTTGTAATGCAATATTTTCATAAGTTTTATGAACTCCAGCACTGACCTATTCATTTCCTAATGCCTGAAAAATTACAGATCTTCTCTTGCCCATTTAGTAAGAAAGTCAAGCCCTTTACAAACCTATTAGGAAAACAATATTTACAACAAAGTACCAAGGAAAAACCTCCCATTAAATTTTACAGCAATTTCCTTGGAAGAGTCCTTCCTACTGAGAACAGCTGGACTTAATTGCAAATGAGATGGCTGAAGGAAGTACATCTGATTGCAGATGTAATAAAATTCATGCTTGACACCTTAATTTTTTTAATATATATTGGCTACCATCAAATCACTGCATTTGCTGGTTTGCAGGCTGAAGGTATCAAAGTTCTGGCAGGAGAACAAACAGGGAACGGAACAGCTTGTGGAGTCCTTCAAAGCCTGGTGCTTAAGACACAGCTTTTTAATGCTATTGATTCCTAACAATCAATATTTTTTTCAATAAGAAAGTCTCATATTACCCCTTTTCCCAACCACCTTTCACAATGAACTTAGTTAGGATGAAAAAGCACTTAATGGCTTTCTTTCGAGGCCCGGTTTATTTTTGCATGTTCATTGCAGTCTCTTTTTCCTTACCAAGTTCACGGCCCTCAGCCCCACTGGCTGGTACTACGTGGTTATAGAGTGGTCAGCCAGATCTTCTCCAGCCTAAAAACATCCCATCAGGCTATAATTTAACCCAGAAAAGTTAATTCCTTTGAAATTCATGAAACTGCAACCATATCGACCTATTGCCTTTAAGGTTATTTGCTTAGAATCTACCATAAAAAGCAGTGACTTGTGTTTCTTCCTTATTCTGTTGTATTTCTGCGCGTAGCCTGGCTGGCCGTGAGCTTCATGAGCAAGGTTTTTAGGCACCTTTTTCCATTAAATTTGAACAAACGCAGTCGTTTCTGTTGGGTGCCTTTTATGCTGACTTTTCAAAAAGTAGGGCTGGTCATCTCTGTTGGCAAAGGCATCAGAATAGGAAACTTTGCTTAGAGAGAGAACAGGGGGAGCAGGAACCGCGATTACTGCCACCAAGATTGCCCGAGAACTGAGTTTCGTTGCTGACTAATTGCAGGCAAATTGCTTCTGCTGGAACATCTATTGAGTGAGCAGTAGGAACAGTGTTTGCTTGTAGAGCAGTGAGTTTAACAAGGGTGGAATAAACACTAAATACTGCCCGATTCCTCCTGCAATGAAGGATATAATCTCCTTTCCTCTTCTTGGTATGGGAGAGCAGGATCATCATCCCATTCTCAATGCATCCCATTTTCTGCTGAAGAAAACACTGGGATAACTCTTCCAATTCTCTCCCATCTCCTAACCTAACAGGATTATTTCTGGACAGAAACACATATTTCTGTAAAAGGAAAATATAGTTATCTTCCAGCAACATGTTGAGAGCTGAAACTAATCATCGGGGCTCATTACAAGTGGAGGCTGCTTTTCCTTTCATATTTTTTTTGCAGAGTAACACCGTGCGTGGCATCCCAATGCTTTAAAAATAACCTGCTGCTCCGCTGGTACCTAGCGTGATGCTAATAAGAGCTTCGTATAAGGGATGTTGCAGAATCTGTAATGACAAGCTTCATTTTTTTAAAAGGAGTAGCATTCTCTGCTTGCTGCTGTAAGTGGCTGTTTAACAAGGCCCACCAAACGCTGCAGAAATACATACAAATGCATTTTAATCAACCACAAAAACACTCTGTAGCACAAGTAGTTATGCAGCTATGCCCACAAGAGCACAGGTAAGTAGGCTAGTAAATATTTTATAAACTATTGTTGCAAAGGATAGTAAACATAAATATTTAGTACAATATTTATTTACATTTTATCCTATGTTTAGAATAATATTATGCCTACAGACAAGTATACATTCCAATGTTTGGTCTAGTAATACTACTCATAGACACGTGCTTAGGTAAGATACTTAATACAGTGACATGATGCAGGCAAGAAAATGAAAGGGCTCGTTTACAAGATATATGCACAGACACAACTATATACACATTTAGGTTTTTGCATAGAGGAATTGCACTATGAGAAACGAATGCGCTATAAATATCAGCATCTGTTTGCAAGGTGGTATATATTAGACTTTTAACACAGGATTTGTTGGTCGGTAGGGAATGACCTTGGGGGGCTGCGTTACAAAACGCGGAACTGGCCCCAAGGCAGATTTCCAATGAACACAGGATGAAGTGCAAATATCGCTCCCCAAGGCGTATCCCCACGCACAGGCAGATCTCCTGCCTTTCTTATCGAGTCAAAGCGGGGGTTGGTGATTCCTTAAAGAAATGCAGGGTGCAATAACTGCAAAGAGAAAAATTCCATGCCCAAAGCCCTGGGAATGCACTGGCTCCCTGGCAGGGCTGCGACTCATCCCTGTCAGGCTGTTGCCTCTATCCTGGAACAGAGGTGGCAAACAGCTTGACACATTAGTATTTATTACAGCTTGCAGTGCAGCAATAGTCCTATATCAGAGCTGACTCTATTATAGAAAAGACCTGCATTATAGCAAGAGGTGGCCCTTTACAGAGATTTGGTTTTTCTGCCTGATAATGCATTTTGGACTACAGAGTCTCTATATACATTGAAAATTCCTTTTACAGCTACGTTGCATTTATGATAACAGACAGCTTTTATCTCCAGTTGAGGGCCTTTTCAAAGAGTTCCTTGAGTTCTGATTTTTTTTTTAATTAATTAGATGAGAGTTCTTGCAAAATATGTATCTCTATGTGTGCATGCTGGCTTGGGTACTGTTTAGCACTATTTATTTTGGACCCCTGACCGAAGCCACGATGTCAGTTTGACCAGACTGTTTTATGCCAAAGTAGAGGGGTCGTCTTTAGAGGACCAGAAAAGCAGCAAAAGGCATTTAATCTCTAATTCCTGGGCTTACCTATGGCCTGTGTTACTCAGGACTGATTCACAGCTGCTCCACGGTGACCGCAGCGAGATGTGGCAGAGCAGCCGTTCCCGTCTTAACGGATACGAGTTGCCTGTTGCACAAAGAGCATTGTCACTGTTAGTACCTCCAACAGAAAGACCTATATGCAGTATTGGGTTTTGTTGCTTGTTTTGGTTTGTTTTTTCTTAGCATGCATCATCTTTTTAGCGATACGCCTACTGAATGTTAACCACCGTAACGATCTCAGTGCACCTCCATAGCACTCCTGCTTCCCTTAGTCTGAGCTGAAGTGATTTTCTGCGTGTGTAGCAGTTTCAGCAGAGAGGCCAAGGACTGGCAGAACTACAGCAGCCGAGCAACCTTCCTTTTCTTCACCAGCAGCTCACAGCCAGGCACCAGTGCTGATGCACAAGGTGGGAAGGTTTTGTTGGCATTTTGACTTGTTAACGCTAAATTCTCCAGTGCTTACACCTTTACTCCTGGGCTCTGCTCTGCTGTGCACCACACGAACATAGCACAAAAAGATGCTCAAGTCCTCAGAGATTATCTCTGCGAGTAAAGAACTTTCTTGCACCATCTCCTCTGGAGGGAGAAACTGGAGGTGAGGACAGGGCTGGGAGTGCAGGGCGGACGGGGCACTGCGGCAGGTGGGAGCGGAGGATTGGCATGGCTATGGTGAAGGTATTTGTGTTTCAGGAAGACCAGATGAACTTTCAATGACACGAAAAGGAACTTGTACAGGCAATGTGCCAAAGAGCCTCATCTAGAGCAAGAAAGGGGCTAGGGAAGTTGTCAAAGAATTTTGGAAGCCAAAACAAAAAAATAGTCATGGAATCATAGAATGTCCTGAGTTGGAAGGAACCCCACAGGTCACATCATGTGTCTGAGGACGTTGTCCATTCTCTTCTTGAGCACTGTCAGTCTTGGGGCTGTGACACCTCCCTGGGGAGCCTGTTCAGTGTCCAGCACCCTCTGGGTGAAGAACCTTTTCCTCATGTCCCACTGACCCTCCCCTGGCACATGTTCCTGCCGCTCCCTTGGGTTCTGTCCTTGGTGACTAAAGAGAAGAGCTCAGCGCCCGCCTTTCCTCCTCCCCTTGTGAGGAAGCCGTAGAGTCAAAATTACAGAAGACCATTTGAACTCTCTATTCCATGACCGGGAAATACCGAATCCAAAACTGACCTTGTGGAGATGAGCGATGAGAAGGAAGCAATTCAGTCTGCCAGTTTCCTGGGTGAATTACTCATTGCCAGGTAGGGAGTGAAACCACAATGCCTCCTGTCTTGAAAAGCGAGCAGATGTGGGAAGAGGAGAGGAAGGCTGAGCAGACGCACCAACACAGGGTCTGCGATCCTGCTGCTCAGGTCCCGGCTGCACCTGGAAGAGCTCAGGAAAAGGAGAGGCAGGAGGAACTAAGGAGGCCACAGGGATCTCTCCCATGTGCCGTCAGCATGTTATCCCTCCGAGTGCTGCTGTTCCTCCCACCTCACCCAGCTGCAGCCAGGACATGCTGGGAACACAGAACTAACCCATCCCAGTATCTCCCAAAAAAGGGTCTCCCTCCTCTCTCTCTGCCTTGCCCCCCAGGCACTCTTCATTTTTCATTGCCTGACTGATAAGATTGTGCCTGACTTCATTGAGGCTTTTAAAATCTTACTCTTTGCTATTAGTATTGATTAGCTTTGTCCTCTTAATGGGCTATTTTTTTTGTCTCCGGGCTTGTTGCATCATCAAGTTATATATTACTCTTCAGGGTTCTTTGTATGGATTCATAAATATGAGTACAGTTGCACACCAGCTCTGAGAAAATATGCTAATCTGCTGAACAAACCCCCAAGCCATCTTTCAGTGTTTAGGAGACCACTTACAATGAGAAAAAGGATAAATAATATGGTCATTGCTTTTTTGAGGGGGGGCAGTGAAGGGGTGGGGGCAGCAGGGAGAGGGGAAAAGAAAAGTAGAAAAGAGAGAGAGCAAATTGCTCTTCCAAGGGGAGAGTATGAGTATTGAGTGACTTAGTGAGCCAATGCACCAGCTTTATCCCTGCAGCTGTGGGTTCTCAGCTTAAAAATACAAAAGTAGCAATTAATAGTTTGCACTTGTTTAGCATTTTTGCAGATTAACCTCTCTACCAAAAGTTCACCTAAATCTAAATGCAGCCATTTCTGGAGTGGAAAATAGTGGTAGTTTAATAATGCATAGCAACACCACGCCAGAACTCAAGTCAGGGATATTATACAGAAATAAAAATGCAGGGGCAAGGTTCATAGTGAGAGAATTCAGTTACTCTGGCTAGAACTGCTTCACTCAGTCCGGCTAATAACCTGCCTTACAAAGTTGTTGCTGAATTGTTAAAATATTACAAGTAGGTATCACAAGCACCCTTCAGTTCCATATCTCATCTTACAGCCAGCATCTCCCAGAGCGTGCTGCCTCCAATCTAATACCGCTGCATTAATCCAATATCGATTCTAAGGAAACAGAGCTTCTGAGCCACCCAAACAACGCTTTGCAGCACAGAAGGTTTCCATTGAGATCTGTCCTCGAGCACTGACCCGGCAGCCCTGTTAGTTTGTGAGAGCTGCAAATATCACACTGCAAGGTGATGCGGGTGCAGCCCATTGATTCGATGCTCTCATCCCCATCCTCGGGGAATGCATCCATTGCACAATTCAGCTTGGATGTCAAAGTACTGCAGGTGAGAGAACTGCCTCAGAAACAGACCGTAGTTTTCTTCATTTTTCTGGTGCTAGAAGACACTGTTTGCCATTTCTACGGCTCATTCGCAGTCCCCAATCCTCAGCATTGTGTGGGTCAGCTGGTTGACAGGGCATGGGGCTCAGGGGTCACTTTTAACCCTTTTCCTTGGGTGTTTGTGCCTGGGCTTTGACATTCGGATGCCCCATTCCCATGTGCTCAGCGACACGGTGCCTGTTCTGTCGGCTACGAGCTCTGCGCCTTGGTCCTCCCGCCACAATGGAGATGTCCTGGGACAGCTGGAGATGTCGCTCATGTACATGGGTTCAGCCCATGAAGTGGCAGAGCAGACAACTGAGGGGCTGCTCACTCGTTAGCTGACCCCAGGTATTCCTTGATTGGACTCTGCTTCCCTCAAAAGTCTCTCTTGAGGGTTGAGCTTCAATCAGATTAATTTGTCTGTTGGCCAGTGAGGAATAACAGTAAATCTGAAGTCCTGAAGGCTTATGGAAATTTGCCCACGTGGAGTATATAATTTTTAAATATAAAGGAGAAAATGAATTTGCGAAAAAGAAGTTTATCCGCTGGCAAAACAAGCTGCAACAGAGAGCACAGCAAAGGGGAGAAAATAGTGCAGAGAATGCCACAACACAGCTTCAACCCATAGGCTTTGTCTGAGAGAAGCAGTGTCTTGTAATTTTACTGGAAAGGCGTTTTACTCTGAAAATGAAATCTAGACAGGATGTTACTGATGGTCTGCACCTTATTTTCAATAAATGATGAACCTTCATGTCCCATGAAATATGAAAGTAGAAAGCTGCATTCGATTATATTCAGCGAAGGTTTTTCTCCCCCTTTTGTTTAAACATATTCATTATCAAAGGTATAGTGCCCTTGAGAAGCCGAGGCTTGTGTTGCTGTGCAAGGAATTTAAGATACTTACTAAAGTTTTTACGAACAAAGATGCAGAGACGTGTAGCGTGTCTTTCAAGACCCCCAATCCATCTATTCAGAACTGACACTTAGGCTGTAAAGAGACATCCTTGTCAAACTGCTTACATGTTGCATATGCAATGAGATAGCTCTTCATTCCTAGCACACTAGTTGCAGGAGTCAGAATTTAAAGCAGAAAGGCTCCTAGACCTCTTATTTCAAACTCTTGTGGCTCCATGTGCGGAAATCGCATTGGCAATAATGAAAGTTCAGCATCTACATTGAATGCATAGTGCATGAGAGGCCAGGAAAATGTTTTGATGAAAAAGAATCTGGCTGGATACAATAAAGTTTCCATCCCGTGCTTCAGAAATTGTTCGCAATGAGTTTGCGGGGGGGTGCAAAGGGATGGTGCTTGTTTGGGACACGGGTTGTCCCCAGACATCCTTTGTCCTGCTGTTCAGCAGTGACGCTTAGGAAAATAAACACATTTGTATGTGCGGGACAGATCTACAACACAAAAGTGAGAAAACTATCTCAAATGGCCAATTTCTGAAAGTCACTGAGAATAATAAGACTCAATTCAGCCCTTAGATAAATACCAATGGTTTCATCTTACGAATCCTCTTTACCTTTTACACTTCCCACTTGTATTATTATTTTACTAACACTTTTCCTGACCTCTCCCTGTCCTTTAGACACACTGATTACCAATCCTTATGATATTTTCATTTTTGATTTGTGTTATACCCTCGCACATGGTTTAAAAGCAGGAAGAATCATTTATCTTCTAAAAAAAATTTCAACAGTTACTATTAACTGGATTTTGGTCTCTGCTGCGGAATCAAGCTCATGTGCCTTCAGTAGCTACAGCCCAGGAACTGAACTAGAAGTAGATGCCTAAGTTAACAGGAAACTTATGATTACGTATTTCAAAGGAAAGTGCATGTGCCAGTTGTGATGGGAACTAGAAGAGCCAGTTTCTGCCAGTTTTTGTCCATAACAGTTTCTTATCAGCAGCCAAATTGTTTACTAAATTTACTTAGTTACTGCAACTTAATAATTTCCATGTACCAACAGCTTGATCGTGCCTGCCAGAGTTCACTAGTTAAGTAGTTCTCCCCATAAGAAAAACCTCTGGGTAGCAGGGGCATTGTCTAAACCAACTAATTCCCTGCCAGTAACTGGCAAGGTTTCTTAGAATAACCACAATCAGGGCAGCTTTCTTACAAATCACTATAAATCCAACTCCTGTGGAAAGGACGGGTGCCACACGGCTCTGGTTTGGAGGCAAGAGCAGGAGATCAGATTTCCCTGTGCCTCCAGGACTCCGTGGGGCCGGAGCCGTTCAGAGCAGCGCTAACGCTGCACAACGTCGGCTCCGTCTCAGGCAGCCGCCCAAGGCGACTCCAGCAGCTGGAAATCTTTAGAGGTGCTTTATAAATATGCCCCCACTCTTACAGCAGGTGTCATGTCCTATTCCACTGAGGAATTTTCCTGCATCTGCTCCACTGAGAAATCCTGAAGGTCACAACTCGGAGAAGTCCTTGCGCTAAGTGACCTCAGCTGGCGAGGATGTGGTCCCGGGTAATAATGTCTAATGGGTTTCGTATGACTCAGGTTTTTCTCCTTTGTCCTTCCCTCTCCTTCACCAGTGTGCACTCTGCTAGTTAGTGGTTATGCAGCAACAGCTGCAAAATACCATTTTAAGGCAAGTTATTATTAATTTTTACAAACTATTGGACATCATCCTTCCAAGCAGCCTGGTCAGTGCAGCCCTCTAAGCAGAGCACGCATTTTGATCCACGCCTAAAACAGTGGTGCATAAGGATGCAAGTCAGGGGAGCTGGCAGCAGAGCCCAGCTCAGCCAGCCTGGGCTCCCGCTCACACCGGGAACAGTTATGCTGCAAAAGTACAAAACCAAAAGAAATCTGCTGGAGTGAGCGATGTTTCTGCGACGTGGCAGTTCCATAGGTGGCACATAGAAGCTAATGCTCCAGCACGATACTAGAGGGCACTGTAAACCTGGCAGTTTTGGCTTCCGAGTGGGACAGAGTAAAAATTGAAGTGTTTGCTATTTGTGGTCATTAAAGCTCTCTTGGTACTTGGTGCAAAATCAGTGCTAACCCCTGGGTCCTGAACAAATTAATTGGTGGAATTACATTGTGCTGCTGTAGTTCCCCCCCCTTACAGCTGCAGTACAGGATCCTTATTCAGCTCCAGGTCCTGAGCTGCTGCATCTGTTGCCAGAGGAAAGAGGAGCAAGAACCATTATAAGAACTCAGGAACTTTGTTTTTAAAGCTATCACTTAACAGTAATGTGTTCATTAATTGGCAGCCAGACCACTGCCTGTCTTCATTTTAAAAACCTGATGGTTTCCTTTTATTGTGGTAGCACAAGGTTTCATCCCATGCCTTTCCTATCTGCCAACATCCTTTTTTCTTGTGTGCACCTATCAAAGAGCAGAATTCCTGCACTGTAATAAAACAAAGTTGTTTTTAAAAGAGTCTGTTGAAACACATTTTAAAATAGGAATATGCTATTCTAAAGAAAACACTCCAATCAATGTGATAGATAGATTAATGGATTGCAGGATTTGTCTCCTCAGATATTCCTCGTACACCCATCACTGTAATTTATAGCTCAGTATTCAACTTAAATTAGTAAGATTTAAACTGCAACAACAACAGACTGACAAATAAACAAAACTTCCCAATTTCAATGTAAAATGTTTGCTCAATATGCAGAATCAAGCTCTCACAATATCACCACCACGCAAAATACACACAGAACGACAGAGAATAAGAGGAAAAGGGATCTTGAGCGGTCACCTAGTCCACCTCCCTCCCCCAGGGCAGGATCAGCGCTGCCTCAATCAGTCCTGACAGGAGTTTCTCTAACCTGTTCATCCCTGGGGGGTTTTAAGGAGATTCCACGAGCTTCCCAGATGGTCTGTTGTGGTGTCAGCTATTCTTATAGATGGAACATTTTCCCCAAAGTCTAACCCAAATTTCATTTGCTGCAGTTTAATCCCACTGCTTCTGTCCTACCCCAGTGGAGGTGAGCAATGGTTTATTACTTTTGCAGCATCTTTTACATATTGGGAGATTATTACTCTATTTTCACCAACCTTAAGCAATCGACCATGGTTCTTTCCTTCTCAGTAGGTTTGTTTTCTAGAACTTTGACTGTTCTTTTAATTTTCTGTCTTTATCTGGAAGGCTGATGACCAAAACTGCTCCTCCCCAGTGCTCTGTATGGACGGGAGCAATGTACCACACCACCCTCTCTTTACATACCCTGTTCTCAGCTTTGCTGTTCTCACACCTGGGCACCACAGCTGGCTCAGGGTTCATTTGTTGCCCACAATATTACCCCTTTCCTCTAGAAATGCTGCCTACGCAGCCACTTCCTGATACACTTTCTGATAGCTCCAGTACATTCTGCTTTGCTTTTGTCCTTTTCAAACATCAATCTATTCTTTCCAGCATATTTCTTCGGTTTGTTAAGGTTTTTGAATCTTTCTCCTGTTCTCTAAGAGCACTTGCAGCCCCTCTCAGCTCGGTATTGTCAGCAGATGCAGTAAGACTACTCCATATTCCATTACCCAAGTCACTAATGAAAATATTGAGTAATACCAGAGCCCTGCAGTGCCGTACTCAAGCCATCCTTCAACAACAAACAGCCGATAGCTTTCCAGTATGCTTTCCCTGCTGGTTTGGGACCTTACAGCATTTCTCCTTGACCATATTCCCCCATCTTGCTCCTGGGAATGCTGTATGAAACAAAGCCTTCCCACAGCCCAGGTGTACCCCATCTCCAGCTTCTCTCCGAGCCCTGTTGCCCGGCCACAGGAAAATTAGATTGGTTTGACATGATTTATTCTTGACAACGCCACAGCTTGTGGGACTAATGTATACCTTATGCCAATCTAATGAGCAAAATTCCACCCCCACTGCAGCAAGGGACAAAGCCCCCAGCACCCAAGAAGGACTTTGCTGTGTCCAGATTCCACCCAGCGCACAGAAGCAGCAGCAACATCATTACATTAGTGCTCAAGTGGGCAAACAGGGTTTTATTTCCAATACAGGGATATCATACATGGGTTCGAGCTTTGTGCACCCCGGGCACCACCGTGTTGTGTGCACACAGTCCCCTGCCTCCCACAACTGCATTATCTGGTGCTACATCACTTCATTAGTATCCTCGGGTCAGGTTCAATATAGGTGGAAGGAGGTCTAATTTACACGCTGAAGGGAGCTGGAAGAAGGTGTAAATTACTCAAGCACGGACAACCTAAGATTCAGTTAAAATTCACTCTGAATTTGGCACCAGATATATAGGAGATAATAAAGTTTTCCTTTTCAAGATCTTCTGTATTTAAAACCTGCTGTGTTTAATTTTTGCAGTCACAACAATGCTCATTCATAAATATTTCCTAATGTTTGGTCCTATTAGTATGTGCTGCACGCTATTCGACTAATGGACTAGAACAATGGCATCAAATATATTTTGGGCTCTGGAATACCATTTTGCAATGCCTAATATTTGATAAGATATTACAGATAGGCTTGTCTTCTGAGTAGATGTGATTGCACTTGAATTCTGAGAAACTCAGACACAGATCTTGGCTTAGTCTTAATTATGCAGCACGCTGGACCAAACCCTGAGGTCTGCACATTTCCAGCGTCCGATTCCTCCCAGCTCAGATGCAAATGCTGTTTCTTAGCCCTGTCTCTTGGGAATTCATAACATATTCATCAACTTGTAGTACCTAAGAGCCCTGTCCGACTGTATTTGGAAGACCCTAATTTGACTCCAGTAGGAGTTTAACAGTATTAATAACTAATATTACACTGGATTCCTAACATCAATGCTAGGACAACACCCTTTGATCACTGCATTAATCTGGTGCAATTGTGTTTATATCAGCCTGTTCCTCCCATGTGTGCTTTGTGCCATCTTGGCATGAATATGAAATATGCAAATCTGGGGGATACACGTTAATAGTGGGTCCATCTGCTGGGATCTTTTATTAAAGAGAAGTGTGAATGCAGTTGCCATGCAATACACTCTTACACACAAAGACCGTGAGTTACGAAAACAAGAGAAAACATCTCATGCTTTCGCCTTATTGGTATTTCACATTCATCAGCTCTACAGCCGATTTTCATTTTAATTTAGAAATTTTCACGAAAACGAAATTTGCGTGAAGAAGCTCAACAGTTAGCAATGACCGTGCGTACAGACGCACGCACGTTTCTTCCTCTCTAGTGACAGACAGGATATTACTTTTCCACCGCATATGAAATTAATACCAGAAGCATAAGAAGCAGCATGTAAATTCCAGCTCTTAAAGCCTGATCTGGATCTCGCTGCTGCTGCTTGAGACAGCTACAACCTAGAAGAAAACTCTCTGTTCAAGTCAAAAAGACAACCCAGAGCTGTGGAACAGAGAATCGAGCCCAAACTGCAGCTCAGCCTTGAATATGGAGTCAGAGCCCATTGCCTCCACAGGGCACGGATGAACTGCTATGTGCTGCTGTTTCACTTTTTCTGTAATAAACAATTCTTCTAGCTCTATCCAAAAGGAAAACTCCCATGGCTCATTGCTCTCGTGACCTGCTGTGTCCTTAGCTTGTCTCTCCCGTGGACATGTGCTGTTCCATGCTAATAGTTTGGGGGGAGTATGCTGTAATTTATTTAACAGTTGGCAGGTCAAACCTCCGTGCCCTAGAAATGGAAGTGCTGATTCGGATGTGGAGTGGAGAAGGTGTCCTGATGACAAAGTTCAAGTATCCATCTTGATGAGCATCCTTAACCCAGCAACTGCCTTTTGTCCTATGCAGAACTTGTGTCACCATAGCTAGTTCTGAGTCTCAGACTCATCCCAGAAGGCTGGAGTGAGCAATTGCTCCTTTATCCAAGGGCACCAGGGCTAAAGTACAAAGAGGGTCCATATTCTCCTCCTTGTTTCACAGATATTTGAGTAGGCAGGAGAGTAAGCAAGAAGAGAGGGTTTTTTTCCATATCTTCAATATGCAAATAGATCAGTGAGCTCAGCTCTCTATTCATTGCTTCTAACATACATGACACAGATGATGCTGTTCCCATTGTCAGATCAAAACTGGGGGCTTGATGACAAGAAACTCGCTGAGTTTCCATCTGCATAAAGCTGAGATGATGGTTGGGTAAGGAAAGTCACTGCACTGGAAAATGTCAGCTCCACTGTCTGCGATGTATGAGCTGTGTTTGAGATCTGAAAAGCCAGTTATTCCTGCACCATCAGCTCTTAGTGCTACTTGGTGTGGCCTCATTTGTGTCTGCCCAAGGGACTGTCACCTTTCTCCCTTGCTCCTGGGATCCGGCTACAGCCACTGAAACTGCTGAAGTGAGTATTCAACCAGCACATAACTCAAGAAAAAGTTAAGTGTTGAGATTGATTATATATGTATTTATTAAGTTCCAGTGATGCAAATAGCATATTAGCATAACTGGGTCAATTATTTGGCAATCAGCACATGTGTGCCTGGGAGGGAAACATGTGCATGTGTCTGCTGGTTTTGTGCTGCTGAACACATCACCTGCTTGGAAGAGAATAAACATGTTTATCCCGGTGCTAAGGAAAGAGAGAAAAAAGAACAAGTCAACCTTCCACAGCTAGCTGATTATGCATTTTCTGCATCAAATTGTCAGCATTTATTCAATTACTTCACTCATTACAAGTGTGTTCTTCAACCGCTAACCTAAAAACCCTCCCTGCTGCTGTCAGCTCCATTAGAAGTGACACGTTCCTTCCTCAGGTTAAAAAGCGTTCGTGGAAGGTGTGACCCCCCAGCGGGACTCAGCCCCGTGCTGGGACGGGGGCTCCTCTCCCCATCGCCACCAGCCCCAAGCGAGGCCAGAGGGGCAACCCTGGGGCTTCCATGGGAGTCAGTCCATGGGCTGCGGTGAGACCCCCGTGGGGTGCCAGGAGCTGGGTTTAAAGCACAGACACGCTCCAAGGCAGGGATTAGAGGAATTTGCAGAGCTCTGTCAAGGCTACGGAGATCCCCAGAGCCAAAACCATATACTCTCCAACACTTCCATTTTAATAGTAAGTTAAAAGCGAAGTTCCCCTTCTGAGGGGTTGTTAATTATAGATCCCTCCTTTAAACGCTCCTCCTGTTTTTATCCATACTTACTCCCCCACAGCTAGTAGAGATAAGGAAAGCTCTACCTTCTCCAAAATCAAATAAATCTTAAATGCTTCCTGAGCTGATTCACTTGGCTAAGCTCTAGCTTGATATATGAAACAAAAGACAAGGCAACAGAAAGCAACATATTTTCCCCCGTGTCAAGGTGAAGTACTTCCCATCACCCAGCCCATCTCTGCTGGGGTTGATGTGCATCAATAATATTTAAATGATCAAAGTTTTTCAGCAAAGACTGTGATGTTATTCGTTTTCTGACTTGTCATGCTTGTTTTCCCTAAAGAGGCAATGACCAGCCGTAGTTAAGGTTTGCAGTTTGGCATGCGGGAGCGTTTTGAGAGGCGTTATCTCCCTAACAGAACAGCAGCCTCATGTTTCCTTGCACAACAACCTTTCTTAGCCTAAAATGCTTTGCATCCCATTTCCTTGATCTGGCTAAGTGCTCGTATGCTGAAAATCCCACCCTCCCTCCAGCTGTCCTTCTGGCAGGGAAGAGACAGCATCTCCTCTCTCTCGAGAGTACAGTCACTGCTCCTTTGGTTATCTAATCAGGGAGGGCAAAATCCACCCAGGGCCCTGTAAAACCATCTGAGCTGCAGAAAATGCATCCGAGGTCTCATGTGGGAGGGTGCAAGGCAGGGAGCCGGGGGAAGCCTTCCCTCCCGGAGCAGATGCTCTCTGCCATCACCCCAATGGCTTTCACACAGGGAAAAAATATATACAGAGAGTGCTCCAAGGACTGAAGCACTTGGCTCTGCCCTCTCCGTCTCCCTGGGGAACGTGTGCTCAGGGGACCGGTGGCACCTGCTAGTCCGTCCCCAAGGCTCGAGGAACAGCGTGCGGGAAGGGCAAGAAAATAAATATCCCCCACCCACCCTCCTGGACTGCGTGTACCAAAGCTGTCTGTTGCTCAGTTCCTCAGCCTTTGTGTGGGTTTTCCAGCGTTTTTGCTAACTAGAAAATATTATGTCTCCCTTCCTTTGAAAACTCAGAGATTTTGGTCTTTGCACGATGCGTGAGGAACTGGGAAGCACAAACCTTCCCATTCTGCTCGAGCCAAAAGTTTTCTTCACATCCAGATTGCTAAGAACAAAAGGACAGTACAAGGGTGGTGAGATGAGACAAATCTCCCCTGATAAACACAAGGTCCAAGCAGCCTTCCCCTCCACCATCCTTAAAACACCATAATTTCCTCCCCTTTTCTCTGCAAACTTCCCCCCATAGGTCCTGGCGGGCTGGAGGAAGCCACTGCTGGAACAAGGGGTCAGGCTGAGCTGTGCTCATCAAATATTACCTGAGACCTTTCCTTGCAAAGGGGTCTCTCGCCTGCTCCTGGGCTCACAGCACAATTATGAGCCTTGTTTTTCCACCTAATAAAATGCTTACTCACTCGCAGTAGGCACTTTGACATCCTTGGCCGCGCATTGCTAGATAAGGACTATAAAAAGAACGTATTGCTATTATAGGTGATACAGCAACATGTATCCTCAAATGAAAGATCCTTTATAAGCCTGGTTATTATTCTGGCAGTAATCTCAGATCTCTCTCCATGGACTCAGCTCAGCTCAAGTGTTAGTGAGCACATCGCCACCGAGAACAGGGACAGCGAGGTGTCACGTTTACCCTCTGTTGTTTCAGTATATCCTCTATCATCCCAAGTCGGGAAAACACTTCCCTCTTCTCCCACGCATGTCAAAAGCACCGTTTGCCATTTAGATTTAGGGAGCCAAATATAGCCATAGTATAAACAGGTGCGAGCCCGCATATGTCAATAGAATTACACCTGCTTATAATGGGTTTACATTTGGCCCTTGAGCCCCAGGGATCCCTTTGGGAGCAGAGGCTATATTAAATATTAAGGGCCTTATTCTCCACCCCTGCCTACGCCGTAGTAATTAAATCTCAGTGCAGCCCCATTGATTTTCGACCGTGCTCTCCTTGCACGAGAAGGTGGTGCTGGGGCGAGGGAGGGGGCAGAGCTGTCCCCTCAGGGAACAGCGCATCCATTTTGCTCCTTGCAGAAATTTCACCCAGAAGGAAATGATATTGAGCATTAAATATTTGCAAAATGAGCTTGGGCAAAAGAATGCAAATGGTTTAAAATTAAACATTGGCTGCAACTCTTCCCCATCCCTTCCTGGCCATGACGGCGGCACTGACGGCTGTGTTGCCGTCGCTTCCTTAGCGCTCCCATGTCTCTGGGTGCCACGGACCATCTCTCTCCTTCCCAACACAAGGACCCTCGGAGCCAGACCTGTCTGTTTACCCCAGGAATGGCATCATCATGATTCCCATCCTCAGAGCCTGCTCCTGCATCTCCTGAATCCCTGTGTAACCTTGGACAAGCCCCACAGCTGCTCCCAGCCTCTGCGGGGTATTGGGCTGATTAGTTAATTCTGGAGATTTGCCTGGAGCCAGCGCCTTTTACCTGTGTCTATACAAGCATTATTGCTAGCTTCTGATCTTTTGAGCTTGCAGGGCTGAGAAAAACGACTTTGTTTTTTCTTTAAATGACACGTAGTTTAGAAGTGTGACAACTCATACTGTGCTGTTATTCTTTCCAATTGAAACCTAATGATGCGTGCATATCACTTAACTCTGATGTCAATAATCAGCACACCACTTGGTCTTTGCCGTGGCTATTAGAGGGAATGAAAATGAAATACCAACTCCTTTTTATCCTGTTACTGTACCATAATAACTAATAAAGGAGTAATAAGTGAGACACGGGGAATTTCCAGGGGAGTCATTACTACAGAGAAGACCTAAAGGCACAAAGTGAAATCCAGGAATATTAGCCAGCCCTGAATTCCCAGCCAGTGCTTCTCACTTAAGTAATACTGCTGCCATAAAATGGGTGTTTACAGAAAAAAATACCATATGGAAAGTATCAGCCTGTGCCCTGACCAGAGCAGTGGAGATTGAGCCAGGATCAGACAGCCTTGCAGGTAAAGACCACCCTGTGCCTCAGTGTAGCGTTTAGGCTGGGCAAGAGTCAGACACACGCCAGCATTTCATAAATCTCACTTATGCTCCAGTATACGGGAAACGTTTCCCAGAAGAGCTCTAAATCACCCGGTCACTGGATGGATCGTGTGTTTTCCAGGGACTCTGAGATGGGAGAAGCCACATAGAGACCTCAGAGCAGCGGGCCAAGGGAAGTCATGTAACAAAATACTGAGTCAATGAGATGACAAACCGCATGCAAGCCGGACAATGCACTTTCTGGCTTAGAAATTGTTCAATTCTTGGTTAGGAAGAACAATCATTTTTTGGTGGTCATGTACATAGGGGGCAGTGAGGATTCTTTGGTTTTCCTCCCCATGAACGGACTGTCATTTAGCCATGTGCATGTAAAAACAACTGTCACTGCTTAGGAACAATCCTGTCTCCAGCATCTAACTGGTGCAGGGCAAACCTGGACTTCTGTGTGCCAGAGTTTTACCCACCCCAGCAACAGCTCTGCCCCTCAGTGTGGACACAGGACAGCTGACCGAAGCAGCACCTATAGCTCCTGCATCCCCACCTTGCCAGGTGTTCTCACACCTTACAGCTCTGCACGTCAATCCTTACCAAAGCAAAACCTGATTTGGTTAAATCCCAAAGCACATTCCCACCGTTACCAACGCATTTCCCAGCCATCTGATTCCCCCATCTCCGAGTTCCCGCTTTGTTTATCCTATTAATTCCAACCACCCCCTCTTCCCCCAACACACACGCACGCAGCCTCATTTACAGCATCTTCTCCAGCAAAAGCCTCCCCAAAATATTCAGGGCACACCACGGAGAACTTACACGTGCGGGGAAACCCTCGTGACTAGAGCTTTTTTTTTTTTCTTCGAGCAAACATGATCTCATGATTTATTTTTCTATTTTTTTTTAAGCTCTTAAAGGAAAGAAAAAAGCCACCAAGGAGTGGCACAGCCGGCCTGCCGTTATCTAACCGGCGGCAGCGGGACGGGAGCGGATGATGCTGCAGCCGCCGCACCGGGAGCGGCGGGACCCGCGGAGCCAGCGGGGCTGAAGGCTCCCGGCTCGCAGCCTCCTCTTCCCCGGGTGCTTTTCTTCCCTCTCCTCTCCTCCCTCCCCTCCCTTTCCCCCCCCTTCCCCGCTCGCATTTCCTCCCTGCACCTTTAAGAAGAACATTGCTCGCCGGTGGGATGGTGTGTGCTAAAGCTGCACAGAGGAAGTTACGCAGCCGGGATCAGGCACGGAGATAAAAGCTCCGATTGTGATTGAAAGTGAGAGCAAAAGGGATTTCAGCCTCGGCATTAACTTGCCAGGGGAGCCGGGGATTGCGCAAAGCTTCCCCGGCCATCTGCCCCTGGGGGCCGGCGGCGCAGCGGCCGCTCGCCGGGCTGGGGGGGGTGGTGGGGGTGCGGGTGTGGGGGGTTCCCCCCAGCCCCGAAGTTCGCTGCTCCGCCGGGAGCCCCGCGCCGCAGAGCTCCCTCCCGGTAAGGACCGACCCGCAGCGCCGAGCACCGGGCGGGGGGTGCGGGGGGAGCGACGGGCGGCGCGCGGTGCCGGCGAAACTGCTCTGTCCCCTTCTCCCCAAGGCAACTGTCCCCATCTCCCAATTACCAGCGACCTCCCCCCACTCCCGAAGTTGGTCCGAGGCTCTCCCGGGGTCCCTCCCGCTGTCCCCCCGCCCCGGAGCAGCACCGGCTCCCCCATCACGGGAGGGGTTGATTTATTTTTCCTCTTCGGAGTTTGCTCCGGGAACGGCTCCTCTCCCGCTTCGCCTACTTTTAACACAGCCCTTGCAGTCCCTAAAAGTCCTTTAGTGTAAAAGAAACCGGGGGCGAGGGCGGGGGGGGGGAATCGGCGTCGGTTTGCCTGGAACCGCAAACGCACTGAGGACAGCGGGTGGTGCGAGTGCGATGTACAGGTTTTTCTGTTGGGAGTTTTGAGCTTTGCAGCGTTATTCGGGGGTTCAGGCTCCTGGCACATCGCAGGCAGGGCGGGTGCTGCCCAACTTTGCTTTTCAGGATGGAGGGAAAGGGACGATCGGCGTGGAAAAGAAGAGGAAAACCTCCCGTTTGCTCGGTGGGGGGGGAAGAGCGGTCGGGGTTTACTTTGGTGGCGACACTTCTGAAACAAAATTGGAAACTCCTTCAATTGAGTTTACTTTCTGTACTTAATTCCAGAGCAGCTCAGTTGTTGCTCAGCGTTGCCGCTTTGATTTCGATTGGGTGTTAATCCAATAATAATAAAAAATGGAGCCAGCTAAATCAAGATACAATCTAATTTTGTCTTTTTAATACTCTGGCTATCAGTCCCCAGTGATTGCTGAGTACTCTTCAAAGAAAACAAAGAGCATTGATTCTATTTGTTCCCATGAACTGCAGTTCCTTAATAATATCAGGTGAAGATGTATTTTCTAAGGATCAAACCAAATCAAACCAGGCAAAATGTGTAATTCGGAGAGTCCCTCTCTCCCATTTGCACTATGCTGCCTTATTCCAGAGCAACTATTTCTGCAAGGGGCTGTACGGGCTGAGTGTTGCATCGCAGACTTGCAGGGAATCCGCACGCCTGGCCGATTGACTGACAAATACATTTTCCCAGCAAATTTTCA
Source organism: Streptopelia decaocto (assembly GCF_964273445.1). NCBI lineage: Eukaryota > Metazoa > Chordata > Aves > Columbiformes > Columbidae > Streptopelia > Streptopelia decaocto. Next base: position 8,064,630 of record NC_138672.1, read on the forward strand.
TTTCCCTGGAAATCTATGATATTTAAGCCAGCATCACAAGAAACTAATAGATATTATAGATCCTTTCATCCTGGGTTTTTCCCCGACAGCCATTCAAGTGCAAAATACAATTGTTAAGGCTATGAAAATAGATCCATAAACTTAACAGCACTGGAGTCCTCATTAAAAGTACGCCGCTTGTTTTCTGTACAATAGTGGAGCTTCACGCTCTCCGCTGCTGTTCGGCACTTGGCTGTGACCAGCTTGATGTGATAATTAGGAACTGACTTGTTATAACTGAAAAGACAGCTCTGATGTCAGCGGGACTTATAAACACTGTGTCACACCGGTTTATTATTTTTACTACATTTACTCATAATGTAAAAATAGCAGCCAGTCTATTCTTTCTGGGGAAGTTTATTCAGGTCCAACACAGCTATAATAGGCTTTTCTTTGAGAGTTGGCAATGAAGCATGAGAGGTAGCTTCTCTTTGCTGAACTCATTCATCTCCATCAGCAATCTTTCAACCAAAAAGGGGGAAAGGGAGATGGTAGCATAGCGGAGTGAAGCCCCCGAACATGGATCAACGCATCTGTTAACCTGGAGTTTCTGAGCTTTAGTAACTGAGCTTATGAGAGAGCAAATCCTGAACATGCTGTTGAAGCAGACAGCCCTAAATTCTGTAAGAAAAGTTGAGGAATCAAATAGAAAGGGAATTATCCAGAGCTAAATTTCTCTTCTGGATACATGCCTCCCACCTCCTCTTATGAGATCTCCCTCCTGGGTCTAATGCTGAGAGAGGGTTTGACTTTTTTTATTCAGTTCTTTGTCATTTTGTTTTGTAATTACTTAAGATTTTTATAGCTCTACTGGAAAGACAACAAAATTGCAGAAATTTTGCTCTAACCTGAAATGAATACTGGGAAGGTCATTGCTCTTTGTATTAGGTGAACCTTAAATGTTATTAAGACTTTAAATTGTCTTTTATTAAATGTTATTGTTCAGATAAATCATATGTGGGGATGCTGGACAATGTATCTGTCTCCCCAGCTGTCTTATTTATTTGCTTATCTTTTTAAGACTCCCAATTTGTCTGTCTCTCCCTGCTCTGTGTCTGCATATTCTCCATCTTCTAATGACCTATAGCTGCTTCTTGATATTATTTGAAGACCCATTAGAGTTCTTGTTGTCCAGTTGCTGTTACAAACCAGATACTTTAAATGGGGCAGCGCTCCTTCCCATCTCCCAAACAGCAGAAGAGCCGTAAGCATCTTACTATAGATTTCTTTTTATTAAAGTTGTATATCTCCCTTTTACAAAAACCTGGCTCACGGCTCAGGAAGCCCAGCTGAGGGCTGCATCTCCTGGGGGACCCCTGTTTCTACAAGTCTTGTTGCTCCATTTCCCACCCTGGCTCCCAGCTAATTTGTCTTTCAATTCGTTGCAGGTGCCGCCTGCTAATGAACTGACCATGAAAGAGAGAGGGGACCTCAGGCAGCAGCGTGGTCTGCAGCTGAAAGCTTGGGGAATTTGATGCTCGGTTGCCAAAAGGCAGAGTCAGACAGAAATCCTGGCCAAGACGCAGAGGGAGAAGCAGCAAGGCCAGCGCCGCTCCTGTCACCCCGCTGCCCGTCCCGCTGGGGCCGCTGCGGATGCTGCCACCCAACGCGTTCACGTGGACGCCACCATCCCTTGGGACAAAGGAATTCTAGCTCCAAAGAGTCCCTCTTGTCACAGTTGTACTGATGAGCAGATGCTGTATTTATTTTATGTATTAACACTCAAAAGCCCAATAATTATTTAAGGCAGACCACAGTTCAAGGCACTTTGCACAGCGATGCAGTTGCGGCAGACAAGGAGGTTGAGGAAAACCTGATCCAGCACCATCTCACGGCCTCTCCAATTTACTCCTATCAAATTTCATCAGCAACTCAGAACTTGATCTTTCTATTGATTGACTGGAGTCACCTCTAGATATTTTCATGCTGATTTGGAAGCCCTTTTGTACAATAAAAGGAGGGGAAAAATGAGGTTAAGGAAGACTTTTGACCACTGATCAAGCAACTCTGGCCAAAACTTTCCACACCAAGTGATTTGCAAAGTTGGCTTCTGTGCAGAGAGAAACTTTCCACATCCAAATACTGCGTGCAGAGCGGGATCATCCCTGTTATTGACTGGATCATTTTTAGATGAGGAGCTTCCATGCTGATCCCGAGAGCAACCCCTAGCCCAGTCGCTGCCTTCCTCGGGACTCTCGGCTCTGCCCTCGCCCAGGGACCCCGCGCTTGGCCGCAGCTGCCATGCTCCACCTGGCCGCTCTCCTCTTGCACTGTCTCCCCTTGGCCATGGGACAATATGACATTTGCAAGTCCTGGGTGACCACGGACGATGGCCCGTCCTGGGAGTTTTATGCCTGTCAACCCAAGGCCATGCGGATGAAGGATTATGTGACCGTCCGGGTGGATCCGGCAGGAATCACTTGTGGGGACCCACCGGAGAGGTTCTGCACCCATGTAAGTGTTTCCCTCCTTGTTTGATGTGTTAGAACAGACTCTACTTGTGGGTGACCAGAGACAGTGTCTTGCTGAGATGCCATGACAAGGACATTTCAGTTCAGGGTGGCAACGGTGGCTGCTGCCTTGAGCTCTCAGTCTCTTGGGCTTTAAAATGGGGAGAAGTTTTCCTGCCCATCCCGGTGCTGTGCCGGCGAGAGGTCAACCCTAAAGCGGGGATGGTGCTGGAATGTTGGGGGGAGGATGAGGACGAGCCGGGGGGGCTGAGCAAGTCCTGGTCTGGGTTTTGGAAAAGCTCTGCCCCCAACGAACGCACAACCTGAGCTGCTCTGAGCGTGTCCCTCTGCTTGCTACAGCACGTGGGGTTTGTTTGCTGATCCCATCCCAAAAGGCTGCGGAGGCACTGGGGTTTAATCAGAGGTGGGCACATTGTTTTGGCACGAGTGAGAGCGAGGGGACAGGGTGGTGGGGACAGTGTGGCCCTGCACACCGGTGGCTGGTCTGACAGCCACAAATTTCACCATAGCCCCTGAAAACACGGTTCTCCCTCTCTGCTAGGCTCTACATGGAGAGACTCTGTGGACAGACACTTGCCCTTGTAGTTAAAATCTTTAAGTTATTTTCTCTTAAATATTAATCATCGCATTTCATTCCGCGCACCACAAAGCTCAGCAGGAGCATTTGATTTATAATTCACAAGGCTTTACATTGTTAAAAAGAGTTCAGGAGTCAAAGCAAAGAGCAGAACAGCATGGCTGGAACTTCTCCTCCCAAATGTCCTCCAGGAGGGGTCCAAGCGCACATTCAAGGCACAGGGACCAAGCCAGCCCATCCTGACAGGGTTTGCACTGGGGTGAGCACTGCACAAAGTGCCTTCTAAAAAGGTATATTATTCTTCTGTTACCTACAATGAGAAGGGGAGTTCTCCCTCAAAATCAGTGGAGGGAGTCCTATTTTCTAGTGCCAGCGTTACCCAAACTGGTAAAGCCCATGCCTCAGTTTGCCACCTAGAAAATACACTAAGCCCAACCAGCTCAGGGCATCTCCTGAAAATCCAAGAGAAAAACGCTGCTTTGATACCGAGAGATGCCAAACATCTGTGACTGTCAGAACATGCCGCCAGTATTTACCTGGTTCCCTCCAGTCTGGGGGGTCTCATTAGTACCAGGGAAGACATTTTCACTAATTCCAGATAAATAGCAGCTTTTCCTCTTAAAAGATCATTTGAAAAGAAAGATTAAGTCAAAGATTGCAAATAAAACAGTTAACTATTGATGGGTCAGTCTGGATTTCCATTTATCTGCCTGGCTGCAGACGGATTAAAAGGTGAACACCACCAGATTGCTTTCTGCTACATTCACTGCAGCTATTTGCAAACACTTTCTGGCTAAGGATGCTCCAGACTTCAGCTCCACTGACCTCCAAAGAAGCACAAGACACAAACTGCAATCAGCTCTCTGCATCTCTTGATTCAGTCAATACTGAGCTAAAAGTCTTTCTATTCTGGGCACCAGCAGTATTTCCTCGTAGCGTACGCCTGCCATGTGCTGTAACACTTGCAAACACCGTGTACAGCCGTGAATGGGAGTTACACAAATGCCAAACACGGATTTGCCTTCCTGTCCCTGCCTCACCCCGGGGTACACGCCTGGCCCAGCTCTCATCTCCCAAACCAGAAACTGGCATTCACAGCAACGTCCCCAAGAAATCCCCTGATGAGGAACCAAGGAGTTATATATTGCAAGGGGTTTGGGGTTTTTTTAGATTTTTGGGATGGGTTTATGAAGTCCCACTGTATTCCTGGCCCTTTTCCCCCATCTTACACCATCACTGTCATCTCCAAAGGATTAAAAGATTTTAGAAAGGAAGCAGATGAAGAGCAGCCCTGCTGAGGTGAGCAAGGAGCCCCCCAGCACTTAATGCACAGGGCAGGAGGTGGCTGCAGCATAAACCCAGGCTCTAGTCCAGCCTAAGGACTTGAGCGGCGTGTGCCAAGAGGCCATCAAGGGAAATTTTCACGGCCTCTGTCACAGAGAATGACACGTGGCCACTTACTGCTGAGCATCCCCTTATGGTCAGGAGAAAGCGGAATCAGCAAGAAGTGGCCTTTCCATCGCCGGTCCTGGGGGTGACTTGACACCTATTGATGCGCGGAGGATGCGAGCGGAGTTTTTGCTGCCCTGCGCAAAGGAAGCGCTGGACAAAAATCGATGGCGCTGCCCACTGATCGTTACAACCTCCGAGCCCTGGTTCCTGCTGCCCACGCAAACCCTGCGCAGCTGCTCGGATGCCTTTTGGTGTCCTGTTATCCTCTCCCTTCAGGTTTTAATTACTTTTGTGTAACAGGTGGGTTCTCATAGGAGCATGGCTTTCCAGCTGGGAAGTTCTCACGTTGACTACATTGCTTTCTTAGGTATCTTTCAAATCAGCGAGGTACTGTCTGCACGGTTAAACTAAGAATTAAGCACAGCCTGGCGGGACACCCGCGCTGCTCAGACAACTCAAATCAAAATTAAAGACACACAAACATCCCTCTGTGCTTAAGGCAGCCAGACATGAGAGAGCTGGACAATGTTCCCACGTGGGACATCCCTGTGGGCAGGGGGAGGAGGAGAGTCCTGGTCAAAGTCAGGACCTGGTAAGATGTCGAGTGTTTCCTATGGGGCTGTACCGGTACCGGGAGGAATTGCACAGCCCGTGGGATCGCTGCTGCAGCTCTAACAACTTCGAGCAGCGCTCACGGAGAGTTCTGCACAAAGGAGGCGTCTGGGGGATTGCAGGAATTATTTGGAGGCTTGTCTTTTCTGTTTTACAGCAATTCTAGTCACATCTGGCTGCCCCCTTTTCATTGGGAAGCGTTTTGCTGCTTATTGAAGTCAGGGGTTTTGCTTTTTCCACAGTTTCTGAACCTTCTCCTATTCATGTCAGTGGCTTTCTGGCAGGGTCACCTGAAGAATGAATTGTACTTTCCCTTCTGGCAGGGCAGGGGGAGTGGCGGGAGCAGGAAGACAGATGGATAAGCAAATAAAAGCCTGAATGAATCTGAAAGCGTGACTGAAGGCTAATAGGGAACAGATCTTTTAGCCAAGGATGTCGAGGGAAGGGCGCGACTTCAAAGATCACATCCAGGGCACGGCACGGAGCAGCTAATGTAGATGTCAAATGATGAGGGTTTGCAGGGCCGAGCTGCAGAGGGGACGTGCAATGTTATTCCCCATCCCACCCTCCCCGGGAGGAGCAGGAGGACGGCACCTCCGGCAGGGTGATCCCAGGGACCGAAATACTCTGAGATGCTGAAGCACGTCTTTGATACCGAGCAGGGACCTTTGAGAATTTCAGTTTCAAGCGTCAGCATTTTTTCACACATGATTAAAAAACCAGTACATTTTGCGGGCAATTTACAGACGGGGCAGGGAGCGAGCAAACACCAAAGCCATGGTCCCTGCTCCGAACACATTTGCAGCTCAAGGGGTTTCCGAGCCATCCTAGCAAAAGCAAGGTGGGATATAAGAGATGTCCGGAGCAGACTGCCTGTTAGCCACCAGCTGTCACATAAAGGCTTTGTGGCTCTGTGACACCCCGGTGACAGCTCCCCACACCCAGCCAGTGACACAGGGAGCCCAGCTCATCCTGGGATGGGAGCGATTCTCTTTTCCGCCCCCCCAGAGGTGTCAAGACAGTATTTCTTGTTCAGACAACACCCTTTGATGCAGGGCCGAGCTCTTAGCCCATATTGATGGGTCAGGGGTATTTTTATTTGGCGTCAGCATTGTTTCATCAGCTAATAGAGCCTGTTGATTTTGGCACGGGTACATGAAAGGAAAAGGCTTTATTTATTCATTACACATTCAGCCAAATTTGATGTTTAGTTTAATTCTTAGCTAAACTTTTCTGAATGACATGTGGTTATAAGGCTTGTGCTAAAGAACTATTTCTCTTATTGGACTTGATGCTAAAATTGGAAAAAGCAAACTTTTTTTGCACAGAAACCCTTTTCCCTCCATTATTAGCTCATCTCATACAACTCTACCCAACCATATGTTCTCGCTTTTCCTTGAGTAATTCGGCACTATCCACTGTTAATTGCAAACCCATCCTCAGCCTCAGCAGAGGGCTGGGAGACAGAGCTCCCCTTTGTCCTTCCTTATGGGACCTGTACAGCGTTGGGGACAGTTATTTTGCCTTTATGCCAAAATTCAGCAGCACAAGAAGTCCACTCTCCACCATCAAATTGCCCTTGACATCCCGGTCAGGGTTGTGGGGATGGAAAGCTGCATCTTTCTTTTCACATCTGCAACATGCTGACAGCCCCTTTCCCCTTGAGCCCTCCAGTACCTTAATTTAACACCTGGAAAACATTCCTCTTTCCTTTGAGGAGAGCCTGGAAAAGGCAACTGCTGCCATTTCCATCCAGATGAAGGTTTCCTAACCCATCACCGCATTGCTTTTGAGCATGGGAGAAAGGGCTGGAGCCTTTTGGTTTTGTTCCCACCCTAAATCACTTCTCAGCATCAGGGCTGCTGCAGAGAACACTATTTGAAGTCAAGATCAGCAGCTCCTTGCCCTTGGGGCCAGACCCTTGGATTGCATGTTATTAGCTGCTCAGCAAATTACACACTACTCCTCTCCTACCACACAGGCTACTCCACAGTGCGGTGGGATCTTGGTGTTATAAAAGCAGAGGCTTTACAGAAAATGAAAGAATACAATTCAGCTTTAAATTAGAGAGTGCTGAGCAAACGGGATTTATCTCACAGTCCGTAGCAATTTCCTTAAATGCCCAGTTCAGGATTCAGCTTGTTGTGAAGTGGGATGCTGCTCCCCTAACAAGGATCGTTGCCACTTGCTGATGGAAAAGACACAGCGATAAAAATCAAGCTGTCAAGTAGATTTAATTGGTACACTGAGCAGAAAGTTTACCCCTACACCTTGAAAGACATGGGGAAGAATAAGCTGCTTTTAAGAAAAGCTTTGCTGTTCAAAGGGAACAGCGTCCAGATGGAAAAAGCTGGAGAGAAGTGACTGAAGACTGAAGGGGAGTGTGGCCGGAGCTGGGAGAGCGGCTCTCAGAGCAGCATTAATACTCACTCATACACCAGTTCTGTGTGTGACTTTTCCATAAGCAACTGTTGAAGCTGAAGGGATTCAGGGAAGGCCTTCCTATTTATTTTATCCTTTAAAATAATATTCTATAGCATAGATATGATCTCCCATTCAACTTTAAAAGGAATTCTCCCTGCAGACCAGACCACCTGAATGGGAAGGAGTGTTCTCCTACCACACTCTGGTTCCCCTAAGTGAAAATCCAGTTTTAACCTTAGTTGAGCCTGATTACAGTTTCAGACCCCAAACACAGTCCCCTCCCCAGAGCAGCTCCAAGCACGGTACCGTGACTCATAGAATGTCCTGAGTTGAGAGGGACCCACCAGAATCACCGAGTCCAACTCCTGTCCCCGCACGGGACACCCCACAGCTCACACGGTGTGTCTGAGGACATTATCCAGTCTCTTCTTGAATGCTGTCAGCCTTGGGACCGAAGGGTTTTTGAGCCCCTGTCCCTGGCCAAGTCAGCTTCTTCAGCTCCATGTGCTGCATTTGAGGGGTTTTTTGGGGAACCCCTAAACCAGATCACAGTCCTGCCCTTGGGGACAGTCCCCACAGCAGCCACCACACATTCTGGGCTGACCACAGCACCATTCCTGCCACCAACAGGCACCTGCTGAAACATTACCCTTAAAACAGAGCCTAAAGCAGTCAGATACATTGCACGCAACAGCAAAAGCAAAGTGCTTGATGCAGCAGACACAGGAGCCCTGAGCAGAGGTGGGTAGGTGGGTGCAAGGGTACCCACCACCCAGCCATACTCCCCCCACAAAGACTTTGGGTGGGATCTGCACCCGCATTTGAGGACCACAGCAGCATCTCTGCTCCCTCCCCTTTCCCACCCGCAGCCTCCGCGTCCTGCCCTCCCCCATTCAAACTATCAGGGCCTCTCTTACAGAATAAAATATTAATAGCAGCGTAGCAAGCCTCTCTGCAAAGGCTGACTGTATTGAGCTTACGAGGCGCACAGGCTTTTAGAGAGCAGGACACTTTTCCTACTTCCTAAGCATTTTCTTAGTCCTGAATCAATAATGCACTCAGAGCCCAGCGCACAGGTCACTGCTGTTGTGCTCCTGCTGGTAGGGGCTGCGGACATGGATTCAGCCCCATAGCAAGATGCAAGGGCTTAATAATCTGTCAGAGAATGGATGGGGCAGGATCTAAGCAGTTTAATTTGTAGACAAGCTTCAGGGAAGTGCCCTGGGAAGAGGAAGCTTGCAGCTCTTGGGTACAGAAAGTCCGGGTTTGGAGACGAGCTAAAAAGCAGTTAGTGGGATCAAACACCCGAATCTCCAAACGTGTGCCCACAGCTGAGGGGTGTCTGGTTCATCAGCTTCTCATCTCGGGCTCTAGGTCACCCCGTAATCCCCAAACCTACAGAAGGAGCGGCTGCAGGGGTGCAGCCCCACGGGGAGGGGGGTGCGGAGGTGAGCCCGGGGCGCCGGGAGGGACGGGGTTAGGGCGGCTCACCGGGGGATTAGCAGCTCGCAAAGAAAGAGCTGCTCAAAAAATGATTCCACAGGAGGCCGGGCTGCGGGCAACGCGTGTGTGTGCCCAGCGCAGATGAGATTATCTGCTTAGGAGTGGAATTTTCCGGGCAGCGTTAACCCTTGTGTCGCCCACAAATCGGCTGCGCAGGCATTTCTCAGGACAAGGTGCCGAGCAGTGGATCCAGCAGCAGAAGCCGAGCTGTTGCTTGGCCAACACAGGGCTTTGGAAATGGAAGTGCCGGCCTGAGGTCACCCTGCAAATGGGGGCCCTTCTCAGAGAGGTCACCTGTGGACAGGGCTGGTTTCAATCTGGAGGTTCAAATTCGTCATGTCACCGGACTTTCTGACTGTTTCTGGCTTAGCCAGAGTGGGCGTGAAGGGATTTGTGTCTGTGCATGAGCGGTGCCGGCTGTGTTGTGAGGGCACATGAGGGACTCAGGTCAGTCCCTGTGCATGATGAGCAGTATCTCCCTGCAGATCTCCCTTTGTGCCAGGGCTGCTGCTTGGGGATGTCAGCTCCCACAGTGGTTGCACCATCTACGGTACAAAGATCAGTTCAGGTCCCTTTCATGGAAGTACTAAGCGGAGTTTCAGAGACAGAATGGGGTGAGAGCAAGGTTTCCTTGTCCCTCATGTCAAGATTGGGTGAAGCATCCACTACTTTGCCCAGCTGAAGGTGCATGGGGGAGCTTGGTCTTCAGGAAAGGTGGAGCCCCCAACATGCCCAGTAAAGCCTGGACCTGCTCCTGAATCATAGAATCGTTTTGGTCAGAAGAGACCCTCAAGGTCATCAAATCCAACCATCAACCCAACCCTGGCACTACCCCATGTCCCTGAGAACCTCATCTCTATGTCTGTTCAACCCTCCAGGGATGGTGACTCCACCACCACCACCCTGGACAGCCTGTTCCAATGCCCGACAGCGCTTTCTGGGAAGAAGTTGTTCCCCGTACCCAATCCAAACCTCCCCTGGTGCAACTTGAGGCCGTTTCATCCTATTGCATGTTACTTGGGAGAAGAGATTGACTATCCCCCTCGCTACAACCTCCTTTCAGGTCGTTGTAGAGAGCGAGAAGGTCTCCCCTCAGCCTCCTTTTCTCTGGCCTAAACAGCCCTGAAATCCCTCCCTACCTCAGTTTCCCCACCTGGAGATGGGACATTGCGCTGCTACGGCACAACCCTGTCTGGCACTGGGATGTTTCCCCACAGCTGGCGGAGAGAAGGGCACAGTGCTGAGCTCAGATGAAATATGAACGAGATGCATCTCGAATTCAGAAGCAGGCTGGAGGGGGAAGGGGAAGAGCAGCCGCGAGTCAGAGTTGAATCTCTTCTCTGGCGGAGAGACGGGCCCAAGGGAGCCCGAGAGTCGGTGAACGAGTATCTGCTTCAGGCCAAAGGCAAGAGGCGAAAAGCAAAGCAAAATGTCTCGCTGAGCGCGTCCCGGCGTGCGCTCGCCCAGGGCCGCGCCACGGCGCCGGCGGTGCCGCTTTCTGCTGACTCACGCTCTCCCGAATCCCGCACGCTGGCAAAACGTCTCCATGCCCGTACCGAGGGGTGACCTTGTGCTCGGACACCCTCCGATCCGGGAGGACGGGGACGGAAGCGGAGGAGCAATCAATCCCCCAAACCACAGCTCGGGGGGAGATGGAGGGAGTGACATTCAGCTGAGCCAGAATTAGCAGCAGATCTGTGGAGGAACCCCATTTCCACCCTATTAATAATTCATTCCAGCTCTGCCTTTACCTGCTTATAAACAGCTTGTTAGCGAGGATGGTTTTCTCCCCCTTTGCTGTCTCTGCCCTAATAAAAGCCCTTTGCAGATGGCTGCGGGGAGGGAGGCGACACGAGGAGGGCACAGGAGCGAGAAAACCACCCCACCAGCCCACCCTGAGCATCCCATCCCGCTCCCCGCAAGGCTCCCAGCCCGAGCTGCCCTTCCCCTGCGGAGGAGAAGCTGTGAAATAACCCCGCACTGAACCGCGGGGGCCTTGCCAAACCTGCCCACACGCACGGGCCGGTGGAAAACAACATCTCTAGGGAGGGCTGGCACGAAGAAGGGAGCGATGCCTGCGGGGCGGGCAGATGAGGGAGCATCCCGAGCGGCTCCTGGGCAGCCCCAGGGTAAACGGTGTCTTCTACCGTATGAGAGACCTTCTAGATTATCCGAAATATATACAGCTTGATCGAAGCAGTGTTTTAAAAGAAAAAAAAAAAAAAGAATAGGAGAGTACACATCATCTTGAAGAAAGCTATGAAGATTTCATTTTGAAAAGGCACATTTTGCATTCGGAGCACCCCCAGCATCTTGGCAGCCGATGTGGTGGTGGTGACCCCACTCCAACAGGGTTCCCCAAAAAAACACAAAGCTGTTCCTGAGATGTTTGCTGGGTTCAAGTCACAGCTGTGCTGTGGGAAAAGTCCCTTTGGGCACCAGGGGATGGGGTAATTAGTGCAGCAGGAGCGGACCCTGGGCAGGCAGCTCTGTTTGGGTGTCCCACAGCTCCCGGTGTCCCCACATGTCCCCAGAGCATCGAGCAAGGAGGGCACAGACCTTCCCCCAGGTACAGGGTTGTTTGGCTCAAGAGGGGCCTCGTAATTCTCCTCAATTATCTCTGTGCTCCCGGCCATCTCTGCTGGTGAGTTACACCACTTGCCAGCTGTTGGAAATAATCGCTGTAAATTAATTACGGTTGTTTCACCCCTCTGATCCCTCCCAGTCCGTGAATAGAGTGAAAATTAATTGTCAGAGAGTATTTCCAGTTCTTTGGGAGTCCCATCCTGGCCACTGGCAAGTTACGGTTCATGCCCTGAAGCATAAGATTTAATTACTCGCAAATGTTATTTTTGATCATAAAATCACCTTGTCTTCTCATAAACCCAGACAGAGCTGTTGACCCCCTCAGGCCAGGAGCAACTAGAGTGAAAACACCCTGTAATGACATTAGGACAAGTCTGCGTTTTCTCCCAGGTAGATGCAGTTCTGTTTGGGAAAGATCATCACATCCTGGAGCGGTTAGTGGAAGAAAAAACAAGGAAGTTTCCCAAAACATGCACCACTCAGTGTGGCCCTTGTCAAAAATTTGTGCTGCGGAAAATAGATTAAATGCGGTATCAGTGGGGAAGATAAAGGCAGTTGTCACCAGAGCTGGGTCAGAACAGCATCTTCCCTGCCTTGCAAATCATTTCCTGTGGCTGACAGGCACTGGAGCAAACCCGCAGCCCTGCTGGGATGGGGACAGCGATGGGGACAGCGATGGGGACAGCGATCCCTGCAAAGCCCCGCAGAGCCAGGAAAGCTGGAGCAGGGGTGGAGTGGCGCAAAGCCCCACAATTCAATGCTGATGTGAATTTGGCCATGTCTAAAGAAGCAGGAAAGTAAATGCGCTGGTACAATCGTTTCAGCTTTACCCTGCAACATCCTGCACAAACGGGTCCAGCTTGGTGCTGGATGGGGAAAGGGAGGGGGAGAAAATAAAATTTAGGGGGGAATAGGTTTAGGAGAGGCAGTGATGGAGCGGGTTGGTCCCCCTTCGTGCATTGGGGACGCCCGTGTCCCACAGCCATCGGTTCTCCCTGTGACTTGTTAGGGAAGGGGACTCTGCGGGACACCCACAGTGGCGCTGGTCCACGGTGGGGACATTAGCAGGGCAGGAGGATCAGGTGCATGTGAGAATTTTGCCAATGTGATTGTTCTGCAGGATCTGGAGGAAATTTGATACAAACTTCAGGACTTCGTTGCTGTGCAAGGCAACGCGGGGACTTTGTGAACCTCGTCAGCTAATCTTTAAGCACAAATCAAAGGCAGGGGTGTAGGTGTCCTAGGAGAAGCAGAAGGGCTTTGGGATGCAGTTCTGGGGGAAATAAACCTCTACAGAAGAAGGGACCCAAGAGAAACCCACCCAACAGCACAGATATTTGTGCCAAATCGAAACATTTAACTTCCCCCCCTACCTTGATAAAAATCTTCCTATAAAAAAGCCAAGGGTTTCCCCCTCCCAGCTGAAAAAAAATACAAACTCTGCATTTCTGAAACTAGTCCAAGTTGCTGAGACCTTGCCATTACTCTTATTAGGAGACTGATTGCAATTAAAAACAAGTTGATCCCAGGGTGACTTAAGTTTTAGCAGAGGCCTTGGCTTAAACAACACAAGCAGAAGCAGCTCCTGAAAGCAAAGCAACTCCAGGGGCCTTCCCTGGGCCAAGACACCATTGAACAGATCACACCAGGTTACAAGAGCTGTGATGAGCATCCTTGGCCAAGCAGTACAAACCTTCACACCATCTACTTATTTTTCCTTGCTCAAACCTTAGGGTTTTTTTCCCTTTATTATTATTATTATTATTTTTCTTCATTGTGTATCTAGTGGTTGCAATTGCTTTCCAGCTTCCCTTTGGCATGGAGATCTCCTGAAAGCTCCAGTTTTATTTCTGTGCAGCTTTCACCATTCACAACAGATGTCTAGTTTGTTTAAAATATTCAACAGCTTAATGATTAATCAAGTAATTTCACCTACAAAAATATATAATTTTATGCTATGAGGCTTAAAAATGGCATTATCTGCCAGGGGAAAAAAAAAAAAAAAAAGCAAAACAACTTCTTGTGCTCGTTAAGAGCCCTAGAAACCAGCTGGGCTTTGTAAAACTAGGGTCTTTTATTACGACTGTTTTCCCTCATTCTCTCCCTCCCCAGCAAGGTGGGAGCAGCTTCATTGCAGCATCCTGGGTTCTTGTCATCCTGCCTAGCGAGATCTTGTTTCTTAAGAAACCCTCCTTCAAGGACGATGGGTGGATGAACCATCCCTGGAGACATCCCAGGCCAGGCTGGACGGGGCTCTGAGCAACCTGAGCTGGTGAAGATGTCCCTGCTCATGGCAAGGGTGGCACTGGATGAGCTGTGAAGGTCCCTTCAACCCAAACCATTCCATCATTTGCCCCACATGGGCACAGTCTTGCTGTGCTGCTGTTTGTTAGGACAACTCGTCCTCAGTGAGGCTTTTGCAGTTTGCCCCTTTGGGCTAAGCAAGGTTGCAGTGCTCTCTGGTGCACCCTCCAGAAATGAGCAACCAGGAGAACACGCTGGAGAGCTGGAAACCTGCAACATCTAGTTGCCGTGAGGACACTCACGACTGATTTAATAGCGTGAGACTCAAAGTGAACTGGTTTATTTTAAGCTCGCTGAGACCAAGTTTGCCTGGCTAATGCATTCTGACTTTTAGAGTGAAGACGTAAATATCTTGAGACTTTGGACAGATTCTTTGGAGGACACACGGCTTGGAGGAGGAAGCCAGATTCAAAAATAATACCTGGAATTGTTTCAACAGTGCTATAACTGATCTTACCAGGACCCAGGGAGCAGCCAAAGTATGGCCATCTGTTTCCGCTCCCCCCTGCCCTCCCAGCTGACTTCAAACCACCCCACCAGCAGAAAATGCATTGAGCATCCCGTAGGGGAAGGACAATTCAATAAACCTAAAACCGAAAAGGAACACTTCATTTTAGCAGAGGAAGCCGTAGTGATGTGACTCACTCGGTGGCTTTTGAGGCTCTCCCCCACCTTTCAGCACTGTCACTTAGAGGTTATTTTTGCGTTTGCCCTGTTACAACCACACAGCTCTCGAGCCACGTGCTGCTCCAGGGTGGTTGAAGGAATTTTTGGGCTTGCTGAGCTAAGCACACTTACAGGTTGGAATGTACAGGAGCCAACGGGGATTGTGTGCCTCCATTCCCTGATCTCTGGGACCAGCATATGTGAGACGGAGCAGTTTTGGCTCCGCTTCTTCCTGCTCTTGACCCACCAGGTCCCCTGCCAGGCCGGCTCTGTCCCTCCACACGGGACACCAGGAGGGGGATCACGCTTGTCAGACTCGGTTGCTTCCCTCACTGCTCCTGGGAGATCTGTCCCACCTCCCAGCCTGGCCACCCTTTACTGCTCTGGGTAATTTTTTTGGTTGTGGTTTGGTCACAGATTCCTTCCCTTGTGTAGTTTGGCCACTGCTTAAGGAAGCCGCTAAAGAAAACCTTGACAGGAGCATCGTCCCTAACCCTGAAGGTGAAGCTGGCCACCATGGCCATGCTGGGGACAATGGAGATTCATCTTACTCCAGCTCGAGGGCTTTGTGAGCCCCGATGGCTGATACATGCAAGGAAAGGGAGCCAGGCAGCAAGGGGGCTCTGGCCAGGACAGCTCTGTGCACGCAGAGCCCGACTCGTACAGAGCAGCAAGGAGGGTTCATCACAGAGCTTTCTGCTGCCATCTCAAACCAATTCCCCACCTGAGCCCACCGAAACACTGCACTGCTGCACCCTCCTGCAGACCAGAAGTAAAGACAGACCTCCAGGATGGTCTTTTCAGGACCGTCCTATTAAGCCATCTGTGTGACCACACTGGTGGTAGCATCGTACTGCAACACAATATGTTGCCTCAGCACAGGAAACGCACTTAGAGCTCCCAGCACTTCAGCCGATGGGGATTTTTCTTCCTTTGCCATCAGCCACCGCTGTAAAGCTGTGCTAAGAGGCAGCTACATCCCCCAACAGGAAGCTGTGTCTCATTAGCAGAGATAAACAATTCCTCTGAACGTGACGAGTCAGGAGAGCATATTAAATATGTCAATATCTTAGTTTTTTTTAATCCCTGCTCCGGAACAGCACGTTGCAGTGGGAGAGGACCCCCAAATGTGGCTCAGAGACCCCACACACCCCAGCTGGCATCTCCTCTTTGAGAGGGGGGAGCTCCTGGGCAGTTGCCCTCACCCCTCGACCTGATCCACCTGAGCACTCCATTGATTTCCCTTGCTCAGTTGGCACAGCTGCCACCAAGTGAAAAACAATAAAAAGTCTCCAGCCACTTGCTTTTAAAACATGAACCGAAGCACCTGTTTGGTACCCTCTGCTCTGGGGATGGGACCGCACCGGAGCTCAGCATCTCCGGCTGCAGCCCTTCCTCCCGCACGCACGGAGATGGCAAAAGCCACATGTCGCTCACATTAAGGCTGTAACAGGAGGAGCAAATCCCAGCACGGCACTCATGGCTTTACCGTTGGGCAAGTGCATGTCTGAGAGCAAGACAGTGTTGAAAACAGTATGAGCTTTGTCCTGTTTTATCAACGGGCTTCTGCTGCTTTCCCTGGCAGCCTCGTGCACACACACACATACACCAACTCGTGCTTTATTTACAGGAGTCCCCTTTTCTCCCTAAGGCCACTTCTGCATCCCCTGCAAAGGAGCCTGGTGCTCATGTACAGATCAGCTGCTCACTATTTTGGTTTTTCCCCGCTGCTGGTGGAGCCTTCTGCCTTATTTACAGTGTGCTACTCAGCAGACAGAATTATTTATGTCCTCCTGAGCTTTTCCACGCTCCTCAGCCCTGTGGCCTCCGCTCACACCGCAAACAGTTCCTCGCATTCAGTGCATGTGTCCAAGCTACAAGGAAGGCACCAAAGGCCCATTTTACAGATACAACAAGAAGAAACTCTAAGCACTTCCCAGGATTTTTGGTTGCCCAGCTGGAAGTGTCAAAGCCCAGATTTCCCAAAGCGCCTCACATTAAACAGCAGTTTCCGTGTTCATAGCACAACCCCACAATTTGCATCCCAGAGCAGCTATTTTTGCAAAGCAGATCCCCTCCTCTGCTTTGCCCAGGGCACACATGGGGCACCCTAAACACAGGTCACGTGGACTCCAACAGATTTCCAGGTCAAAGCAAGTCCCCAGCGCCATGGACACAGGAGCAACCACTTCTCATGGGGCTCTCACAGCCCTGGGACACGAACAGCCCCAGTGCTGCAGGCTGGCCCCACACACAGCATCTTCCCACGGGCACCTGAGCACCCACAAAACGCGGCTCGGTCTTACCTTGCAAGGCTGCTGCGCTCAGGAGGGCCAGACCTCACACCCCAGCAGGCTCCTCAGCTCCAGCCATCAGCTCTGAGCAGCTGTGCCTTATCACCTCCTCTTCCTCCTCCTCTGTGATACGGCACTGCCTCCCTGATGAGGGTCCCACCACAGCTGAGCCCACTGTTGTACCAGTCCTCTCCGTTTGGCTGGATTTTGAGTCTGAGGAGGAGGTAAAGTGACAACAAAGAGATGCTTCATATGCAAAAAACCCCCGAAGATTCACAGTGTGTCGCAGAGGTTTTTTTGTGGATGGGACCCCCTATAACACAGCCCCGCATCATCCTCAAGGAAGGTCTGGCCCATATGCTCCAAGGGCAACAGAACAAGTAATGACAAACTTTAACACATATCGATGAGCAATAAACCTGCTGGCACAGCTAACCCTGATGCCATCTCTAAAACTTCAGCATTTGGTGCGTGACCTTGACAATATGTCCTTAGTGCAGTTCAGCACATGTGGATGCATGAGGGCGTCATTGCAAAACATACAAGCTTGGCCGTGCAGGTAAAACGGGGTGGCTGGACCTTTTCTCCCATTGTCCAGACCTGCAGGCAAGAAGTGACATTGTCACCCGGGTGGGATGAGCCGTCCTTCCCAACGTGGTCCCTGCGGGTAGGCAAGGACCATTGCACCTCCAGCCTGCAGCTGGGGAAGGCAGCGCGGTTTGGGAAGCGCCTGTTCCTGCAGGCAGCGGGGCTGCCAGGCACAGCTACGGAGCTCAGTTTTTGTGAGGACAGACATTAACGGATGTTCCCTTCTATTTGCTATGGGCCTGGACGAGCAGCAAGTGGCTGGGGACGGTGTTTGGGCTGCAGGAGTCCCAGGAGCACAAATCTCTGCTCTCTCTGCTGTCGCCCAGTCCTGTCGCAGCTTGGAGCTGGGGAAATTGAGTTTCTCTCCTCTAGTTGTGCTCAGAGGCAATGCAGGGATAGTATTTCCCCAGCCCCATGAGAGGCATGGATGTGCTTTGGGGATTTTAGCCATTTGGTTCTTGCAGGGGATCGGGGTGAACACAGCTTTCCGTAGGCTTGTAACCTGGCTGAGCTTAAGCGAAGCTTCTCAGAGCCCGTCTCAGGGAAAGTGCTTCCCATGAAAATTGCCCCCATGCCAAATTGAAAGGTCCGTTCCTGAAGAGCCTTTCAAAGAAAAGAGCTCAGTTGTTCTTATAGGAAAGGCAAAGCTGCGTATTTCTGTCTTAAATTCACGTTCATCATCCAGAGCCAGACCGCTAGCACACCCCAGTGCAGCCCAGCAGTTAATGTTTGACACAAGCAGCTCAAACCAGGGCCCAGTAATGGTGCGAGCTCAGCCAAGTGCCCACACGATGCCCACGCATTGCCTTCTTCTCTCGTGACCGTTATTATTGTTCCAGGAGAACCCGTACCTGTGCAGCGACGAGTGCGACGCCTCCAACCCCGACCTGGCCCATCCACCAAAACTCATGTTCGACAGCGAGGACGAAGGGCTGGCCACGTACTGGCAGAGCGTGACGTGGCGCCGGTACCCGGAGCCACTGTTGGCCAACATCACACTGTCCTGGAACAAGAGCATTGAGCTGACAGATGACATCGTGATAACCTTTGAGTATGGCCGACCCACCATCATGATGCTGGAGAAGTCGCTGGACAACGGAAGGACTTGGCACCCGTACCAATATTACGCAGATGACTGCATGGAGGCCTTCAGCATGCCAGCACGGAGGGTCCGCGACCTCTCCACCACCAGTGCCAACAGGGTCCTCTGCACGGAGGAGTATTCCCGCTGGGCGGGCTCCAAAAAAGAGAAGATCGTCCGGTTCGAGGTGAGGGACCGCTTTGCCATCTTTGCTGGCCCTGACCTCAAGAACATGGACAACTTGTATACCCGGCTGGAAAGCGCCAAAGGGCTCAAAGACTTCTTCACCGTCACCGACCTGCGGATGAGGCTGCTGAGACCGGCCCTGGGGGGCACCTACGTGCAGAGGGAGAACTTGTACAAGTACTTCTATGCTGTCTCCAACATTGAAGTCACCGGCAGGTAACAGCTGCTGTATTTCTTTGGGCGCCTCTTCTCAGAGGGATGAGAAGAGGGTTACTGCTAGAAAACTAAAGCATCAGCATTTCTGTCAACCGATAAGATTATCAGTGTTTCTTCCTCTAATACCCTCTCTCTCTCCAGGCGGGGCAGCATCGGTGATAAAACAGATGTGTCCTTGCAGGGAAGGGCTGGGGCACCTCCAAGGCTGTGTCTGAGAGAAGGGCTGTGTCCTCCCAGAGCTGGTGCAGGGGGAGCAGGGACATGGCTTGGATGGACACTTGGGGTCTGAGGTCCCTCTCAGACACCCCATCCCCAGCTGTGCAAACATAGCCAACTTCTGCCCAAAAACCTCGAGGGTGATGCTAGTGGATCTGGGGGGGTGACGAATGAGGCTTCACCCACTGAACTCCAGCTCACTGCCCGTACAAGCAGGATGGGCCATCCCGAGTCAGCCCTGCACTCCTGGAGCAGCTGTGGCTCCATCAGATGAAGTTTGGGGTGAGGGTAACCCCCGACACATCTGGGGCATGGGCAAGGCAGAAAGGGATTTGTTTCTCCTGGGTTTTATTTTTTCATTTTCTCTGTGCGGTGCCATATGTTACGTTATGACATCAACCAAAAAAGCAAAGTAAGGTGGAAAAATGCCGAGATGGCTAATTTCCCATCCAGCTTGTGCGAGACTTACAGGCGAGAGGGGAAGAATCTCCCCATCACCCACCCCCTGCTAACAAGAATCACCACAGTGACAGAGGAGCCGTTTGTGTCAGTTCCAAACTCTTTGCTTCTGAGACTTGCAAGCAAAAAAAATGTTTTGCAGGTGCCGCTGAGCCTGGCTTTGAACAGGCTCCAAGGGGAAGGAAGCTGCAGCGAGGGCTGGGAGAGCCCTGTGCTCCGGCGGGGGAGGCAGCAGGCAGAGGGGCTCAGCCTCTCTCCGTGTGTCTGTCTGGGATGAGCAGCTATGGCAGCGGCTCCCCCTTGTCTCTGCTCCCCTCGGCTCCCCTCAGCGCAAGCTGCCTGAAAGTAATTCCTCAGATGCAGCAGAAAAGGGTTTATCCTGGGGCAAAGCAAACTTGGAAATCTGCTTTTACTGGCCCATACTGCAAGTCTGAGCTCCAGCAAGACCCAGCTTTGCTTTGCTCCAGCTCTCCCCAGCTGTCCCTGCTTGCTGGGCCAGTCCCCAGAAGATGGGGACACTCATTCTGGAGGGATGGATGGATGGATGGATGGATGGATGGATGGATGGATGGATGGGGAAAGTCAACACCTGTCCTAGGCTGACTTTCCAGCTCCGATGGGTGCAAGGCAGGGCAGGATGACCAGCTGAGGAGCTGTGGATATGTGGTGTATAAGGTGGAGAAGCTTCATGTGAATTTACTCTGCTCCTGTAATTATTGTGGTCCCAGCAAGCAGGTATTTTTTTTCTTCACTGGAAAGCAATCTGATTCCAGCTGTAAGCAAAGCCAGTTACAGTGCAGGGACTAAAACCAAATTAAATCTCGTGTATGGCTCAACAAGGGGTGGGTTATTGAGAGGAAGAGAGGAGAAATCAATGTGAGCCTGACAGCAGCGCTGTGCAGGGAAAGGGGGAGGCGTCGGGGCTGGGCTGGGAATGGATGGTGCCGCTTCCAGGACAGAGCAAAAAGCATGGGGAGAAGGAGAAGGAGTTCGCTGCCTTCTCTTATAGGCCAGTTTGCCAGATCTCCGGAGGGTCTGGTGAATCCTGAGGGTCACTGCTCCCATCCTGGGTGTTGGTGCAATGGGCTGGTGCTTCAGAACCTCCGCTGCCCACTCCGTTTGCATCTCCTCCTCCCACAGCCTCAGCCAGGTCCAGTTCTCTTCATAGCTGATGGTTTATTTTTACTCTTTCTTCTTCTTGCTATCTTTTTTGCTTTTTTTCCCTCGCTTCTTCCATCCTGTCCCTATTGATCTGCAGAGTAACTGGAGATGCTGAGGAGTCAAGACAGGAATAGACACGACCAAGCCCTTGGCCCGTGTGCTTGTGCGCTTGCCAGGCAGGATGGGGAAGGGAAGCGGAAAGACTTTTCCCCGCAGATCTCTATTCACTGCTTAGTTTTCTCCTCGGTGCAGCAATGAGCTCGGTCATCTTCTCAGGAATGGGTGAATGAGCTTTTTCTGGCTGCCAGGACCGACGGCCGGCACGATGAAAGCCGCTGGTTCTCTTTCCATTACACACGGTGTCTCTTTGGAGTAATTTTTTCCCCTTCATAACGTCAGTCACCACAATGCTCAGCGGGGCACGCTCCATCACAGAGACATTAATAAGCCATAATTGAAGTTAATGTGCCATGGCCAGGACATGTGGATCCAGTTAGGAGAAATCAGATTGAGCAGAAGTGAATCAATTTTAGGCTGATTATTAAGATTTCTCTGCTTCGTCTTGCCCTGCCCCAGTGCATTTTCTGTCTGTCTGTCCGTCCTGCTGGTGATGAACAGTCTCCAGAGGAAGGCAGGAGGAGGGAGCGTTGCTCGCCACGTTACTCCATATAACAGTGCCTCATCTTGGGCTTTGCTCAGGCCGAAGAGGCACCAACAAGAAGATGAGGTTTCCAGTTTTGTAATGGCATTTCCTTTCCTCTCTTTACCAGTTGCCTTTTGGAGAGTAGCCTTGGCTTCTTTTTGCTTGCATGAAAGAATGGAAGGGAAAAGCCCCCTACGCTCCCCTGCTTTCCTGTTGTGCAGTTCCCAGTGCCATGCACAGATGCTCTGGGAGGCTTTGCTCTCTGCATGACTTAGGGTGGAGAATTTGTGCTAATAGAGCAGAACGAATTCTCCCAGCCTGTTATCCTGCTGCCAACAGCCAGGATCAGACATTCCAAACCTGGAGGACCAAAGCCATCCCCCTCCAATAAATGAGGCTGGTTAATTGCCAGCGGTTCCCATTCAAGGGATACATTTTTCTGCATTCTTGGTGACTCTCAAGATGCGGTAATGCTCGATGCTGTATTGCTGTTAAAGATGAAGCCACTCCTGCTCAGCCTGGTGGCTGCCTCTTGCTTCCGTCCCCCGGGCCAGCGTGGTGACAGCAGCTCGGCACATGTCCCCAGCGGCTGTACCTCAGCTTGGACTGGGCTTGCCAGCACAAAGTCCATCCCAGCTGCCCCAGGCTGGTTCGTCTTGCTTGAACATTCCTCCTGCTGGCTCTGCTGATGAAGTTGTTGGACAGCCTCCAGCTGATCGTGACTTTGCCGCCAAAGCTGTCTGTAAAAGGGAGGAAAGAAGCAGGTTTTGTCCATAGTGTAGTCTCTTGTTGAGGGTCTTAGATTTTATGTACTGATCAGTGCCCCCATTGAGTGTCTTTCCCTGAGGAGCAGGGTAGGACCTGGGGTAAATGATCGGTGCAAGCACAGCACTGGTGCCAGAGCATCACGCCCAAAATAGCCATGGGCTCACCCAAACATCCCCCAAGAACGAACCCAACGCCTCTCCAGCCCTCGGCCAGCTTCAACCTGCACTCAGCAGCTTTGGGAAGACCATGAAAACCAGGGCGAGCGCTGCCTGTGCCTGGCCCCGCTCCTTCCCCGCAGCTCCTGGCAGCCAGGATTCGGTCCCAGGAGGCCAGAGCATCCTCGTGTCAAGGACGGCCAAGTCTGCACCATCGGTGCGCTGCGTTCCTCGGCCCGTCCTCCACTCCGGGCCAGGCAGCCCCCAAGAGCTGGATGATCTGAATTTCGCTGGCGTTCCTCCAGCCTGGAATTCGCTTGAGTTCAAGCAAAATCTTGCTCTTGGTCATAGAGTTAAATTAAGTTAATGTGCAGCAACTGTTTGCTTGGCTTTCCTTGAGCCTCGTAGAGGATTTCACTCCCACTGCAGCAAGATGGAGGGGAACGTGCTGAGTAGGAGTGAAGGAGTTAGCGAGAAACCCAGAGAGCTCCTCCTTCCCCCAGACACTCGTGACACTTTGTCAATAGCTGGAGACGGATGCCCAAGGTCCTATTACCTGCTTCTGGCTTCGGTTTGTGAAGGTTTTTATTTCCCCTCTGATTTTGTTGCTGAGTTGCGTCCGGCCCTGAGCAGATAATAGAATTTCATCGATAGACTGAGAAGGTGATGTATGTTAAAGCACTTAATATAAAGAGACTTCTACAGAAGCCCAAATTCAATTTGGCCAATGAACTCAATTGCAGGCATTATTGCATTCCAGGAGAAAGACCAAGAGCATTTATACACATTACTCTGCAAATATTTATGTTCACGCATCGGTGTTATGTCCTCTTCACCCTTCCTCCCTTCTGTTGCCCGACCCCCTAATGGGGAAGTTTGGTTTCGTGTTTGCTTTTTAAGACAGCTTGGAATGTAAATAATGTTCCACCAGTCAGCAGGAACTTGACAGCTGGTGAGTGTCAACTTATTTAAAATAAATAGCCTCTCGGATGGGAACAGCCAGCTAGCGTGCCCTCCACTTTGGCATCTTTTAAATTGTCTCCTCTTTGTAACCCAAACCTCAAATCATTTCAAAGGGCAGCGAGGAGGGTTCCCACCCGCCGGCAGGACTCATCCATCCCTACCACACAACCAAAAGCGAAAACCCGCAAGGAAAAAAAGCACTCACAACATGTCCCTCTGACCTAACCCACGGTTGGGTTATTTTCATTTTTTTGGCTCTGCAAAAAGCAGGAAACCCAGAAGCCTGTCTTCCTGGTTTGAGTGGGAGAAACAAGACATTAAAATGGCTTTTCCTCCCGCCTCAGCCCCTGGACTGCAGGCTCAGTTGTGCTCCCAACCCTGCTCCGGGGATGAACGAGCTGCGATCCCCTTCTTCAGCCCTTCCAGCCCTGCTCCAGCCACTGGTGATAAACCTCAGCCAGAACAGTCTCCCAGCAAGGCAAATTCTCATATAACTGCTTTCCACAAAGGGATGATGCTTCTTCCATGGCCCAGCCATTAGAAGCTATTTTTACCTGCTTCCACATGCGCAGATGGGCCAGAAACAATCCAAGCTCAGCGGCTGTTATGCTTTGCCCAAAAGATTTGTTCCCTGCTTTTGCTGAGCTGCCAAAACAGTTGCGGAGGAGCAGGTAAAAAGTGGGTAAGTCACGGCCAGGCAGCTGCCGGAACGTGCTGCGAGCAACGGCTGGGGCTGACAATAGAGAGACGGAGAAGAGTTATTCATGTTTCCCCGAGAGCCGAGATCAGTTGAAACATCGTTTTCCTTAGGGATGGAGAGGAAAGAGCTCCCTTCAAACACATTGTCCCATGAGACTCATTAAAGGCTCATCAATTACAGTGAGAGCAAACAATTCAGGGGAAAGCTATCACAAGCCTGCCTTTGGCTGGCAGTCATTAGCAGCTCCACGCTGCCTCTCCGGATCGCCAGCTTGGGCCAGCGAGAAGGGAGCAGGGGGCACCGCTGGCAGGTCACTGATGAGGAGGAGAAGCAGGAGCCCGGTGGCCCAGGAGCCAGCAGGAGGGGACCAGGTCTCCGCAGCATCCCTAGGGCTGTGCAGCAGCATCCTCACGATGAGCATGGGGTGGAGATGAGAGCACAGGCTGGACTGAAAGGAGACGTGGAGAGGAGGTGGTGACCCGCTGTAATGGGCTTCTGTTGCCCCATGTCCTCACCCAGGCTCTTCTTTAAGGAGCTCGGGGCAAGGCAGGATTGGGCCATGGTGGGAGCAGGGTGAGAGGTGCAGGGGGACTGAGCAGCTCTGGGTTCCTCCCCCCACATCAGTGGGGTCACAGCATCAGGTCCAGGCACTGGGAACCAGCACCCTAAAGTCTGTCTGGCCCAGCTCCATGGGGAGGGAGAGGGGTGAAGAGATGCTCTTTATCTGCCTTTACTTTTCTGCTCTGCAAGTGGGAATAGAGACCAAAAAGAGGCTGTAAAACACATAAAGATCCTTGGAAGGGAAGCAAAGGGTGGCTTCTTAGAAGTATTTCAAAAGTCTTTTTTAGTGAAAGCTCAGGGACAGGGGCTGTTCTCCCACTCCCAGTGCAGCTCCTGCAGGTTTGGGGTACTCACCCTCCCTGCACCCCCTTTCAAGGCCTGTGCACAGACGTCTCCTTCCCTCACACATGGGCTTGGCACTGGATGCCTTTCCCACCGCTCGCTGCTGTGACCTCCAGGATGCTGACTTGGAGAAATGCAGGGATGGCAAACTGGTTTTATAGCTGTAAAAAAACAAAAGAAAGAAAAGGACACTTTCCTGTAAACTTTCCTTGGCGCTCCAAGCTCCGTGCTGTTCCCTGGTGGAGGCGTTGGCAGCATCAGCCCACACTGCACCACTCCAAGGGAAGCCGAACAATCTGCACTGAAACAAACTTATATTGTGTAAACTGTAATGTCTTGGGCCACATGTTACTCCAGCCACTTTGGCTGAGGAATAGCGTGAGCACAGGACTTGGGTGTCCCCAGGCCATCGAGAAACAGCACTGTCACTGCTAGCCTTGACCTGTGAGCAGGAGAGAAGGAGCATTCCCAGCTCTTGAGATCACCCCTGGAGCCAAAGAGACCATATTGCAACCAGCACTTTGCTGGAGCAGCCTTGGGACTGGAGCGGGGCCATCGATGCCTTCTGCAGGACACAGCGCAGGTGTCTGCCCTACTGCTGCTATTTAAACCTCATTGCTAAGTAGCTCCTAACCTTTCCCTTCATCCTCTCTTTCCTGCGATGGCTGGCCGCCCAAGGGAGCTGATGAGAGGCAGGCAGGACAAGCAGCTCCCACCCAGGGGACCAGGCTAATGTCATTTACTCCAGTCTCCACCAGCTGGATCTTGGCTGGGGACAGACTTTGTGCACAGGCCATTGCCGAGCGCACGTCCTTGGGCTGCAGGCTCAGAGGAGGAGAAGGCAGAGAAAGCTGAAGAGGGGGTTAAAGCTGAGCCACCGAACACGAGCAGCAGGGATGCCCGGATGCAAAAACCCTAGCACAAAACAGGGTTGGCAATCAGGGCTGGCTGAGGCACTCAGCTGTTGGCTATTAAATAATGCAGCCTGATTGATTGGGCTGCAAAGTGCTGTGCTGCAGGGTCAGCTTGCTGGGGTTACAGTTCCCTGCCTAGACTGATGATTCTCAAAGGTCGAATTCAGAAAGCAATCCTCTGGTAAAATTGATCCTTTGGGTAACAAAAATTTTGCACAGTGGCAAAGGGCCAAGCAGCAAGAAATATAAGTGACCTGGGCACAGGCAGTGTGACCAGATGCTTCTGCTTTCCCTTTATCTAATTGTCTTTGTTTACACCAAGTCGGAAGCGAGAGTCTTCTCTGGGAAGAGCAGTGCCCCATCAGCCCCACATGCAGCAGCTGGGGGACGTCCATGACCCCATCCCACAGGTGCCTTTGTGGGGGCAGGAGGCAGCCAGGAACTGTCCCCGGAGCTGGTGCTTTGCTCCCAACCCTCCTCAGCAGCAAGCAAGCGGTGTGTGCATATGAGCAGGCACATCTGACCACCTCCTGCATATGTCTGTGTCTTGCTCTCCAGGTAGCAAGGAGGCTGAGGTCCCACTGCTTGGTGGAGGTTTTGTGGCTGGAGCCAAATGAACAGCGAGCGGGTTTCACCCTCCTGTACAGCAGCAGCACCACAAAATGGCTCTTTGGCCCTTGGCAGGGGATGCCAGGAGCAAGGGTGTGCTACAGGTGGAGGGGGTGATGGCGGCTGCCCCAGGCCACTGCGGGGACCAGGCGGTGGTCACCCAGGGCTGATGTCCTCACCGCAAGACTAGCAGGGCTAAGGACAGGAGCCAAGTGCCACCCTCCGCGCCATCCCAGGCTGCAGAGAAAAGGGGGATGCCAGGCACCGCCTGTACCCGCTCCCCTGGGGCTCCTAAACCCCACCTGAGCTGGATTTCAAGGCTGCACCCTCAAGCTGGCTCCTGTCCCCCCGCTGCTGCCAGCAGTAGGAGAGCTGCATCTCCCAGAAGCTGTTGCTCTGATTCAGCCGTACCCAGAGCAGCAGCGGTGAGGCTTTGACCTGCTTTAACCTGCTATCTTGCCTGCTTTCCTCCCGTCTGAAGTGAGAGAAGGCGGCTGTGCTGGCTGAACGCTGAATAATTCAGTCAGGCTCCGCAGCACCCCGGGGCTGGGCATCGCCTCTGCCAAAGGGCTGGGAAGCAAAATCCTTCCTCAATAGCGGCAAAGGGAACACAGAGCAGCTGAAATACAGCATCCCTCGTGTGTAGGTACCGGCCAAAGCCGCTTCCTTGCCACGGACACTCGGATTCACAGCTTGCTCCCAGAGCACCGAGGCTGTTAGTGCTTTCAGCCGTGACGTGGCATCTCCAGCTCTCTTACACACAGGTTCAAGTGAAGCATGCTGAGTGTGTCTGCGTCTGCTCCACGGACCACGTTTTCTTCCTTCCTCCCTTTTAGAGACTGCAATATTCCCTCCTCTGCTTCGTCAGAGAGAGGGCAGGGTTGTAAGATGGGGAGAGAGACCGTTCATCCAGCTTATGCTTAGCTTCTGAGCAGGGTTTGCTAGAATTAAGGACAGGGAGGGGAGGGGAAGGAAGAAAAAAATCATACATGAGGTCAGCTTATCCGTGCGTGAGGAGGAGCACGGCAGAGGAAGGCTCACCGGGTCAGCCGGGTGGCTGGGGAGCATCTCCGGGGGCTCTGAGAGAGATGGGGAGAGGCTCCCAACCTCATCCAGGCTGTTTATCCCAGCACAGACAGAGCACAAGAAGCATCAGGCCACGGTTCCTCCGTCTTCTTTACATCTCTTGTGCAATTAGCCCTGTAAAACGAAGCACTGACTTCTTTACCTATTCATATAAGGCACAGCATTACTGTTTTCTAATGGTTCTGCTTTGGAGGGTGTAAATTATTGCAAGCAGCAGTGAAAAAACAGTGAGTTGTGCTAGGGGTCCGCTGTCTGGAATTAAATGAGAGGTTTTGGTCCCCAAAGTCTCTGTCTGATGGCCTGAGCTTGGGCCCAGGCATCACTAGAGCGCGGGTGAGTTATGCACTCAGGCTCTGTGCTCTGCGCAAGTCACCTCCGGAGTCTGAGCAACAGGAATTATTGTGCACCGAGATAATTATTCCCTGCATACTGCACTACAGCTCATTAAAAGTTTGTTAATGTTTGCAAATTGCTGAATAGTGGTTTTTGTTGTTGCCTTCTCTGATGAGGCAGGGACTAAAAGGCAGATTCCGATGGTGACTTGTTTGCTGTGTTATTTTGGTCACAACAGGCTGGGGCTGTGCTGCACATAGGGAGAAGGGTTGCGTTGTGCAGCTTCACACCACGGGACTTCAGCAGACCGCACAGAGGTCAGGGGGCTGAGTCCCACCAGTCCCCCATCAGAGACCCCAGGCTGTCCTCGCTGCCTCCAAGTTACAACCTCCATCTGAGCTAATCACCCAGATTTCTGTACCAGCCAAAAATGTGTGTGACTCCTTCCTGGCGTCTCAGCTGGAGACATTGACTTACCCTTAAATGGGCCGTGCTACTGCAGTCTGATGGTGGGGTAAAGTATCTCTCATCTTGGAATAGAAACTGGAAGTGGACATCATAACCTCAGTGCCTGATACCTGGGAATACAGCTGAATTCAGTGAAAAAGCCCTGCAGAAGGAACAGGAAAGGGGTAACCAGCCCAGCTTCACAGCCAAATTTTCCTACACGTGGATGGTACCAAGGCAGGAACAAGGAGGAGTGCCAGTAACACCTGACAGCTCTTCTCCTGTCTTGCAGGTGTAAATGCAACCTCCATGCTAACCTGTGCACCTTCAAGGAGGGCAGCCTGCAGTGCGAGTGCGAGCACAACACCACGGGGCAGGACTGCGGCAAGTGCAAGAAGAACTTTCGCTCCAGGTCTTGGCGAGCAGGGTCCTACCTGCCTCTCCCCAACGGGTCCCCCAACGCGTGTAAGTAACCTGCAGCAAGCCAGCCCAGGCCACGCACCCAGCTGGGGCTGCATAACACCCACAGATGGGAGCAGAGTCTCACCTTGTCCTTCTCCATCTCGAATCAGGGCAGGATGCTCAGCTTTTGAAAGAGAAGTGGCTATTTCATAGAATAGTTTGGGTTGGAAGGCACCTTTAAAGCTCATCTAGTCCAACCCCTGCCACGAGCAGGGACATCTTCACCCAGGTTGCTCAGAGCCCCATCAGCCTGGTCTTGACTGTTTCCAGGGACGGGGCATCCATCATTTCTCTGGGCAACCCGGGCCAGTGTTTCACCACCCTCATTGTACCTCATTTACCTGTGTCTTGGTACACAGAGAAATGAGAGACGGTCTGGGTGGATGCAGAGGTGATTTGTCGGCTACTGGTAGGTGAGTGATGAGTCAAAATGATGGTCAATAATAGGAAGGATGACCTTGATATAGGTCCATAGCTTTGTAGATACTAAAATTAATGTCTTTTGAAGAAGGCATTGTTTAGTCACAGTACAGCACTGGCTGGCAAGTCGTCCATGGGCTCCGTGCTGGCACTGCTCAGCTGCGGGAGCACGCGTTGCTTTCTGGATTGCTTTCTGGATCCCGTTCTGTGTATGTTGGCATGTCAGGCGAGCGCCGTGAGCTGCAGTCCCTCTGTGCAGCTCCGGTCTCATCCCATCGCCTGCTGGAGCAAGGCACTGACAGAGCAAAGGCACGCAGATGAGATGAGGGATGCAGCATAACCACCGCCGTTCGAGCAGGGGAGTTGGGGCAGGAAACATCACAGATGGGCCAGTTTCTCCCAGGTTTCTGGCCAGTCCGCATCACCAGACTTGCTTAAAAGCCATAGTGGCCACTCCAGCCTTTCAAGCAACAGCTTTGAGCATTACCAAAGAGAATCTTTTCCCTCCCTCCCCCCCAATTTTTTTGAAAGATTTATATGCTTTAAGATGATCAAAGCTGAAATCCAGGCTCCGAAGGCCGTGACAGGAATGTTTTGTGTGTGCCAGGGCTGGTAGACGAGCAGGTTCTTTGAAAGGGAACGAGCTTGTCAGCTCCCACCAAGCGGCTGCATTGCTTCAAAGGAGCCTGGGAGAGTTTCTGGTGTTGACAGGCACAGACACGCTGTTCTCTCTTTCCCTCCCCTCCGTTCCTTGTGTATCTTCCTATTTCTCTTTTTCCTTTGCTCTTTCTTCTCCCATTCATCTCTCTTCCCATCTGTCATTCAGTCTTCGTGCCTGACCTCAACTCTCTGTTGCTTCTTCCTCCCTCCATCGACATCCTCTTCCTCCCCAACAGAGGCAGTTCCCTGAAGCCCTTTCCTCTTGGTGGTCCTACCTCTTCCATCACTGGTCCTGTGCTCTACACTCATGCAAAGCTGAGACTTTCCATGATCTGCTTGTGACAGTAGGGAGGACCACAACCATTAGTCTCCTGGGTGCTGAAAGCCCAGAGCTGGTCCTTAGATGGTCTTGGACTGGTGGGTTGGAAGCCAGTGGCTTTGCAGTATCCTGTTGAGTGGGTGCTGTGGTGGGAAGGGTGTTCAACTCGGTGCAACAAGCAGTTTCAGTCCCCACAGTTTGCATTTAGCAGGATGAACCTTAGCAGATGTGTTGGTCCTTTGCTGGGCTTTGATGGTCGGTCAAGGAAAGGGTTAACAAAAAAAACCCATCAGCAAGGACCACGCGGGTTTTTCTTCCCCAGGTGAAAAGCTCGCGCTGCCACGACCTTGAGATGCCCTGTCTGGTTGCCTCTGTGGTTTGTCAAAAGCAGCTTTTAAGCTGTTGCAGCAAACTGATATGCCTATGGGTGAGACCCCTGCTAACTAATTGCAGTTCGGTCCCTCTGTCGTGTTTCTGCTGGTATCGGATCCTGCTCCCAGTGACCGGGCTTCTTCTTGCTTTTTTCCAGGTGCAGCTCCAGGCTCAGCCTATGGCAGTAAGTAAAATCATAACCGAAATGCTGGCATTTAACACCCCGATGCATGGCCCTTGCAGATGTCACTAGGAAAAAAACAATATTGTTATTTTCTGTCCATTATCATTTTCCAGGCAATAAGTCTTCCCTACTTGTGCCTCATTTTCTGTCCTGTCAAAGAGCCTTATATTTTCTTCCTTTGACTTCAGCAGCCTCATTTTGCCTCATCCTCTGGCATGGTTTCCCCCCATGAGGTTCGTTAGAATGGCAGCCGGAAAGGAAATTAAAAAAGAGACTCTTCAAAACCAGCAGTGCTGGCTGTGAACTTTCCCCCCCTAGTATTGCAGAGTTCTGCTCTGAGAAGGAGCCGGGTTTGAATTATTTGGCATGGAATCCAGTCTGGGTCACCTTGGGCTATCGATAAGCAAACATATACAAAGTGTGTGTACATCTGTATGTGCACATGTATATGAACATATGTCTATGAAGTCTCGGCAGAGAAGACAGTCGAGCTCAGCGGGGATTTCTATTGAAAGATTGATGGTAGGGTAGGGCTCCTTATTTAACAAAGCTGGAGGTAGTTTGATATCAAAGACCCTTGAGTTTTGGGTAGGCAGAAGCCTGGGTTTGAATTTTGTGGCTTGGAATTACCCTCCAGAAGAAACGAATCGGAGACCTGAATGAATAATGAATTCTTTGCTTTGCAGGCAGGTGGAAAGAATTGGAGGAGAAATAGTTTCAGAGAGATGCAAATGCAATTAAGAAAAATGCACCTAATTGAAAAGTGGAGGATGGTTTCTCTGGGTAAATGAACCCTATTTAGATTTTTAAGCAGTTAAATTTAAATGCTTAAAAATTTCAAATAAAAAAATCGAAGTCACCCTTAAGTAATTTAGGATTTTAAAAATTAAATGTTTTAATAGTGAAAAATATTCATCACTTTTCTGGTTAAAACCATTTTGATAACTCTGTTTTTTTCTTTCCCCCCTTTAACAGAGCTTGGCATCCTCATTTCTACCTTTGTTTTACTGGAAAATGTTCCCTATCATGTTTTTCTGCTAGGGAGGAGCTGGGGGGGTGCTGGGAGCGATGTGCACGGGGTGGACAGGAGGGATTTGTGTCCAAGGCCAGTTAAGGAGAGATTATTTAGCCTGCATGGGAGACTAGAAGTGACCTAAATTAAGTATTTAAACTAGCTCAGGGCTATTATGAAATTAAGCACGATAATCTGCATGAAGCAGTGGGACAAACAAGGACAGGAGGGCAGCAGGTGTAAGTTAAGTAGGAATTTGTGTTGCGAGTGTTATTTTGGTTGGGGCTGTTGTGGCGAGCGCCGTGGGGTGGGCACCGCACCCGGGCTCGCTCCTGCTCAGCTCCGCAGGGCTGGTGCCGTTAATTAATTTGCCTTGAACGAAGGGTGCAGGTGGAAATTAACACATGCCAATGGTAGGGGTTGGTTTTGGTGGTGCCGGGTATTTTGCTGCCTGTGGGGTGGCAGAAGGGACCCCAGTGTGGGCGGGGGGGCTCCTCTGCACCCCCACCTGCTCTTCACCCCATCTGTGCCCAGAAGTGCTTTCATTTCCCCTTTTCAGCTTAATTGGCAATTAGTTTATGACAGAGCTGTAAGTGTTTAAGCCAATATCTGCACCAATGGCGTGAGCTGATACAGCCGCAGCCCCCTGCATGCACACAGGCGCTCGCTGTGGCCGGCGTCACCGCGCTGCCATCGCCTTAATCCCCGCGGTGCCCCAGTTGTAACCGCGCTGGGAAATGGGTCACCAGTTCAGCCCCAGCAGCCTCCCGGGCTGGCAGGGAAACCCTCCGTTCCCCCCCAGTAAGCGCCGCCTGCCTCTTCTCTTTGCTTGCCAGCGTACGAGCGACCGCAGCGGGTTCCCACCGCCAAAACCACCACTGCAAAAACGACCACCACACCAGCACCCACCACCACAACCACCACAACAAGCACCACCAGCACCCCCCTACCTGCCACCACCACCACCACCCAGCCAGGTGGGTGCCACACTCCCTGCCAGGGCCAGGACTCCAACGCTGGGCTCCTCTTTTCGGCTGCTTCCCATCCTGGCTCCTCCGGTGTTGGTGGCGCTGGTTATCTGCTCTGTAGGATGATAAAGGGACATGGATAAAAATCACCCCAACTTTGTTCACATCCCCCAAACTCTGGGCAGTGCTGGTTTGCTGTTCTCTCTATTCAGCCCAGGGAAACTTTGACACCTGTAACACAAACATAACGATCCCTATAAGCAGGGATGGGACATCGGGTCAAGGGAGAAGCTGGTTCTGTCCTTGCTGGCTCTCCCAGTGCTGCATCCAGCCCCTTGGCCAGACTCAAGGATGCGATGTGGGATGCAGTGCAGGGTGGGACGCATGACGGGACACAGGATGCGATGCAGGATGCGATGCATCTCCAAGGGCAGTTTCCCAGGTCAGAGCCACTCTGACGTTCCGCAGGCAGCTGCTGTACAAGCAGCGCAGGAGCACGCAGGGCTGGAATTCACACACACACCAGAAACATCCTTTCCTAATTTCTAAAATCACCCCGTGGAGGAAAACTTTTGTCCTTTTTCTGGGGGTTTCTCCTTCCCTCCCACCGTGAACACGGAGACAGCGTTTTCACTTGTCTTTTGGAAATGAGCAGATAAAACTTAACAGCAGGACTTTTTTTTAAGCTTCTCATGGGGGAATTAGACACGCATTCCTCCCATTGCCATGCTTTCTGGGCCTGATATTTCCCAGGAGGACGTTTTACACCCACAGTATGTTAGTAACAGTCTGTCTGGGGGAGCTGCCAGAAGCCAGTCAAAGGGATGAGGAAACTTGATTGCATGTTTATGCAAATATAGATATATTCATGGAAGTGCCCTGCTTGAGTAGTTAATCAGGAAGCCGAGGATTTAGCTCCATCTTCCATGGAGCTGGAATGACCCTGGGCAAAAGAGGACAAGTGTCTTGTCTGGTAGGAAGTGTTCTTCACCCAGGACCATGTGCAGGAGAAGGGTCACCCACCACCAGAGCTCAGGTCATGGTCACAGCCCCAGCCGTGACAGGTGACCACATCTACATTTGCACCACACTCTTGGGGTCCTTTGATTTTTATCCATGCTTGCCCATAGCGACATTTTTGCAAGTGCCGTGTACGTGTGGGTGGTGTGTTCAGCGTCTATCATGTGGATGATTTGCAGCGCTCTGCCTCGCTTGTGTCGTACATCTGGGGTGGGCAGGATGGCATCTGTGTGGGGTTGGGGGGTGTGGGGTTGGTCTCTCCTGCCAAACTGCTCTGAGGGACCTGGGAGACATCGTGCACCTCAGGGTTCAGTCCTTCTCCAAAACCTGCTTCCTGGGCAGAGAAAACGTTTCCATAGTGCTTTCATTAGCTGATGGCAAGGGATAAAATAAATAACTAAATCACAACCCAACTGCCACGTCTCTAGCTTGATATGGTCAAGCCTGAGCTCACAGCTCCTCACCCTCATCCAGCCCCCATCTGTGTGTCTGCAGAGCCAGGTCCCAGCCCAGAACGGTGTTGCTGGGGATGGAGACAGTCCCTGGGGGGGATGATCCAAAACAGAAGGTGGTCAGGGCCACCCAGCAGCTCTCTTACCTGGGCACCGCGCTGGGTTTGGTGCCAAAGGTCCATCACGTGCCTTTGACCAGGGAATCAAGGCACGGCCTCATTCTGATCTGCTTTTGGCCAGAGACCTTCCTCCTGCTCCGGTCCTGCAAAATGTAAAGCACTTCTTTAAATACCATGACATCCCCAAGGGGCTGTGAACCTGACCCGCCTGGACCTCAAGGGAAACTGCTCGTTAAAGAGATGACCCTTCCAGCTCCTGGGAAGACGCCCATTTGCAGGAGACACAATAACCCCAAGCTGGGTCAGAGTCCCACAGTGAGATACTGTGTCGTTACCTCCTTTCTGAATTTTAGAAGCATTAAACAAACCCCTCCTTGCTTTAAAAACACCTCAGCCAGACAACCATTAAAAAAAAAAGTCCTGTTAGTGCCCTGCCCCATCCCTGTGCTGTTTCACCCTCTAATTTACACCCTGTCTTCTACCCTTTGAATTTCTGCTCTCCACCACAAGCAAGCACCATCAGACCAGCCTCTGAGCCTGTGAGAGAGACACAGAAAAAAACAGGTATTTAAAGCCAGCCCGATGTGTTTTTCCCCTTCTCCTCCGTGCCTCCGCACACTAGTGGGTAGCAGCAAGGCAGCGTCACACGTAGGCTAGAGGAGCAGATTAGATTTGCGTTGTCTCCGGGTTGCACG
Organism: Streptopelia decaocto; assembly: GCF_964273445.1. Classification (NCBI taxonomy): domain Eukaryota; kingdom Metazoa; phylum Chordata; class Aves; order Columbiformes; family Columbidae; genus Streptopelia; species Streptopelia decaocto. Next base: position 8,099,669 of record NC_138672.1, read on the forward strand.
GATCTGCTAGACATCTGCTTCCTTGGCTGCTCGTGGTGTTTTCCGCGGTCAAGGTGGAGCTGTGGTCATGTTCATAGGATGCTTTCGTGCCCGGTCACCTGTTGTGCGGTGAGAAGGGGAGAAGGATGAGTTTATGGGCACGGTCTGTGGTCTGAAGGCAGCCGAGGCTGCCAAAATGGGTAGAAAGACGGGAAATCAGTGTTACCCTAAGGAGGATGAATTAAGTGCTATTCTCATTTGCCTTCTGCAGTTCTGTTATTTCAAACCCTTCCTTTGAAACCTGTCAAATCCTCGCTTGCCATTTGTTGCATTTTTCCCACATTCAAAATAAGAAAAGAACTCTTTTTATTTCCCCCCTCTGCTTCCGTCTTCCATTTTCCCCCCGATTTGCAGCAGTTTCAGCAGTACCAGTTCACCTCTGGGAAAAGCAAAGCCAACCTGAGCCCTGCCTGACTTTGTGTAGGTCCTGCAGAAAGGGGACCCCATGTTTATGTTTTGAAAAAGACATTTTCACTCTCCTTCCCCACTACTCCAGAGCCACTTCCCCTCATGTTTTTTGCTACAAAGTGTGACTTCTTGGTTCAATTTATTCCGCTGCCCCAGAAACCCAACCAAGACAAGCGGGGACTGATACAAGCTCCAAAAATAAGAGCTGCCCAGTGTTTCCCATTTGTATGAACTGGGTCTGGGGGTGAAATGCGTCTCTCCCCCTCCCAAGATGTAAAACTGTCCATTAACATCCCAGAGCTACAAGGGAAAGGTTCTCAGGATAATGAGCATTAATAATTTTCCTGGCTCTGTAAACGCATCTGAGTGGAGGTGTATGTGAATGACTAAAAAGCAAAAATGCCTTCAGGGCTGTTTTTTATTGTGACTCTAATTAAACCCTTGCCAATTTGCACTGGGCTTTTTTCATATTCTCTTTAACACCATATTAATATCAATTGGTTTCCACTTTCCAGCTGAAAAGGACAATGTCTATCACCTTCTCTTAGAGCTTGTCATTTAAAAAAAATAGGGTTTTTTTTCTTTTTTATTCTGCATTGTTTATCATCCCCTTGACGAGGCTGGGAAATCACATTTCTCTCCTACTCAGGTTTGTCCTTTGAAACTTGGCAAGGATCGAGAGATACATTTTTTTCTTCCTCCTCCTTATGTTACCCAACTGGAGCTTGAAATTAATAATATGGCTTTTAAAATTCTATTCCTTGGTTTGTTTTCTAGCAAACCTGAAGATTGTTACCAATATTGAGGAGCCGGGGAGGGGGATGGAGCCAGTGGGGGTGAGGGTTTGCAGGGAAATCAAACAAGTGATCTATAAATTTCTTGCTGGTTTAATTTCTCTGCAGTGCCTTGCAAATTCTTTAAACTGGTGTTTCCCAGGGAAGAGCAGAGCCTGAGGGAGGAGCTAGATGTTGGGATTAGACTTTGTGCCTCCATCCTAAGACCTGTGCTATTTCTTAGTTCCATTATTTCAAAGCAGAGATAATCATAGAAGCACAGAATGGTTTGGGTTGAAGGGATCTTCACAGCTCATCCAGTGCCACCCCTGCCATGAGCAGGGACATCTTCACCAGCTCAGGTTGCTCAGAGCCCCGTCCAGCCTGGCCTGGGATGTCTCCAGGGATGGTTCATCCACCACCTCTCTGGGCAACCTGGGCCAGGCTCTCACCTCCCTCATTGGTAAAAGTTTCTTTTACCTAGCCTGAATCTCCCCTCCTTTAGTTTAAAACCATCACCCCTTGTCCTGTTGCAACAGGGGCGCGGATCTGTCGCTGATCTCCTTATGCAAACACACAGGGTTGGGTCGGTTTTGTCTCCCAGAGCTCTGACCCTCCATCAGAGCTCCTCACTGGTGGCCGGTTCCCCCAGCACACCCAGTAACGCAGCTTTTTCCCCCCTTTGATCGCTGCAAGACTACACCAGCTTGTCAGCAGCTGCCCCGCTGCAAGTGGGATCCCCCCTGGCCAAGGCTGGCCCAGGAGCAGAAGGTAGGAGACACGTGGCTGAGCTGGGTCCTGCTGGCGACTACCAGCTCCTGATGTTCAGCAAACGCTTTCGTTTCTAGTTGCGCTTCTCTGGTTTCCATGCATCGCTTTCCTCCTCCCGCCTGGGAGAAAGCTCCGGGTTTGCCTGAGCTGGGGATCTGGTGAGGCTGGATTGAGCCTCAGGGTTTTAGTCGTGTACATGAGAGATGAGGGTGGTAAGTGGTAGAAGAGATTGTTCGCAGTTCGCTGCTGGGGTGAACGGAGAGGATCATGGAAATCCCGTCATCTCCTGAGACCAGAGTCTGTCTGTAGAGCAGAATAACTTGGTAAATAGATTGGCCTGTGTCGTTTGTAGCATAGATGCCGCCTTCTGTGTTTCCTCACTTCAGGTCTCCTGTGGCACTGCCTGGGGTGAGCTGCTCCTGGTGGGAACCCTGGGGGGCTTCACACTGGCTGTAGAGGCTGAAGTTTCTCCTCCTCGGGGTTCCCACCAGCACAAACGCCTCAGCAGCTGGTGCTCAGCTCCTGATTCCCATCTGAGGTGCCTGTAGCTCGCTCGAGCCATAGAGATCAGCATCCCTTCCAGTGCAGAACATAACTGCTGGAGCTGGGCCCAGCACACAACCCAGTGGTTGGAAATACTCAGCTGTCGGGGGGGAAGAAAGTGCTGAAACTGAGGCTCTTTGGAACTGTTGTGGTTTGGGACCCATCTCTGGCCTCGCAGAAACAAAACTGTATTTGCTACAGTATGGGCATCAATGCCAGGTGATGCTGACAGTCTCTGCCAAACAAACGGGGCTTCTGAGTCTTGACAGTGGTCTGCAGGGTCACCTTCTCTCCATGCTTGGGTGATATAATGACCACATGCCAATGCTCACCCATCTGGCAGCTCCTGCACCCTCCCTTAGGAGTGCTGCTTCTGTCTTAAAGACTCTAATTGCCAGGAGACTTTGTCTCTCATTCCTGCTTCAGCACATCCTCAATCAGATATGGCTCCACCAACTCACACTAGATACCTGCCTAGAGCTTCCAGTGTCCCTTTGCCACCTTTTTAAGCAACCAAGAGGGAGATCTGTATTAAATCTGATGTTCTCTCTAACTGATGCCATTGTAAGCTGTTGAGCGCCCACCAAACACAGCGGCACTTGGACCTAAACCGAAGCCACCAGACCCTCCTGAGAACATTCGAGGTAAGGCTGTGCCTGCCCACAAGGACAGGGCAGGACAGGTTTCTGCCCCAGAGCCTGTAGGCCAGGACAAGCCACCCATCATAGACATGACCCACCATCATACAATCTGCTCTCCTACTCAGAGGGTCCACCTCAGCTCGGTTCTGCTGATCCAGTCCCATGGGCATCTTTTTGGAGACATGTTTAGAGCTGGGGTGGCTGCAGGGTGTCTCCTGGGCCCCAGGAGAGCCCACAGGCGCCTCAGCTGCTTTGGGAAGGGTTGTCTTGCCATGGGGCAAGGGGCACACAGCTTTCCCCAGCCAGGATTAATGGGCAAGATTAATTGGGCTGATCAGCTGTGCTGTCCCAACAGGGCCAAGCCCCATTAGCAGATCACCCTGTTCCCAGCACCCTGTAGAGCTTCCTCATGGCCACAGCCCCGTCGTCGTGAAGGACAGGCACAACCATGGGGGCTTCTCCACAAGGATACAGCCCCCAGGGCCACCTGCAGCACCCACTGCAGAGATATGGGGCTTCAGGCACCTTGGGGACCCATGGAGCTGCTTCTTCCCCCCCAAGCATCAAACCCCATCAGCTCAATTTGAAGTGTTGGCCTTTACCCCCAGCTCCCTGGTCACTTGGTGAGGAAGCACCAGCCGGGGCAGCCCCTTACCCTGGGGAATGGGCCCAGCCCCACCATGCCGGGCTGGCCCTGGGCGTCCTCTCCCCACCCCAGCACTCAGATGTGTTTTATCGTCTCGCGTAGCGGCTCCGAAGAGCAAAGCAGGGCGCACAGCAGGCAAGAGGCACGGGAAGAAGCCAGGTATGTGCTGGTGGGGACGAGCCAGGCGGGAGCTCTGCAGGACCCCGTAGCAAGCCCTGCTAGATACCACCTCCATAGCGCTTGTCCTCCTAGCTGTACTCTATTTCTAGCCACTTTTTGGGTGCCAGTTGGTGTGGCCTCCAACAAACTGAGCCCAAGGCTTGTAGATTTTTTTTTAAAGCTGTTTAGATTTATAGGTCCTTATCCCGAATAACCCGATTCACACCACTGAACGTGCATAATGGGGAGATGTGTGAGTAGCTCCTCAGCTTCCAGCTCTGCGCGTTGCAATAGTGCAGCGCATTCAGGTTTTCATGCATCAAACTTTGAGGAGGGGAGAAGACGACAAGAAATTTAGCAGCTACCAGCTGTCTGGTGCAGAAATAGATGCTGGCACTGCCAGAGTGGTGTTCTTGGCTCGCTTTGGCATTGTTCGTGTAGCAGAGCTACCCGTAGTAGGGTAAGATGTGGAGCGGTGCTAAGCAGCGAGAAAAAGCGTGTCTCTGATTTTTCTTAAGCATCCTCAAAGAGCTCAAAACTCATCCGGCTCAAACCAGACTCTGGCCCAGTGGCTCCTATTGAAACGTATAAAGGTAAGAGGAGGGAGCGCGGTGCTTCGGGGCTCCTGGTCGTTGCCCAGGTGATGTGGTCCAGCAGCTTCCGACTAAAGATGGGGAGGGTTTCCCTATCTGAGTCGTAGGAGGGCATCCCTAGGGTGGAACAACACTTGGGGAGTGAGGCAGCCAGAAGTATTTGAGCTGAAAGTCTTTGAGTCTTGATGAAGCAGGCAAAAGTTGTTTCACAGAAGGTCAAGATTACAGCAGACTGTCAGTTCCTCCTCTGGCAGCTGTGAACCGTGGGGAAACCTCTGCCCTGCTCCATCTTCCCTGGTCTTCATTTCATTGACACAAGTCTCCTCCACCAGTGCACGTGCATGCCAACCCACAGCCTTCCCTCTCATCCCTCTGCCATCCTTGAGTGTTCAGTGCTAGAGCTTGGACCAAAACTCCAGCTTTGAGCCTCTTTCCCTCCTCTCCAACAGCTGGGGAAGCTCCAAGCTGGCTGACCCCACCTCTGCTCACAGTGTCCCCTGCCTGCGCTGGCTGGGACACCTCCTGACAGGGGCAGCAGGGCCACAAGGCAGCCTGGGAACCTCCTCTCTTCCTGCATTACACTTTTAAACTCCCAGAAACGTCCAGCACCCTGACTCCAACACCGCAAGGTGGTCACCATCCTAAGTCATGTCATAAAAAGCATAAGCAGCAAGCAATCAGATTCCTCTAGCTATGAATTAAACCCAGCTGGTTGGTTCCTAACATGTGCCCACAGCTGAGAGAGGTCAGGAGCAGTGTTCAGCTAAGTGATAGTGGCATCTCCCAACCACCAGCAACACTGGCAGGCAGCCCTGGTTTGAACGCTCACACACTCATCCACTGCTTTTTGAAGAACCCCACACAAGCCACACTTCCTTGCACAGACTCATTTTAAGCATTTAATGCGAGAGTCACCACGCTGCACAACCAGCATTGGTTTGGGAGGTACAACAGCAAGGGGGATGCTGAGCAGGGACACGGGAGAAGGCCAAGGGGCAGCGAGGTTTTACCTGGACATGCAGCAGCTTTGGCTCCATTTTAGCCTTGTCCAGGGCTTTCCTGGCGCTGGAGGCAGCAAGTCCTGCTGCACCATCTGCCAGCCCCATCCCGCTCCAGTCCCCTCCTTGTCACAGCCTTTGCTGGGGCTCTGCACCCCAGCCCAGCTCCCTCACAGGTCCTGCAGCCCCACCAGAGCTGAACCCAGCTGTGCTCATTAACAAGGCAGCTGTTTCATTAACACCTGACTCCCCTCCACAGCCTGCTCCCATGATTATGCATTTTCTTAAAGAGATCATGTCCTGGGACTGGCTCTCCTCTCTAAGCAATGGCTTACAGCCCAAGCCCCCCGTGGCAGTGAGAAAGGGCAGCTGCTGTGCACACTCATCCTCCCCAGCCCCATGTCAGCAGTAGCCGCAGCATTTCACTGGGGCAGGAGCCTCCTCATGCCTGCTGGCACGAGGGAGGATGCTCCCAGCCCTGCTCCCCAGCTCTCTCCTCCTTTCCGCAGACTGCGAGTGCTATGGCCACTCCAACCGCTGCAGCTACATCGACTTCTTGAACGTGGTGACCTGCGTGAGCTGCAAGCACAACACGAGGGGCCAGCATTGCCAGCACTGCCGCCTGGGCTTCTACCGCAACAGCTCGGCGGAGCTGGATGACGAGAATGTATGCATAGGTGAGCGCTTCGGCATCACCCGGACACGGGACAGCTCACGTGGGACCCCGATCTGTGGGGTGGGCTTCAGTTCAGCCCCTCTCTGGAGGGTGATGTGTCCACCTGCATGCTCCCCAAGGACAGCAGCTCTTACCCAAGGCATCTCTTCCCTGAAAACAAACCCCCAATAATATCTAACACGATTCAGATGCATTGCTCTACCAGGAGCTGCTCAGCTCCAAAGCGGGGTGTTCTTCGCACCTGTGGCTGTTTGCACCATTGGACCCTCTTGTGAAACCATCCACTTGGTCTCTAACAGCCCTCCCATAGCACACAGCCAGACTTTTCCAGTCCCAAACACCTCCCTCAGGACATCAGTGGGCACAAAGCCCTGGGCAGGACAGGCACTAACAGCCTCATCTTTGGCCAGAATGTAACTGCAACCAGATCGGCTCCATGCACGACCGCTGCAACGAGACCGGCTACTGTGAATGCAAAGAAGGAGCCACGGGGCCCAAGTGTGACGACTGTTTGCCCAACTACTACTGGAGACAGGGCTGCTTCCGTGAGTAGCTGGCAGCACCGGGTCCCCCTGCGGCAGAGGGACGGGGGAGGCGGGAGACGGCTCCAAACAAGAGAAGGAGCTTCAGCACTCGGGTGCCCCGTGGTGCTCAGGGTGTAGGGTGAGCAGACTCCAGCCATTCCCCCCAAACCCAAAATGACTTGATAGCTTTGTTCTTGGAGTTTGCAGTCAGTTTCCTCTGGTCGTGGGGCTGCTGTAATGCTATAAGGGTTGGGTAATTGAACCACTTGGATCTAGAGAAAAAAGCTAAAGCTTCTAGATTCTCATAGAATCAAAATAGTTTGGGTTTGAAGGGATTGTCAAAGCTCATCCAGTGCCCCCCCTGCCATGAGCAGGGACATCTTCACCAGCTCAGGTTGCTCAGAGCCCCGTCCAGCCTGGCCTGGGATGTCTCCAGGGATGGTTCATCCACCACCTCTCAGGGCAACCTGGGCCAGGCTCTCACCTCCCTCATTCTGCTGCAGTGAAGGGGTTTAACATACCCCAGATTAACAGCCACGTCCTCCCCTCCCACCTCGTAGCCAACGTCTGCGATGACGAGCTCCTGCTCTGCCAGAACGGCGGCACCTGCTACCAGAACCAGCGCTGCATCTGCCCTGTGGGCTTCAAGGGGGTCCTGTGCCAGCAATCCAGGTGTGAAGCCGACAAAAAGGACTGCGACGGTGCCCCCAGCGCCCACGGCAGCCTCAGCACCGTCCTGCTCGGGGTGCTCGCCCTCCATCTGCGCGGCTGGGTGGATCTCTGAGGGAGCCCAGCCCAGGCACGTCACCCGAGGGACCTGGGGAGACAAAGGTAACGGGTGGCTCTGCTCCCCCCGCCGTCTCCTCCACCTTCCTTCACGCTAGGACTTGCACAGCACCTTTCGGTCCACGTTCCGAGCAGAGAGGTATTGCAGAAAACCCAGGGGCTGACTCTTGCCCACGAACCCATCCCGGCAGCACCGGGGTGGCCGCAGCGCGGAGCCGGCGGCCGAGCACCAGCGTGGGGACTGCACCAGGCCACGGTCCCGCAGCCTGGTGGGGACACAGGGCTCGTCCTTCCCTCCGCACAGCGACTTTCCTTCCCTGCTCCGCACAGGGCGACCTGGGGCCGCCGGGGCCCTGGTGAAATAGTGCCGCTATCCAAGGGATATTTTTTTTATTATTACTTTATTTACTTTGGTATAGGCTGGGGTGTTCTTTTTGTTTTTCCCTCTTCTTAGCGTCCTGTTCTGAAAGAGCCTGTCATGATAACTCCAGAGCCCTGAGACACAACAGGCAGGGGAAGGGGAGGGGGGAAAGGGGGACTCTGGTCCATCCTTGCTGCATAGTCCCATGTCCCACCATCGGCCTGGCCTGGCCACGCACATACAGTTGCCTACGACTCCAGTTGCTGCATTGATTTTTGTATTTTCATTGCTGGGTCATGTTTTCTTGCTGTTACGGAGAAGGCAGGGCCATTAGGCATTTGGTACGTGAGGAGTGCAGTGTCTTATCCACACGTGTCCGTATAGTGTACGGTTCAAATACTTTTTTTTTGGTAGAGACTTATTTTTGTTTGGATTAAAAGTTATAAAAGATCCACAACTTAAAGGGACGTTTTGCCATGAGCATTTGGTTCTGGTGTATCCTCCTCCAGTAAAGCAACTATTAATGGCTGCTTGATCGCCACATTTTCCTTTTCGTGTGCACAGTTAATTACAGGTAAAGACTTATTTTTTTGATTCATAACGTCCTCCTGTGTTTTCTGAGTCACTACCAAGCTGGTGAGGGAGAGGGGAGGGAGAGAGAGGTTGCCTCATCACTGAGAGCTATTAATTAATTCTCCTAATTACTTTGCTGAACCTAGGTTAGAGCACTAACTGTAGACAATGAACAAAGCTTGAGTGATATATTAAGCACTGGGCTTGTGTGGAAAGGCCATTTCCAATCGAGCCTGCGGGAGAAGCCCAGGGATGCTTCTCCAGGGGAATCTGCTGTCCAGCCCCACTGCAGCATCCCATAGAGATGGTGCCACAACGCACCTTTGCAGAAAAAACCTGTTTATTTGGAGTATCTTTAAGCAGACCCATCCAGTGCCCCTGCAACATCCAGCTCCCTCCATGGAGAAGAGGCAGCGAACTTGTACTGTGAAAAAGGAGAAGAAAACAGGAGCAAAGGCGCAGGATGGATATTGTCACATCAAAGAGCAACACAGAGAAATCGGGTGCACGTTTTGAGCAGCGTTTAACATCACAGAGGCAGGTCAGAGGACTGAGTTAATCCACCATAAAATAAATGAGGGTTAAGCTCACCCTGCTGAGAGCTGATATTCAAGGGCGCAGGCCAGCACTGGTTCCTCCCTCCCTCCAGTGCAGCCGGTTGCTGTCTGTTGTTATTGACACTTGCACTTTCTTTGTACTTTCTGACTGCGATATATTTAAAATCCTCATCTGTTACTGTTCCTACAAGTAATAGCATAGAACACACTGTAACAAGATCAAGATCTCTAATAGCACTTCTGGAAGATGAAGCAACATTCTCCTTTCCCTGCACTAGTGTTTTGCTCCAGAATATTAGATTAAGCAACAGAAAATTTACTACTTCATAAAGCCACATCCCAGACAAACTCCGCACCCAGCAGATCCCCTGCAAACTCTCACATTTATTGCGATGCAAGCAGGAATGTGCCAAGCAGCAGCAGCGCTGAATTCACATCAAAAATAACCTTGGTAGAGCACAACAAAGCTCAGAACAGTCTGAGAATGAAGGTTGCTGGAGGTGACACACCACTGCACCAGACCTTTTTTATCTTGGTTATTTAGGTGTTGGTTTGTTTGTAAGACAAGACACCATTGGCTTTCTAACTCGGCTCCAGAGGTGGCATCATCTCCCTGCGAACCCAGAACGCCTGTGATGTCCAGTCCTGGACCTTCTGTAACCAAAGCCCAGTGAATAGTTGAGTAACTTCAACCAGAAGCAGAAAGTTGTGGTGCCAAAGGGAACCTGCAAAACGCTGAAGATGGTGGAGATCAAACACAAGTCCACCCTCCACACTACGTATAGGATCCTTAGGCTTAGTAGCGATGCAGAAATGAAGCCCTTTGTGAACAGGTAACTGCAAAGGACAAACACAGGAGATCAGGATGGCACTTTACCTGTGCAATGGTGCTGGAGAACTTGCAATCCATAGCAGAAACCCCTGCAAGACAAAGAAACCCACAGAACAAAATGAAAATTAAAAAGGGCACAAACAAAACACCAAAGCAAACCCCAAAACACCACCACCCATGAACAAAAAACCACAACCAACCAAAAACCCCAACCAACCAAAAAAACCACCCAAAACTCTAACACAGAACTTAAACTTGGTATTTAAAAAAATCATTTAAAGCTTCTGAAAGCCTCAGCACTGAAGACCCATTAAGTGCAGACATCTGTTAGTACAGAGGTGTCTACACAAAAAAGAATAGATCGTTATCAAAATAATAGAGAAACCATCACAGCAAGTACCTGCAAACCCCAAAGTTCATCTGCTTTAAGATAGAAACGTTTGTACACCAGTTAATGCTTCCAAATGGGAGAAGTTGTCCAATGAGCCTGATACTTGCGGAAAGGTTAACCAAAAGGCACTTCTGTTTCCGAGAAAAGCCACTTGTGCTTCTTTCAAGAGGTTTTCGTGTGTATCCCGCCACCAGCACACAGCATTTGAAATAGTTTTTAAATTATACTTCTGTCTGCAAAAAAAAAAAAGTGACCTCTTCAAACAGTACAAGTAGAGCTTTTGATTTTTCTTGTTTACCTCAAATGGTTTAGAGTACTGAGAATTCTAGATAAAAGCCCCAAAGCAACACAATTCTGCCCCATGGCACAGGCCGCAGTGGCCAGGCTGAGCCCATGGGCAGGGAGTCACCAGCCCTCGGGTTTATGTGCATTTGCTCACTCGCCAGGTAAAATGTTGAGCCTACGGTCTCTGGGAACTGGAGACAGAAGGAGGGGGAAAAAACCACCATTGGCACTTACCAGGTGCGTTGTTTGGTTTGGTTTTTTCTAAAGATGATGAAGCAGACATCTCATCCAGGAGAGCGATGCGTAAGGAGCCTTGCGGAGGCTGGAGCAGCCAGAGAACCAACGCTTGAGCGGTGATAAAATCAACGGCCTCGCCAACCGCTTCTGTTCCGTAATTGGCTTTCGTGAAAAGGCCCAAATATAAATAAAACGAAGCATAAAGGAGGCGCTGAGCGTTCGTGCTCAGAAATAAGGGCAGAGCTTCCTATCGCCATCTTCTCAGCCCTCAGGCCTGGAGATGGGGAGTCTGGCCACTATCCCACGGAAACTGGCTAAAAACTACACAGATTTCAGACGCAGAGAAGAGCTTCAGGCTGTCCTAAAGGCTTATTCATAATTTTGATTCTCTAGGTGTCAAAATAAGTTTCACTGCAGGGTGAAATGCATTAGGAAAGCTGAAAACCATCCATTTTTACCACGTAACCACCTTCCTTCCCTCCTGGCCAGCAACAACTGGGCTCCAAAAGCTCCATCCCGACCCTGCTCTGTGCTAGTTCAGGGATTAAATTAAAGAGAGGGGAAACCAATGGGAATTCTTTATGACAATGGGAGTCTTTGCTCAGTATAACAGTGGAATTGGTGACAAAACTGGACAGCCTGGGAGTTGGTGGCAAATTAGCTGAGGCCTTAGCAGACAGGTACATATGGCTAGAAGGTCTCGTGTCAGCGATATTGGATGTACAAGGCTGCTTAGCTTACATTTATTTGCACTAAAGAATAAGGCATTGGGCTCCTTTCCAAGCATCTTAAAAAGACAAGAAAGGAGGACTTATATATGACTTGGGAATGGACCCGTTGTAGCAAGAGACTGTATTATATCATTAACATTATAAATTCCATTTACAATACAGCAGTCATCTCATCCATCATTTATTCATGCAGACCGGAGAGAACGCCTTGCATTTTTAGGACCGTGGTTCTGCTTATCTTTGGTGTTGCTGTGAAGAGCAGCCCAGCTCCAGCTGTTGGCAACTCCAGTCTCTCCCTTCTATAAGGAAAAGTAAATCCCAATATCTCACACTTTGGTAACTGCGAAAAAATATCTCAAACCTGACATCACTGGGGTTGTACGGTACTTTCTTTCGATCTCGACTGGGAATGTTTATCCTCAGTCAATATGTTCAGAGGATGGGTTGGAAGGGACTTTCAAAGGTCGTGAGTAGGGACATCTTCACCAGCTCAGGTTGCTCAGAGCCCCGTCCAGCCTGGCCTGGGATGTCTCCAGGGATGGTTCATCCACCACCTCTCTGGGTACCTGGGCCAGGCTCTCACCACCCTCAGCATAAAAAATTTCTAGAGTCTAGCCAAAATCTCCCCTCTTTCAGTTTCAAACCATCACCCCATTGTCCTATTCCTACAAGTCCTATCCCCACCAAGGAGCAAACAGCTTCCCCCCTGCACTTCCCAGAGTGGTTACGGCTCCTGCAAACAGCGTTTTCCTCGGGGGGCACAGACACGCAGGGTTCAGGTGATGAAGGCAGTGGTAGGTACAGCAGCGCTCCATGTGATGTACAACGCAACACAGGTAAGAAGAGAAACTTACTAGGCAAGTACCTGTTTGGGTATTGTCATTATATACACGGCTCCGGTTTGTTCTCACATTGCCCTAAGTGGGAGTAATGACATTGAAAACAATTACAGTAAAGCTTAAAGGGAAAAGGAATAACCAGAATTATACTCCACCTGTACAAAGTCTATTTTGTGTACAAAATATAGTTCAACACTTAGAAGAGACTTTCCCTTCTTAATGACATCAAAGACCAACAGCACCGCTGGTTTTGCACTGAGAATGAAGCTGCCAAGCTTGGAAGAAGCCTGGAAGCCTCTGGATAAAAACCTGAATAGCGCTTCTTCCCAAGTCTTTTGGCAGAACATCCAATTAAACTGTTTTACGTAAAGTTGCGTTGAATATGTTTCTTTACTGGTTCACTGCACAACGTCCTGCCATCAGATCTGAGATGATACTAAATGAATAAAGCAAATTTGCACTCACAGCTTCCGACCCTCACCGGCCAGAACTACCCAGTATTTCATCACACACAATGAAAACAGCTGAGAAGTCCATGAAAATTTTACCTAATCTGTTTCTTCCCAATGCAGATTTTACTTCAATTAGCAACAAGTGTGCTTTGGATTGGAGTTAGCTTGTTTTTCTGTGTTATGGGTATAAGAGAGGAGGGGAAAAGTTAATTAAAACTACAAACCTCCTCTGAATGACACATGAAGGGGGAAAAGTGTTCTAAGCGCAACAACCCAAACGTTTTTTATTCAAGAATACACCATCAACAATACAGAATGATATGGCAGCAATAAGCTACCACGGAAAGACTGACAACTGAAGTCAGATAAATCGAGCATTAAATAAGGAAAAAGGTCTGAGCCACTGGCCACACCTCAAAGACGATGTAAGGAAAAATACAGGCGTTATAGAATACATGTCCTATGAGCTGTGCTTCCAAAATACAATAAAGGGTCAAACCAAAATTCTTTACAGCATGTGGTAAGTATAGCCCAGAACACCACATTTTGAAATGAAGATTAAAGAAAACTAGAAGAAAAGTTTCAGCGGAACGTTTTTTAATGACCAGAAAAGCATTTCCTCATTGATACCGTTGCTAGCTTCATTTTATTGATGTAAAGATGGTCTAAACGGCTTCTGCAGCCGCAGAATCCTACAACCGCTCACACAAATAGCAGCCTTGTGAATGTGCTAAGCGGGAACAGCAGGCAGGTCAGCACAGCCCTGCCAAGAACAACCCAGAGGTTTGAAAGATGACAGTGTTTTGAAATATTCCTATTAACATAAAGGGAGATAACACACAGGGCACGGATTCTGTGATATGCCAGCGACCGAAATGTCCAATTCATGACAGCCAGATTAATTCCAGCCGCTTTCCTCCTCACACAAGGGACACGACGTCAAGGAAGAGTCGCAGCGACTTGAGAAGCGCAGGTGCTGCTGACAGGGTCAGGGTTCGCTGGAGCGATTAAGGAAAAACTAAAGCTAAACAATGCATGTATTCTGATGTCACTTCACGGGCACGTCAAAGATTGTCTCCTATTATCTTAAAATACTACACAGCGCAATGAGCTGGGCAGTTGGACAGCAAGGAAGAGCCTCCCAAACCTACAATGTAGCTGGTACCGGTAAAGTGCGTTTGTTCTGGGTTGGTTGTGTTAGAGATGGAAGTTTTACCAGCAGTTTGAACCACTTCCTGAGGTTTTGCACAGTAAGGCACCTGTATTTCACTAAAATACATAACCTCTTTGGCAGCAGGTTAAGAGGACAAAGCTGACAATAATAATTGCAATTAATGTGTCGGGACACAGACATAACCAAAGATTACAGCTCAATTCTGGCCAGAGAGGCCTGGCAGATCATTTCTCTTGGGAAAGCTGCTGCCCTTACGCTGGTTAAGCACAAGTTATTTAGTAAGGGGCAGCAGGACACTCCCACTTCACCACGGGCTGTATTCAACACTGACACATGGAAATACCAACCTGGCCCACTCACAACACACCCAACTCCTGTTAACATCACAAGGCGCCGCAAAACTCTGTGCACACAAAAAGTTGCTCTTCACCTCCTCGAGACAGACACGTACTCCACAAAGTGACACTTCAGCGACCCAAAGGCAGAAATAATGCCACTTTTATTGCGAAATGTTATGATGAGATGAGGGCTTTCTTAAAAATAGCTCGCTTTTTCCCCTCACCCCGTTTTACTGGTTATATATTCTTCAGCAACACCCAGAATGAACTGCTTGCCCTTTTCATCTCTGTAGAGCTCTAAATGAAACTCAAGTGTCATTACCGGTAAGTGTTAACTAGATCTTTGACTAAGATTCCACATGGATTCGCTGGGACCAAACAGACCTCGTGGGCTTTGATCTGCAACACAAAAAGGATTCCAACGGATGAAGCAGCAGCAAGAGCAAAACTCAAGGCACATTTGTATAAATGAAAGCTCTTCCGTTCCTATAAAAACAGGCAATAAAATATACAAAACAAGTAGAATTTCTCTCCTTCACTATTTCCTGAGGCACTAGTGGAGCATGGGGAAGAATCACTGCTACCACATTTTCAACGTTCAGTCTTTGCTGTCAAATAAATTAGGGGAAAAGAAGTCTGTCTGTTTTGTGGATTTGGGGTTGTTTGTCGTTTGGGTTTTTTTGCTTTGCTCTGGTTCTTCATAAAAAATTACATTACTAAGAGATTAGCATTTGCACAAGAAAACAAGCAGTTACGTATTTGCCAAATTAAATCTTAAAATAATTTTTTATACTGTACAAATATACATCATTGAACATTTACAACCTTAACTTCCTAGGTGACAAAATTCACTGCTCTTCCAAGCAAAGCAGCTGCCCAACTTCTCTTTTCAAAGGCTCAAAGCTATCAGGTATAAAGTCCCCTTCACAATTAAGGACAAGATGGGAAAGAGACAGATCTACTGATAGCAGAGGTATCAATACAAGGGAGGTTCCGGGTGTCCTGAATAATTTAAAATACAGTCCTTGCTAGCCAGAAATCCAGGAACAGATTTTCAGCAATGAGCCAACACTGAAGTCAGTGAATTGTCTTCCTTCGCTTCGCACCGTTTGAATCCGCGTCCTCTGGCAACTCCTCTGACGTTCTCCTCGTTAAACTACGACAGTCTCTGCTCCACTTACCGCTGGTACTCTGACCCCCTTCGCCGGGGGCTTTCGAACCGCTTGTCGACGCAGCGGCTCTCCAGCCTCCCTCGTGCCGAGCGGCGTACGGTGCCGCAGAAGGCGCGTTACCCTGTCCCATCGTTTGCTGGGGCCTCTTAAAACTTTCCGTTCTGGAAATCTGATTCCTGGCAGCCGAGGACACATCACGGCCTTGCTGCGACGTCGACCCCGGGTTGCTCTGGGCTGAGCGACTGCTGTCTCCCGAGGCCGGCTCCTTCCCTTTGCTTTCAGTTCTACTCGCCAGACTCGCCAGCCGCGGGTCGCGCGGTTTCTCATGATCAGCTGGAACGGCCGCAGCCTCCATGGGGGCGGAGGTGCCGCCTCTCCTGGAGTCCACAGCCTGAGCCCTCTGCGGCTGCTGGTGCGCTCGGCTGCCCTGGGGGCTGGTGAGGTCCCGTGGGTTGGGATGCTCGCCCCTCTTGCTGCTGGAAGAAGCAGCCGGCAGAGGTTTCCTCGTCCCTGGTTCGGTCGGGGGCTGGATGGTTGACTTGAGCTTCAAAATCTTAACGGCATCCTTCCTGTAGCTTATTTCTGATGTCTTGATAATGGCACCTCTTCTCTGAGCATCCTGAATCAACTCATTCCAGTCTTTATTTTCCTTTCAAAAAGAAATAAGACACCCACCCAAAAAAAAAAGTTATCAGAGAGAGAAATCAACACAAACGGACAGAGGTGTCAGAGGAGGCACAACCCCTTTAATCAAGGTACCTGACACAACTGTCATGGAAACCACTGTTATGTTCCTTCTGGAATGGAAGAATCTTATGTTTCACTTGCAAAACAGCAGTTGGCACTCTGGCTGCTGCAACACAGGGAAGGTACTTTCAACCATCACTGAGCTACTACTTAAAATGACAACTTCTGTATTTATGAAGGCCAGAAAAGTTCTCTCACACGAGAGCGAAAGAGGAACACAGCTTTAATGCCCTCTAGTGGTGCAGCTACCAACCCCCTCGGAAAAAAGAATTAAAATCAAGTATTGGAAGACATTAAGTCTACTCAAGAGCACTCCCTGTACTTTCAGTGGGTCTTTCTAGTCCCCCAAATACGTAGTTCTGTTTCAGAAACAGCTGCTTCAAAGGGTACAAGCAAAGAGTATCCTTAGAAACCACATGGCTACACAATGTAGTGTTAAAAACAATATTCTGAAGATCAGGGGAATGTTTTGGGGTGGTTGGTTTGTTAAATCGTTTTCCTTGCTCAGGTAGCCAGTGACAACTGCAATAGCTGGAGGAACAGTAAGGATCGAGCAGGGAAGTATCTCTGCCATCACGCTATCTTAGCAATAGAGATTTCTTTTCACAACCCCCACACTTGAATTGTAAAGGACTGTGTTACAATTTAGTTACTAAAAATATTGTGAAAGTAATTTCTAACTTTCCTTCTTGGAAGCAAGGAAAAGAGATTTAAAAAATAAAAAGCAGCAGCATTTACAACAGTTACAGCCAAAGGTTTCAAAGAGAACCCTTAGAGGGCTGGACTGCACTAACTTAACAACATCCCAGAAATGGGTCCCTTTCAGACTGGAGCAGTCTGAGGAGGGTTTTACCTCCCCAACCCTGACGTGCCCTAAAAGGATGATTAACACTGTACTTACCATAAGCGTTTTCAGTCTTCCAAGGATGAAGAGACTGAATCTGGCTCGGGTAATTGTAACATTCAGACGCTGAAGACTTGCCAGAAACCTGAGTGACGAGACAAGACCAAGCTCCTAAACTACTTCTTCCGTGAGGTTTAAGCATTAGCAGAAAGAGACAGTGTTTAATTTCAGTGGAATGGAGCTAACAGAAGCAGTTAGAAAGAAGGTGACAGTTCATAACCCATTCAGCAGCCCTGCCTTACACAAAGGGCTTTGCACAAATTGTGTTTTCCTTCACCACCCCGATTCCTTGCAGGGAATTCCATCTCTTTCCAGCTCCTGCCATTGATGTTTCCTTTCTTAGAGCAAATCTCCTCTTAATGCCAACCGTTGCTTCCTTAAACGTTCCTCAAAGTACAGAAGATGTCAACCTCACTTCACCTATCAAGACTTTAAGCTTCTTTTTGACTTGAACCGAAACAGATTAATAATATTTAGCATGATTAATGGAAAAATTTTCTACTGAAATACCGAATGCTGGATATGAATACTTTAAAGGTGACCTGCACTGTAAGCACATAAAGGGAGAGTTTTGCTTTGTTGTGCTTCAAGAGTGAAAAGTACATTCTTGCAGAAGAAAGTCTGTATTAGCGCTATGAAAACTGTCGAGTCTGGTTTTGTGGGATCACAAACCAAGGTACTGAAATCTAAACAAATGCTTAGTGCTTTTAAATGTTGATTTCTGTTAGGATTTATTTACCAAAACTCCACAAAAGGTTTGTGAAAGTAAGATCAACTATTCTCTAATGAAAAAGCTCCCAAAATGCACAGCTTATTCTATACCAGAGTCTGCAACACAAAGTCCTTGGACAACTTAGTTTGAGCAAACCCAACATCAACATCTGGTACTGTGGTCGTGGCACTGAGACCTGCTCTTCAGTACATTCACAGCCCTGCAGTAAAACTGCAAAATTCCCAGAGAATTGGGCAGCACAGGAAAAAAAGAGAGAGGCAGGAGGCTGAGTGGGGCAGTGGATCCAGCAGCACAAATATAACAGTTCTCCAGGCCTCGGGTGGGGAGAACAAAGAAACCCCAACAACAAACCAACACTATCTTGAGAAACTACTAAATATTCCTAACAGCTTTGAAAACTGAAAGACAACAAGATTATTTTCTCAGGAAAGCAAAAAAAAACCCATTGTTATTTCTTGGAGTTTTCTCCTCCCTTTGCAAGCTATTTCCAGAGTAAATTTAATGCTGGACTAGCAACCTTGGAAATGAAAATACTTTGCTCAGATACAAGATCGCAGGTAAGGGTGATGCAAACTTTGCCATCACACCTTGCCAACGACACCTGGCCCTGAAACAGAGATGTCCAAGTCATTAGCATGTGCAGCTTCTAAGGCTTTGCACTCCCAACTTGGACAGAATGCTACATTAATAGGACAAGTGACAGTCACAGAAAATGGATTTCATTTTAAGAGAGCAGCATTCAGAAAGTTACAATATATATCAAAAGCTACAAGAAAAATGACTGCTGCAGTACTAATGCAAAGAGCCAGGTTCCCAAGACCAATCCTGCCAAACCAAACCAGTGGCAGGCCAAGGCAGCTCTGCAAATTCATCAGCTGCAACGCAGAACAAAGTACTTCTCATTTCCATGTCCTTTTTGTTCAGATCTCTCAAACCAGTAACATTAATTCACACATCAGGACACCCTTTAATTTGTTGGCTGTAGTGACTTGTTCTCGATAAGTTTCATACTGGTCATATTAAAAATATGACGACTGTATCTAGAGCGTCATTGGAAATAGAACTTGCATATTGCTGAAGAGAAACATACCCAATGGACCCTTTGGTGCTGTTTGCCCGGACACACGTCACTATGATACAGTCTTTCTCTCGTCCCTGGAACGCATCCACTGTGTCCACTTCTCCTGGGCTGTTGAAGAAAGAATTAGCAAGCCATAAAATTAGGAGAAGTTGAATTTTTAAGCAACACACTGACACAAATGGCCTAAACACCACCCTTAACAACCACCTGTCAAAACAAGCGAGGGTAAATTTGTTTCAGTGTACAAGCCTAAAGCTATATTTACTTTTCTGAGGCTAGCATCATTACTGAAAAGCTGTTTGGGTCCATGTAGCTTAGACTTTTAGGTTTTCTTTTAAATTAACTTTATTCGGAGCAGCAATATAATCAAAGCATGTATAAAAGTAAGAAATGGTACAGCGAGTCCACGCCTCCTTTAAGCAAAAGGCTTGCGTGTCCCCTTTAAATGACTAAGTACAGATTTTTACTAGTACAGAAACAAGTTTTAGAGATTTTGCCATTATTTCAAGACGACAAATAAATGACTAATGAGCAAGAGTCAAGTCCCATTTGAAAACCCATGGTTTCTTTACCTGTTATTCCTATACACTCTGTCCAGCTGTTCTTGAATTTTCTTTTTCTGTGCGCTGTAAGGGGTAATTATTCCAATGCGACGAAGACCCAGATCCTTTCTTTTTTCTTTAATTGTTCTAATTAATTCCATCACCAGCTTCACTTCCTGAGGATTACTAAAAGAGCTGAACAAGACACAATGGAAACGTTACAGAAATACATTTGGTGGCTCTTTCGAATTCAGCCCAATTTGTAGGGGGATTGATAGTCCAAGTGCCTGTCGTGAACTTTTGCAGCCTCCTTTGTATGGAGGCTCAAAGAACTTTGCAAACAGGCCTTGATGAGGGGCTCAGACATTCCCTTAGAACTGCACAGCTTTGCTTTCCTTACAGAACAGGCAAAGGGGAGGACAGAGCTGCCACCTTCTGGCATTGCCTCAGCAAGCAGCTGCAAAAAGAAAGTCACTGATAAAGAAAATATATTAAAAATAATAATAAATCAGGAACTCCAAAACTGTTCCTAGAGTTAGCAGAGACTGTAGGCACTCACTGGCATCTAACAGACAGTCAAACCAGGATTAAAATTGGTTTCAGACTAAAAAACCCACCCCACAAACAAAAGCAGTTAATGCTTGCTTTTTTGTAAAATTCAATCAAGTTGAAAACACAGTTCTGGTTACTTAAAGCATATTGGGAACAATAGAAGAGAGAAGACAACTCTTCTGCAAGTCATTAATTTTCAGCAAATGTAAAGTTTGGCTGAGTAGAACGCAGGACTTACTCATTGTCTCGCTCCTCACGACCATCTCCTACATCAAAAATAAGGTAAGGCTGGAATGGCCACTCCGAGGAACATCTGTTCTCTTCTGTTGCTCTGTAAATAACATTTTTATCACTAGGTAATCATACAAGAATTCTATGAACAGGTACTTCATTTATTTACACCATGGTTATCAAATACAAGCAACTTTCAGCTTTTTTTTCAGAGCCCATAACTTTCACTGCTGCCTGCATATGCTGAGGCCTGAAAATGAACTCCAAGCAATAAATATGCTCAATTTAATTGATCTAATTAACTCACATATCACAGCCAGCACTAACAAGAGATGGAATGCACAGTTTCTCCCATTGTCTTCCCCCACACAACCTCAAGAACTTCTGGACTCAAAGGAAGATCCTGCTATGAAGAGTTTTCTTTGAAATAACCCCTGCTCAGAAAGGGGAGCAGGGAGCTACTCACTTGTCAGTCTTTAGAGTCCTGCCGTAAACGTAATTGGATGGGAAAAGGCAGATGTCGGGGTGCATCCTGTACTGCACAGTCAGCTGCACAACCGGGAGGCTTCGTAAAACGTTGTTCTGCACTTGCTGCTCCAGGTGTTGGTGCAGACGAGCCATCAAGGAGTGATCGTAGCCGTAATCCTGAGCTTTCTGCCAGAGGGCAAACAGGGGACTGACTTAGGGGAATTAGGTCCCAAATTAACAACAGGAATTTGCTGTACTATTTGGTATTTTCTTGTAAACTTCTAAATCGCTGACAAAATGACAACTACTTGCACTTCATTTTTCTGTGTTAGCCTTATTACTTCAGTAAGTATCAGCTGCAGAAATCTGATTTTTTTGTCAGTGCAGTCTTCAGCAAGACAACTTTCCTTTGTGAGTCGCAACATAGTAAAAATTTAACATCAACAATAATGAAATGAAGAGCCTCCAGGTGGGATCTCGTTAAACAAGCACACAGCCTCCAAATAATTTAACCTGTAGAGAAGCCAGTCTGTTTTCTCTCCTTTATCAGATGCTTAAAAGAGGCCTTACTGTTGGATACAAGTGCTCCTATATGTTCACATCTGTAGGGTGAGGAAGACCCCACACAAACACACAGTCTTCATCATCTGTTCCTTAAGGAATGTGACACTGACTGAAGCTCACCTGATGAAACACCAGAGCCTGTTGCAACGCAACATCCACAAACCAAGCGCCGAGTTGCACTGAAGTTTGTGTTGCCACAGTTATTCCGAATGGTGCATGAAATCAGCTCCAGGCTGTGCCAGGAGAGTTTCTACAGGTTGTGCTCACACACCTGCATGAGCTTTATTCACCCAGTAATGATGTGGTCTCCACATAACAGAGACTAAACTTGGCAGGGCAAAAATAATTATCTGATACACATCATGATCTGACATTGAAACACCTTTTTTCATTTTATACATGTTTTCTATAGTCGTCTTATGCTATACAGCATGAAAAAAATACAGTTTGGATACTTACTACTGATTTCACAGTAGGAGGGAGCTGTCTGGGATCTCCAACAAGGACAAGTTTATTACAGCGATGGATCAGTGGAATCAGCGTTTCAACCTCACAGGACTGCCCTGCCTTTGGGAAATGCAAACGGGACACAAAGCAGAAGTTATAAACAAAAGAGTGGAGGGACGTATGTTAAATTTCCTGTAACAGAGCCAGAATAACTCAGAAATGCTTTTTGAGGCTTAAAAAAAAATAAAGGAGAGGAAAATAACTATTTTTACCTAATAAAAAACCCCAAATGTATTTTTCTTTTATTATTAAATACATAAAGCTCTCTCCGAATAGACAGAAATATAAGCCAACCATCTGGACACCTCTAAAGCAAGAACCACACTGCAGCCATGATTTTTAAGTAAAAGCCATCTGCCATTAAAGCACCAAACAAGTCAGAAAAAAGAAGCAATTTCTTCTTATGGCTCTAAATGGCAGGACAGGCTTGTTATCAAGTAAAAGGTGGGACAGGACAGTCAACCCACCATGTTACACCAGCAGCCAAACAATCACAGGTAGCTTAAGCGGGGAACAAGGCAGAACGTGAACGGTGGAACAGCCTGTAGTTCTAAACAGCTTTCCTGACCTCGTCCACAATGACACAGCTGAAAGGATCAAGTCGCTGTCGTGCAAAAGTGGATTCCAGCAGCCCTCCTCCGCTGGTGCTCAGCGTGCAGCAGATGATGTCTGCCTGCAGGATGATGTCCGCCTGCACCTTCTGAGAGTGGCCCCGAACCTGCAAAGTACAACAGGACACCGTGACTCCTCTTCCCTTTTCATTTTCTTGAACCACCTCAGAGCAGTTTCTAACTGCCTGGACAGTTCTAACAGCCAAACAGGTCGAGCGTAATGCAGCAACCCAACGAAACCATCTCTATTACAAATGGAAGTTGCAACTTGGCTTAATCGAAGTGTTACTCTCGCTTTAAATGTTGAGGTGGCAAGCTGGAAAGAAGTATCACTCTCAATCTAGACACATAATCGCCAGCAAAGTTTAGCCTGCCATCAGGTTTGTGACTCCAAACCTCCGTGACCACTAAGTCTGCAAATATTTGTTGAAGTTGAACCTTCATCTCATGGTTTGTGCTACTCAGCCTTAATTACCAGTGTTGCTATCAGAGCCTATTTCCATTTTCAAACCTCTCTCTTCCTACACACATAAATTCTTCCAGCTGATTTACTTAAAAACATTTTAAAGCACTTCAGTCCCAGCAGGACTGTAAGGGCCACAAAAGTGGTGATGAAGATACATCCTAGAACATGAGGACATGCACATTTCTATTATCTTCTTTGCTAAATATACATTTCATTTAAAATTAACTATAAAAGTTAATGTTCCCAGTCTTTTCTTCTTTTGCAATATGTAGCCAGAGCACACCTGGATGGCACAGCAGGCTGGCCATAACTGACTCAGTTTATGAGCTTTATCTGCTTAGCTACTGTTGTATAAATACTCTCAGCCACATCAAAACCAAATCACCACAATTAAAGGATACCAAGTATATAAACAGATTAGCCAAGGCTTATTAAAGATAAATTCCTACCTCCTTTATTTGAGAAGCAAGTTGTTGTCTCTCCTTTGCAAGTCTGGAAATTTCATCAGCCAACATCTGACTCTATATTGAAGGGATGTAGAAACGACATAAATATCAGCAATAATTAACACATATTTCCCATATACTCTTTTTCCTCTCATACTCTAATTCACTTCCTAAACATTTAAACTTGTTCAGACCGTCTCCTAATATGCAAGAAGCAGCACGACTGACTTGCTGAAAATACCAGTATAAATAGATTAAAAAACAATTCTGATGTAAAGTTCCTCGTTCCCTTTCACGGCGCTAACTAACACTTCCATTAATTAAACAAGGAGGTGAATTAACAGTTACTGCTCTGAGACAGCATTAAAAAGTTCTTTACTCTTTGGATTCAGTTATGAAAACCAAAAAAAACCCCAAATCACAACAAACCACCACACAAACAGGATTAAAAGTACTATTTTCTTCCTACCTCCCTCTTCTCACATCTGTCCCTGGCACGCTGACGAGACAACCGGTCCAGCTCTTGATCCAGAGCTGCTTTTTTCTTCTGAATATCCTGGTCACAGTCAGCTGGCCTTCGTTCTATAATAAAACAAAGGAAAAATCGAACAAGTATGTTACAATAACACTTGCTCTCAGTCGTGAACCTTCAGTTATTAAGAACAAATGGACAAACTCATCTTTTGTTGCATTTTGCCTTTTTCTATTGAGGTCTTATCTTGTAAAATGAAGAAAATGAGACTTGGTTCCAGTTGTAGATCTCAAGTGCTGCACAGCCACATTGCTTAAAAATGATGGCTTTAAGCTACATTTATTATAATTTCTTTAAAAACAAACAAACTAGAAGTTATCTCGCTTGTTTCTTTGGCTTTGCTTAGATTTTAGGCCACATCCAAGCTGTGGTTAGGCCACATTCACGTTGTGGTCAATGGGGCAGAGTCCAGTTAGAGGCCTGTATTTAGTGCAGTGCCTCAGGGGTCAGTACTGGGGCCTATATTATTCGATATATTCATCAATGATTTGGATGAGGGAATAGAGTGACTATCAGCCAGTTTGCCAATGACACCAAGCTGGGAGGAGTGGCTGACACTGGAAGCTGTGCTGCCATCCAGAGACCTGGACAGGCTGAAGAGTTGGGCAGGGAATTGGACTGCATGAGCTTTCGAGGTCCCTTCCAATCCCTGACATTCTGTGATTCTGTGACACTTTCCCACTGCGACTGAGAACAACAATGCTTATGAAGCACGGTTGCAGAAAAATCTTTACCAGATCTTCTCTCTTAAAGGACACAATCGGAAGCGTGAAACGTCACCAAGCTCCTAAAGAATACTGGAGAAAAGTCTGATTTGCGTGTTACTTACTCATTCTGTGTTCAACTTGCTTATCCAGGCTGAATCCCCGGACTTCACTGTTGATCGCTTTTTCAGCACCAAGTCGCACTAATTTGATATCACCACAATTTCCTGTTTACAAAAGCAGAGTCAAAATATTTTCAGATTGCTCCAACCACCTCTGCGCTTTGGTACGAGAGAAAAAAAATAGACATCATAGATATCAAATAAGGCTTTTCCTTTTCTGTTTATGGGGTTTGCAAAGCCAAACTTATTTTTAAAAACCATAATACATCTTTCAGAAAAGCATATTAAAATTAATAACAGTATGAGAATGTACCAGTCACGTTCTGCAAGAGAAAAATGCTACTTAGAGTAGCATACGAGTATTATATGTAATCAACTGTTCCAGTTTCTCCTTCAGGCTTTGTCTATTTAACACATAAACAGAATTTAAAAATAAACCATACCTAAAGGCTCCTGTTTGTTTTGGCATTTTCCCTTAAATGCAACGATGATCTTTTTCATGAGTTCATCGACAGCAGCATTTGATGGTGCACAAACTAGAAAACGGTTTGGCTTCATCTTGGAATTTGTTTTTTGAGTTGCCTTCTCATTCCTAGTGTTCTGTAGATTAATTAACAATAAACCAAAACAGGCTCTTTAAATTGTTTTCATCGGTGATTTAAAAACCAGACTGTACACCCATCTTAATCAACATGCAGAGTACGGGGACGATTGCACTTCAATATCTCTCAAGACGTGCCTTACATGAGTAACAAGTTGTCAAATGTATTAATACTATTTGCATAAATTTCCCTACTTGAAAAATCTACTGGATACTAATATGAAAACCATTAAATGGGGCAGGCCAAATAACATTCTTTAGTATTTCAAAATATTAAGGACTTTTAATGTAACAATGTTACATTCAAACACATAGCAATGTGTTTCAATTGTGCATGTTTTATTGATTTTACTTTTAAGTTCCGTAGATAAGTGTTTTCCAAGATGCCCAAAAGGTATTATCTCCACCTTTACACCCTACGCAGTACAGATTTAATCAAGTAAGCTTAACGAATTACACCCCCGGTTATTACCGATGCTACACTTCCATTTAGTTTAAGCTATCACTGACTTCCACCGGGACACCAAACACCAGCGCGTGACGATCACATCCCGTTCTCTTACTTCTTTCAGAACCCGAGACAGAAGCCCAACAATAGTTTTTGATTTCCCTGTTCCGGGTGGTCCGTGGATGAGGCAGATCTTGGGAAGCCCTGGATGTTGCTTTACCATGGCATAAGCTGTCTCAATGGCTCTCTTTTGATCTTCATTGTATTCGTTCATATCCGATGCCTGAAGGGACAGAGGAAAAAATAATTACTTAATGTTGATCAAACATTCTATGTTCATTGTAGATACTTTCAGAACGTCCCCCATCCCTCCAGCTAAAAGGCAAAAACTTGAAGGGCATGGAAGCTTTTGATTCTAGGTTTGCCTTAGACGCACACCTGATCCTGACTTGAAAGCTGTAACAAAGGTTTGTTTACACACCTTGGTGTTACACTGTGTTTGTCATGCTATGTCTTGTATTTCCCGAACAGACACATTCCCAGTAAGGAAAAGAAACGGAAAGCTGCTTGAAGTGCGTTACTAGGATCTGTATCAACACAGCAGAAACACCCAAGCAAACAAAGACTCCTTTCTACCCACACAGTCATCCAACTCTGAAAAGCCCAGTGCCTCAGTGCTTCTGAAACTTCTCTGTTTGCACTTTATCATCTCAGAAAAACAGTGCGCAAAACCAGTTTCACAAAACTCATGAGATCCAAATGCCCACTTTGTCATTCCTAAATCGCTTCGATCTGCAGGACTTACAGCATTTTCTGAAGCCACAAGCAAATCTCTGGGACAGAAGTCATTGTAACTTGGATTTATGATAGGTTTGGCCAGGGGACTCCTGTTCAACAGTAGTAAACCTTTGAACTTTCGGCGCGTGGTCACCAGGGAGCCAACCACCACACACTTCACTTGTGTATTTAGGAAGGGTGACAAATTGCCTCGAGTTTGGACAGAAAGATGACAGGCAGTATGGTGCTCCTGTTGTCCTATTAAAAGGGGGTTGGGAGAGAAGAAAAATGACAATTTGTTAATTCCAAGAACATCCAAATTGTTAACTGAAAGATATTCAAACAGATCACTCAAAGAATTCACCAGAACCAGGTGCTGCCTTTTATTAAGGAGCCAACACCTAATTCTTGCAAAAAACTCAACCCCCTTCCCCTGTACCCTCCCTCCCCCAAAAAATACCCTCAGTGCTCTGCAAAACAACTCAGAGCACTGATTTAATCAGGCAACACTAATCTTGATACTTAGTAATCCTGGCAATTCACAACTTCAAAGTAGCATTTCTGCTACCAAGAAGAATCCCACTTCTGTTTCAACCCCATTTACTTACTAGATAAACAGCCAGATGCACGAGAAAATCGTGTCACTAACCCCACGTGACTCACTATAACGTCGTCCATCTCACTTTCTTCCCTAAAGGTGTCTTTTCTGTTTTGGACCACCAGAAAGATTAAGTCATCCTCCTTTGGATGCAGCTGCTTTGCCAAATCGCTTTCTTGAAAATGAGCTACCCAAAACACATGTTACAATTAGAATATTAAAAGGAAAGCGGTTACAATTACTTTCTGACCACAGAAATACAATTAACATATTGCATATACACCAGTAATTCCCATCTATTTACCTCTAAAGCCATTAAAAGCTACAGCAAAAGACTAAGAAGAGTTAAGTCCATCCTGCAGCCCTAACCCTGAACATAGCACTCTAAAAAAAAGCACTCTAAAAAAATAAACCAAGGAAGTAAAGGACTCTCTTATTTATCCAAAAGCAGCTGACACAAAATCACAAATGAGTGAGATGGAAAATATTCCAACAGCAATCAAATAACTTTTTGCACTGAACACTTAAGGCATGAATTCCCTGCAAAATACACATTTCTGTTACATGAATTCTGGAAAACAACAAATTCAAAATCCTTTCTGTATTTAAAAGGTAGAATTTTTTAAATTTACTTAAGTGCTAGCTCATTACAAGGCATTGTCTACTTGAAAATGAGAAGAGGACCTTCTTAAAAAGACCCCACAACCTCTTACCTGTAAAATCTGCTCTATTCAAGTCAGCACAGAAGTTCTGTAACCAGAAGCAGTAACTCCTCTCTCTTACTCTCTGGTTTTCTATCCACTCTTGTACCAGCTACATGTTGGAAAGTAAAAGCTAAATAAAAATACTTTGAACGGTTTAGCGTATCAAAAGAATAGCTTATCAAGACTCAAAGGAGCAGAAATAACAGCTAACAGAATGTCAAGTACAAGAAAACAATGAGTCTGACCCATTTCTTCTTTTAACACATGCAGACATCATATAGAAACACACACACAGGGCAAAGGAAAGTGCTGTTTCTATTTCAAGCTTTATACGCTTAAAGAAAGAGGAACCACCTCTTTTTCCCCTCCTATTGTGGATGGGCAGCCAAAAAAACCCAAAGCTTCACTGAGATCACTTAGGGGCAGTCAACACAGCTTCACCAAGGGGAACTTGTGCTTGACCAACCTCATTGACTTTTATGAGGACATAACAAGATGGATGGATGATGGCAGAGTGGTGGACGTGATCTCCCTTGACTTGAGTAAGGCATTTGAGACAGTCTCCCACAGCATCCTCACAGCTAAACTGAGGGAGTGCAGGCTGGATGGGCGGGTAGTGAGCTGGACTGTAACCTCATCTGGGTGTTCCTGCTCCGGCGGGGGGACTGGACTGGATGAGCTTTTGAGGTCCCTTCCAATCCCTGAATATTCTGTGATTCTGTCAGATGAATAACACTGACAGCCCTCAATCTTCAACATAAATGTCTAGATTCTTCCCCCCAAATCAGATGTGTATCTGAACATTTTTCAGAAGGTAAACAGAGGTCATAAAATAGTTTTTAATCTCTTGGTGGGGTTTACTAAGCTTGATGAAAACAAAGAAGCAGATAGCTACTTACCGTTTCAAAGGCATTTAGCATCATCAAGGGGAAAAATGTATTAAAATAGTCAGTGTATCCCTGAAACTGGACAGGAACAGGGGCCACTACAGACTGCAGGAGGTGAACTGGAGGTCCAAACTGGCTGCAGCTGGCAAACATGTCGTAAGTCCACTGTAGGACTTGATTAACAAAAACACTGTGATCAAGCTGCCGAGCAGCAGGATAGGAATAAGACGCCTCTCGGACAGGCCTCCTGGAAACATTTGAAGCGTTGTCGTTCTGTCTATTTTGTGGCTGGAGAACGTTATTACAAATACGGGGTTGAGGTACATTACTAGAACTCGGAGCTGCGCAGGTTTGATTTCCCGTGGGCACAGCCCTCACATTTGGCGGCCTGACCGCCGCTGCTTTTGCTATGTTCACTTTGCTTTTTGAAGCTGGTGGCAGCTTTTGGACGTCTTCGAGATCCCTGCTGAAGGCTGCGTTCCGCGAAGAACTCGCCGAGCTGAAAATTTTGGTAGTGGACGGCTTTCTTGTTTTAGAAGGTGGCGGGATAGAAGGTTTGGCAAACAAGTGATCTGCATCCGAGCTGGCGGCTGAATGCTTGCTGCAGTGCTCTCCTGGTTCTTCCACTTTTTCCATACAGTCTTTGTACTTACATTTCACAATAGCTGAGGATTCATTCTGCTGAGGGCTTTCAGCAGTATCCATTTCCTCTGGGTTTTTACTATCTACAGTAGTATCTTTAACACTTTCCTCCTGAGAGCATAATTCCATATCCACAGGATCTAACTGAGTTAGAAACAGATCACCGTCATCATCATCTTCACTGCTTTCGTTTGGTTTACCTCCACTTTCTTTTGTAATTGTCTTCTCACACTCAGGCTGGACAATGGAACCTCTTCCTGAAGGTTCATCTTTTGCTGCACTTGTTGAGGATGATAAAGAGAGACCTGAATCCATCAGTACCGGAGGAACCATCGTACTGTCACCGTCTGACTTTCTGTTTGGGTCCGAAGAACCAGGCAGTTCAGAGACACTCGTCTGCTCCTCCACAGCAAGGCTTTCCAATTTTCTCTCACTGGCAGAGGGACAAACAGTCTCCTCATTTCTTTTCCCTCTTTGGTTTTCAACATATCGCCATTCAAAACTCTGAGGCTTTTGTTTCACAGAGTCTGCATCCCCTTTGCCGATTTTTTTGTTCCTGCTCTCAGAACTTCCTGCGCGATTTTTCACTCTGGCACTACTTTGGGGCCTTGTCTGCCTTAAAAACTGAACCTCCCGGGAGGCTAACATGTTTTTATTATGCTTCGCAGACAATTTCTGTTTCTGCGCACCTCCGACTCTCCCCGCAGCTTTACCATGGCTGCGCAGCTGAGCTATGCAGTCTAAAGAGCGCTGGGATAATTCAACCGCTTTGCGAGGCCCCTTCTTCAGACCATGGTTTTCTGCAGCTGACTCTGGTGTAGGACACGGCCGAACTTTCTTGGGAGGAACCACAGCAGGCATCGACCTGCCAGGCTGAGAATTTTTTGACATACTTTGTAGTTTTTTACTTTGAACTGTTTTAGGAACAGAACGTTTTTTAGGACTTCTCTGAATATTTCTTGCTACCTTAGATTTTCTTATATTCTGCTGTGGGCTTGTGCTATTTTTCTTATAGGCCAGCTTTGAAGCTAACGTCATCTTTGATGTAGATGGTCTGGGCTCAGTCAATTTTGAGCCCTGGGTGAAGTCTTTAGCAACAGCATCTTTGTCTGCAAAATTCTCCAGTTGATCTTTCGCACTTTCCTTACTAACAGATTCTTGCCCTGTGGAATCAGTGGCTCTTTTTGTATTACCAGCTTCCTTCTGATGAGAAGTATTTTCTATCTGCTTTTCTATCAAGTTTGCTTCTTCTTCCATGGTATCATCACTTATGTAATCCATATCGTAACCCCATTCATTTGTGTGATCATTCAGTAAGTCACCTGGATTACTATCGGCTGCTGATGATTCACAATCTGGTTTATACTCCCGAGTTGTTTCCGTACTATAGTCTTGAGTTGCTTCCATTGCTTGAGTATCTTGCCAAACCGAAAAGACATCATCTTCTGTTTCAAATTCAAAGTACTGAGACTCACAGCCTTCCAGTGACAAGGGAGAGCTTGGTACCTCAGGTTCTGTTTTGATACCACTATCAGAAACACAGCTGGAAGTTGAAGGCTGCTTTTCAGGACACACATTTGCATTCATTTTTCTTGTTTCCTCCTTATCTGCCACACTTTTTTCTTCATCAGAAGAGTCTGAAATTGTAATGATTTGATCGTCAAGGCGATCTGCATCACAGGGAGACTTGGTACGCTGGTCACTGGAAGACCTTACAGCACCTTTCACCTTCCTTTTAATATCACATACGTTATGATGTACTGAGCTTTCTTGGCTTGAATCAAAGGAAAAATTGACACTTTTGGCATATGCAGCTAAAGATAGTTTACTGAGATCTCTGTCAATCTGGGAGTCTGTCAAAGTATTATCTTCAGAAACCACCTTCACAAAATCCTCCTCTTTCTTCACCACTGAATTGTTTCCCCTCTTGAAATATTCTGAAAATTTGAGCAACGTGTCACTGGATTCACACTTCAGCGTGAGTGGTCTGATCTGAGAGGCAGGGCTGGGGACATCCCGCTTGTTTTCAGAAGTAGATGGAACACAATTATTTGCCCAAGTTTTATCCATACAGAATGTATTTGAAATTTGACCTTTGCAGACAGGTTTAACCAAGTCATTTAGATTAGGCTGTTCCTGGTCTGAAGTTTCTATGTTGGAGTCTTGCTTAAACACAGACTTCAACAATGAACTTGATTTTTCTTCAGTGGACACTTTTTTTTGTAAGGTGTCACTAATCCCTGAACGCAAATTCCTGTTATCTTCATTTGCCCACATACCAGGTTCACTTTTAGAGGAGCCAGGGCACTCTAGTGGTGTTTCTTTAGTGGGGACCAGTCTGGACTGAAAAGCACCGTTGACACTTTTCTCCCGTGTACTTTCACAACTCCCTGAAGAGGGAGTATCAACGGGGATTGCATTTTTACCCACAGCGTTCACTCCCTGATGTTTCTGACAATCTTTGCTTGTACACAGATGGTCAGTGCAAAACTTCGGTTGTTCTACCTCTGCTTTTGTTGCTGAAGTGCAGTTTTGCAAGTCATGCGGCTTTGCTAGCAACAGTAACTTTGAGGACCATCCAGTTTTCTGTAACTTGCTTTTCAAATTTGTGAGCCTATGTGCATCTACTTTAAACTTTGAGGAGGAACTGGAGGACATGTTGCTTTCCTTTACATCTGAACAGTAAATGTGTTCTGGAGAACCAAGACGAGTTGGAGTAACCAGAGGCATTGGTGTTTTGGGTCCTGCTTCACATTTGTTTTCCAGCTCCCTGCCTCTTCTGAAATCTGAAGGCTGGGCATTTGAATTGAAGCACTGATTGTCTGTATCGCATTTCCCTGCCACAAGATTGTTGTTCCTATTTTCCTGAATTGCCCCACATACTTTTGTTGCCAAAGAGTTCTGTGGAAAGACATATTCCTGATTTGTCGAGTCACCAGGTTCCTTTTTAATATTCATCCAGAGGTCTCCTGTCAATGTCCGAGTTGTCGAACTTTTGGATGCATCTCTACATTCCTCTTCCCAAGTGCTCTGTCTTCTAGTGAAAGGGTTCTCTTGACAACCTTCATCTCCACCTTCCTTCAATACGTCTGCAAACGGTGACCCAGGCTCACCCCCACCATGCACACCCTTCTCTTGCTTTACAGAAACGGCAGGCGGAGTTGCAGAGTTCGCATTGTTTCCTGTAGACACAGGGGAATTTGAAGGTCTGTCCTTTAGATTTCTTATAACTTGCTTTAAACACGTATGTAACTCCTGGGTTTCCTGGATGTTCAGCTGCCAACCTAAAGAGAGATTTCCTCGCAGAAAAAGATTGAGTTTGTCTAGGTAATGCTTGCAAAGGGCATTCTGCCCAATTTGGTAGCCTTGTCTAAGAAGGCTGCGTATCAGCTGCACGCAGGCATGCTGCACAGAGCTGGAAGCTTGTGAAGATACTGCTGAACTCCTCACGCAGGGTCCAGACGCCTTCTCAGTGCACCGTGTAAATGCTACAGCTGGGAGCTTCGCACAACTCACCACTGCTTCCACCCATTTCCGGGAGCTAATCCATAGCAAATGCAGGCACCTCTTATTGCGATGCAGCTCAATAATCGACACCAAGATGAGGAGGAAAAATTCAGAGACTTTGTCGCACTGCTGGATTCTTTCATTGAGAATACCTGTGATTTCTGAGCAGAGGTAGTGAATGACCTCTCCTATATATGCTATGCCCAAGTCCTTGAGATCCATAAGTGACTGAACAAAAGGGATGAACCACAGAAACGTGCTGTCGTGGACACGCATGTCTCTGCCGATATCAGACTGAAGCACGTTAGCCAGCGTTTGCATTTCTTCATACATGTTGGGGCAGTAGTCTGGACAAATGGCCGTCTTCCACCCAGCATCCTGAAAAACAAATTCACCACGCGTCACCCTCATTGTGCACATCTGTACAGTTCAATCTGCCTGTATTTTTTTTTCCCAGCCATAAAGGTTACTTTCTTTCAAATATATGTTGATTAATTTATAGCATCTCTTATATACTAATAAGTCAAAATCTAAATTAAAAAAACCGCTAAAGATAAAGATCAAACTAACACACACAAGGAACTCATTTCCTAAAATGTAACCTATGAAACAAGCGCAAAGTAATACTTCTTTTAAACTCATTGTGAAGCCCTCTAAAGGTGTTGTTACGCTGACAGAATTGAACCTCAGATAATCAAATACACATTTAAAGCCTTTAAAAGACATTTCATAAATACAATGCACCAATATCAAGAGAACACCCTCATAAATGTTTCCTCTGCTTTATAACAAGAAAAAAAAAACGGTGCCATATTGGAGCATGGTCTAACATTTCAAAGTACATCAATTAATCCATAGTGAATATATTAGTTTAGAATACTGAGAAACAAAAAGTAAAATACAATAACTCAATAAGCAGCTTCCCTCTTAAATTGATTTCACAGTTTTCGTTGAGGTACCAATGTTTGTTTCAATGTACGAATTCTTCAGCTTTAATACCATCTCTGCCTAATTCACAAACACAATCTTCTTTCCTCTACAGCCTGAAAGTACCAGGTAAACAAGAAGGGATCAGACCGGCTGCTACTTAAGGCACCCAACAGTGACATACGTTTTTTCTTTACAACAGTACTAGTAGAAACAAAAGATCTTCCCCTCCGTATTTTATAGATGGTTTAAAATGTAGTCTGATGACTGCACGACACTGTCAAAGAACAGGGAAATAAAATATTTTTAAATACCTTTTGAGGCCTTTCTGTGTTATAATTATACACAATCTGACTGCAGGTCTCCATGCCATCATTGTAGTCTGACTCTGGTTCAGATTTTGTCCTAAAAAGAAAATACAAATCATTATAGAATCCACACAGATACCTGAAACTGTAAGAAAGCCAACTGGCTGAGACACAGATTGCACTTTTTAGACCCTAACCATGTGACTATTAGAACTTATTAGTGGTAAAAACATCCCTATGAAAAGATTCTATATTTAAAAGTGTAAAGCTTGTTCTATCCTACTCCTAAGAGGAGGGGAGGAAAGCGACTGCCTCTGGAAAAGGAGCTTTCTACTAAGTTATGGATTTGACCACCTAGAACAAACACCCCGAAAAATTCCATTTTCTTTGAATTGTCCTACCTGGTGTTAAAATCATAAAACCATTCCAGTGTCTTAATAAAACTGACCTCTTAAAGCTACTGCGTATATTGTTTATTTCGTTGTTGTAGCTCACACTGTTGATAATGGTTTGAAAGGCCTGAACAGGATCAATAAGCTGACCCCACACTTTAGATCCGAGCTGATCCAAAATAACCATGAAACAATGGAGCGCTGGCCAGAAGGGGTCAGTGGAATCATCTGCAACACAACAGCAATATTGGGGAGAGGTGAAATGCAAGAGTCCTGCACATTCTTAGATTAAGCTGAAATTGAAAGTAATTGGTTTTCATTGTCTTGTCTTAAATACTAATACGTTTTCTAGTAAGTTGTGACTATACTTTTTAACACAGAAAAAGGATTAAAAAAGTCATCCTCACTTAACAGTACAGTGATATGCACATTCCCATACAACCTACACATTAAATGAAGACAGTATGGTAGATATTATAGATTTGTCCTCTCAAAACCTCTATAAGCCAGCCTTATGCAAAGCACCGCCATCCCTTCTCCACTGAAGAGTTCGCTTCTGTCCTTTTTCAGTATCTGTCGGTATCGCCCAAATATTGTGCAATACTGGCCCATCTTCCAGAAGATAAATAAGCCCCAGTTCAAATCAACTCAGCATTACACTACTAAGAACATATTCAATTAAACAAGGAAGTGCAATAAAGATTAAAAATAGCCTATGAACTGTCTTAATCTCAGTATTAAAATTAGTTACCAGCTGTTTCTTTCTCCATGGTGTGAAGTATAGTCTGCATGAAATCATTTTGTTTGTCTGGGCCCAGTAACAAGGAGTCCATAGCTTGTTCTTCCAGCACTGTTAGCAACATGCAAATCCCTATAAAATATAATAAAGAAGCAACCTGTCCATACATCTGTAAAATCTGTCCTACTTCTGACCAAATCAAGGACCATTTTCCAAATGCCATTACCAGTGAAACACTTGACCAAAGAGATGGGTAGCAAGATGAAACTAATTAAACAGTTATGCGACGTTCAGTTTTCCTGTTTGACATACCCCAAAATAAACAGCACCCATGAAATAGCAGAGCTCTGACCTGAAAGAAGTTCTTAAAAGGAAGAGACTACATGTGCAGGTTCATTTCTGACCATAAATACTCACCTAGCCAATAGTTCTTGTAGTTTGCAGTATCATACAAATGGGACGGCAGAAGGATGAGTTTCCCCTTTTCAACCATTGAAGAGCTGTAAATATCTGGACTCTCAAAAAGCCCAAGCTCAATAACTTTGAACAGGCACGTCAGCACTTCCTGCAAGTCATAGTAATCATCCCTGTCAACCTTCCCTAAATTCCTTGCTGTTAGGATGGCCCATCGACGAATCTAAGGATAGAAACAAAGAAAATAATACATTAAGAACAAATAAAGTCACAATGCTGTAAGATTAGGAATCATTGCTGCTACAAACAGGACAGTAATGTATACAAATAAAACTCCTTACAATTAAAAATCTGTTTTAGAGGAACAGAAAAAGTAACTTACCACTTCATTGGGGTGTACCAAAAACAGATAAATTCCTGGATATTTCTCAAAGACCTGAAAGGAGCTGTGACTTTGTTCCATTCTACAGAGCACTTCCACACACAGCTCACCTACAAGGACAAACACACTTAAAGACTAATTTATATGCTCACAAAACAAAAAGCATCAAAATAAATATTTTATATTTATTAGCATATATTTATGTATATTAGCATCAAAATAAATATTTTACTTATATACATACACACTGATACTTCAGTTCAACTACTATTAGCTGTTATTTTCACCTCCTTCAGTAGAAACAACACTGTGCCCTTCCAAGTGTAGACGATAGGATACGTACTGACTTTCTCATGAAGCAGCAGATACGGGTATTTCAGTATTTCTAGAAGGGGCACTCGCAGGTTATTCTCAAAATCCGGGCCCAAATAACCAGACAGCTGTGTTTCTCCGTTCTCATCCACTATAAACAATTCATCATCTTCCGCAACTTCTTCTTGCACGGATTTCTCCATGTGGGCCACAAGACGGGAGGTTTCCAAGTCCCACAAGACCTATTCAGTGGGGAAAAACAACTGATCAGAATGTATTTGTGAAGGAGTGATTAAGGACATTTTTTAAGGGTCCTCTTGTTTTACGATCGGCTCTTTGCAACTCAATATAATAAAAGCAGACAGTTAAAGTGCAACATGCCCTATTCCCAAAAACCAGTAAAATTCAACCCCTGCCCAAAACTCCCCCCTTGACCACAGAAGTCTCTTCTGAAGTTTTCCTTCAGTTCCGAGTCTTCTCGCTCAGAAACAGGCAGGAGCCAAATCTCTTAATTACCTCATGCAAATTCGGCAATTTTTCCCTTGCTTTGTGGTACTCGACCACACAGTCCAGACAGTA
Organism: Streptopelia decaocto; assembly: GCF_964273445.1. Lineage (NCBI taxonomy): Eukaryota > Metazoa > Chordata > Aves > Columbiformes > Columbidae > Streptopelia > Streptopelia decaocto. Next base: position 8,136,595 of record NC_138672.1, read on the forward strand.
GCAGAGATCATCGTTGGATCCTTCAAAATCTTCCGGGGACAGCTGTTGAGAAGCATAGCTCTTGAGGAACTCGGTGGCGTCAGGACCACTCGGCGTACACCATTGGCATGTGCTCATTCTGCGGATAGACAGAAGGAGGAGTTAACAGAAGCCTCAAAACTGAAAGTGGCAAAATATCTCCTTTCAGCCACAACAGTACCTAGTGCTGAAGTGTGATGAATTTCAGGATTTAGGTAACTCAGCAGCATACACGCATATGCTCTTAAATGTTCTTATATCATATAATCACATGCAATTAAACAAGTAGAGATTACGGCATTAAATGAACATTACAGGAAAATGTCTACTGAACGGCAAATATTAGAAGTAAAGTACTGAAAAGAAGTTAAATTACATAACACGCAAACTAGAAAACACATGAAAATTCACTTCACATACAAAAAAAACCCCTCATCCACACTTCACGCACCCTTTCCAGGGCTACAATGCTAAAGTCCATTAGGTTGTTTTACTAGTATCCACGGAATCTAGGTCTAAGGAGTACAAAATCTAATTAGCTTTGTTTCTTCATCTCCTGCTAAAATTTATAGGTCAACAAATCCCTGTTGCCAAAAGCAAAGGATTTTTAAGCAGAACTTTCCTGCCTTGCATTATTATTGTTGTTAGAAACCATCACAAAATTCCCACCACAGATTGTTTCCTCTAAAACCACAAGCTCTCTACTAAGCAGCAATACAGTCATCTCAGACCCTGCTAGTGTGAAAAACAACACTGGAAAAGCATGAACGCTTGACGTTAGAAAAGTTCTATTCCTTAACGCTTGAACTAATTATATAAAATGAAAAGAAGGCAATTGCTTATTATTTAGCATAACAAGGAATACAAAAGAGATAAAGCAAAACCATACATTTCCTCATACCTATATAACGGAGAGAAAAATCAACCACACACAACAACCCCAAATCGTGGCATTTACCTTTGGCAAAGGCAGCTCTTTGCTGTGCAGGTGTGTCGGGTCACATTGTGAAAGGCAAACTGGGGCTGGCACCCTCAGCCACACCTGCCCCCCAGCACCATCAACAACACATCCCTGGGGACCGGCTCTTGGTGTTTCAGAGATCTGGAGCAAAACAGTAGTTACCAGATTTGGTTCAGTTCACCGCGTTCTAGACTAATTGCTTTGGTAATTTGATTAACAGACTGTATACTAACGCGCGTTTCCTGAAGCGATAAGTGTGATTTGCAACTGAATCCCTTCTATCATTCAAACACAAGCAACACAATACCTACCGCACCGCTTTATCAATAAGGTGTAAAACTTTCTCCGCGCTCACTCATCAAGGAAATCCGCTCAAAGTACACACGGAGCCATAAACCTCAGCTGCAAAACGAACCTCGCACCCGCGCCGCTCCGCGGTGGCTCCGCTCCACCGGCTGCTCGTTCATGGGCGTCAACACCCGGCACCGAAAGCGAAAGCAGCCGGGATTCGGTTTCGCGGTTTCAGCCGCCCCAGCTCCGGCTGCCCGCTCCCGGGCACTCGCCAACAGCTGCTCCGCGAGAGCCCCGGCCGGGCCCCGCGCGGCTGCTGCAAACGCCGCCTCCCCAGCAGCGCTGCCCGTTCTCAGCGGGGCCGCCCGAGCCGGGGAACGCGCCGCTCGCTTCCCGCCAAGCGGGCCCAGGGGGCAGCGCCTCCCCTCAGGCGGCCTGAGGGAAGAGAGACCGAGACAAAGGCGAACTCGAGAGGGACGCGGCCTCCCCCGCGGAAGCAGCTGGAAGCGCCAGAGCGTCACGGGCGGGAGCCCCGTCCGGCCGCTCTCACCTCAGGCCGCCACGGGCCTCCCGTCCCGCCAGACGCACCTGAGGCGGCGGCAGCACCGCCCGCGGTTCCGGCCCCGCCGGCGGAAGTGGGCGCCGGACCACGCCCTAAGGGCGGAGCCGCCCGCCGCGTGCCCGCTAAGCCACACCCCGTCGCGGGGAGAGCGGCGCGGCCTTAAAGGGCCACTACCGAGGGGAGAGGCGGGGCGAGTGCGGGCGGGAAACTGAGGCACGCAGGGAGGGGAGAGGAAAGGGAGTCGCACAGTAGCATAAAGCGAAGCGGTGTCAGTGCTCCAAGGAGCACAGCCTCAAGGATGCAATTACTTAGTGCTAAAATAACAAAATCCCACCCCAAATGCCCAGTCAAACCAATGGGAGGGAATTGCCCATCACACTCAAGCAATAACGCCTGGAGGGAAGGTTCCTCACAGCCACAGTGCAAGGGAAACGGCTCCCATGTACAGCTCAGCTGCTCCTACACATCCTGAAACAGAAGGTTTTGTCACCACTCAGGCTTGGCCTGTGTCCCCAGAGCCACTTCACTCGAGGCTTCTGTCCCAAACCACTATCTACTGACCCTCCAGCTCACAGGGATGACGCTGCCCCCGAGGCTGGGGGCTCGGAGGAGCCAAACGGGGTCAGTTTGCCTTTCTTCAGTCCCCCCATGGCACTTGGTCGGGACTTTTGATCTTCAGCTGCTGCCGCTGTAACACTCCTGGATGCTTCTCAACTGCAAACCCAGCCCTGATGACCCATCACTGATAATGACACACAGCTGAGGACTTTTTTCTAGAACACCATTCAGGAAAAATGCTTGAAATGACACATCTGCTTGAATCACCAAAGTTTTTACGGGACTCATGGTGCTGTTTAGACATGAAGGATCAGTCATGCTCTCATTTGTGATGCAGCCCAGGGGGTGTCCTGCCTGTCTCACAAAAATCACACAGAATTCCACCTTCAGAGAGACCAAAGCCAGACTGCAGTTAAATATGGAAAAGTCTCATTTACCATCCTTTCTATAAGTCACAATCCAGATGAACCACCACCATGGTCTTTATTTAACACTGTTTAAAGTTCTGCATTTTCAATGGCAATTACTGAAATTAATAAAGGAAATTCTCATTTATCAAAATGCCCATCAAAAAGCAGTATGCCAGAGACCAAGTCTTTTTGTGTTACTTTTTAATACAACATATAGCAAATATAAACAGTCCATAAAAATACTTTACATGCACAGTAAGATTTTTCTTTCTTTTAATATTCAGTCCATCAATTTACAAATAATCGCTCTAGGCAGATAGTTCAAAATATCATACAACATGAATACAACCCCCTCTTACCCGTCAACTTATTAAAACGTAGAAATTCTCCTTGGTGAAATAAATATACGTTTTGCCTTTTTATTCCAAATATTAACAAAAAACATTTTAAATGCATTGTTCTAATTAGCATGAAATGACATTACAGTTTATGAATACCAGTGGACTAATAGCCCTTTTCTCTGGAAGGGTGGATAAAATCAGTTGCTTTTAAGACCGGGGTACCTGTTAAAAACAAGCAAACCAACCTAAAAACAAGCAAACCAACCTAAAAGTTGTGCTGTTTCCATCAACACAGATGTCTTCAGATTTATCATAGAGATTTAAAAGCCAATGAAAATCCTTTTCCCAATTCCACAAATTTATTTTTAAAACTTATTTCAAATCCATTAAAGTTCTGAAAACCAAGTTAATGCACAAAGGGTAAAGAGCAGCTTTCAAGTCCATAGAAAACAAAGCAGTGGGAAAAGTACTATTTTTGAGACACTCAGAAAGCAACTTGGATGCTTAAATAAAGACTTCTAAAACCAGAGCTAATTTAAGGTGACACAAAAAACTGTATTTACCTCAGTCTTCAACAGGAAACAAGAAAAATCACATCTTTACTTTTTCCGTGATTAGGTAACCACTGTACCTGCAGTTGTTGATCTGCGCCCACTTTTAACCAGATCCATTTTGCAGTTAAAATGCAGATTGGGAATTGTTTTTTTAAGGCAATCAATTAGTCACTGTCTTCACTGGAGTCAAAAATGTCCCTGAGTCGGAAAGCCTTTTTCTGGTTGGTGGTTGTTGAATTATCAGAACTACTGCGTTTCCCCTTCCTGCTTCCTAACTTTTCTTCAAGCTCTGGAAGTTTCTTTTCATAAAGATAATCAATAATTTCTTTGGGGAAAAAGAAAAAAAGTAGTCTTAATTGGATCTGCAGGGGAACTGGATGCCCAGGGGAAATGGGGTCTCACAGAAATTAGTTTGTTAGTGTTAAATGGAAATAATCTCACTATTTCATAGCAATCCCGGTGGCTGTAGGGCAGATCAGACACAAACATGCAAAGATCAACTCAAAAAGCACAGTGATGAACTCGTAAAGCCAAGGTATTAGACAAGGTTGATAAGCACTCCAGAAAGATGCCATTGAAAGTAAACTGTTACTTAAAAACATAAAATTTAAAAGGAATTTAGTAAAGTAAGTATAAAGCCTGTGATTTTAGCCAATTTACTTTAGGGAAAGCTAACCAGGAAAGCATTGAACTCCAATACTTGTTCTCTGAGATTCAAACAAACACAGTATTTACAAACAGCTGGGATACTGACCAGAAAAGGTTTTCTTTCGCCAAAAAGGGACAGAGGTCACTTTCAGCCTATAAAACTTGGATTGAATGTAGCCTGCAGGGACATTTCTGGAAAGAGAAGAGTTCAAAGAATTACTGGTGCAAGGAACTACTACAAAGTTTAGTTGTTACTGAGACTAGCACAGGCCACGTAACACAGTCACAGCACATAGAATGTGCTGGGAATACAACAAGGGTTGCCTGAAGTGGTTAGAATTAAGTTTAGAGTTCATAGGCATTTATTGCTCAGCACTCCGCAAAGATATCCAACTGTACATTACCAAACTAAATGTCATTTTCTATAGTTGCAGAGGCCTAAGAACTTTGATTCCTTTGTGGAATTTCTAAGGCTATCTGCTTCAACTATCCTATGTATCTATAAAAAAGGGAAAAAAAGGTTTACCCAATAATATCAGTGAGTTCTTCCCACTTTACGTCACTATAATCCTCCACTTGCATTTCATGCAACCTGTGAATACAAAACAGAAGCAGTTTGCAGACAGAATTCGAGAAATAATTCACAGCTCCCCCAGTCAGAAGTCACAGGACAATTCTGACCAAAGAAACGGCAGTCGTGAAACCGTACAAAACTGCAGGTCTGCCCTGCTCAACCTGCAAGTTGTTATAAATACAACAGTAAGAGACACAAAAACATTCCCGTAACTCTGAACGATACCTTTTAATCAGACTGATCTTGGCCCGTATTGCTTGAGTCCCTCTATATGACGGCTGCCCTTTGGTCATCTTGTTTCTTAAAATTACCATCCTTTGAAAACACACAAGAAAAGGTTTCTGTCATTTCAAGAAACTCCAGGCATCAAAAGGAAGAATCTTCAAGATGCTACTGCTTCCACAGAGGAGCAGAAATCAGGCTTCATTATCCCAGCAAGAAGAAAACTGAACCACAGCGAGCAAAGAGTTATTTCTTTGTCTCGGACACACTTGCAGTATCTCTTCTGTAGCTTACAACCTATTTATTACCTGTTTTAGCAAACAATCACAGAATCAGAGAATGTTAGGGATTGGAAGGGACCTTGAAAGCTCATCCAGTGCAATCCCCCCATGGAGTAGGAACACCCAGATGAGGTTACACAGGAAGGTGTCCAGGCGGGTTGGAATGTCTGCACAGAAGGAGACTCCACAACCCCCCTGGGCAGCCTGGGCCAGGCTCTGCCACCCTCACTGGGAAGAAGTTTCTTCTCGTATTTAAGTGGAACCTTTTGTGTTCCAGTGTGAACCCATTACCCCTTGTCCTATCACTGGTTGTCACTGAGAAGAGCCTGGCTCCATCCTCCTGACACTCACCCTTTAGATATCTGTAAACATGAATGAGGTCACCCCTCAGTCTCCTCTTGTCCAGCTCCAGAGCCCCAGCTCCCTCAGCCTTTCCTCACACGGGAGATGCTCCACTCCCTTCAGCATCTTTGTTGCCCTGCGCTGGACTCTCTCCAGCAGTTCCCTGTCCTGCTGGAACTGAGGGGCCACAACTGGACACAATATTCCAGATGTGGTCTCACTATGGTACAAACGTTTTTTTGCAGAATAGCATTAAACAGTCCCCAGAACACATTTTACAGCCTCAACGTAGTATAACCCCTTACCATTTCTGTTTACATTGTCTCCAATGTCGAGTTCCCACTTTAGTTTCAATCTCAGTCCATGGTAATTTCTGGTACAGCGTCTCTTGGTCAATCAAGCGATCTGTACCCGATGTTTCCGATGATGAGCGAGAATTTGCATCTTCCATTCCCACTCTTTTCCTAATCACCTCCTCCACTGCATGCATTAACTTCTGGACCTCTTCCTTTGACCAACGACCATAATTAACAGCTAAAATAGAAAAATAAGGTTGAGGCATAATTTCTCATAAATGATTAGGAAAAAAAGGCAAAAGATCAAATGCTGAACTTTGCATTATTCATATCTAAAGGACCAGCTTCTTAACACACTTTCCAGAAACTCTTCTGCATACCAGATTTGAGAGAGTTCAGCGTAATCACTAAATAACAGCACTGATCCCTAGTTTCTATCATTTAAAACCTGATTGTCAAATTCCTCTCCGCCTTCCCCCTGAAAGCAGGTTTAGATGCCAGTTCTATCTAATCAAGAGCTGCATTTGTTCCACTTCCTTTCCCTGTTCTATCAGAGACTGTTCTGATCCCTTCCATATGAAAACGCAATCAGTGGTCTAGAAAAAAAGAACCACCACGATAAGTTAATTACAAAAAAAATATAAATCTACTCTAGGGATTTTTTCCTCAAGTTTCGAGCACGTCCAACACACACCTAAAATAACTTCTCAAATTGCAATGGACAGAATGTTTTTTCTTAAAATTCCATACCTGATTTGATTTGAGAGTATTTCATAGCAACTGAGAGGCTGGAGCGAGACATCATCTCGGAAATCTTCTTCCAGTCATTGCCGTGCAGAGCGTGATACTTCTTCAATTCTTCTTTTTCTGCCTTAGTGTACCTAGTGGAGGAAATGGGCACAGCTTCAGCTGTAAATTCAAACCATCCCAATATCTCCAAAGAGCTGTCATCTTTATAGATGTTTATAATGTTACTCATCACTACCATTCCAAGTCACATTTTAGAACAGAGGAATTGATAAGGACTAGTCAGAAAAATGAGCTGCCAATTAAGTCACAGTAACTAGCACAAATGGGAGAGATTATCTTCATTTATATCCATTTTTAATGTACAAATAAACATCAGAGAGTAAGATTAGCATTCAGAAACTCTTTCAAATTACTCTCTTACCTCCCTTTATAATTATTTGGGTCAAATATCTTCTTTGCTCGATAATATACCAGCCTCCAGGGTCGCGGTATGCCCTCAGCTGGAAAGTAAATGATTCATTTTTAAGAAACGTTTCTTACACCAGTGAGACCACTTTAACAAACCAAAAAAAAAGATCCAAAATGAAACAAAACAAAAAACCAGTAACACACATTTTTATGACCGCGCTGCCAATGATAAATTCTCGCCACTCAAGCGAACGTGCTCTACAACACTTTAGTAACTGCACACACAGAAAATAGTCTGAATGGAATCTCCTGAGGAGTTTCAAAGATGTAATTGTTATGACCAGAGTAAGATTGAGAAGGAACTTAAATACTTACAAAGTTTATCACAAAAATGATGTTTTGCTTTTAGACGATTGATATTTTTTTGTTCCTCTGGATACCTCGAGGTAAACAGGAGCTTTTCAGCACTGTCTATTCCAGTAATCGATAAGAACTCTTCAATATTTTTCCGGATCTGATCATTCTCCTTCTTGGAAAACTTGCCAAACCTGACAGCAAGACCTAAAATATACAGAAAGGCCAATGGCATCCTGGGGTGGATTAGAAGGGCGTGGTCAGTAGGTCAGAGAGGTTCTCCTGCCCCTCTACTCTGCCCTGGTGAGACCACACCTGGAATATTGTGTCCAGTTGTGGCCCCTCAGTTCCAGCAGGACAGGGAACTGCTGGAAGAAGTCCAGCGCAGGGCAACAAAGATGATGGAGGGAGTGGAGCATCTCCCGTGTGAGGAAAGGCTGAGGGAGCTGGGGCTCTGGAGCTGGACAAGAGGAGACTGAGGGGTGACCTCATTCATGTTTACAGATATCTAAAGGGTGAGTGTCAGGAGGATGGAGCCAGGCTCTTCTCAGTGACAACCAGTGATAGGACAAGGGGTAATGGGTTCAAGCTGGAACACGAAAGGTTCCACTTAAATATGAGAAGCAACTTCTTCCCAGTGAGGGTGGCAGAGCCTGGCCCAGGCTGCCCAGGGGGGGTTGTGGAGTCTCCTTCTGTGCAGACATTCCAACCCGCCTGGACACCTTCCTGTGTAACCTCATCTGGGTGTTCCTGCTCCATGGGGGGATTGCACTGGATGAGCTTTCCAGGTCCCTTCCAACCCCTCACATTCTGGGATTCTGTGAGCTGGGATCAGGTTATTCACACACACGCTTTGGGTTGTAATTTAACAATAAGGAAGCAGATGCTAAGAAGCAGAAAAACAGAAAATATGTCAATTGGATTGAAGTGAGCCAGACTCCATGGATGCAACAGACTTGACACAAAACCAAACTATTTTCCCTCTGTCAAAACATTAGTGCAGCTGCACAGTCCTTTCTCACTGCAACAATATTTTGAGAGCTCACCTTGTTCTTTAAACTGTTTAAACCTCGCTAGGTCTTTTCCAGCCATCCTCCTGATTGAACACTCTGCTATATTCCTCACGTGAGGAATAAACTCTTCTAGTTCTTGTTTTGCAGCCTCCAAATCCATGGCTGAACTTGTCCTAGAGCCCACATGCTCTTCATCATTCGGACCAAGTTCTTCAGATGTTACCGTTTCAGTAAAGGAACTATTCTGGTCCTTCTTCCGATTTGATGCTGAGGGTTCTGGTGTCCTAATATTTATATATTAAAAAAAAGGTAAAATAAAATATACCACTAGAGCTCCAAAACGGAGATTTTGTTATTATCTCTACCATTAAAAGAACAAATATGTTCATTAACTAAAGTACAAGCAACATTTCACAGAGCCACCCCCTTGTAATCCCAACCTCTTAACACAGACATAATTTATTATCAAATTTCTCTTCTTCCAATATTCAAAAAGCTTGCTGAAGTTGGGAAAATCTGCACCTTTCCTACAAAACTCTCACACACGGACACACAGAGGAAATAGTGTCTCTTGCTACCACTGGCAACACAGAACTTTTCCATTGGTCTCTTCCTAGTGCTCTTATGGTGGGTTCCAGGTGCTATAAAAGCACTAAACACAACTAACATGAGCATTTGTTCACACAGAACATTAAATTCTTTGGTTGACCTTACTAGTTAATTGGTAAAAATGCATCTGTTCACTATAAATACCCGCCCTTTTGTTTTTTCTAACTGAATATGAATTGCTTGCACATAAATTACTTCTATTCCTACAGATGTTAAATAGAATAAAATACTTGGTGTTGAAGGCAATTGTAATACATTATTACAAATTTTCACTGAATCTTCACAAAATAACTAAGCTCTTAAAGGAGGTCCCTGTAACATCTCAACGTATTGTAAAGGTTTTTGAAGTTGTTCTTCAGAATGCACACAACACAGAGTAAAGAAAAATCTGGGACCCGAATCAGAGAAACCTATCAGGAGGTGTGGGAAAAAAACCCACAAACATAAACCCACACAAAACAACCCAAACAACTAAACTTACATTTCATCAGATTCTGAAGAGCTTTCTTCCATGACAAAAGCTCTGCTTTTTACAACCTTTTTAGCACGCACTGGAGTTTTTCGGTGAGATCGATCAGCTGCTTTATTCAGCTTAGAAAAATTAGCAGGTACATCCAGAGAATCTTCGTGCACAGGAGAAGAATCACAGTCACCATCTTCATGGCACTGCTGGGGCACGGCTGCGCCAACCTCTTCTGTAGGTAATGGCAAGACTGTGTCTTCCCTTTGCTTCTGTTCCTTTGGAGATAACAGTGACTGGTCAACAGCTGCAGCTGTGTCCTCCTGGGGAAAACAAACAAACAAAACCCACAAAATAAACCAAACAATTAAATTACATTTCATCAGATTCTGAAGAGCTTGCTTCCATGACAAAAGCTCTACTTTTCACTACCTTTTTAGCATGCACCAAAGTTTTCTGATGAGATCGATCAGCTGCTCTATTCAGCTTAGAAAAATTAGCAGGTACATCCGGAGAATGTTCGCGCACAGGAGAAGAATCACAGTCACCATCTTCATGGCACTGCTGGGGCGTTGCCACATCAACCACTTCCACAGGTAACAGCAAGACTTTGTCTTTCTTTTTCCTCTTTTGCTTTGGAGTTGACAATAGTGACTGTTCAATGGATACAGCTGTGTCTTCCTCCTAAAAACAAAGAACCAAACTATTAAATTACATGACATTGGATTCTGAAGAGCTTGCTTCCATGACAAAAGCTCTGCCTTTTACTCTCTTTTTAGCACGCACTGGAGTTTTTCGATGAGATCGATCAGCTGCTTTATTCATTTTAGAAAAATTAGCCGGTACATCCAGAGAATCTTCACGCACAAGAGAAGCATCACAGTCATCATCCTCACGGCATTGCTGGGGCGCCGCCACAACAACCTCTTCTGTACATAATGGCAAGACTTTGTCTTTCTTTTCCCTCTTTTTCTTTGGAGATAACAGTGACTGGCCAACAGATACAGCTGTGCCTTCCTGCAATTAGAAACATTACATCAGACTCTGAAGAGCTTTCAGCCATGACAAAAACTCTGCTTTTTACTATCTTTTTAGCACGCACCAGCGTTTTCCTATGAGACTGATCAGCTGCTTTATTCAGCTTAGAAAAATTAGCAGGTACATCCGGAGACTCTTCACATACGGTAAGAAAAACATCACAGTCACCGTCTTCATGGCATTGCTGGGGTGTTGCCACATCAACCTCTTCTGTAGATAACACCAAGACTCTGTCTTTCTTTTTCCTTTTCTTCTTTTTCTTTGGAGATGACAATGGTGACTGGTCAGTGGTTAAAGCTGTGTCTTCCTGAAAAGCAAACACAAAAAGCCCACAACTAAATTACATTGGATTCTGAAGAGCTTTCTTCCATGACGAAAGCTCTGCTTTTTACTACCTTTTTAGCACACACTAGAGCTTTTCGACGAGATCGATCAGCTGCTTTGTTCAGCTTAGAAAAATTAGCAGGTACATCTGGAGAATCTTCACGTGTGGCAGGAAAAGCATCACAGTCACCATCTTCATGGCATTGCTGGGGTGTTGCCACATCAACCTCTTCTGTAGATAACACCAAGACTCTGTCTTTCTTTTTCCTTTTCTTCTTTTTCTTTGGAGTTGACAACAGTGACTCATCATCTGTTACAGCTGTGTCTTCCTGAAAAAAAAACCACAAAACAAACCACAACTAAATAACACGACATCAGATTCTGAAGAGCTCACTTCCATGACAGAAGCTCGGCATTTTACTACCTTTTTAGCACACACTGAAGTTTTTCGATGAGATTGATCAGCTGCTTTACTCAGCTTCGAAAAATTAGCAGGTAAATCCAGAGAATCTTCGCACACGGGAGAAGAGTCACAGTCACCATCTTCATGGCACTGCTGGGGCGCTGCCACATCAACCTCTTCTGCAGGCAATGGCAAGCCTTTGTCTTTCCTTTTCTTCTTTTTCTTTGGAGATAACCGTGACTGGTCAAGGGTCACAGCTGTGTCTTCCTGCATATCTTCAGTACTTCTCTCTCTTTTCTTCTTTTTCTTCTTCTTTTTTAATCTTCCATCGTCATTTCTATCACATGTTTCCGAGGTGGACAGCTCATACACCTCCTCCCCTTCGGACAATTTTTCTTTTCTTTTCTTCTTAGCAGATTGCTTTACACAAACATAATCAGCATTGATCTCCTGACAACAATCAGTAAGATGCTGATTCACTGTGCCATAAGTTACATCACTTTGCTGATCTGTACTATCACGACACTTATGCTTCTTTTTTTTCTTCTTCTTTTTGGAAGTATCCACTGCAGTTTCATCACTAATTTCATGTTCCAGCTCTACACAAGAATCACCTAATGAAGGCTGTTGCGCCTCTCCCTTGTTTTTGTGTCTTTTCTTCTTTTTACGGCCTTCCCCAGTCTGTGCTGCTTGATCTTCAAGCAGCAGTGGAGAAGTACAGCTAAGCTCCTCATTTTGTACACTTTCTCTTTCATAACTTTCATGTGTCTCATTGTGCTCTTTGTGTATTTTCTTCTTTTTCTTCTTTTTCTTGAGAAAATCTTGCACTTTAATATCATCTGCACTTGCTTCTTCTGTCATATTTCTTCTTACCTTAAATAAAAGACATGACGTTTACTCAAGCGCTACGATTTATATACCATTATACAGTAAAAAAACAAAACACCAAGCACCACAAACAAAAAAATCCACACCAAAAACCCACCCAAAACATTAACATACTAAGGAACCACTCAATATTATCTTAGAAACATAGAATAAAGATACTTACTTTTCAATCCAGCTAATTTCGCAAAGTAACTATGAAATAGCAACACCTTCTTCATCAAACAGACGCGCATCACAAATGTATTCAGCCTTAAAATTGTTTTCCTATAACAACAAAGATACATTATAATAACTCTTAGCTTTAGGTTGAGTTCGAATAGCTAAGCAACAACAGACTGATATATTCAACTCTGCTCATAGCACTGAAACAGCAATGAGGTAAAAGTAACAAAGATATTCTAAAGTAATTAGAACTAAAACCACCTTCTGTAATTAGAAGTTTTGGACTGCCTTTGCCAATGTTCAAACAGGGCCCAGCCCAGGCAGGACCTGCTGGTTCCAACTGGTTCTTTAACCAGAACAAATACATTCCTGAAAGCTACAATTACACAGAGCAGGCAGGAAGTATTTTCAGCACGTTTTCTACGGCCAGCACATTAAAAAAAAAAAAAAAAAGAAAAATATATAAAGCAACAACCAACCCAACATCTCTGAAACATAAGACCCTGAATTTCACATTCCCAGAAGCTTCCAGCACTGACCAGTACCAGGTGTGACCATTTCACTGCCACGTGGAAGGGGCTGCCCTGAAACCTCTGGGGACAGACACCGACCCCCACAGCCCCCCCAGAGCTCTGGGGACAGACACCGACCCCCACAGCCCCCCCGAGCTCTGGGGACACGGACCCCCACAGCCCCCCCCGAGCTCTGGGGACAGACACCGACCCCCACAGCCCCCCCAGAGCTCTGGGGACAGACACCGACCCCCACAGCCCCCCCAGAGCTCTGGGGACAGACACCGACCCCCACAGCCCCCCCAGAGCTCTGGGGACACGGACCCCCACAGCCCCCCCAGAGCTCTGGGGACAGACACCGACCCCCACAGCCCCCCCAGAGCTCTGGGGACACGGACCCCCACAGCCCCCCCAGAGCTCTGGGGACAGACACCGACCCCCACAGCCCCCCCGAGCTCTGGGGACACGGACCCCCACAGCCCCCCGAGCTCTGGGGACACGGACCCCCACAGCTCCCCAGCTCCGATCACAGCCAGGCCACGGGGCACCGGCCGAGGCCGCGGGCAGCCTGAGGCCGGACCACAGGCCAGGGCCCCGCCTCACGTCCCCCGCCGCGGCCGGCCGGCCCGCCCGCCGTTACCCTCCGCCTCCCTCCGCGACTACGGGAGGAGCCCGGTGCAACCACAGGCCTCTCGGCGGGGCGGGGAAACCGCAGTCTCTCCAGTGACCCCGCCGGCCTCTCCCCCTCCCCGGCCGGGACGGCCCGTCCCGCCGCCCCGCGGGGGTACCGGGGGCACCGGGTAACGGAACCAGCGCTTCCCGCCTCACCTCCGCGCCGCACGCGCTCTCCCGGTGTCCACCCACAGCGCCGCTCCCCCGCCCGCCGCGCCACCGGCCTCTCCGTTCCGCCCTCCCCGCGGAAGCGCTCCCGGCCGGGCCCGCCAGAGCGACGGACCCGAGGCGTCTCCCGGCGGTTGCTAGGAGACGGGGCAGCACCGCCCGGCGGTTGCTAGGAGACGGGGCAGCGCCGCCCCGCCAGCGCTCACGGGTGGGAGCCGCCGCTCCACGGCGGGATCGTCCCGGTTCGCCGCTCGCCCACGGGCAGGACAACGCCGCCCGCCTCAGCCCCGGCTTCCCCCCGCCCGGGCGGTGATATGGCGGGCGGCAGCGCGGCCTCTTCACGGCGGCCACCGCTGTCCCTGGCCGAGGTGGAGCCGGGCAGCGAGAACGAGCGGCTGGGGCTGGCCCGGGACAGCATGTTCCGCAACCCGCGCATCCTCAAGGTGAGCGCCGGCTGCCCCCGCTCCCTCCCCTCCCATCCTAGCGCCGGTAGCGGCGAACGGGACCCCGGAGAGGGTGTGGGGGTGTCACGGTCCCCGCGGGCAGCCCCGGGTCACCACAGCCACACAGCAAAGTTTCCCGTTAAAGCACCTGGAGGGTGGCAACAGCTTAAAAGTTTTTCCCCCCACACTAATTTATATGACGAGGAGGGGGAAAGGTGTGTTTTCTCGCTGCTCTTTAGTGTTTTATCACCGTTAAACACCCGCTAGCCCCGGGATGGTTTTCCCTCCGAGTTTCGGGTGTTTTTCCAAGCAATAGCCCCGCGGTTTGAGGAGCAGTCGGGGGCAGGGACAGAGGTGGCACTGGGGCTGTTCTTTGCCACCCCCTGCAATAGAGGCGCCCTGGGTGGGGGGACACAAACTGTGACCCCCTAAATCAGGATTTTTATATTGGCTATGGAGCTTATGGTCACTGCACAAACTCCTGACATTTCCGTGTTACCGACTCACTTGTACCCCCGTCCTGAGGATGGGCCGAGCTCCAGAGGGGGCTTAGGAAGCTTCAGCGCCTACTCCTCAATATCCCCCAGCACAGAAAGTCCCGCTTTAGCCCCCCCATCTTCCCAGGAGCCTCCCCGAGCAGCAGCTGAAGTTCAGCTCTCGTCCCCTGGATGGCACTCGCAGAACAGCTTCGTGCCCTAAACCCGCTCCTTCCCATCCCCGTCCCCACGGGGGGACAAACCGACCCCCGATGCTCGGGATCGTGGTTCGGAGGGTGCGGAACCCCCGGCTGCCCCCCAGCGCTTCCCCCGCCTGCGCTTTTCCCCTTCTCTTGGCGGGGGGGCAGCCGGTTCTGCTCCAAAGCGCCGTGTTCCCGCAGCGGGGACTGTTCAACCGCGGCTGTTCCGCCTCTGCTGCGGTAATTCAGGGCTTCAACTCCTTTGGTGACTCTACCCCGGCACAGGCAGGCTCGGAAGTCGGTCAAAAAATTTTGGAATTTTGAATATCACGGGAAATTTGAGTCTTGCGACATTGAACCTTTTTTTTTTTTTTTTTTTTCCCTGATGAAACACTAAGAATCGATTTGGAAATTACATTAGGAAGGCAAAAACAACAAAAAAGTCGAGTTTGCATCATAACTCAAAAGCAGCTTCACTTATTCAAATGTTAAATTTCTACTTTCTTTTCTCTGGATCCCGTAAGTTTAATAGGAAACGGCAGCATATTTGCTTAGAAGTGGAATCGGGGTGAGATTTCCTCACCTTGCTGCCCCTAGAAAGAGCTGGTGTGGACACACGTAGGCAGGATGAACCACCCCGGGATGCCAGCAGCTGCACAGGAAAGGAAGCAGCTCCACTTCTTCCCTATCTCTCCAAACTGTTTCTGCCTTTTTTTGAGAAGCGTGCTAGTAAAATACGTTTTTAGGTGATGCAGGAATATGAATCAGAAGAACATGTAATTATATGGCATTTAAGGTATGCTAAGGAATAATTGCAGGGGTTGGGTTGATGCTATTCACAATGCATTTACATTCCTTAAACTGAAATAGGTGTTATATAAACCACCCGTCAGTGCTGTAAATCCCAGGTCTACGAATATAACACTGGGGTAACCTGCGAAGGATCCTGTAGTGTATATGTTGCAGGTAGATTATCTGTGGTCATTAAGATTATGTTGATTTATGTGGGAGTTTTCCCTGCCTGGATGGGAACATTCGGCCGAGCTCTGTCTGTCCCCAGAGCTCAGCTGGTGCCTTTTCCCCTCGGGTCCCGCAGTTTGCTCAGTCCCAGCTTTAGGGTTTGAGTTTTTTCTCAGCGTATCTGTTGCGGAGCATCCTGGCAGTAGGAATTCTGAGCAGTTACGACTCATGGAATGTTTTAATAAGACCCAATCTGGATTTCTGTGATCTGGCCAGGTGGTACTAGAATTTGAGCAAGTTTTGAGAAAAAGCACGGTTACATTTCAGCATTCTGGACAACTACTGTTCTCTCAGGGCATCCTTGCAGGAGGCTGTAACCCAGCTGGCGGGGATGTAAAGAGAACTGCGTCCATCTGAAGTAACTGGGCTGTTAACAGGGATGCTTTTACTCTTGGCACCAGTGGTAATTTCACCTCATGGTAATTATATTGTAAAGTCTGTGCAGCTAACTACTGACCCCTGCCAACTTCCCTTCCATGTTGTGTTGTGCCCCTCCGAATGCTGAATTTACCAGGGTGTCCTATGCTGCCAGGAGGTGACAGTGGGCAGCAGTTTACTGGGTAAGTGCTGGCACTGGTACACACACCAGTAGTGGCATATTCACAGCGTCCTCCCTCTGCTACATCTCCTCTTGATGTTTCCAACTGCAGTTTGGGATCTCTTACCCCCGCAAGAGCCCTGGGGACCAGGCATTTTGGAAAGAGCTGCCAAAGGGGCTGGCCAGCAGGTCCCAACCATCCCACTGTGCAGTGCCACCTGAAAACCAAGGACACAAAGATGGTTTAGGAGAAGGGGACAAAAAGTGTCGAGACAAATGCTGCTTGGACAAGTGCTTCTGGCAGCCATGGGAGGGCACTGAGGAACGCACAGCTCCAACAGCTGTCTTTAAGGTACATGGGACAGCAAACACAGAAGAACCTGAAGCCCAGTTGTGATGATGGGACACTCACTGCCCGATCTTCCTCCAGCTAGCACTTGGTCCCCAAAACCTTAGTGCAAATGTGGGACACCTCCTGCTTTGCAGCACCTAACAACAGGATCCTCTGCTTTCACTCCGGTTCTCTCACTTCTACATCACATCACATATCTGAACAGAGACTACGGCACAGGCGACTGCCTGAATTCCTGGCTGCCCCTCCTGCCCCAGCTCTGCCCAGCCCCGTCCTCCCACCAGGATGCATCCACACACACCGGCTATCACGGATTAAAACCATCATCTTTTCACATAAAAATCTATGGGGATGAATGCTCTAATTTTTGTCTGGCAGAAGGTACGGTGTGTTTTAATTAATCAAGGAATTAATTTAGTTTATCAACATCCATTTGCTTGCAGCATAAACCTGAGGAAAGTGTTTCATGTACTGATGCCAGTAAAAATCTGAGCAAAGCATTTTTGGTTTGTTTGTTTTTACCAGTAAAAACCTTAGTCAAGCACTTTTTTCAGTACAAACTTACTGAAAACTACCGCATTACAAAATAAGGCAGCTCTGGGCAGGAAAAGAGACTTCATCCCACTTAACCCCCAGCACGCCTGATGTGCACTCCAGAAAAAATGGCCTACACAAGTTTGGTTACATTTATATTATCATCTTTTGGATAATACACCGTAGTTAAGTTCAACATATCGCTGCAAAAGTCGCTGTGTCACCAACTTGGCATTGGGCGTTTGTATACCTGGTGTGTGAAGGTGAATGGGAGATTCCAGCTGCCAGACCCATGTGCCAAAGCATCCTCTTACTTGCTTAAGGGGAATGTGCAGAAAGAGAGGAACTGCTCTCCATAAAACACCTTCAGAGCTGAGAGGAACCCACCTCCCCTTCAGAGCCCAAGCTGCATCTCTCCACATTAAAAAGTTGTTTCAGAACGGGCAGTTCTGAGGGGGAGGATGGTGACGGTGCTTTGCAGGTCATGAAAGTGCCAGCTCTCAATCCCTGTCATCCAGGCTTCAGGAGAAACACATTTAACAGACTGTTTTCAGCACTGCTGGAATGCACAGTATTTGTTTTTAAATCTTGTTATTTACATGACAACTGATGCCAGTTTTTATTGGTCTGAATGCCAGGCCCTTTAGGGTTTGTTTTCCTAAGCTTTTCTCTCCAGCCCTGAGGCTGGATTTTTTTTTTCTTCCTTTTTCCAAAATAAGATTGCATAAAGCTACAAAATTCAGGCAAAAACATTGCAGCAGCTACAGTCTCCAGTGGAAGAATATATGATCAAAAAACTCGCAAAACCCCTTAAAATGCCACACGGATAGCCCAGCAGAGGAAGGATTTACCGGGCCAGAGAGGCTGAACTGCAGTTTTCAGCAGAAAAAGGGGACACATGGGAGAGCTCACCCCAGGTCACCCCGGAGCCTCCTCCATGGCCTGGGAGAGCAGCTCAGGGTGGGGGACACCAAGGCACGGGCTGGGTGGCCATGGGACTCCACTCACTGCTTGGGTACCAAGTAAAGGCAGAAATAACTCACCGCATTTTCCTTTTTCCTTTCACGCCATTGAACCTCATAATGAAGTATTTCTGAGCCGTCTGACTTGTCACAGAGCAAGGTGCTGCTGAGAGTGGTTGTGAACTCATTTTGGTTTCTAGAGGGATCCATAGAAAGGACAGCTGAGAAAAGAACGTAGGGGCATTTTATCAAACTCAAATTGTCACATCGTGGAAAAAAAAAAATACCCTCTAATTACGCAAGAGACAAACATGGACAAACGCATGGTGTAAAAAAGAATGTTACAACTTTGAGTTGTAACCTGCATTCATCACAAACATCTCTTGCAACAGTAATTACTGAAAGAGCAGGTTTTCCATCACTCTGGAGTGGAAGCTTTTATTAATAGACCTGTGTTGTGGCTGTAACAGGGCTTTTACACCTGGATGTTGTGCTCCATCTTGAAGCCTTTAACCCTCACCCTCCTCTTTTTCTTTTTAAACCTTCTCTCCAAATCCGCTCGTCATCTTTAGCTCTCTGGGCACCTGTATAGCGAGGAGCCAAGCTGAACCTGGAACGATGCTCCCATCTCACAAAGCCCTTTCTCAGGGCAGAGCCAGGAGGCAACGCTCACCTTTATCATCCTCATCCACCTTTGTCATCCTCATCCACCTTTGCGCAAGGACCACTCACCTGCACAGGGAGGGAAGGTGGTAAAGTAAAGGCTTCCTTAGACATACGCCCATCGCTGGATGCTCAGAGAGCAGCTGTACAAGCCATTGGAAACCATGCAGGTGTCTGTGTGACGGCTGGGACCAACAGGGAGCAAAATTGCTCCCTCTCCGCAGAGCATCCGCACTCCAATCATGCCAAGACAGCTCAGGTCCCCAGGTTTCCATCAACTCTGCTCTGCTCCAGTGATCTGGGGGTTCAGTTGAGATCTCTCAGCTGCTTTTGTGTGAGCCAAGAGCCCCAGGTGTGGCAAACTCTGCTGGCAGCATCACCACCCTGCAAAGCATCTTCCACAAGCATTTGGATAACGTCCCTCAGGTGTTCCCTTAGTTGATTTAAATAACACTGTTCCCTCATACCTGCTCTCAGCCATTTGAAATCAATGTGTCTATTGAAAACTTGGGCAGGGATCAGATTTTAGTTTGCCTGTCTTGGGTGAAGAACCCCTGTAACACAGAGCAGAGTAATCACAAGTACTGTGAGCCATGTTTGGAATAAGGTTGTCTTTTATTTGCCATTAATTATACTATTTACCTGAAATCACTACATGTGCTAAGCATCCTACCTTCTGTGCTTGCTGCTTGGGGACGCTGAGGATTAATTAGTGTTTATGCAGCGTTTTGTGTGCTTATTACTATTATTATTATATTACCACTACTATTATATTTTTGCAATCTAAGACCCAGTGTTGTGCTTTTAAAAATGTATTCTGAAATGTCTACACAGTACAGCTTAATAATTCATTAGAGAAATAAGCTAATGAAGGGCTGGTTAGTCAAATAATCATTAGGTTTGGTTCTGTGCTTTCTCTTGCCAATGCTGCGACTTCTAAGGGTTTTCTTCTCAGCGTGAACTCATTTAAGATTTTTAAATGAATTATTCGGTACACTAAAAATTAAACTCCTTACGAGCTTTCGTGCCCTCCCACATTTTGCACAGACGCCACGGAAATAAAGAAGGCATTTCCAAGAGGCGAGTAAACATTTTGCATTAGCGAAAGCAGTGGGTTTTTCTCCTGGTTCTTTGAAGCCGGGACTTAGGCCGCAAACTGCAACCGCGATTCAGCGGGCAGAGGGACGGCCCCAGCAGCACCAGGCCCTGGCAGCTGCTCATCCCCAAGAGCAGCGCGCCGTACGTAAAAGCGAGCAAAAGGGCATTTTGATCCTTTATGTGAACAAAACAATGCAAATCGGTGAGACTAATAAGCCCAGAAACATTACAAGGTGAATGCCTTTTATGTTTGTGAAAATCTTCCGTGTTTATTTGTCTAATACAATGGAAATAAAGCTTCAAAGGCCTTTTGATTTAAAAGTGCATTATTGAAGTCAGCACGATAATAACCATTAGACCCAATTGTTGCATCGTGACCCTAATAGTAGCACTGTCATAGCAGAGAACGTCTTTACAGCCTCTTGCCTGAGTTGCTGGTGATGCAAAAGCAGAAATTAAGCCAAAGGACGAGAGAATGTAGGCAGAATAGAAAAAAAATATATATTAAAAAGACCACAAATTGGTCCATGCACTCTCAGTGCATCCAGAGCTGCAGCAGGCTATACATTTTTAGGATGAACATAAACCTGAGATTTTACTGTCTGAAAGATTTAAGAAACTTCAAGGGAGAGCCACCACCAGTTTATGGCATTACCCCCAAACCATATTAAGCCAAGAGATGAATTTCAGACTAATTTGAATGGAAGATACCACGCAGAAAGGCAGGGATATTCCAAACCCCGATAACGTGCCCTTACCCTCCAACCCTTTTCCCAAGACACTGAACCCTGAGAGCAGCACCAGAGACCCAGCTAAACCTTGCAGGAGCACGGGGATATCTCTGCCCTATTTCCCACTCCAGCAACAATAACCATCCCTCTTTCTTGGGAAGAGGCACAAGAGAATGTCCCAAGCAAGGAGAAAGAGCCGGTGGAGGCTCAGTAAAGACCGTCCTGGACAGGAGGGCACTGGGCAGGCAACCAGTGGGCAGGTGCCCAAGTGAAAGGTGAAAAGCTCTTCATTTAAAAACCTTTCTGCAGTCATTTCCCCTCTTTTTTGAGTGCTGCCTAGCAGAATATAGAGCAAACGAAGCACATTCGTGACCATCACAGAGACCGGTGTTTTCAGTTCCACGTTTTTGCAAGTTTTTAGCCACACTTTCCCCAAGGGTAGGTTACTTTCCATGCAAATTCTTAGAGATGCTCTTATGCTTAATTATTGAATTCAAGAAGCTTTTGTCATCTTGTAGGGATTGTTTTGTTCTTGCTTGGCTGCTCACATTGTACAGATTAGACAGAACCGGCATTTCTGAGGTTATTTTTGTCTTTAACCATTTGTACTTCATAAAATAAATTACACTGACTTTTCTACTCCCATTTATTTGAAGTAGCACAGATTAATGAAAGTGGGACTCCATTACTAGATTTCCAACAACAGTCTTTAAGAAAACTTCAATATCAGGGGAAATATCTCCAGTTTGATTTTTTTAAGCAAACCAGCATGGGTTTCGTGCCTAAAAATTTATGAGTGAAACCTGATCAAAAATAATAATGTAATCCTTAGGCTGGGGCAAGGGGGAGTTGGGAAAGCAAACACAGCGAACCTTGTATTGCTTAGTGAAGAGCAAGCTAGCCTGAAATATAAAGATGGTTTTAATCGTGAGCTTGGGGCTCCTCACCCAGGTAGAAAAGCCCCTTTGTCTGCAGCACATTTTTCAACTTCCCATTTGTTCTCTCCATCACCCTCCCACTCGCCGCCCGGCCCCTTTGGTGCTTCCCAGGAGATATTAATCAGCTAGTCAGGAGGCGACTGTAACTACACTAATTACTATGTATCACGGTGTGTTAAAGCTCTAATACACGCCGAAGCGCAAGTTTCCCCCGCACCGGCGCAGCTGCATCCACGGCCGCGCTCTGCCCCTCTCCTCGGGGCCGCCGCGCTACCTCTGCCGCCCTAATCTAAAGCTAAAATTGTGCTCAGCTTAGCCCCAGCGATGAAAAGCACAGTCCCAGCTCACACTCGTGCTTAGTTAGCATTTAGATAGGCTGGGATGGGGGTCTGTACAATAGGCATCAAAGCTGAACTCTTGGTGCAGCGAGAGGGATTAATTTCTTTAACCAACATGCCTGATCTGGCCTATCTCATTACCCTGCCTTGTCAGTGTCGATGTTAGATTTGATTGAAGATTATACCATTTAGGCTTTTCCCCTGTTTTCCACAGAAATCAGGCCTATTGAATTACACATTCTTCCATGGGCCCCTGTCAATACTCAGTGGCCTGAGCCTCTAATTCTGCTTCATTTAAACTTCATCAACTTTTCCAATCAAGTGGAAGGATCTGAAATAGGCTCCGTAAGCAGAAAGGCCCTTTTTCCTTTTGTCAGATAATTTATTCTGTTTTCTCTTTCTTTCCCCCTCGCTTCCCCACCTCTTTCTCTTTTTCTTCTTTTCGCTCCCTTTCCCTGATGCTGAAAATGAGATTACAGTATTTAAATGACTATGATAATCAATCGGGGGACCTTGAGCCGAGATTGAGGTTAATTTTTCTTAGCAGAACAAAGAAGCGTGATGCCATCGGGGATTTGAAGGTGCAATCTGTGTTTCATGCTTGTATTCCTTCCCCCCCCAACCTGAAACTGCAGTTTTAGGAGTCTTTTCTTGTTACTAACCAGGCGGTGGTTGTGATTTTTAGTAAATGCAACCCCTAGGAGAGAAGAAATGTAATTTTGGGCTGATAAATAGCTAACAGCCTTCAATCAACAATTTTAATGGGAAAAAAAAAAATCTCACTTACATGGTGTGATTACAGATCTAATGAAAGTGCTATCATTGCCTTATTTATTTTTAAATATACTTGGAATAGTTTTCAGCAGTGTTATAAGCAGTTCCTTCCAGCCTGCACAACAAAGTTGTGAACTCTTAGCTGAATACCCCCCTTTCATCCAGCTACTCTTCCTACTTAACAGCTTTCTTGGTTGCCTGGGAAAAAAAGACTTTTGTCATGATTTTGCTAATCACAAATGGAGTCGCTTATGTTCATCTTAAAACCTGCATTGAAATGGCTTGTTAAGCCTTTAGATGATGTATTTTTGGTTGTAACACGCCAGCATTCACTCACCTGGATCTTTCCCCTACCCTCCTCAGGAAGAGAGAAAGAGAAAAATATGCATTTCTTTGCTTCCATCCCAGCTGTCTTGTCAGTGCTGTTTTACATGCTGCCACCCAATGTTATCTTTTATTTGTGTCAGGAGAGAGGATTTGACAAGTTCAGTATACAATGTTCATTTGGCAAGGCAAATTTTTCATACCAATTTTGAGTAGAAAATGAAACCATCTTTCAACACAACGAGCAACATCATTTTTGGACAGACTTATTATGAGAAGAAGAATTGCAAAACTTTATTTCCCTGCACGATCCCCCAAAAAAAACAACCTGGAAATGAGACATTTAAACAAAAAAATAAATACATGTATGAATGTTTGAGGCCATTAGTTTGTTTTAGAAATAAAAAATAACCACCAGCTGCTGTCAGGTAGCTGTGGCCTCCTTTTAGTTAATCAGATGCTGCTGAAATTGGTTGCATCATAATGTAGCTTTGTTTCAAATCTTTTAAGCTGTCAGAAGATTGGGGAAGGCAGACCGGCTTCAGAAGTTTGTCAGCGTTCGCCAAGCAAAACAGCCATTAGTCAACAGCGGGTAGGCTGAGGATTGCAGGGATGCCCATGGCCTGGGCGAGGGAGGGACTGGGGCCATTTCAAAGGCCTCTGGGTGCTTTGCTTCCCTCCAAAATCCCAATGTAACTTCTTGTGTTACTAAGTACTCCGAACAATCCAATTAATGGAAAACAAACAAACAAAGCTCATTATAAATTCTGCTGTGCCAAGTGTGTCATGAGTTACATGGGTGCAGCAGGTTCCTTGAAGATGAGAGTTTGGGTTTTGACAGCCCCCACCATAATGGGCTTCTGGGCCATGACAAGGACCTGCTGGTGCAACTGCAACCCAGGACAGTTAAATAACTATTTTCTAAGAAAGATCATGCATTAAAAAAAGGGTCTCAAACCTTCACGGGGTGGCAAGTTCATTTTAGCACCCAGGACCCCATCAAGGTTGGGGTGCATCCTGAGGCCATGGATGCACCATAGAGCCATGGAGGGCTCTATGTTCTCCGTGTTCTGCAAGTCCCTGGGAAACCTCAGCCCATGGTGGGAACGGGATGCTCTGTGATGCCCCAGCTACGACACTCTATGAATGTTACCCCCAATAAAAGCCGCAGCCCTAAGATGCCTGTTCAGCTCCATAGGCTGGGAAGAAGCTGTGCATGTCTCGGGCAGTGGTTTGCTCTGACAGTTTCTCTCTTTAAGCAAATGTTGACTCACCACAGGGAAATTAAAACTCCATTAGACATTGCCACATTGTAGAGCAGACCCCATTACAGCGGTCGAGTTGCAATTAATTGGTTTCTTTAGATACTATTTAATTCTAGGAAGGCACAGATAGATGGGAAGGACAAGGCTCATCTAAACAATAATTTCCTAAAATAACATAATCTAAATAAACTAATGAAGTGATTACATAGTTATTAATCTAAACATAAAGAAGAGTCAAAAGACAATATTGGATATATAACAATTTAGAAAAAGCAGTAGAGTTAATACCATTCTGGTTAGACTCGTCATGAGGCAATCAGCATTTGTACTTAGGGATGGATGCTGGTTTAGCAGATTAATTATATTTCATGCAAATACCTGCTATGTCAAAGAGTCCCATCTTCTGCTTCTCTTTGGTCTGTTGTTCATGCTACTTTTCAACACGTGATGGACGGGGCTGCTGCCTACGTGGTGCTGCGTTTGGGGGTTGCTTTGTAACTAAGGTTGATGTTGAGCTAGGAAACAGAGTAAAATAATAAGAAGATATTCCCTTGTGTGCAGATAGAATAATGAGTAATTTGGAAATATTCTGGCCCAGGGATGGCCCTCCCCACAAACCGCTGCCAGTGTAGGGAGCAGATCCAGCCGTCTCCCATGTAGCTCTTCTGTGCAAAGCTCATTCTCTTGTATTATCAGGGTGAGAAAGTATTTGACTTCAGGAAAATAAATAACTAGGCCTTATAAGTCATTAAAAATGTATTACAAGAAAAATACAGCGTGGCTATAAATAGAAAACAAAGCAACTCCTATAGAAACTTTAACAGCGACAGTTACTCAGACTGTCAGTCACTGTCTGGTTTTAAGTGAGTTTAGTACCCATGATCTCCAGATGCCGATTCCCCTCGAAGCTGCAGATCTGCTCAGGCACGGGCCGTGCGCTGATCTCTGGGACTCACCCCCAGGTTTGGTGACCAACGCATGGTGACAGGAGCTCAGGTCTGTGACCTGCTCAGTCTCCAGGGCCCGTCACAGGGAGCAGAGATGAGATGGGGACAGAAGGGCCGCTCAGTCCCAAACTGGAACTTGGTTGGTTTTGCTTCCCCCCAGCAGCACCCTCTGCCCCCATTTTTTTTTTTTTTTAAGTGGAAATATTTTACTTATTTCCAATTCAATTCCATTTGTGTCAGTTTCATACATAGCAGTTACTTCCATATCACCTCTCCCTGCAAACCTCTACAGATATGGATGAAATGAACAATTTAATAATTCAGCAATACACCATTACTGTCTTCCTTTTCGTTATTACTTGAACAGTAGTTCATGTAGGTAAAGTCAAGTACACCTAATCATTTTTAAACCTTTCTAAGGAATATGCACCTTTTTTTGAAGAAGCCAATATTATCTCCACATTCTCCATAGTGCTCCAACTGAAGTCAGGGCGAGCTTGCTTTGTATTTTCAGACACAAACATTAAGAGTTTTTGTCCTCTGGTCTGGTTTTCTTTTTGTCATATCAAGCAATAGTGTGGAAGATTTAGGTGGCTAATATATCTTAATGCAGCTCAGCACCCAGCAGCAAAGAAAATACATCAAACTTTCAGCTCACTTCAGCTGTGTGGTGGTAGAACTTTGAAAATAAAATTCTGACTGTGTTGGCAATGTGAAAACTCCACAGTAGAGTGCTCACAGTGCTTAAACTCCTTTGTGTAGCTCCAAGGGAAAGACGGCGTTGCCTTAGCTGGGCAGTGATGAACAATTAGAGATTGCAGCACCCAGGTGTGCTGCAGGGTCTATAGCCACATATTCAGGTCAGGGAAAATAGGGCACAGATCTAAATGGTGAATTCTAATAGTCTGAGTTGTGGGGTTTTTTGTAAGGAGGACAAAAAAGCAGCTTATGTCTTGAGAAATGTGATGTTTTTCATCACTATTCTGCTGGACGCAAAAGGGAGCTGGCCCAGAAAGAGAATGTTCTGATTGCCTGAGAGACTACAGAATAGCCCAGGGGATGGAGGACAACATTGGGATCTTTCCCAAGTGTTGGGTGTTTAGGATCTGGGACCACACTGTCCTATTTGTTTCCATCAATGTGTCTCTGACCCAGGACCCTGCAAGAGGGCGAGAGTTTGATTTGCATCTAATTCCTGATTGAAATGTAGCGACTCTCTGTTAGGGTCTCACTGCTCCCCTCCCTCCTGCAAGGCAGCACTCCCTTTAATTTGGGAATTTAACAAGTGATTCTAAATTGGGATGTTGGAAAACCTGTGATCCTATCTACCATGTCTATCCTATCAGATGTGGTTCTCTTCTTTCACTGCCTTGAAAACAAAGGGCAAGAAAGTTGAACACATGGTATCCTCAACTAGAAAGGGCTTTGCTCTAAGAGGATATTGAGTTGTTCTATAAAGCCCAATATTACGCTTGAATTATGCCTGAATAAGGAGAAAGGACATTGTTAAAGAGCCCTAAACATTGACCATAGTGGATCTTTTTTCTTCCAAACCCTTCAGTGGTGTTGTTTTGGGCTGTTAATGATTTGGTATTGTATTTATAAGCTGGCAGAGTAATCTGGAGAGCAGCAGGAGGGGCAGTTGCCTTAAATAAAGCTTTACAATGCTGCTAATTAAAATGATCCTTCCTCTCCCTGTGATGACTAATGAGACAGAAAGAAGAACCGGGGAGGGTTAATGAAAATGTTGCCATGAGATTCCCTATTTTTAATTGGTCTTTTTAATGTTTTAATCTCCTTTACGGTATGAGGGTGGAGATGGAGAAATTTTCTTTCAACCTTCCTTGTACTGTGCCCAATAGGTTTACATTGGCATTTGAAATGTGCAGTTCTAGCTATGTAGTAAGAGTCTGTAACTGAAAGTCTGAGAGAGTGTAGCCTTGAGATAGAAGAAGCAATTTTGAACTTAACTGAAAACAGAAACAAGAAATGAGAGACTCATTTTTAAGCTCAAGCTTCCAAAACTCCAAGGGAGCATTCATACCCCAAGGACCGAGGCTCAGATCTATTGTGAAGGATTGGCACTGATGCTCAATAGTATTTAGAGCTTTAGGTCATGATGCTCTGTTAAATGCAATATTTATCCCATGAGCATGTCACAGTTCACCTCAGATGTCAAGAATTCAATTAATATTCTATTTAATAAAACACACCATGACCTAACCTTTTAATACTCTTAGTGTGTCTGAGCTCTCCCTATTAGTGTCACTCTCTAACTTTCCTTCTCAGCTGATGCATCTAACAACAACTGGGATGGGGAAACTGGGAGCAAGGAGAAGGGGTAAGAGATTTAAATTACTTTTGGACCTCACTGTGAGGATTCAGCAGCTTTATCCCTTGTAAAACCGCATTGGCAGGGGACTAGCACACCCCACTCTTCCCATTTTAAAGGGGTTGACATCTTGCAAGTTTCAACTTTCTATCGATTCAAAAATCACAAAAGGCACTGGGGAATTTTTCATGGTTTGAGCCAGCCCAGATTTTCATTGAAACAGCATCGCTCCCGCTTCACATGGCATTATCAAACTTAGGGTCGAGGAAACCACTCATGTAACACCTGCAGGATTAAATCTTTGTCTTGAAACTTCGTGTGCGTGCTGTGATGGTGGGTTATAAGTACTCAGATTTTGGATTCAGCACTGCAAAAATCTCCCTGCGTTGCCTCTGAAAATGAGATCCTTTGAACACATCATGATTTTTCAGGTCAGACTCGAAAAATCACAGGGGTCCTTCTGGCCTTCAGTCTGTGAGTAAACGGGGCTGCCTTCCTTCCCTGTGCATTTCAGATTATACGAAACAGAAGACAGGCTTAGTAATTCGATGCTTTTTATATCTAGCCTTTTAAAATAATAGAATTAATTTTCAAAACTCCTAACTGGGATCTGCCTCAGCCTAATACCTTTTTCTGTGCACAACCTGCATAACGTGTTGGAAAAAGAGACTGAAAACGAGTGGTTTAAGTTATTCTGTATTGTGTAGCCTTCACATTTGGAGGAGTACTAAACAGCAAAGGGTTTTGTTAAGGCAGCATTTCCCCGAGCTCAGGTGGGTAGGATGGGGATAGCAGAGAACACCTGCCTGCAGCTGGGAGGGGGCCACGCTATTACCACACCTGTGATTTCAGTAAGATTTGTTGGGAAGATCAACCAATAAATACTGAACCTGTACCGCAGCTCCTTAGAGTGGGAGGAAGAACAGACATTGTGCCAGATATTTTCATGCAACTATATTCATTATTTATGCAGAAGAAGAGATATTTCAGGAAAACAGAGCTGAACTATGAGTGACAAGGTATCTTTCCAGAGCACAGGGTGCAGGAAAATTGCACGGAGGTTGACAGCTTTTTAATGTAGAGTCTCTATTTCACTGAATTACTGCATGTTGGCATTTCAAAAGTACAAGATGACCTATTTATTAGCTGTGAATCAAACAGAAATTACATGCTAGAAAATAAAAAAGTTGTATGTTTCTTCCAGCTGGTAAGATGCTTATGCTACAGAAATAATATACACATAAAAGAAAACCTGCAAACAAAGGATCATCAATCACAAAGCACTAAATTTAATGTCATGGGCCCTGTATTCATCTTGTAATACTGCAATTGTATGTGCTTGTTCCCTTACATGTGATGTAATATTAAATGTATGTGTGTCATAATACTTTAAAATTTCGCTATCCTGCTCAGCTTCGGCTCCTCTCATCCTCTTCTCTTTTGAAGAGGAAATATTGGCTTGGAGATTTGGTTTCAACAGTAACATGTGTCCTAAAGCAACGCTAAGGGGCTCACTGAGGTCAAGCTTTCCCTATTCCCTTTGAGCACATGTCCTCGCCATGTACAGACTGGGCTCAGACATCCCCAATTTGGGGATGCGAGGCTGTCTAGTCCCACCTAGTACATGGAGCCCTTTTTAGCCCTCAAAAATTCCAGCAAAGTTTGAACAAGAGCTCCCCAGCATCACCTGTGGTACAGGAAGCAGCAAATTAGGAAGTGAGAAATTCAGCTTTCCTTGGGAACTTTGATATTTAGGAAGTGAACAAAGGCCTAGATAGAAAAAGCCAAAGTCATTGGATCTGACAAGTGATGCTCAAGTGAAGGTGGAACAAGTTCCCGCCTTCTTTTCCCTCATCATCTTAAACAATTTAAGAGAAACTGAAGGAGCAAATGTCCAAGCCTAAACCTGGCAAAATGTTAAATATAGCTTTATGAATGTATTTCATGTACATTTTAAGCTCAGAAAGTGAGTGACTTTACTTTTATTTCTTCACTCCCAAGTAAAATCACCACCATTATGATAAGTAATCCACACACACACAAAAAGTGAAGGCGTGCAATACGAAAAGGTGTGGAGAATCATTCAAGAGAGGCACAGAAACACTCACATTTGCTACAAGAGTGCAAGAGTACAGAAGCAATAAACTGATGTACAGGTTGCTGTGTGCCACTACCAGCCTGCAAATACAAAAATCTGCAGCATCCCAGCGAGTAGGTGCCCTCATTCCCTTCCTCCTTCAGTTCCTCCCGTTCCCCACCCTCTGGAGCAAGAGCCCCGAGTCTCGGTGTCTGGCGGCGTGGCCTGGCTGTTATTTTCCCGATCAGAGCAGCAGGCTTTGCAAGGAAGATGAAATGATTGCTGACTCTTCTCTTCTCATTAAGTTTGTTTACACTGCAGACCATTGAGGTTTCACTGGCTTTGTGTCTCATGTTCTCTGCTTTGAGAATCCCCAGCGTTCATAAAAGTGAAGCCAGCTAAACCTGCTCAACTCTTACATTACTTAAAGTTCGGTGAGAACTTTTATCACACATGCATCATTTTTCTTTTTTTTCCAAAAAAAACTGAAAGCCACAAATTTGCCGTGTAGAAAGACAATTGCTGTTAGGCTTATCCTGAGACCTGGCAGCTGTCGTACCCAAACCCATTCTGGACCAACAGCCTCCAGAATCAGGGCTCCATTACACCCCTGTGACTATGGCTGAGAGCACCAAACTCACCCTGGATTACAATAACCTAACAGCCATTTGACCCATGTCCTGAAGAGGGCAATAAACAAGAACCTCCCAGTACAATTATTACTTCTGCTAATCCATCCGTGTGGCAGGGAAGAGAACACCATTAAAAACTGCTGGTCCGGCTGACTACGCCAGAAGGACATAAAGAGAAGGAAAAACATTACAAAATTCCTGTTGACTTATCTGAAAGCCATTAGCAGAGGCACGTGGCGAACTTCACAGCTGCACTTTTGGCTCTGCCACTTTGCCCTTCTGGGACTGCAAAGCAGCGTCTTTCACCCACCTTACATTCAAAGAAGCTTTGCAATTTATCAGCACCACTTGGATATGTATGGATATATATATATTCTATCAATACAATTTTCAGACTTGTCAATATAGTGTCTAATTCCTCACAATAGCCGGATAAAGCATTTTTTAAAATACACGCTGATCCAAGTACAGTTGCAATAGAAGCAGGGCAGTTATTTCAGTGTTGCACCTTCATTCTGAGTTAACACACAGGATCTTCAGGAAAACAAAAATCTACACATTAGAAATATTTAATTGACCACTTGATATTATTCCAGTCTCTCTCTGTTGAATCCTGAATGGTAAAACTTAACACTACTCTTTCTTTTTTTTTTTTTTTGCTTGAATTATCCTCCTGCTCTTGCATATATACAAGCTACATGCTGTAATGCAAGACTCATACATTCGTCTTCGTAATTTATCTCATTTTCTTTGGAATGGTGTCCCTCAGTGGCTCAGAGAAAGTGGAGCGGTTGTTTTAATAGATTTGAGTTTTATCTGCCTCTCTATTTGCAGCAGGGCATAATAATAATAAATTATGATACTAATAAGTAGGTTGTGCAGAACGGACTACAGTGGTACCACTTCCCTCCCCCTCCAAAAAAGTAATTTATGGGTACATTCTTGTGACTTTAGGGGTGTAATAAATTATCAGGGTTCGTTTTTCCATCCAATTTGAGACAGTGCAGCTGTGTTTTGCAAGCAATAAACTCTCTTGTTGTATTTCTTAGCTAAGCACTGAAAAACAGTGTGATTTTTTTTCTCTCCCTTCCCAATTATTGTTGCAATGCCTGGTAGCTTCTCTGTCGTTAAGGGCTTGCCAGTGATTCTATTATAAACCTGAATTTTCAGAGACCTATAACTTTGCTCTTTCAAATCATAGAGCGCTGGAAATTGATGTACATCTGCCAATCTATATGCTTTTTTAACTGAGAAAAAAAAAACAACAGGTGTTTCAAGGAGTCCAGAACTCCCAAATTGGAGCCATGTGTAGAAGTCACAGGTACATGGATGCGAGTGGCTGGTAATGCTTGGATACCTCTTCAGTTCCTCAAAAGCCTGTGAGTGCCTTTTACTTTGGACACGTCTTGGGGCGGTATTTGGACCTTAATCACATTTTTGACACAGGGGACAGGAAGGGTAGCACCATGTGCCCCTTTGCTGCTCGAGGGTTTGGGGATCAAGATCAGCCATTTGCAGAAGCTCCCTCCTTGGAGGTGACGTCCTGCCACCGAGTGCCAAAAACACAGCAGATGTCAAGGAAACCGTGACAATTCGCCCTTCCCAAGCACCACCTTGCAGTCTTAGCCAATGCACGGACCAAAATACGGTCACAGGGTCTCAGAATTCAAGGAGAGGTTAATTGTGGACCTGGTGCCTGCCCTCTTTGCATTCAGCTGACACGAGGAAGGGTCAAAGAACGAAGAAAATGAGAACTGCGCAGTGTCTGTACAGCAACCTTGGAGACCTTAGGCTGGGAAATACAGTATGTGCTCAGCTCTGCCAGGAGATGGTGCATTGCTTCCCTTCTGCAAAATTTCACCAAATGGAGAAGAAAAAACAACAAAACCCACCACCACCTGATTTTCTAATACAGCTTTATACGCGTATAATTATGTCCTGCTTGTACTGCACAGGCACCGCTCCGCAATAGGGCAGCAAATACCTTCTACTACAAGCGAGTAAACCAAGAGTAGAGTGAAAGCGACTCTGGGTTTGCAGGGTGCTCTTTGGGGAGCGCGGCGGCAGGGACGGAGCAGCTTGCAGCCCCTTTGTGCAGGCGGCTGCACGGCGCTGCCAGACTCGCGCTCTGCTGAAGCCGCCTTCTACGTGATCAGCAATTAAGCTGTGAAGTCAGCCCCTTAATATTATGTTAACATAGTTCAGTATATTAAATGTAAAACAAGTCATAATTTTTAAAGGTACCTCGGCTTAGCGAGTTTAAATGAAGGCAGCAGTAGGACTATCACAGCCATATGCAAATCACCTGCATTTTAAAGCTAACAATAGATTTTGCTTTATTGTTTTGGCATTTAACGAGTGGGAAAATAATAAATTAAGCCACATGGGGAATCCCTGGTGTTTTTACAAACTGAAGCAATGCCCATTTGGAGAGAGAACATTCCCCATTTTTCTCCCTAGCTGCATTTCTCTTAACTCACCACCTTATTAAAGCTTGTAGGGCAAAATTCTCCTCTCATTTTCCTCTGGCAGCTCTTAGTCCACATTCAGCTCACTGTACCCTCCTGGTGTCTTTCATCCTGAGAGCTCTCTCTGCAGACAGGGAACGGAAGAAGAGTAAAGCCTGGCTGGGCCATAGGGAGTCAGAAGAAAGATGTTATCATAGTTTTAGGAGGATTACAATAGCTATTAGAGCACAGACAGCTTTTTCTGCCTGTTGGAATAGTCAGCAGCCACCAGTGCAAGGTCTATGGAAGAGGCAGCTGTTAGGGTCTGGTCAGCAGTAAGCAGGATACATGCAATGAAAATAACAGGGCCACCTATTTTCCACCAGTATTTCCATTTTAACTCACTCAGCTCTTACTGATCAGAGCCCTGAGCCAAAATCCAGGCTCAGCTGTGAGGCTGTTGGTCATCTCAGGCTGATTGAATGGGCAGATGCTGAATGGCAATATTTAGCTCACTCATTGGTAGTTATGAAACTGAGCTGAAAGCAGATCATGTCATGTATGTTCACTCCTGAACACCATCCTAGATGAGAACACCCAACACGTGCTTGCTCCCTGTGTTCTCTGCAAGAAGTATCAATCATACATGTCCAAAAACATATCCCTCCGCCTGCAATCACCCAGAAACACCTTTTTACCAATGCCAAAAGATGCAAGAGAAATCAGGAACCAAGGTAAACCAGCCAGCCTGAAGTCAAGATGACACTGCAGCATTAACTGGCAACAGAAAATTGGCAGGGAGAGTGAAAATTTAAATAAGACAAACTACAAGAATGTAGAGAAGGTACTTTGAATGGAAACCTGCAAACTTCAGACAAGTCTGGAACACGCCTGGGGATAATTAATCTGCTCCCATCTCATGGGTCTGTACGATGTCCTAGGAGGTCCCCTTACAGTCTTGCCACACGTGTCTGTTTTCCACCAAATCTGCTGTTTGTCCTATTCGATGCATTTCATCTGTTGTGTGTAACATTCACACTTGCACACTAGAAGGGTGTATTTATACTGTAAATAGGTTTGTGCAGCCCTGTGAATATATGGAGTGCTGCACAAGGATTACGGTTATTTTCATAGTAATTCTCCACCACCGACTATGTTTGAAGTCAGAGATGTCTGGTGGCTGAACCAGACAAGCAGAACACACGCAAAAGCCCAATTAGCTTCTTATCTCCAAAGCTCTTACAAACACTAATGCATTAATCATTGTAAAACTAAGAGATGAGCACTGGTCTGTACTCCTGGCTCAGTTCACTCAGGGTGTAACGACTGATGCTGAGAATTATACGATGAATCTTGTCCATTCATCCCCACTGTGTGGGAGTGGAAACAGAAACAAAGGCAAAGCACCTCACTGGTCACCCCGGTGTCAGCCACCATGTCCCTTTGTAAAACTAGGCCAAGACTTAGCTCAGGAACGAGCACATCTTAGGATCTGGTCCAGCTGAGCATCAGTCCTCCAAGAGATGCTTTTAGTTCCCTGTTAGAAAAATCTAGATGCTGCTTAAAGCATGGAAAGTCAGAAAATGACATGAGAATAGACAAGGAAGGGCTAAACAGCAAAATAAGTGTTTGGTTCTGTACGAGATGCACAAACACACAAAAGCAAGCTGGCTCTAGGAAGAACTTTTCAGATTACTTGAATATTTCTTAAAAAAAATGGATTAAAATACAGATTCCCCCTATTATTTTTCAATAATAGAAGTGCAGCACAGAACAACTCACTAGTGCCACAAACTACTTTTTCATTTCTGTTTTTGTTTCATGCTTCAATTTCTTCTTCCAGCTGCTCATGTCTCCTTTTCCTTCTCCTCACTTTGATCTATTAGTTTTCCCCAGAAATGGGGTTTATAAATCATTGTAATGCAGCCCTGGGAAAGACGGTGCTTAGTGCAGGGAGAAATACATTGCAGCTAACAGCCACGGCAGGGAGGAAAACTCTCACCTCGTAGTGGGGCTTTGGCGACAGGTTACTGATGGCACTGGGTTATTTTATGTCTGCATTCGTGCCATCAGGGGCAAGGCCGCAGGGAGCGCTGCCCGTACCCCCTGCGCAATATTTCAAGCTTCCTTCTGCAGGCAAAAACAAACTGCTCTGGGGCTCACGAGGGAAAGGGGGAGGAAAAATGGCCAGGAGAAGGGGAGGGGTGGCAGGACAGGTGGGGATGGATCGCTGAGTCCTGCTTTTGCACAATCGCATCTTTTTAAAAAGAGACATTTGTCTCTCATGCGCCTTGAAAAGATGCAAATTTCATGCAAGTCCCATCCGTTGGCAGCAGTGGCGGGATCCAGCTTGGCCATGAACATTTCCACCCCTTTGTGCCAAAGCTTTTGTGTTCCCATTTTGCACTCGGGAAACTTTGTTGCTGGGGGCCTGTGGTCAAGGCTGATCCCGGCACGGTGTCGAAGTGGGGGTACCGCAGGAGAGCCCGCTCCAGCACTGCCCCATGAGAGCAGATACAGACACACCTGCTTACGGTGTTCCAAAATCTTTCTGTATTTAAACCCTAAGGATTCAGCTTCATTTTCTAGTCAGGCTCTTGAAAGTTGGCTACAGCTATTAAAGAAATAAAATACAAAGCTGAGAGCAGCGCGAGGCTTGGCACCAGCTCACCGAGCAATCTCAAAACAGCCTTTCCAGGTCAAGTTGGTGGATGGGCTGCTGTAATGTTTGTGGCACAACACCATGACCTGGGGTGAAGGTCTGAGCATCCCTCCAGCAAAGAGTGGTCCCCTGAGTCCCCTCCTGGGAACAAGGGTTAGTCCTAAGTGCAGAAAACCCAACAACATCATACAGCCAGAGAGATAAACCTCTGTCAGCAGAGGTTTAGGTACTTACCTCCTGCCCTGGAGTGCAGCATAGATTAGGGGAACCTATTACTAGCCCTATTTAATTAGGGAAGAAATATTTGTAACTTCCTAAAAGCAGCACAATCACACACAAGCTACAAGCTCTTTGAGGGACTTGCTGTGTTTCTAGGATCACCAGCTCCTAATAAGACCACCCCAGACAGACACACCATCCTTTACTTTCAAAGGCACACAAAAGAGACACCATGCTGGAATCTTACCTCTATCTTTAACAAAGCATTACCCCCTCCTCACCCTCTTCCCCATAATTGCCTTGTTATTGTCATTGGTGCCATTGTTCATTGGCTCGGCCGTAGAGAGGCCCGAGGGAGCAGTTCTGCCTTAGCTAAACCAATATCTCCTGCAATAACCCCCTGCAGTTTCCCCTTTGCTATCCCATGTTGAATAAATCCTCCATCTCTGTTTGCTGAATGATCATAAAGATATGATTGAAGTTTCAGATTTATGGTTTCGTTCGAATCGAGGAGCAGCTCCAATAATGCCAGAGCCTGTTTGCTGACTGCTTTTGACAGGATATCTGTAAATGGAGACTTGTAAGAGCAGAAACAGGGATGCAAAGATTAAAGCGAGGTATTTTCTAGACACGCAGTGCACACATATGCAGTCGTGTCTAGGAGCTGAATTCACACACACATTTCCAGAGCATCCTCTGTCCAAGGGCCTCTCTGCGGTTCCCAAGCACCCTGCGAGGCCGAGCAAGCGCACAATATTTTACTCTAACAGCGAATCTGTCTCAAGTAACCACACAAGGGAGCCACAAGAATTGGTTGCCTAGTAAAGCAGGATCCTAACTGAAGATCTCACACAACTGTACTGAAAACTACTCTAAAGTGGTTGCTGAAGGCTGGGAGAGGGCTGTATATTAAGGTGATCCTCGCTGTCAGCTTCACTCTCCATATCCCACGAGTTCCCCCAAGCTGCGCTAATGCAATCCTCTGGGTGCCCGGGATGCTCTTTGGGGAGCACAGAGAACCCTCTTGCTCCTATGGGAGAACATCCCAGATGTTTCCTCTGATCGAAGCACCAACATCCCAAAAAAAGCAGCCAAAGGGGCTTTATGCTTACAGGGAAAAGCAGCTGCCTCCCGAGGACACGCAGCATCGCACCTTCCCCATTGAGGCAACAGCCTCCAAGTGCGAGCCCAGGGAATCTGGTGCAGGATTGTGAACTTCAAGCTGGGGACGGTTACCACCTTCCCCAATGCTGTTATTAATATCTTGGCTTAGGCGCCAAACCCATCCTTTCCCCATCGGTCCATCCCAGCAGCATTTAGTGAGCCATCTCCATCACGCAGCTGTATCCTGGGAATTGCACGTTGTTATTCACATTCAGGTCAATTTTAGTCTCAAAGCTGTGGCAAAGTCAAAGTTTGTGACTTAGGTGCCAAAATACAAACAGGGCATTCGAAATACATTCTCTCCAGCCCTGAAGCTGCAGCGTATTTGTTTTTCCCCGATTCACAGCCGTTTATGCTCATTTTCATTTCAACAAAAACCTATAAAACTCTTACGGTGCAATGCAGTCCTAAATTAAATGCACTTTAACATCCTATATAACAAGGGAGTCTTTGCTCTTTTAAATTAATGCATGTAACTGAGAAGGGGACCTTTCCTGGAAAATGTATTCCACTTTATTTTGAGACAAAACCCCACCTCATTGCACCTTCTCCAAGAGCAAAGATTATTTTGTGTGTTATAATGAGGAATATGTAATAACGAGAGCATTGCGTGTTAGACTAACTACGAAGCAAACAACAGAAGACTTCAGTGAGCAGCACTGTTTGTGTGATGTATGGTAATATTTTTCCTCAGTGCATTACAAAAGAAAAAAGCAAGATAAAAATATCTTCCATTTTCTCCCTAATTTGTAGTTTTCTTGTGTTAGCAAGGCTTATAAGACACATGCTCCCAATTAGCTGCTCCTCTTAATTTAAATGCTTCATAAATTATCTCCTGCGCTTGTGGATTATCACTTCATAATGCGAGTTAGCATTTCAATAAATAGCTGCGATGTAGGAAATTAGAGAGGTTTACAGTCTGAGGCAGCAGCATAATGAAGGAAAATACCACAGCAGCTGAACAGGGCTTGGGAGAGATGTGATGAGACAGACATTTTTCTCCCTTTACCTTTTAGCAACCAGACTTGGTCTGCAGCAGGGAAAATATGGGTCAGAACTCCAGCAAAGCAGGAGCCTTTTGTAATGGCTGAGCACGAAGGAAACACAGAGAATTCTTAAGCATGTAAAACATCTGATTTAGCAAATATGATGCAATTATGAAGTGACTTTTTCGAGCCAACTCTTGGTTGCCTCACAAGGTGGCCCCTTTGAAAGCAATCGGGCTACTCGTGTACGTCACCCGAGCAGTAACTGACCCCTCCTGTTCCAGCCTTTCAAATAAATATAGGACTGGAGGAAAAAAAAAACAGTGAAACAAAGCAAAGCTGAAATTGTATTGAGAAAATTCAGTGGGGAAAGCAATGAGAGAGTCAGATGGAGGATTGTGGGGGAATTTTAGGAATGTATATATATATATATATATATATATATATAATCTCTTGCAAAGATAACGAGCATTGATTTGCAAGCCAGATAACTTTTGCCGTGTTTTTAGCACCATTAATAAGATCAACCCATAGGCAACAATAGTTTTTAACCATTGGCAGCAACTTCCCAGTGCTACTTCAGCCTAGTTTCACAATTATTGTCATAAATGTAGAAAATTAGAAAGGCAGGGCAGGGAAAAGCCTCATGACAACTCCTTGGGGGACTAAGGCTCTCCCCAGTGTTTGCTGGTCTTGCCTTTGGTGTCACTGCTGCTTTTCTGCCACAGGAGAAAACTCTGGGCAAGATCCTGCCAGCAGTCAATCACACTTGACTGCCATTAACTTCTTGGGGAGCTGGAGATGGAGGCACTTGTGGGCTCAGGACCCTTTGGTGTTTGTCTTGCAGAGAGCCCAAGGTCGAGCACTGCAGCTCTCGGGGAAGCTCAGCTATTACATCTCCCTGCTCACTCACATACAAAAGTCCCAACGTGTCAAAATCACGGATATTTTTGAAAAAAAACACATGAAAAATCATAGAAGCCTTGACAGCCCTGACCAAAGTCCAGCCTTAGGCAGGAGTAAAATTATTAGTTGCCTTATTTCCCAGAGAAAGTCTGACACATTAGGATTTCACAGTAACTGGCTGTAAGTGTAATGGGCAGGGTGTGATTTTGCTCACTAGGTTTTGCAGTTAAATTTCAGCAATGTTGAATACATTTTGCTGTAGGACAGAGCAAATGATTCGGGCAGATTCTTGCATTAGCACAAGACCCTCTGTGCTTAATGGGAGTTCTGTCTAACTGACAGCACAATTTTGGTCATCATTGTATTTAATATACTTCAAGAGCGGGGGTCAAATTGTCTCATCATTTACATCCATACAACCCTGCTAATCCCTGGAGAACTGCAGAGTGGAAGCTCAGGACAGTCTCTAACTGACTCAATTTTCTTCTCTTAGCACCTTCCAGTTAATTTTTCTAGCAATGTGCCCCAAAATGCTCTTGGTCACAGTTCTTCCCAGCTCAATAGGACCGTACATGAGCAAGTAGACTGAAGTCTGTTGGAAGGAGGTTTCTGCCTGGACCCCTCAGGATACACCTGTGGAATCTGTAGCTGTTTTCTGGATAAGATGCTGTTCACCCTGCAGGGAGTTCAAAATCAGCACAGCAGGGTCCCCATTTCATCCTAGGATTCTCCATTCCAACACAGTGTTTACAACGTTAAAAAAGGGCTCATCCCACTCCAACCAACATCTGAAAGGTTACAGGAGCTCTTCATCCCTCAGAGTTTCCAAGCAATAAAGAAAGGCTCTGGGGGCCAAAATGTACATGTGCTCACAGCTCTGCAGTGGCTCCGTCCGCTGGGGCATATTTACATCTCTATTAGCATCACTTTGCCTTCTGCATGGCCACAAGTGTTGCTGGCTTCTTCTGTGCCTAGAGCACAACAAGCCTCTGTTTTGCTGGATTATGAGGACACGGAAACCAACTCTTCCTGTCCCAGCTGCAAGAGTTCTTCAGGTCTAAGAAAAACCTGGCTGATGTGTTGGGTGCTAGATGCAGGAGATGGGACTGGAAGCCCTGAGACTAGATTCCTTCAGGGAGATGGTGCCTCTTCTTACAGAATCACCTTTTCTCCTAAAAGGGCATTTTAAATAATAAAATTGGAAGCTGCCGCATATACCTTTCCAGTTGATCTACTAATCATATTTCTTCAAATTTTATATCCCTGACCCTTGTAAAGGGATTGCAAGGAAGGCGTTATTTTAAGCTGCATTTTAATAAGTCAATATGAAAGCTCAAAATTATTTAAAGCTTCTTAAATAGGATTATATTTGATTTCTTGTGGGAATAGTGGGGAATAGTCTAGTAAAGACGTTCTGTCCTGCTGAGGTTTTATTACATTAAAGAAACAGCATCCTTTTTTAACAGCAAAAACTTTTATCTATTCTCTAATGAAAATGGAGATTATTCTGTACATGAGGTGACTGAAGTTGGTAAGTTCCTGCATCTGTGATCGGAGATTAGTTTCTCCTTAAGTGAAAGCCAAGAGATTCCTGAACCAGAGGTTTGCCTGAATTTAACAAGTTGTCTGTTAGTCTGAAATGTTTGAATATTTTGTTCTAGGAGGTACCACAGGTGTATTGACTTCAGGCAAATTCTGCTGGGAAATAACAGGTAGCTTTCAAGGCAGCCAGTATCTCATTTGCAGCCAGGGATTGAATTTGGCCCTAAGAATAAGAGAGTTGTGCCACTGGGAAACTGTTTTGCTATATGGGGAATGTGGCCGCATTCAGTCTGCTCAAAAAGGCTGACAGTCAAATTCTCACTTGCATTCAACTCTTTTAATATCATTGTGACTTATACAGATTCTAGACTGGCAGCATTTAGCTTAATATGTTCTATAGTGCCCAAAGAAATTCAGGAGGAAGAAATTAAAACATCCTGTATGTAGTCAAAGGAGCCAGCAGCAAGTTACGTGGTGTAAACAGCAGCTTCACCAAGTTGAGCTGTGCGGGACATAATCTGGGACAACATCTGGCCTTGCGAACATCAGGGGATTTTTCTTTGAGTAGCAGATGGGGAGGTGTATGGAACAGATATTACTAAGGATGAAGCACAGAGAAAAGGTCATAACTGCTGGCAGGGGAAGGAAACTTTTGTTAAAAAGGTTGTTCCACCTCTAACATTAAAAGAATGTTCTCTCAGTCAAATAACCCACACCCTACTCTCAGCTAAACCTCAGCACTCCCACTGAAGCCGAAACACACTGAGCAAAAGCATTCCCTGGCAGAATTTGACTTCGGGCTTCACAACCCAACAGGTACCCCAAGGCTGTGACTCTCTAGGAAGTGGCACCATCACTACACCCTTTCCAGCTGCTCTCTGGAGAGTCAAATGCAAATATGGTAAAACAGGGGTTTTTTGCCAAGGTGCTACATGCTATTCTACCCACATTCTCTCCAAAATGCCCAGAACTGCCACTATGAAAACAGAATTATTCCACTGATTTTCCCACCCTGATCTGTCTGCATCCCCCTCCATTTATCCCCTGGTGTTGCCTGTGGAGAGAGCAAGGACTCAGGTGTCTCTCCCCATTCAGCAGCTCCAGGGCCACCCCATGCTGTACCAAACCTTTCTGTTGCTGTCCCTATGTGTCTTCAAATCTCCCAGGCTCATCCCACCTCTCAGAGACAAATGGTGGTTGTAGCTCAGGAAAGATCAGGTCCAGGTAAGACCATAGTCTAGCAGTAGCTGTAAACTGCACCCGTCTCCATTTACCCCGAATAACCCATCCAGCTGCCAGCAGCTTTGTCTGACAATTACAGACCAGGCTGCTGCTTTAGGACTCGCGAGTGGAGGCTGATGTGGACTTCACAAGCTGTGACACCCACTATAGAACTGCATACACTTCTTTGACCTTCAACACCAGCACAAAACCTTACACAGACACAAATTTATCTTAAAGTCAGGAGCAGATTTAATAGAGCAGGAGAACAGCGTTTTCACTATTTCCGTCTCAATTACAGTCAAACCCCTTGGTGAGTCTCAGCCTTTGGGGCTGTGCCTGGGCTGTCTGCTCCCAGCACTGAGACAGTCGGCAGAATCAGCAGAAATAGCACAACTGGGCAAGGTGGTGGTGATTTATCAATGCTGAAGTAATTCCTACTGACACAGAGGTGAGGAGGAGCTCAGGGTCCACAGGTGCCCCCAAAGACCTGAGAGTTATTCTGTGCCACACATCGAAAGCTGCCGACTTGGCATCTGGCTCCCTAGCCAAGAGCATCCTTTTTTTTTTTTCCAAAACCATTTCCAAACAGCAGGAAGAAGCAGCAAAAGGCAATTTTAACAGTCACGCTACCCTACTGCTATAATTGTCTGAGAGTGCATTATCTTCTAACTCAATAAAGAGTGACCAGTACTAAGAGTCCCAGCACTTTGAGGCAAAGAATTTTTCAAGGAAAAACTAGAAGGTGATTACATCCGTGAAGACAAATGAAAGTATTGTGCGCGCAGATACTTTCATATCTGTCTGGCCCTTTAAAACCAAAATGATAGAGTTCATTTGCATTTAGATCTCTTTGGCTCTCTCTTTTCATCTAAAGACAAATCCTCACAAAGGCTGCTTAATTAGACTAAATTAGATTTCCACCTAGTGGCTTGTCATTCATTAGAAAATGCTGTTCTTTTTTTCTGTTTTGGTAATTATAGGCTGGTCTCGCAGTGTTCACTTCAGGCTCAAAGTATGACTTGCATTCATGATTTTGTGCAGATGAGAGGAAAATTATTCAGTCGCATCAAGTCTGCCCATTTTACAAGTTGGATAAAGATCATCACCGGAGTCTTTTATGTAATGGGGTATACTCTTTCTTAAGTCTTTAATGATTAATTGTAATAGCATATCTCACGGCAATTTTCAAGACTAAAAGCTAAGTACAAACAGTTTGCATGCAAAGCTACTGTACCAGATAGCAGGTGGTTTTCCTTAGATATGGATTTCTGTCGGGGACACGTGTGTGGCCCTCGGTTGTGGGTGTGAGTGAGAATATGGGAAGGGGCAGCTGGTGCCTGGGGTTGGGTGGGT
Source organism: Streptopelia decaocto (assembly GCF_964273445.1). Lineage (NCBI taxonomy): Eukaryota > Metazoa > Chordata > Aves > Columbiformes > Columbidae > Streptopelia > Streptopelia decaocto. The sequence continues at coordinate 8,179,561 of NC_138672.1, forward strand.
GAAACCCTGCGCTGGATGTGCCATCTGCCTCATGTACCCATTGTACCTAACCCAGCGAGGGGGACACCCGTGTCCCACTTGTCCTTACTGTCCTCCGCTGCTGGCGTTGCATGGAACATCGCTCCCAGAGGGGAAAATCTTTCGAATTGAGATGAAAGGTTTCTTGCTAATAAGGCTACAACTCCCAGTGCAGCTCAGTCAGGAGCACAGGTTAGGGTAGATCATGTGTAGACATACTCTGGGTTAGCAGCATCTCTATCTGGACTATTTCTAATGAAAGGAGTTAAAGCCACAGTAAGGCCCTCAAGCTTCGCTATTCCTGACTCCAATGGCAGCAGTTTGCCTACCCTTTGCTCTGGAAAACTCTCATTTTGCTGTAGGACACTATAATAACTTGGTCTGCCATGCTGAACACAGAATTCTCAAACTGTCTGCATCTCTCCCTGATCCAAATTCAGTTCCCTTTGCTGTCCTGCATGGGCACATTAGTTCCCCACCTCAGTTTCCCCACTATTACAGCAGGATTGATGCTCAGTGGCTTGTTTTGAAACTTCATAATTCAGGGTGAGATTTTGTGGTCCTTCATCAAGCAAGACTTCCTTTGACCTTTAATGTTGATGGAAAGCTTCAAAGATAACTGCCAACTTGCTATTGATAATGTTGGGAGTGGAAGTTACAAGCAGTTAGCAGCAGGCAGCCCGGCAGCCACCAGCCCCTGCACTAACAAACCCAGATTTTCAGGTGTGTTTTCATAGCAATATTCTTGTTTTCCCAACCATTTTTTTTGTGAGAGAGGGAAAATAAGTTTTTCCCTCCACCTTTAAAGAAAAAAAATCTGATCAAATTTGCCTTTCTCAAAACACAGAACATTCCCTTTCTCATCTACCTAAACCTGATGTTGAGTTACTGTCCCCCAGAGGCTTTCAGTGGCTCAGTTCTGATGTATCCCTGCACTTTGTAGCTCACTGCCTTCTTAGAGTGTAATCAAACATCAAGCTAAGTAGCAAATAAATCTCCCAATCTCATAAGCTGCACAGCAAGATCATGTAAATGCAAATGAAGGGCTTGATTTCAAGCTGTCGCGGGGGGAAGGAGGGAAAAATGCTGGGCCTTGTCACCGCAATCACTTCACTCTGCAAGTGCAGTAAATCTGCAATAATAATAGTAATGGCAGCGTGACGGGAGGCTTTACTGTACAAGGGGGTGTAATGAAAAGAGGAACAGAAGGTAGGGAAGGAAGCAGGGCCTGGTGGGTTGAAAATGCACCGGCAAGGGGTTTGCAGAGGTCCACAGGGCAGAGCTGTCCAGGAGGGGACGGGGCAGCCCCGGTGAGTTGGAGCAGAGAGGATTCCTGTGTTTGCCCAGCATCCCCTGGCAGCAACGGGCTGCCCCACATTCAGGGATTAGAAATCTGTGCCTCCCTCTCTCACTGCACCTCTGCAGACAGATCTCCTCACCCTCTCGCAGTTTGTCATCTTCAGAAAATTACCGCAATGCGTGTCAATGGGCCATAAATACCAGGGGATAAAACACAAATAAGGCCTGCAACAAAACCTGGAATCCTTAAAGGTTTTTTACTTCCTTACACCTTTGCAATGCACCCACCTCTTACAAACAGACCCATATCCAAGCCTTCCTCTTCCTTCACTGCGAGAATTTTCCAGCACCGTTAGACACTCAAACACAAATCTAGGGCTCAAAAACCAGGGCTGCACAAATCAGAAACTGTCTGGCAAAGGCCAGGGAGCTCAATAGACCCAACACCACTTGTTCTTCAGCCAGCCAGGGTATCCCACTGATCAAATACCCCAGCACTGCAGCCAGTCTGAGCATGGCACCCTCCAAACCCAACTCAACCATGAAAATTATCACATCCGAGGGGAAAGGATGCATTAACTGAGTCCTTAAAGACAATTTGAGAGAGCAAACAAAGCCTTAGCACACATTTCTCGCAGCCCCGGGAGAAGGAGGTGATCTCTGCAGGATGCTCTGGGAACGCTTCAGGAAAACGTCTAGAGCTGTCTCTTCCAAACGGGCTGTGTAAACAGTATTTAAGATGCTGGATTTTCCTTGCTGAGGTCGTAAAGGGAGAAAAACTTGCAGAAGGTACCCAGAGAAAATTAGGACCGCCTGGGATGCAGAGAGAGATGGTTTTAATTAGAGCCAAGAGGTGGGAAATAAGGCAGAGAAATGACATCTTAATGAGGTTTAATGAAGTTGTCTGCTGATGGGCACAGCTGTCAGACAGATCTGTATTCCAGCCAAGCAGCTTTGTGACAGGCTGAACCTGAATACAGGAAACAGTGCTGGAGCTGGGGAAGAAAAAAGGACCTTCTGCGTCAACTTTGGCTCACTCTCCCCACAGCTTTGTGACACAGCACATCTCCAACACCCCGGGACAAACAAATGAATCCAGCCCATGAGGCTGCAACATCCTTTTGGTAATTTATGGATGTGAAAGGCTGTAACCTTGGATTACACTGAGCAAGATTTTTTTCCTGCTACTTCCTTCCCATTCTTTGCTTTTGTGGGTAAAAGATGTTGGCAAGAAACCAGAGTCTTCTGAGTCCATTGATTTTCTTCAGGCACAGGTTCTCCCCATGTTCAACATGTTTCACCAGATTTTTTTCTTTAATTAATTATCCAGCACCTTCAGCTTTATTTATTCAGTGCAAAGTGACTGTAAAATGCCTCCCAATTGTAAAAAGAAACAGCATGCACTCATTTTGCAGTGGAATAAATACCCAACTGTGTTAACTACACATACTCTAAACAAGGGAATCTTTAAATCCTGTAATTTATTCCATTCTACAGAGTTCTGCATTCAAAGCTCCAGAAGCAGCATTGCCATGGGTTACAAACCTCTCTCCTTTCCTGCAGTTTCTCAGCAGTTTTCTCCCATCTGCCACACCTTTGCCATCACAGCCCATTGCTGACATCACTTGGCTGATCTGGAATCAAAACACGATCCCTGAAAAAAGCCTTTTCCCATGCATCTGAGGAACGCCACACCGTTTCCCTTGTACATCAGTGACAACTAGTCCAAAAATAGCTAGCATGCAAATGCCTATAAATACAGGAGAAACAGATCAGCAGTGAAAGCCACTTTATCATCCCTGGCACCGGTTTATAAGCTTTGCAGGAGCTCCCTAACACACACGGCGCGCACATATGGTTTAGCACAGCCGGGTGATATTGCAGTTGCGACAGCACTAAAAACCCTCTTGCTCGGTGCCACCATGCTCAGTGCTGGACAAACCTGTAGGGGACAGGGACAGTCCCTTCCTCCGTCAGGCTCACAGGAGGCAGATAGGGAATGCAGCCATGGTACACGCAGGTTGTATCAGGTACCCCCCGAGTTGCTTTCAAAAAGCTAATTAATAGAGTTTGTTTGCTGTTACATCACCTTGCACAGTGCAAGGAGCCTGATGAGGTTTTCAAGTCTATCAAAGGACTTTAGCAAGCCCAGAAAATCCATTTTCTAGTGAACTTGTGCTCTTGAGAGTCAGAAGGATACCACACCTAGTATACAGCATCACAACTGCATGGACCTAACAGGACCGAGGGGAAGCATCTCCCTCTCAGACCTGAGAAGCAAGACCCTGGATTTACCCAAAAGAATCACTGTACAGACCTGCACACTCAGTGATCACAAACAGCCAATTTGCCAGGATCTGTAAAGGAGCAGACTTGTCGCAACACGACCAAGCCACCATCACAACACGGACAAGCCACCCAAGCAAGCGGGCACAATCTCACCCCTGTACACGCCGGCGAGGAGCCCAGTGCCACAGCCACCGCGTGCTTTTTAAGTTTTTATGTAGCGGCATTTAGAGATGGGAGCTGAGAAACTCCAAAACGAATGCACAAAAAAATAGCTCCAGTCAAAAAAAAGGTTGAGGAAACATGAGCAAATTCTAGAGACATCAACACATAGCGCACTGGAAAGGTGTCTGTTTTGGGCAGGGGTTATTAACCTTGTTTCTCCAGGCAAAACTGGCTCAGTGAGAGTTTTGTCTGAGCTGAGGGTGATGCAGAACAGCTCAAGCTGCTCAGCAGCACCACACACTTTTGCTAAGAACCCTTTACCTGCACGCTGGGAAGAGCCCAGCCGGCTGGCAGCACACAGCAGAGCCGTGGCCGGGTTTGCACTGTGCTGACTGGGACCAGAACATAAATTTGGGTTTGGATAATGTCCTTGTACAAGCAGCTCTGGTAAGCTGTGCCCCTTGTTAACTGCGATACTACCTCAGCCTGCCATAGGGGCAAGTTGGAGGTGGTTCATTCTCAGTCTCACTCTCTTGGTCCCTGCAGAGAGAGCAGTGTTCACTCTGGAGTGTAATAACAGTCATTTAAATACCAGTGCTCAATGAATCACCCATGAGAAGTGCTATAGTAGGATGTAAGCCCTTTCATTCTCCCAACAAGACCAGCCAACACCTACAACCCTCCAGCTCCTCCAACATCCTTTCTCATAGAAAATAGCCCATCCCAAAGCGCCCACACCACCCCTTAGGGCTCCGGGGGCTTGTTGCCCAGCCCTGCTGTGCTTCTCCCAGCAGGAACACACAGACCAGGCTGCCAGGCTCTCACCCCTTCCCTCCTCTGCCACCTCCCTTTCAAGCAGCAATAAGGTTTCAAGACACACACATCCTGCAGTGACTTCACCATGGAGATGGGAGGGTAGAGACAAAGAGGGGAGCGGAGGTCAGTTAATCCCACAGACTCCACCAGCCTGGGATACACATGGGCTGGGGAAGAGTTCATTTTAAAACTAAATAGAAATGAGGCTATTGAGCTCAAGTTCTCTACTGTGCTATAAATCAAAGGCTCCGCTCCCCCTTTTACTTGCTCCTTATCCTCCCCCTGCAACATGCCTTGCGTCTTGATTATTCCCAGGCAGGAGTGGTGACGTGCTTGTGCTTGGGGAAGTTTGTGCCAGTTTTCTAGGGGAATGCACAACTTGGAGATGAAATAACTCCAAGGAAAGTTAAGGTTAGCTGCAGGGTCTCCCCCGCAGACACCATGACCAAGCATCCCAGACAATGGAGAAATTTAGCCAAATAAGGAGAATTCAAGTCTGTATATACCAAGTCAAGATCCCTATTTACAGCAAGGCTTGGTCACTTTATAACTCGGGTACAAAGTTGTATAACATTCAGCATCCCTTTGGCTTCAGCTCTGGTGAAGCCTCATGGCTGCAAGTTCTCCTTTCACACTGTCACACTCGCTTGTGTCCGGGATTCAAACCTGTGCAAGTGGATCCAGAGCCACTTCTGGTACTTGTGGCCACATCCTGTTACAGATTTTTCTTTTCAGGGGCTTTAGTTTATTAGGAAAGCTCTTCACGCTTCTTCTTTAACTTCACTCTTCTGCAGGCAGAAGTGGGGAAGCCCCTGAGAAATTGCTACACCCTGCCAGGCTTTGATTTTGCATACGGTCTGTACATCCCCAGGACAGATGGAGGAGTTCCTGAAGGTATGACAACACCTCTAAAATACAGACCTGCAACAAAGTCCTAATGCTATCTGGGACTCCCCAGTGCTCTTCAATACTTCTTGTCAAGCTGGAGGTAAAGAACTCCAACATTCACCTGCTTGTATTATCATCACCCGAATTGCTTGGTGACTAGGGAAGTTTCTCTGTCATATTGAAAACTTTTGTGGGGTTACACAGAGCCCAAGCAGAGATGGGTACAGCACCTGCAAAGGGTGATACATGTGGTGGCTTTCATAACTTTGTTAGAGCTCCTACTTTGTGCTCTCAGAGACATTTCCCCTGTGTAATCAGACTTGCTGAGCAAGCCAGGGAGGAGGGTAAGAACATATCCAATTCAGATGGGACATGCCCCCATACGAAACACAGAGGATAGGACACAAAGCTCACTCCACAGTGAAACCACAGCAAAATGCATGCAAGCACTACAAGGCCCATGTACACGGTGCATGAACGCCAGCCTGCCTTCCCAAACAGGAGTTACCCGAGATGCTGATCCTCTCTCTCTGCCTCTCGTGTTTCCTTCCATCTCCAGCCATAGGCCACTGGAACACAGTGGATCAGAACAGGACTGATTTAGTTCAGAAGATGCCTCGAGACTTCATCACCATGAACCGTGGTGCTCTGAAGGCTGGTTATACCACAGCCCGTGAATATAATTTGTACTACAAGGATAAGGACATTCGGCGCAAAGAAGAAGAATGCACTCGCCTCAAGAAAGGTCCTATTAAACTGCCTGCAGACATGACTTTTGGCATCCCAGCACGGTAAGGGGGAAGGCTTGGGACCCTTCTCAGAATAAGATTATCCCTTCCTACCCTCACATCTGATTCTCAGCTAGCAGAGTCCCCAAAACAAAAGTCTCCTGAACCTGGACATGTTACAACTGAAGTCACAGCATCACTTTGGTGTATGATTGCATCTCTGTGTCAGATAATCAACTACCTAAATTTAATCTACATGCCACAACACATGCTCATTCCACCTCTGGCACTAAGGGCTTGGAACCTCTTGAAAATATGTTCCATGACAATCCTTTCACTTAAAGATCAGTTCAAGTTCTTTATCCCACTCTTTCCCACTTGTTAGTTCATTTCCCTACACTAGACAGAAACTGGTACTAGTACAGCAGGATAGAGGCAAAAAAGCTTTTCACTGCTGCATATTCTGCTTTCTGGGGATCTTTCCCAAGGGCTGGAGGGGAGCTGGTACCTGCTGCTCCCCAGCAACCTCTCTAGTAGGGCATAAGCCTACCCATTCATCCCTGGCAATGCAGCAGAAGGTTTAAGACTTCACATTGAGTGAGGTCTTTTGCATCACAGCATCTTCCAAAAGATTTTTATAAAGCATCCAGCATACATGAGCCCCTCCTAGAGTTCAAACAGGTGCAGCATTTAGAAGTGACCCATTTAACATCCCCCGTCATGTATCAGTTCCCAACTGCCTGCTGTGCCTGTTTCTCCCAGGGAATGGTGCAACAGGGGGTCTGCAAAAGAGAACATCATCACCTTGATCAGACTGACTTCTAGGTCTTTCCAGCGCCTGTTCTCCATGAGAGCACGATGCTCCAGAAACACCAGTGCAAGTCCAGCACAAACACAGACTCAAAGCCCCTGCGCAAAGGGGTCTGAAGCAGCCCTGTGGCTGCTGGAGCACGGAGGGGTTTCTTGCTTCATACAGGTCTGGACCAGACATTAGGTTTCATTTTAAGAGCTGGATAACAATCACTACCAGAAAAATAACAGCTACAAATTCTAGAGAAAAGACATGATGAACGGCACTGTGTATTTTCCATGATAGTAAATGGGCTTTGCATATGCAAATTGAATGGATTTTAAAATGGTATTTAATGACAATTTTCGTAGCAGACATTAACATTAATTGCATCAAAATGAAAATGTAGCATTAGCTTGCTGTTAGCTGCAAATGCCCCAGCTATAAAGCTTTATCTTTATCAGTATCAGCCCTCACCGATGTGACAGGGCTGCTCTGCAAATTGCAGGCAAAAGGGCTTTTATGTTGCAAAAGTATCCCCCAATGTAGACCAAAATCAACATCAATTTTGCTTTATTTCTTCATAAACAGAGGTTAAATGGCTGCCTGTAAGAAGTCTAGGCACGTTTCAAAAGTTTTAAGGAAAATCTGCAGACCCCACAACAGCAGAAGTAGTGGGAAAGGGCTTTTAATTTAAAGTTATTGTACAACTTGCCTGCTCCCTAATAGCTACCTTTTATGCAGACTGATTGTATTTATCCCTTTACTTTAAAAGCACGTTACACACAAAATCAAATTACTGGAATTACCAATGAGTTTTTACAGCCATTTCGGTAAAAGGGGGAATTTAACACACTTTTCCGTGACTGACAAGTTGAAGATAACAGCTTTGGTGAGCGCTCCCAGCCCAAGCTGGTCCCTCGTCACAGCTGACCAGGTTCAGCAAGACCTGCCCTGTTAAAAATGACTTGCCTGTCAGTGGATTTAAGTTGCTTCTGCTTTCGGACTCTAAGCCCCGTACTACTGTGTTTTAGTGCTGCTAATTGGGAAGGCTCTCACAACTAACACACACACTTGTCTGGGGACAAGAGAACAAGGGGCATACAGTCTTTTTCCATGACTCCAAGCACTTGATTACCTTTGGAAATACCCACTTTGATAAATATCTCCAGTGCAGGGAGGTTTTTCAACAAGAACAGAGCCTGCATGTCGTTCCCTAACCCCACGCACAGCACAGACAGGACAGCTGAGCAAAGGTGCTTTCACACCACTCTGGGAGCTGCTGCAGCCACCCTGCCTGATGCTGGCAATGCCATGGGACAGTCCCCAGAGCACCAGTGCCAACCCTCCCATCTGCACACCCAGCCCCGCTGCAGCTCTTCTGCACATCTGGAAGCAGCACCCGTGCTTATAAAGCCCAAACAACTCCACAGCTGTCACAGGAACCTGTTTGTGGTGTTGCAGCTGTCGGTGGGTGATGTCCAGGGGGCTTCTAAGCCCTGGCAATGTATCTCCAGCCCCTTCTCAGGCCCTGGGCTGCACTGCTAAAGGCTTCTGTCTCCTAAAGACATCAAGGTCAGGAGTTCTAGCCCTCAAGAGTACAAGCTCTCATGGATCATCCCAAACAGAAATGAACACAAATGCTGCGGTTGCTATTACTGTCTTATTAATCACGCCCTGGCCCTGCTGCTCCCTCCAGCATAGCAGATCGCTTATGCCTCTGCTTTCCGTTCACCATGGACGTGTGCTGCATTTCACAAGGCAGCGTCAGACACTGGAGTGAGCTTTCTGAAGCTCTGAGGCCTCTTTCCTTTCCTGGGATATTTACCTTCAAAGGTCACCCATACCCCTCTATTAATTCCCTGTGGGCATCTTCCACAGGAGAGAAACAACCCTGCTTTTTTGCTGATTCCCCCCCATCCTCTCCCTCTCTTTTCCCAAAGAAATGTTTGCTACGAATCATGTGGCCAGCTTTGTTGTGAGAGTCATAAAAAGGACATTTTTCATCTCTCCTTTTTCCTGCTCTTGCTCCCTTCTCGCTCTCAGTATCAGACAGAGATTTATTCCCTCCCTGATGCCTGTGGCATTCGGAGCTGGGAGGGGTCAGGGGAGGCACTGATGGGACAATAATAGATAATACAGTGGTTCCCCAGGGTCTTGTCCAGCGCCGTAGCCGATCCATCAGCAGGCAGCGCTCGTGCCAAGGTCAGCGGTAACGAGGATGCGGTGGGGTCCCAGCATCCCCCATGGGGCATCCTCCAGTCAGGCTCCCCCAGTTCACACTCCGTTTCTGGTCTCTACAAGAGCTGCCTCGTGCAAGCCACAATTTGCAAGAGTGCACGTGTCCATGGAGCTCAGGCACTGGGGTACCGACCACGGTACAGCACACACATGCTCAGCTTCACCTGTCCCAGCCCTCAGCCCCACCACAAATGGGTCTACAGGTTTTAATTCAAGGAAAATGCCCATTATCACAATACCTCCTCTCCAGGAGCTAAACCCATCCCATCCACATGCTCTGTGCATGACACATCACTGCAAGAAGTTTGTGGATAGGGTTCCTGTTCTCCTGGACCCAAGTCCTAGGTCCTTTCCTTTAAAATAACCCTCAAACACAGTGCTACTAGCAGGTGTATCCAACCCCCGTGCTCTTTGTGTAATGATGATGTAAGAGGGAGGATCCAGGGCACTGAGCAGGTTGGGTTCTGATGAGACAGAGATAATGGAGATCTGAAGACAGAGGGTCTGTGAAGACCTCCTGGTATCAATACAGCTTGGTATTCAAGGTGTATTTGGAAATTCCAATACATGTCAAGACCCACATTTATCCTCCTAACCACCTTTTCTGTTTGAAGTTAACTGTGCACCGAAATCAGCAGATATTAGATGGTCGTTTTTGGAACTAGAAGTAAGCACTAAGATATGGATGCTGTCTACAGCTAGATTGATTTGCACAAGGTCACACAAGGAGTCTGAAGCCAAAACACACCAGCACACAGTTGGTACCCCAAGCACAAGCTTTCTCCCGAGGAGCTAGCAGTGCAGAGCTCATCCTCAGCATGAACACACTGTCCTGCATTTCCAGCGCTGCTTTTAGAAAACAGTTTCCATTTGCCTCAGTATCAGACAAGCCTCCTAATTCTGAATATTGTGTCCCAGAACTTATTCCTGCACACAAGGACCGCACAGCCCATCCATCCTACGCCTGCACCTCCTTCAAACCCTGCATGGCCACAACCCGCCTGCAACGCGCTGCCATCACACTTGGCAGTTGGCCTGTAGGTTGGGCTGACCTTGGGTGTGCTGGCAGGATTTCCCTGGCACTCTGTCATCCCCCCATCTCCTGCCGGGTCCCACCTACCGTCTGCCTTCGCTCCAACCATCCCTCTCCTGAATTTTACATCCCGTTTCCCTTCTAACTTCATCTTCTCTTACCATTCCACTTGCCATTCTCTAAAACCGGTCTTAATCCTTTGACAGATGCTTTGACCGCGTTCCTGCGGCAAACGCATCTCTCCAAAGTGCAGATTCACCGCAATTTCTCTTCAAATTGTTACAGTTGGCCAAGGGTGTCAGTTATCCAGCACCTCCCCTTTTCTTTGTATCATTTGCAACTGTCCTAATGCTCTGTGGACAGTTGTCTCACTGGCCTTTAGCAGCTCAGCTGGTACCTTGGCTGTCCCTGCAGCTTCCTGGCTTAACTGACTGCTCTGTCCTTACCCTTCACCTTCCCCCAGAAGGGAGGTTTCGATGCTCATCCTTCTTTGCAAGTGGCCTTTCCACCCAAAGTGCCCGTGATGTTTGCACACAGCCAGAACAAAGTTTAGAAAGGTGCCCCAAAGATGTTTAGGTATTTCCAGCACCTCTTTGGCACAGGGAATGCACTGGTGGATTTATTTTTGAGACATTTAAAGAACATTTGAGGTCAGTAATACATGGCCCTGGTGAAAAAGAAAAAAGAAGCTAATCTTGCCATAGACCAGCTGCAAAGATATGTAAAGAAACTACTGAAGAGCAGAGTTTCTTCCTGGAAAAAACCCACCAGGAAAAGCTGGACAGGCAAGAAAGATCAATATTACAGCAAGCTCATACCTGATCCACAATCACTGGAAACCAAACAAATACAGAGAGTGTAAAGCCACAAAAGCCCAAAAGATTGGGGCAAACAAGTTTTAGAAAAAAAAAAATCTGAGCACTGACAATGCAAATCATAAAAATGTAACATAGTGGCTGGAATCACTGTCAGGCTGAAGGCACCACAAAAATGCAACCAAGTGAGAAAAAAATATAGGACTCCTATCAGTTCAGATAATTGCATATCCTATCCAGTTCCACAGCAGAAAAGCACTTTGTGTGTCTGCCACCATTCTCACATGGCTAAGATAACAATTTCTATTTCAAGAATCATTTTCTCCTGCTGGAGACGTTCCAGGCTGGGTACACGCTCGCATCACTGCGGGTGCATCGGCCACCGCGGAGCTCACACCTCATCGCCTGATTGCGCTGCCTTGTGCCCGGGTGGCCGCAGCATCTGGGTGGGCAGAAAGACCTGGTACCCCCGTCAAAAATCCTGCGTGCACTCTGAAGATACTGGTTTCCTTCAGCATAGTTATGTACTGCAGTTGTAATAGTTTCTGATTGCTTCAGGCTCCTGCATTAGGAGAAAATAAACAGCCAAGTCATGGTTTGGCATAAGGTTCAAGGTCCTGCACGTCAACCCCAGAGCTGGGTAAAAAGATCTAAGGAATGGAGATTTAGGTCCCTTATTACACTGATTAGGAAAGTAATTTACTCTCTCACATAGAGTGTTGTCCATGGGCTTTTCTCCATGGATTACAGCTGCCTGAAAAATTCCTACCAAAACTTTTAGCATCTAAAACTACTTCTTGCCACAAGTACACTTCCTCCCTTGCAAACTTTTGCAGTCCATGCAATGAAAACCTGGGTGAGGGCGAAATAGCCACAGAATCTTTTCTTTGTGAAAGCAAAGCTTTTCAGCCCTCATTGACATCTCTTCCTTTCAAACAAAGTCATGTTCCCACCCAGCCAGAGAGGTTCAAGCACAGGGTGGAGGTCAAGGGGAAGACCTTGCTCTTTGATTTGTTTTGCTCAGCTTTGTGGAGTTTTATTTATTTATTAATCTCATCAGGATATTCTGCATTTCTTGATGGCTGCAGCCTGAGCATTGTTCACTCTCGGCCATGGACTGAGACCTCCAGGCAGAGGTCCCATAATCACATCCCACCTGAGTTTCTCAGAGGGTAACGGCAGATTTCCAATCAGTAGGCAAATACGGTGAAGACAAATCTAAATTATCTCCAATTAAGCCAGCAAAATGGCATCCTCAACCCAAAAATCAATGCTAATACACAAATTCCAGCTTTTGAAGCCAAGTATTTAATGGGTAAGAGCTGGCTCAGTATCTCCCCTGCAAGATACATGTTTCCCTGTGTGCATTTAGGACCATTCCAAGCAAACATCTCACTCCAGGCCTGGGAGGGAATAGTAAAGCAAATTGGTGCTCTTGTAACCATGTGTACTCCTAAGTACAGCTATGAGCATCTGATAAATCTTTTAAAGTGCATGTTTACAATGGATTTTATTCTTTTTACTGTTCTATACATACGAGCCCTCTGAGCAAAATAACAGATCCTCTGACACTTAGAAGAAGCCACTGCCACATCGGCTGCCCACAGTGAAATAATTTATATTGTTATCTCCCCATCCAAATTACAAGCACTGTAAAGAAGCTTCAGAAATTCAGAGTAATCAGTGTTTCGATGGCACGGATCCTGCAGCTGCCGGGCGGGTGGAAGACCCCCCATTTCAACTGAGAGTTTTTCCCATCCCAAAGACTGCAAAAAAAACACAAACAAAAATTGGTCCCTGAGTGTTTTCTACCCATTTTTCTCTTGTTATTTTCTTCAGTGGTTAATGGAAAGTGAGGACAAGCGGAAATCATTTAAAAATGATCTTTCAGGCCTCTCCATGGGTTTATTGCCAGGACCTGTTTAGAGGACCATAAAGCTGTAAGGGGCCAATAACTTCACTGTATAGTCCACAAGCTCCTTAGGAAAATGAAGAGCCTTTACATTCACACACTGTTTTGCCATCTCTCCCTCTCCTTACAAACACACCCACACGTGTGGGGGAACCACCGGAGCCGCTAATTGAATTCACTCTTGTGAAAGCATTAACAAATTGTAAGTGACCTTTTATACAAATTTCAAAGTCAAGAATTCACCACCAACTGCACATCCCTCCTCTGCCATTCACCCTTATGCAAAACCCACAAACAATTAGAAGAAATAACCAAGAGCCCAGCGGCCCTCTTTCCTAATTAGCTGCAGGAGGCGATGCTGGGGAGTGTGGCTAAGTGCTTCAATTACCTCGGCCCTCCTCGCTGCCCTCGTTAGAACAGACAGGTCCACTGGCCAAAGGGGAACAATTAAGGCAAGGCAGAGCCAGGCAGTTTGCGGGGCGATGCTGGGGCTGTGCCGGCTCTCACACGAGGGCCAAAGCTGTAATCACGCCCCAGATTCCTGCTGGGCTACACAGAGACAAATTAGTGGTAGATAGATTGCTAGCTCCAACCCATCAGTAACGAGGGAGGAAGGGAGACAATATAGCAGTCCAAGGGAGCTGTAATCAGAGCTTTCCTGTGCTATCAGCCCCCTTGCAGGGCAGAGGGAGCTGAGCATTAATGTCTCACTGCTTGCCTGCATCAGTGGTACCCCAAAGCCCTGAGGCAGCATCACAGACCCTGAACAGCATCACAGACCCCAGCTTGTGCTTTATTTGCTGAAGATAATCTGCACCAGCTGCACCGAGGAGCCACGTGCTCCAGAGATGCTGGAGAACAAACCAGTTCCCAATAAGAAACCAACATGAGCTGGTTTGGCTCACCCGGCTGCGAGCCAGGGGAAGATCTCTGTATGGACACCGCTACTCCAGGGCAAATCCTCCCCATCATGAAGTACACAAGAAAGGGATACAAGGTGGTGACCCCTGCAGCTGTCAACCCCAAAGAGAGATCTTGGCTGTGCAGCAAAAACACATCATCCTAAATGGAAGAACACCAGCAAGGACCAAACCTCACTGAAACCTCATTAACCTTTCAAGAAGGGGTTAAAGTTTCAGGATATCCAGTGGTGTTTTAACAGAGGTTTAATATCACAACAGGAAAAAAAAATTCAGTTACATGATTTATCTGTTGCGTACGCACCCGTGCAGGGCCAGATCCTGTTGCCACTAAGCTGCCATTGAAATGGGAGCAGTGTTTTTGGTGCAGCCCAAAGAGCTGCGCCGCTGCCAGAGCCCGTCCTGAGCTCTGCAGGAGCCGGGGGGGACACCCAGAAAATTCAAGGGCTCAAGTTTATGCTAAAATATTTACAAACCCCTTTGCTTTCAAATAATGTAAGAAAAAGGCGATCACAAGTCAAGTTTTTATCCTTTTACAACACAACTTAGCAATCAAATTGACTGCACCTTTTAAGCAACCCCCTTCCTGAGCAAAGTCCTTTGTATCCACTTTTGCCAATTATCTTTTTTCCAGTTGATAGATAAACCTTTGAAAATAAGTTTGAGGGGAGACTGACAACCTTGAAACCTCTAGAGCAGCGTGCCATTGACGGGTGCCGCTCCCCGAGCTCAGTATTATAGATAGATTTTAATTTCATTTTAACAAAATAGCTGTCTCCAGTGGAAGAAGCATCAAGAGCTAAATGAGGACCCATCTTGAGCTGAAGCACGTTGAACAGACCTCAGCACTGTCATTGATTTTCTGGGAAGAAAAAAACCGCCTCTGGCTACTAAACCAAATTAGTAGTCACTGATGACCAATTATTTTGCCCCACTGTGAACGGAAAGGCGTACTAAAATTCCAGTTTGTCAGACCCAAGGCTCTCTTCTCAAACACCTTTCAACAAGCGTGTACCAAAAGTCCCTCAGATGGTTCTGACGCCTTCCTGTTTTCGGCAACTTCTCCTTCTCCAAAGTTTTAATGAGCTGCTGCTCTGAGGACGGCCTGCCACAAAGTGAGCCCTTCCCAGCGCCGTAGAGCACTATTTGGCAGGGCACAAATCACAGCTGTCAGGATTTATACACACATACACAAAAAAAGTGTCAGCCTAATGTTTGCAAATTATAATTACCATTTCTCTTGCATGTCCCTGGTGCCTTCATTTTAGATAAATCCCAGCTCTGAGGTATCAGCTGCAAAGCACTGAAGGCTCATATTGAATAGAATAGATTTAACTAGTTTGTAGCTCATTTAAGGCCTACACTGTTTTATTTTAATATTGTTAATACTTTATTATACTTTTTAAACATTGTTTTCACAGTAAAATAGCCTATTAGGAGGCTGCAGCTTCTTTTCCAAGAGATTTCTGGCAGACTAGCATACCACATTGTATAACCAAGTTAGCAGGCGCTTGTCATTTCAGTTGAAAATAGGTCTGTACCCTGACTCCTGAAAGTAAATTAGAGAGAGATTCTATTAAAGAGACAGGAAGTGTTTCAGGGATAATAGTTTTGAAAATGTGCACAGATAAATTTTAAAATATTTAGGAAATGTCAACATTAGAACTGGCTCCAACTATTTGACTATAAAAGGAAGCATCTGATTATTTTTTTCCACAATTATAAATAATTTGTTATATACTATCAGAATTTCTTTCCCTTTCCTTTTTGTGGCAGGGTGCTTGTGCCAAAACAAGGAGATCTGAGTTACTCCAAACGAGATGGATTTTAATCCACAATAAGCATTTTCAGGGTATGCTGCCCCCACTGCATCTTCAATTACAGCAAAATCCTCCCAGTTCAGAGGGGTGACAAAAAGAAACGGAACACGCAAGCTGTTCAACCCTGTCCTTAAGTAACACTAAGGCAAGAGGATGTTTTCCCAAAGACCAGCTGCAAATCAGAAATACAGTTGCACTGCCAAGCAGCGCCAGTCCCGGGGCCAAAATGCTGCATCCACTCCAATGAGATCAGCGTTTGACCTACAGAGAAAATGCTGCCTGGCTGAAATTTCTCTGGTCACCTTAGTCAAAGAAATGTGTTACCTGATACCTCCTACTCTTGCCCAGTTTCTTAGTATTTCTTCTCAAAGGAGGCAGGAAAAGCCAGACGAAGCCTCACATCCTGCAGCCCCACCAGAGCTTACATGTGTAACTCTGCACATGAGTCATTCCCACCAAAGAAGCGCTTCATGCACGTATCATCGCAGGCATGATTCTATACTTTGCTGGATCAGGACTTAAATGCGATTAATCACACGGCAGGGAAGGATTTCTGAAGAGCATCAACCCAAATGTGTCCTTTCAAGCATTTACTTATAAGCCAGCTGTGGGCTAATCAGTCACCAACTGGCTGGTCCACTGGAGATGGTAAAAGTCACCTCCATAGAGATGTGAAAACACATTCAGCTACCACAAAAAACAATAATCAAACACCACGCACAAAGGCTCAGTGTATTCCTGCATCCCTCCCTGCTATTCCTGCACACCAGGAAAGCTCCTGCCTTGGAGAGCAAATGGACAGGCCAAGAAAACAAGCACCATGCGCTTGTGCCAGGACTACCAAAATTTACACCATGCAATGAGACTGGAGACCCACCCAGACAATACACACTCAGCCACAGGTTTGCCACATATTTTTAATCCTTTGTAAATATTTTGCCCTGCTCTGATCAGTACGAAATGCCAAACTAGAAAGGAAGGAGGGCAAATAAAAGGGGACAAAGGGTAAATGTCGGTGTCCCCTTTGGCACAGGGTGTCTCCAGACAACAGTGTGAAGCAGCACAGCTGATTTGTAAGCCAAGCCTTGAAAAGCCCTGCAGCATGTGATCTATGAAACAGGAGGTCTGCAGAAGGATGTCTCCTCTGATATGAATGCCCCCTTGGGATGTATATTGCTAGATCGCACATCTAGCATCATTAGAAAACACGACCATAGATTAGGCTGTTTTGAAGCATGCGGTGTGCAATAATTAAGTAATAAAAGTCACCACAGGGGTGAAGGAACAAGAAACAGAAGAGTTACTATTTGCATACGCGCTGCTGGCACCCTCCGTGATTGTCGAAGATTCTCCAGGCTGCTAAAAGCTGACTGCTACTGATTTGGGACCCGCTTCTGCCAAAAGCCACAAAGCACCAGCTCACTTCATGGCACACGGGCCCTCTCTGCAGAAAACCACCTTCTGGTGGAGCTGGTGGCCCAGAAGCAGCCCAGCGGTCCCTAAGGTCTTGCAGTTGGCTCAGACAGGCAGGGAGAGCTCTGCCTTTTTGGTGTGGGAGCTGCAGCCCAAGGCAGTACAGGCTACAGGTGGGAGCAGAGCCATGGCTGATGGCTCCACACTGTCACCAGTTGCTGCTAAGATGGGAAAAATCCCTCCCCAGCAAGAGGTACAAGGACTAATAGAACTTAAGCTTGATGCTCTCCATCACCTTCAGGTGTCTGCTTCTGGGGGTAAAGAATAGCAGCACAACCACAGCAATAAGTGATATGCTGTCCTCAAGGCGAGAACCCTGCTGCTGCCACTGCCAGTTTTGCTCCCACAGTGGCTGATGAAGTTAAAGTATCTTACTTGCAAGGAGCAATTTCAGGTTGCAGCTCTGCCACAAGCTGGTCAGGTTAACACCAGCTCCCAGCAGCTGAACATGACACTGGCCAACAAGCAGCTGCCTTTTATTTTTGTCTCTTTTTTAACAGAATCATGGTTATCTGCAGCTCATCTCTGCTGCTGTTCCCCCAGCCAGGATGCTCCCTGGTACCCTGTTTCAAGGGGCAAATACTTCAGGTCTGTGCAGCTGAGGCACTAGACCCAGGCTCAGCAGTTCAGCTCCCCTCTTTGCTGCAGACACCTCACCATCTGCATCGAGTCCGGTTTAATCCTATTCAGACTGCTTAGGACACCACTTAGTCCTCTCACTCAAACCATCATTGCATCTGCTTGCAGCTGTTTGACGTACCACAGTAGTGATATGTTAATAGCGAAAGCAGTTTTATTTTAGCAAAACACACTTTGCACCCAGCAGCTCTTCCCAGGCAGCCGCCATGGCTGTGGCAGCCTGGATGGGACTGAGCTCCAGGGTGGCAGTGCAAAGCCTTTCCCAGTGCAAGGGTTTATTCATGTTCTCACCAGTCACATCTTCCAAAGGGCAGAGCATGGGGAGGTAAATGGAGGCATTAGCCCTGGAGATTATATTGTTTTCTTTTCAATGTTTTCCAGGCCTTCCACTCCCATTTTTGACATCCTCCAACACAGATACAAGGAGCTGTGGATGGAGCAGCAGAGAGCACTGACAGTAGCCCAGCGAGTGGAAACAAAAAAGGTGATAATACTCTAGCACAGCACCGCTACAAGGCAGAAACTCCCGCTGTCCCACCCCACAACAAAGAGGCTTCTCCCACTTGGGAAACCATCCTCCTTGACCACTAGAAAGCTGGTCACACAAAGCCCAGCTGCTTCCCAGCCAAGATGAGCCCAGCTCCAGGCAGAGCACATCCTGGGGCGTGGTGCTGTGGGAGTGAGCACTAGCTGTGC
Source organism: Streptopelia decaocto (assembly GCF_964273445.1). NCBI lineage: Eukaryota > Metazoa > Chordata > Aves > Columbiformes > Columbidae > Streptopelia > Streptopelia decaocto. Next base: position 8,198,100 of record NC_138672.1, read on the forward strand.
ATATTGCAATGTGTGCGTCTGAGAGTGCTCTGGAGACAAAAAGGAAGGGTTGGTTGCTTGGGTCATTTTTAAGTATTTTTCTCTCTGGAGATATATACAGGAGCTGAGCAAACTTTTGCAGGTGCTTTGGCCAAGGCCTTTCAATGGCTTAAATACCTTGTCCCACAGAGATACTTTTCTGACCATCACTAAGCATCTGTCTGCACCAATATCCCTCTGGACACGGTTAAATTCCTGGTTTCACTTAAAACAGAGGCTCTGGTTGTCTTTGCATCACCACAATACTAAAAGCCCTTTCTGTAACAAAGAATTACACTTCAAATTATCTGGTATTTATGTCATCCTCATGGCAGGAGCCCTGCAGACTGTCCTTTGAACAGCATCAGCTCTGCTCAGGTTGCCTGTGACAGTGGACAAAACAACAGAGCAGCCAACAAGCATTGGCAGCTGTTAGAGTGCAACCCTGTGCTGTTATACCAATATTGTAATAACATTTAAAAGGAGCCAATGACTGTTTTATTAGTTAATGGCTCAAAGAAGAGTCATGCTAATATGGTAATGACCAATTTCAATGGGCTTACTGCCATCACAAACTATGCTTTATAGTTGAAGTACAAGAATACAGTGTTCTTAATTAGCAGCTACTGTAGCAGCTACACAAGCCTAGGATGTTGGAAAGTACATCCCTACCTTATCTATTAACAATTGGTAGTTTTAATCACTAAGTTCCCTCCATCAAGCTCCTGAAACCTCCAGCCACCAATTACCAAGTTAGGCAGCACAAACCTACATTCTGGACCACAGAGCAGACAGATTCCCCAGGGTTTCACACAGTGGCCAAAACATTCCCCAGGTACCTGCACAGGCTTGTGCTGGGACTATCAAGCACCACAAGCTGCAATTAATCAGGAAAGTAACACACAGGGGTGGTGGAAGTGACTTTCCCAGCTGGTGATGGGCGGTTTGGAGCACAGGGTTTCCTGCAGGCAGTGCTCATGTCCCTGGGATGCTCTATAAAACTTGTCCTGAGAGCTGGCAGCTGCTCATGTTTTCCTCACCAGTATGTTTTCATCAGTATTAGCCATATGGATATGAAAAACTACCCAGATCAGGCACTTGTGACCATCAGCCCAAAATGACTTTGAGTCTTGTTCGTCCCAGTATCACAACATCGCACGACACCAACCTGATGGATGTAGCTGTGCAGCTGTTTCAGACCATTCTTGTTTGCCTTTAGTTACAGAACAGCAAACCGCGTGAAACTCGCACAACACTTCTGCGAAAAAACCCACAACCCACCAAGGAGGAGTCCTTCTGGCACCTGCCCCGCTTGGAGAAGGTATGGAGCACTTGATTGAACTCAAGGACACCCTCTAACCTTGTCCACGTGCCCTGATAACACCATTAGCACACAAAGGTAGACATGATGCTCTTGCCTCTGAGACCCAGACCCTAAAATACTCCCACGCTGGATGTATTAAAACTTCAATCCCTTTTGGACTTCCAGATGGGATGATTTTTGCAGCCATAAGCCCTGGAAGATAGGCAGCAGTTGCCCAGATAAGGGCCTAATGACTTATTATCAGGGTGGCCTCTGTTCTCTGCTGGTGTCCCCACAACCATCCTACACGAGCAGTACTATCAAACCTGCATTTTGGTAACCTGCCATTTTACCAGCTCTCACCATAACTAATTCAAGCCACACCAGATGTTTCAAGCAGCATTTTCACCCAATAACTAGAGATTTCCAGAAAGTCTGACTCTTGACACCTCTCTAAACTACCTGATTGACAATATTCACCCTGAGACTGAGCAAAGGGTCTGGCCAGGTTACAGATGTACATGACATTTCCTTTAATTGATCCAAATAAGAGCCAAGGTGAAGATTTCTTGTTCCAGCAATGGGATTGGAACATCTCCCTGAATTCATCTGCTCATGCTGCTGCGCTCTGGGGTACTTGTTTGAATTCCATTGGCTTTGTTTGTGGTGTAAATTACAGGGACACTTCAAGTGAAGAGCTAGGGGGCATTTTAGAAAGGAAGGGAACAGAGGTGGGCAAGGGGAATGGAAAGGAGACACCAGAAAGTCTGAAAGCATTGAAACCCCACAGGGAGTTTACATGGCCAAAATAATATCTGGCATTGATAGATACCACTGCAAAGAGCCCCTCAGCCCTCTACCCAGCCCTTGTTCTGATGTTGGTTTTTTTTTGCCATGCTGTTGGTTTCTAGCCACAGTTTAAAACAACTAAGAAGCCTTGTGACTTCCTGAAGCTAATTTACTTGTACAAGTTGGAGAGTTTCAACCAAGAAACGTATTTTGCTCCACCTTGATATATTCCTCTTATGTCCTGTCTAAGACTGTCCGATTAGCATATGTCAGTAATCATTTATCCCCGCTGCCTGTCAGCACAGAGCTGCTGCTGCGGCTAGTGTCAGGGAAAGAACATGACCGATCGCTGTTAAACAGATTGTGTAAGTCACACGAGATATTGGGGCAAGGCTCCTCTTTAGAGCTCCTCTCACCCCAGACCTCACCATCACTATTCATTTTTCAGCCTGTGTTTTTCTTCATGCTTTCCCTTTTTCCCCTCCCTGATTGTGTTTGGGTTCCTCCCCCAGCCACAGATCTCAAACCTATGGGTCTTTTCTTCTCTCTGCCTTTCTTCTCCTTCCTCTCCCCTTCCTTCCCAGGAGCAGCATCCAAGGGAGGAGGAACAGCTCGTTCTGCAGAGCCTCTGCAGATTTTTTTGTGCTCCTTTCTCACTACGTTAACCTGGAAGGCTTGCAGATCTAACAGGCATGGCCCGTAATGGAACTTGGATCAGGAAATTAATGGCTTAGTTGAGTTTCAACACAGGGTTGAGTTCTCTTGAATATCCATAAACATTTACCCAGTTCAAATCAGTAACAACCCAGAGAAAGTTTATGGTTTCCAAAGACACTTAGTACCCTCCAAACTTTAACCAGCTTGCCTGTCATCTCCATATTGTGGCATATTTGATAGTCACAATACAAACCAGTAAGTCAACGCTGACCATTCCACAATAGATTTCCAGGGCTCTGTCAAGTCAACCTAGGAGGATTCTGGTAGTAACACCTCACACTTCAATGTAGGACAGAATTCACCCATGTGTCAAAGTAGCCTCACATACCATGTGTCACTGACACACACCAGGGTTTTTCCTTTGCTCGTTAGAGAATTCCAACTCACACAGACATTCAAGGTGGCTTTCCTAGGAGAAGAGTCTTGTTTACTTGACCAAACAGGGAGAGGAAAGAAAATGCAGCAACTTTGGACACCACTTTTGTCAACATGCACTGCCTTCCTGAGCAGATGAAAAGAGCTGCGCTCGATGCGCGATATGAATAAGCGATAAGCAATTGACGAGCGAGTGTTCGGGTACCTTGGCAAAAGACTTAATTTGCAACCTGGCACAAAATCAAAGGCTCTGTCAACGGCTGAGCGGCTCTCCCGCGTGTGCCTCGCGTTACCTGGGAAAGCTCTGTCAGGTAAACTTCCACTGAAAGTAATTAGAGGAATCCCCACTGTATAAACTTTGCAGCAAGATTCTGGGCTCCAGAATTTGATTCTCACCAGGGATCCGATATCTGCTCACAGCCTGATCCTTCATCAGAATTAACAGCTGAGTTTTAACACATACACACAAAAATGTTCCACATTTTTTTTTAATGCTTTACCTCTATTTTTGTCTGAAGAGCTGAACTGACAAGCACAGCTCATGTAATCTTGCAACTGTTGTCTTGTCTGAAAAGCCATAGATTCTGCCTAAATAACCTGGGCTTGATATGTGCAGCATGTGGTGGGCTGGCTTTTCAGATACCGTGTTTATCCTCCCAGGTTTGAGGGCAGCAAAACTTAATGAAGTTGGAGTGTAATAGAACTTGTCTCCTGGAGCCTAAATCATGCTTAAAGAATAAAACAATGAGTTCAAGAGCTTTCTGTCATCATGGCACCAGATCAAACCTCCCTTCAGCTGGGATTTTAGCTCACCTGATGGCTGTTCAATGTCCACCATGAACTGATGGGTCCCAGCCCAGCAGTGACAATCAGTGGCCTTCAGTGCTATAACAGGCACAATGCAAAAAGAAAACACAACACTCTGCAGGGTTCCAGGTGGGCAGCAGAGACCCAGCTACCCTGAGCACATCCCCTGCATATCTCCACTGGGACCACAGCAGAGATGTCACCTCACACACCACAGCCATTCTGTGACCAAACACAGGCTCCAGGTCCCAGTCACTACATTTTCTTGCAGATTCTGCAGGTTTTCTCATTTTGCTTAAACAGCTTGAATCACAGCAAAGCACTTCCATGGTCCAGCCTTTCCCAGTGTCCTTTTGCACATGTCCTGGGCACTCAACCACTCCATCACACCCTAATGCTGCCCTCTGCCATGCTCAGCCCTTTCCTCGTGTCTCCTTCAGAGACATGGTAACCTGGCATTCCTCTGCCATTTTCATTGCTCTCCAACATCTCCTAAATCACACCATAAAACACCACCCCTCCCTGTGCAACCCTCCAGTCTGGACCACCTCCAGGGCAGGTTCCACCTGCATCCAAGCCATGCTGCCCAAAGGCAGCACAACCAACTGCTGGCAACCAAAGTTCATTTCTGTTATGGAGATATTCACCTATGGAGGAACAAGTTTGGGGTTCTGGCAGCCCCACAACTTGCAGTAGAGTAAAACCACACACTCTGTGTTGAGTTACAGGTGAACACCTTCCATTGGTTTCAGTGTTACCTACTGTTTTGTACACAACTCCACAGAAGTGCTTTCTAAATGGACTTGAGGTTCCATTCACAGACCTGTTTTGCCTTCTGCAGAGATGCTCTTTACCAACTGACAACTCAGTTTGATGTAAAACTCTTGGCTGGCATGAAAAGGATCAGGATTCAAACCTCAGAAATGCTTGAGGTCGGTACAAAAACTGCCAGTTCTGGTCTGACCCCAGGACATCTGCCAAAGGGACACATGCTCGGTTACAGCTCCAGTGGGTTAATTCTCCTTTAGTCGCACTATTGCCAGGCCAAATGACCAGTGAACTCCAGCAAACATCTGCAGCCCTTATTTTCAGGAAGCTAAAGAAAATCCCAGATCTCCATGTGGCATGAAATGCTGCAGCAAAAAATTGCCGAGCATTTTTTGAAACCTTCCCGGGTCTGAAGCAAATAAAGACCATTTAGCCCGGACTCTCTTGTCCTGCAATTCCACGCGTTCTTGGAATTAGAAAGGTGGGAAGAGAAAAACCAACCCCATTCATTAAACCAGTTAAGTGCGCTATTGCCAGGAAAAGCCACAGTATTTGTAACCCTAATAATCCAACGCACACCTCCGAGCGCAGCTCATCTTGGACAGAATAACGTCTGTTTTAAAAATACCTGCCTCTCTCTAACTTGTCATGGCATTTGTTGACAACCCTATTGAAAGCCGCTCTCAGTGCAGCTGTGAAGGATCTTTCAGCACCTCTTTCTCTTTCCTAGACAGTTTTTGAAAGGGAGAGGAGGAAAACACAAAAAAAAGCACCATCAATACAAGGGGAAAAAGGCATCAGCAGCCAACATCGGCTGATGAAGCGCCTCACCTGGGCCCCCAGCGCACCGCCTCCAATTAAATCAAAATGGTTTGTTTTTAATGGTCTTTTACACTGACAAGTGGGCTATCATTCCAGGCCTAGAGAGCTGTCAGGGAGCCGAGGCAAATCCTTCGTTGATAATGCCCAATGCTTCCAATTAGGAGCCGAGGCCGCTCCTGGCGCACTAACGATTCCCCAGCCTCCCCCAAGGCCCCTTCGGCTCCGGCTGTTTCGTCTTCCCTCTTCCTCCGCCGCAAATTACTGACACAAAACGGAGGCGCCCCGGTGCCTCCTCACCACGCCGGGCCCCGGCCCTGTTGGATTTAATGAGGCGATGGAAGTTTTTTGCAGATCTTTCGCTAAATTCTTTTCTTGTTTGACAGCTGCTTGAGTGTTGACCTTATAAAAGATTTAGTGTTTCTCATTATTTTCTGTCAAGCTTTACAAGTGATAGCTTCACGGAAATCATTTGCATCTCGATGCGCGCGCGCGTGTGGTTTTTGTCTGTACGGGGATGCTCGGTGCAGTGTACGTCAGTGTGTACACTCTACCCTTCTCCCGTATTGTGTGTTTTATTCCCTCCTAACCACCAAAAAAAATTCTACAAACATTGCACTATTGTTTTGGGGAAAAAAAAAAAAAAAAAGGAAGGAGAGGACTTAAAAGGCCCAGGATTTGTTAGACTCCTGTAAATGAGGAAGGTTTTGAAAAAGGAATAGAGATTGGTTTCCTGTAAAGAGAGCTCAAGAAAGTGTTTTGTCACCTGCTAAAAGGGTTCGATCAAATGGATGATGGAAAAAACAGGCAGAGGCGAGGGGCAGCTTAGTTGTTAAAGTGGAAAAATCATACAGGGCTGGGAAGCTGCCTTGGAGCAGGCACAGACATTTCCCAACAGCCAAGCATGGAGCCCTCCAGAGCAGGAGGAGAACCTGGTGCTGCTTAGTATAACACTTGCTTCAGCCTTTTCCAGGGTTCACTCTGAACACCCTCCACAAACCGTTTAATCCAGCTATATCAATTAAAACTTCCATCTCAGGGTCACTCTCCTTTACCTTCCCCCAGAGCTGAGTGTGCCCAGCAGCTGCAGCACACACACCCCAGCACCCACCTCAATGGCAACAGCACCCAACGCCAACAGCACCCACAAAACCCCAGCTCAGCAGCCAGTCTGTACCAGCTCAGCCTTCCATGTCCCACATGTGATTTATTAACCCTCCCTTAACAGACCTGCTTCTTCTTGCAACATACATGTGGTTATAGTAATGCTTGCCGAGTGATCATTTATAGTCCTCCAATTTAAAACACTACAATAACTGAGAAACCCAAATGAAAATAACCCCAAGATATATATTTAGGTTTCAAGAATGATGAGTTTTTTTAGTTGCCCCTTTAATTCTTTGAAGCCAGGGCTGACATCATTACAATATCTCAGCTGCAATTGTCCTGCAGGTTTTAATTTGCCTATAACAAATGCAAAGAACAACAGGAAGACATTGCTTCTAATCAGCAGCTGAAAACCATTGCAGGTCCATCATCCTGCCAAGAAAAACACCAAGTTTGTGCCTCCAAAGTATATTCCTGTCCTGCTACAGCCAGTGCTCCAAATCCACGATTCAGACAAAATCCTGGCATAACAGCTCCTAACCACGTCAGAGTAATGGTAGAATCATCAGCTGTCTCTAGAGGAAGTACCTTTGGGTTCATCATTTAAAATATGAATTAGAAGAATCAGAGATGAGGATTCATCACTGGCATTGACTTTTCAACACCAGTCTCTGTCATAATAAGACCTTTGACCCAAGGACACCCTTATCTTGACTCTAATTACTGGCCTGGGACTAATCCATAGTTTTCAACTGTCCCTCATTATGAGAGGGTGTCTCATTTTTTAAAATAGCACTTGTCCCCTGTCCTACACCTGGTGCTTCCCACTTACTCATGCTGAGGGCAGAACCCGGCATCCCTCACAACTTTGTCAAGGCTCTGCTAATTTTAATTACTGCCAGTTGTAGCTCAGTGTGACTGTTCTCACCTGGGAGCTTTGTTCCAAGACTGGAGTGAAAAGAATGCTGTTTCCTCCCCTGTGGCTTCAACCCCATCCCAGACAGAAATTTCCCTCTTGTCCAGTCCCTGATGGGCAGGGAACATGTTGGGGAAGGCAGAGGAACATTCAAGAGAAGCAACTCAGCTGTCTTCACCTGCAGGCACTGGATTTTTCTAGCAATCCCAGCTCTGAGGGGAAAGCTCCTGCATCTTTAATGGGGGGCTGGAGTTGGCCCAGCTGGGGATGGTCCCTGGCAGCTCCCAGGGGTGCCCACCTCCTGCAGCAGCCCTTGGTTATGCCTCCCCCACCTTAGTTGTGCCTCCCAGAGCAGGGTTATGTCACTGCTGCTGCTCGAGAGAAAGCAAAAACATCCAGAAACAACTGTCTGAAGTTAGGCTCTCAAATGCATATTTAAGTACCTGAATGCCTTCCTCCAGAGAGGGGGAATAGCTAAATACGCTTTGTTTGTCTTGATTAATGAGATCACTAGCAAGCTTTTCAGGGCAAAGACTGCTGTATATTTTTACATATGCAAAACCTGACATCCAGCCAGCCTGAGCAGGGTGGGGGAAGCGGCAGGCGGCTCAGCACAGCTACGCAAGGCAGATGGATGGCACAAGGAATTGTGTCGGAGCAGGTAAAGCCCGTGGCCCCCCGTGGTGACCCCACTCCATACATGAAGACACACATCTCAGTAACTCAGCATCCACTGCATAGGTTTGCTGCATATAGCTGTGTGCTCACCCCAAAGGGCCCTGGGACTTTTCTCCCCAAGGCGATTTCCCCTTTGTTTATTTGTCATGGGTATTTTTCACTCCCTCCCCACCTCAAAGGAGGTTCCTGGTGGAGGCTGCTTGGGCAGGTCATGCACAAGTCTCTGACCCCAACAGGGGCTTCCCTGGGAGCTCTGAGCTCCTGGCCCCTGCAGTGAAGCACACAAGTCCTTTGTTGCAGGAAACAAGAAATATTTATTTTAGGGTCCACCTTAAGGCATACCAGCATTTGAAAACATCGGACAACCAACACACCATAGTAAGACTACAGGGTCTTGTTACTAAAGCAGAATAAGAATCTCCTGAAGTCCTCATTTTAAACAGGTGAAGTGTTTAACTTCAGCTGGAGCAACATTTTCCCAACAGGCAAAAACCCTTGTGCTAATCTGCAGTCTCTTTCCTGTTTGTGCTACAACCTATTTTCTTTGGCAGGCTGCTCACTGTAACCAATCGTCTATGTGCTCCTTTCATTACAGGTTGGGCCTCACCTCAGTACTCTTCCAGGTCGTGATGCTCGTAAAAAGGCGTTCAGTGCCTCCCATTGAAAAGTGCCTGTGAGATACGGTCCCTTCCCCAGAGCATCCACACAGCAAGGACCACAGCCCTGTGCTGGACACCACAACCCATAGATCCTGCAATAGCCATAGGTAATAGAATTTCTTTCTGATTTGAAAAAGTTATGCTAATGCAGATGTAGCTGATTAAATCATAAATATGAGAGGAATTATTCTGTCTCGGCCCATTCATTGCTTCCTGTAAGATGCACAACACCTTACTCAGCCTAATCACCCAAGTCTCATCATGCTCAAGGAAACATCACACACCAGGAACAGGGCAGCGTTTGCGCCAGTGCAGCCTCAGAGGGAAAGAACAAGTCTCCTTCACTGCCTGTTCTGAACAAACATGTTAAATGCAACCATATCCCAGTCGATATCAAGTCTACAATATCTCATAATCCATCAGCCCTCCTCATTTCTTTGCCAAATAAGCTTCCCACCGCTGCCTGATTCAGCAAAGCCCTTGCCTGTGTGAAGGCATCCAAACACCTGCGTTAGGTGCTCTGCCAAACCGAGGCCTCACCGCAGACCGATGCCTTTGCTTGAAGATGGCCCCAGCCAGCTCCACGCTCACCCTCCAACAGCTGCTGGTACCTGGTATCCCCCACAGCTGAGCATCTCCAAGCAGTTGCTGAACAAACTCAGATTCCACCAACACCAACTCAACGTCACAGAAGCCAAACACCAGCCTGGGCTTCAACAGGTGACAGCAGAGTCTCAGAGAGGTACCAATACGTTTAACATCCATTTAACACTAAGAAGCCACGTTGAGCTCAGGGCTTGTCCCCTACCAGAGTTCCAGCCAAACTTTTAAACCCCAACCTCAAAAAGCAGAGTCCTTCATAACATTAAACTGCATTGCTCAAGACACGAGAACAAAGTAAACTGCAAGGGCAAATTTTCTTACCTCTCACAGAACAAAAAAACCTCCAGCTGCTCTGGCATCTCCCACATCTCATCCTTAGGGGCAGTTTGTGCCTCAATCTGCCCTTTATATAGGGAAGCAGCTGTAGCAAACTCCACCCTGCCCACACCTGAGCAGAGTGGAGAAAGAAATCACCTGCTCAGCACCAGGGAAATCCTAGTATTGGGTTCCCTCTTTTTAGTACAGGCTTCTAAATAAAACCCATCTCAAATAACTGGGAGGGTAACAGTAGGGCTTGCCATGCTGGCAGAGGTGGATTATAACTGGATACCTTTCCCACCTCCCCAGGGAGGGAGAAAGCTGGCCCTTAAATGACTTGTCTTGCTAAGAAAGACAGTGTTTACAGGTGTGGGAGAAACCCAGGCATGAGGTTTGCTTGGAGCCACATCCAGCGCTTAGTCCAGCCACAGCATCTGTGCTCACCTGCAGCAACTGCTCAGGTCCTTGGGGCATGCAGAGGGATGGCAGCATCTCCAGCGAGTCCCGTGGCTGGCAAAGGGCTGGCAAACAAACACGGTGTGAAACAAGCCCATGCAGACCTGCTGGTTCAGGACAGGTCCAAGAAGCCACCAAAGATACCAGAAACCCAAAAAGCAACAGCTGAGTCAAAAACAAATTGTGTTCAGGAGGAGACATTGCTCTGTGGGACTTGTAACTGAAATCCTGGCCAGAGTCGTGCCCCAAATCGCCTAAGTCTTACAGCTCAGACAGGCTGTTCAGAGGGAGCGTGGGCACCCACTCCCGGCTGCATCGGCACCCACCGGGTGGGGAAGACGGGTCCCCCCACCTGGCCCCGCCGAGGGTGAGCGCTGGAGCCGGCGGGGCGGCCTCGTCCCCGCAAAAGGAGCCACCTCGGACTCACCGCGGTCCCGCTCCCCATCGCCCCCAGCCCGCGGCCGGGCTCACCGGGGGGCACGACCAAAACGCAACCCGGGGGTTCCCCCCCCCCCGGCGGAGCCCGGTGCGGGTCCCGACCCCCCGCGCATCCCCAGCCGCCCCCGGCGCCGGACGCTCCTTGTCCTGCAGTGACACCCACTGGTAACGGGGATTTTAACGCTGCTGCAGCTTCCCACAGCCGCGCTCTGCTCCCCCCGTCACTGCGACTCTCCGGCTGACTGTCCCCCCCACTTTCTGCCGTCCCCCCAACCCCGAGCTTCCGTGCACTTCTCTGTACCCAGAAAATACTCATTTCGTTACCAGAGCATCCCACCGAAGCCTGACCCTGTCCTTCAGCAGCACCCAGCGAGGTGGGGTGCACGGCAAGTCCCAAAGCTGTCAGAGTCCTAGAGCCAGCCCCGGGGTGCGGCTGGGGCTTGTGAGGAGGTGACTGGAAACACAGCTGGCTTTAGGGATCTTTCCTTGGCTGGTACGTGCCCATGTATTTGTGAACAGGAACAGCCTATGAAATAGGTTTTAAGGGCAGGCACGCACCAGGAAGGCAGCGTGGGCTGCCCAGAGATCCACAGGATTTCCTACCTGTACTAGGAGCCACAGACAAATCGTTGGAACCCCACTTGTCCAGTGATGCAGGGGGACACCACTCATGGACAGAATGGGGCACGTTTCCACTTTGGGGAGTCTACTTCTGAAACAACTTAATAATAATAACATTAATAATTCATATTAATTGTCAGACACGCTGACATAAGAACATGAGTAGCAAGTGACTGTGTAGCTGCTGGGAACTACAAATGTGGCCCAGAAGTGATAATCTCTGTCCTCAGGGCCTTGGCTGGGGATGGCACAACACAGTATCTGCTCACGGATGAGCATTAGACCCCTCCATGCCCTCACTCCCCACCCCGCCCGGTCTTGCACAGCATCACATAGTGGTTCTGATCTGGAAAGTTCCTTGTGGTTGTTTGAAGGCAGGTACTTTATTCAACATAAGCGAAAGAGCGGCAGATCCACCACCCCAAACCTGTCCATGCATCACTGATCCAAATGCTGATTCCAAATCCAGTCCCAGCCCCATTCTGGTCCCAAATACAACCTCAGTGCTGGTCCTGATCCCAGTGCTGAGCTCCATCCCAAACAGGGTACACTGGCGGATTGAACAGGGTTGAACAGGGAGGCTGCCAGGGCTCAGGGGTCAACAGAGTCACACTGCAAGGAGCTGGGAAAACCCATCAGGATCTCTGCCCCATTTCTCACTGGGACGAGCTCCTGCACATCTGTTGCTCTGGTCCAGATGCTTGTCCTGGCTTCACCTGGGGACGTGAATGCTGCAAAACCAACCCCCGGCAGACCGGGACCCTTCAGCCTGGCCCCCAGTTCCTGGCACTGGGGCAGCATCTCCATGCTGGGAGGGAGCCAGAGCAGAGCAGCAGCGGGGATCCTCCACCCAGGGACAGGCAGGACAAGCACCCCCAGCACCGGGCGTACAGACCCCCAGGGTGGGGGCAGGCTGGGACTGATCCTGATTTTGTCCCCGGACTTGTCCTCTTATAAGGCTCTTTTGTTCCGCTGCCCCGATCCCAGCCGGCCCCGAGCCTGCAGGGCCGAGGGCAGGAGGTGCCGGGGGCCCTGCCTGCGCCGCTGCCCGACAGCTGGCAGCCGGGCTGCCCGGGGGGGCGGGCGGGGGCTTTCCCCTCGTTGATCGCCTCCAAGCTGCCGGCCAAGGGCGGCTTTGGAAGAGGGACAAGATGCAGCTGCCTGGCCGGGAAGAGAGGAAATCGAGTACTTGAGAAATAACCAGCGACATCGTTTTAAAGTGGCGCAGCTTCACGTACCCGGGTGTGGACATCTTCCTCATCTCCGCGGCGAAGGATTTACTCCCAGGAAAAGCCCCTAAATAAACCCCCGAGGAGGCATGAGCCAGTCCGACCGGAGGAAGGTGGGAGTCCTGCGTTATCCGGTCCCTCTCCAACCAGGGAGGTCAAAACCCCGCGACGGGGCAGGAGGGAGGAAACTTGGTGTCTCCAGGAGAAACGGGCAGGGCGGGCAGTCTGAGGCCATCGGGGTTTTATTTAAAACGAGGTTGACGGCGAGAAGAATCCGCCCTGAGCCCGGTCCCTTCCCAGTTGCACCAGTAGGTACCGCCGCTGGGAGAGCGGGCAGAGCCGGGCGGGGGGCTATGCCCGGTCCCCGCCGCCCCGGCAGCGCTGGGGAGGCGGTTGCCCGGTGGCCCCGCGTCCGCTTGCGGTAAAGGACATCTATGCTCATTCACAACCGATTTCGAGGGGATTCAACGAAATTCGCAGCTCCGAAGCTCACCTCGGGCTCAGAGTAGCCGCCTCTGCGCTGGGCTTTGGGGCAGGTTTCGATGCTTTTCCTTTTCTTATTTTTTATTATTATTATCATTATTATTATTTTCAACGCCCGGCAAAACTTTCCCTGCTCGGGAGGGACTGGTAGATCGGCTAATTGCTTGCGTAGGCGAGCAGAAAGCAGCAACCCCTCGACATCCACCCACCCCACACCCTCCTCCCGCTAATCACCCCATTACGAGCCCCATCAGCGGAATAATGACAGCAAAAGAGGGCGGAAACCGCCCGGAAAGCGTGAGGATCCGGGCGGCAATTAATTCCCGTTAATCAAGCTGCAAGGTGTCGCCGCCGGGGAGTGACATCCCCCAAAACGCCTCGCGGCCAATGGGCGCGTTCACACGGTGGGGGGGAGGGTGCAGGCGTCCCCGAGCCGGAGTGGCACAAGTTCATTTTTTCCCCCATTTCCCCCCCGGTTTCCCCTCCCCCGCGGAGGACGCGGCGCTCCCGCCGCTGTCCGAGGTGCTGAAGGCGCCACCGACTCCGGAGTGACTCCGGTTCCTCCCCCCGTCGCTGTCCGAGGTGCTGTCGGGGAAGGGGGGGGCACGGCGGCGGCCCTACGGCTGGCCACCCCCTCCGCCCTCCCCTCGCCCTTCCCCATTGATTTCTGGATCATTAAGTGGTTAAGGCGCTGCGAAGCTTCACTATCGATCGCTGCCTCCCCACCTCCGGCTGGGAGCCCCCGGGCTGCCCCCCAGCCCCGCGTCGCCGCGGCTCCGGGCAAGGGTGGGGTGGCCGGGTAAGGAGTCGGGGCCCCTGGTGGAGTTGGGGTCCGTTCCCCCCTTCAACCCACCCCCTTCGCGGCCAAAGTTTGACTCTGCCTCCCTCTCCCCCCCCTCTTCTGTCTGTCTGTCTGTGAGTGCAGCTGGGCGCGATGCTGAAGACGGAGCAGCCCTGGATCTAATGCGCAGCGCCTCGGAGAGCCTTGCAGCAATTTTTACCCGGATCCCAGACTGAACTTTGCTCTTTTTTTTCTTTTTAATATTACCTTTTATTTTTTTTTCCTGTTATTGTTAATTATCATTATCAACCCGCTTCCGCCGCGCCCTCCCCGCCAATGCCCGTGTGAGCGCCGGCACCTTGCGGGGGCCATGGAGGGCTCCACCGGGTTTGGGATCGACTCCATCCTCTCCCACCGAGCCGGCAGCCCGGCCGTGCCCAAGGGGGACCCGCTGGTGGGCGACGGCCGGTCCCCGCTGGAGCTGAGCCCCCGCTCGGAGGGCAGCAGCGGGTGCCCCTCGCCCCGCTCGCCGGGCCGCGAGTGCCTGGAAGCGGCGGTGCCGCGGCCGGGCCTGGATGCGCATCTCCAGCCGGGACAGGTCTCGGCTCCCTCCCAGTCCCGGACCGTCACCTCCTCCTTCCTCATCAGAGACATCCTGGCTGACTGCAAACCCCTGGCCGCCTGCGCTCCTTACTCCAGCACCAATGGACCTCACGGCGGGCAGGAGCCGGCGGGCAGGATCCCCACCAAACCTGGAGAGGACTTTAGGGAGAAAATGGAAAAAAACACCAGCAGCTCCTCCTCGGACTCGGAATACAAAGGTAAGAGCCGCTCACCCCGTTGGGCTTTGCAGGGCGGCGTGGACCCAAAGCCTCCGGCGGCCCCGAATCCTCCCGGAGCGCCCGGAGCTCGCTGCGGAGACGGCTCCGGCGTGTCCCGGTGATGGGGGGGTGGGGGTCGCAGCACCGATCGACCCGAAATGACCGCGGAGTCAGCATCAACTTGAGAAAACTTAGGGGTTCGGTGGGGCTCAGACCGGTGGAAGGGGTTGGGGCGATTGGTGCTTCGCCAAACGCGCCCGGAGGATTCGCTGGGCTGTTTTCCTCAGTGAAGATCCGGCCATTTCGCTCCTGCCTGAGGGGAAAGGGGAGAGGAGAACCGGGGAGGGATTTCTGCCTGTGGGGGGGAAAGGCAAACAATAATAAAATAATGACGAATTTGCCGGGTAATTCCCCTGCTTCGGTGAGAAACGAACAAGAAAGTCGGCGGGGTTCGATTCGATTTTTATTATTTCAATTACTATTTTGGAGACGGTTTGAAAATGATCACGGCAGACAGGGAGTCCCGGGTCGCATCCACGGCGCCGGCGGGAGTGGGGCTGGATGCGGGTGCTGCTCGCCCCGGGCCAGGGGCTCCGGCCTCTCCGGTCCCTTTCAGCCCCTTCCCGGCCCCCCCTGCGAGAGCCGGGGCGGGGAGAGGAAGGGGAACAGCACAGGAGGGGTTGGGTCGGTCCCCACCATCGGAGCAATTTATCCCGGGTTCCATCCCCCTGCAAAAACTTTCACCCGGGAAAACTGTTCGCCGGGTGTTTGTGAGGGCAAGGCGAGGGTACCCAGTTGAGGAGAGAAAGGGGATGCGGTGGCTCCTGACGGGGCTCCTGGATTTTGAGGGGGACTGGCAGGAAAAGAGGGGACCGGCCGAGCCCCGTCCCGGCTGCAAATGCGCCTTCGGTCCATTCGGAGCCGCCGTCCTGAAACCCGGTTCATGGAAGAAAAAATATTCACCCAAACGAACGAGAAGCTCTGGGCATCGCGGGGGAATTTCGCTCTGAACGAAGGACGGAGCCCCGGGTCGGTGCCGGGGCTGGAAGTGACCCGGGAGAAAGGCCGGGATCGGCCCCGCCGCTTTGCAGGGCCGGGATCGAAAACAGCTGCGATTCCCAGCTTGGCGTTTTGTTTTCGCCTCCTACATCCTCCCGCCCCCCGAATTCCTTCAGCTTTTCTCCCCTTTCCCCAAATCGCGAAACAAGCGAGGGAGGAGAAGAAACGCGGGTTCTCCGCATCTCCCTAAGCGGCCGAGCCCGGGCTGGGGAAGCCGGTTTTGGGTGGGGGCCGTTACCCCACCGCACTCGGCTCCTCTCCTGTCCCTGCGATGCGGCAACCACGGCAAAAATGCCGCTTAAATTTGGGGGAAAACATCCCTTAAAATCGGGGGAAACCACCACTTAAATCGTGAAGGAAAACACAGCTTAAATGGGGGGGGCGGACAGCTTAAATGAGGGGGAAAACACCACTTCAATGGGGTTGAAAAAACAGTTTAAATGGGTAGGGAACGACAGTTTAAGCGAGGGGAAAAACACCACTTCGATGAGGTAGCGGGTGAAAGTCCCTGCTGCGAACACGATCCTTTTTTTTGCTGCTTTGGAAATAGCCTTTCCTTGGGCAAAACGCGCCTGGTTTATCCCGCAAAGGGGCTGCGGTGCGGGGCCTAACCCGCAGCGGCAGGATCTGGCCCATGCCGAAAAAAAAGTAATACCTATATATTTTATATATATAAATATATATGTAATTTTTTACAAAGCTAGTAATAGCACGGCGAGAGAGCCGGAGCCCGCCGGGGAAGCCGCCGCCAACCAACAGGAACTTTTTAGGAGCCGAGGACCAGTCCGGGGGGTCGGGGGTGATTTGCCTTTCCCGGGGTGCGGGAGGACAGACCCCGCTTTCCTCCGCGGAAAAACTCGGCACAAACTTTCGGGCCTTTCCCGAGAGGGAGCAGGACCGGGACCCCCCGACCTTCCCGGTCCGGATTCGGCCCCTTCCCGGGCGGTGCCGGAGCTGCCGCTTTCCCCGGAACCGCAGCCCGGTCTCCGTGCTCGGGGCTCGTCCCCGGCTCGGGCTCTGTCTGCTCGGCCAGAGCCGGGATTTCTGGTTGAAGGGTTTCGCTCCCCGGTGGCTCAATTAACCGGATTATTGTCTTGCTACAGAGAGAAATCAGCTCTCGTTCGGCTACAGCCCTGTCCCTGCCAACACCCACCAACAGCAAATTCAACATAAAGCCCCATTAAAAAAATAAATCAAAACCCAAAAGAAAACACAAGCGTCGCCGATTAGTATAAACTAAGTCTTTTTGCTACATAATCTCCTTCAGGACGGTGGGAAGGCGACCACAAACACAGATTTTTTTCCCCACAATATTTTTTTCCTGCTCGGATATTTTCCCGTTACCTAATAATATTTAGAGGAGTAAATTGCCGCGTCACTCCGCCGGTGCGTATGGACCGACCGCGCTAACGAACCGCCTGACTGGCGTTTTGTAAAGATAAATAACAGCATGGAGATGGGCTTGTGGAGCCCCTTCCCCAGTATTTCGTTGTTTGCCCTGGAGAGGGAAGGGTTGTTCCGTGCCCCGGCAGCATCCCCGGGAGGATGGAGGCCTCTCCCCGATGGGGAAGACGTAGCACCCCCCCGGCAATTTTCCTCTCCAAAAATGTGGGCTCGCAGTTTTCATTTTGGGTTGGTTTTCGTTTGGGTTTAAAAATAAAAAAAAAAGAGAGAGGAAGGGGAAAGGGGAAAAAATCCAAGCATCGAGAAAACTGTTGGGTTGGGGGAAATAACCCCAAAGCAGGATCCTGCCCCGTGAGAAATGGGGGATGCGGGAGATGCGGGGGGTTCTGGGCAGGAGCGCAGGGGGGCCGGGGCTCCCCACAGCACAGCCCGGAGCTCCGGCCCCACTCCCGGGCCCTTGGGAAGGGGAAAGGCCGGACCCCGCTCGGGGACCCCCGTGAGTCCTCGGTGTGCAGCCAGGGTTAAAATTCACGGCTTTACAGGGCAAACGTGCCCTGAGCCCGACTCAGTGCCTGAGCCCATCTCCTCCGGCTTATGGCTGCCAGGGAGTTACGCCCCATTTTTGAGGGTATTTCCCTTCCTGCCCTGACCTGGCCTCTCTTCCTTCTTCTCGGCCCAGTGAAAGAAGAAGGGGACAGGGAGATCTCCAGCTCCCGGGACAGCCCCCCGGTGAGGCTGAAAAAGCCGCGCAAAGCCCGCACCGCCTTCACCGACCATCAGCTGGCCCAGCTGGAGCGCAGCTTCGAGAGGCAAAAATACCTGAGCGTGCAGGACAGGATGGAGCTGGCGGCCTCGCTCAACCTCACCGACACGCAGGTGAAAACGTGGTACCAGAACAGAAGGTAAAAATGAACCCTTCTCTCCTGCTCACAGCGCCGGGGTCCCTTCCTGCCTCTCTCCCCGGCCCCACACCCCCAAACCGGGCAGGGGTTTTGCATCTCACAGCCACTCCGTCACTTTAGGCACCAGGGAAGTTGTGATGTCCCACACACACCCTGGGTCTCCTTGTGTCCCGAGTGCCTTTTATCCCAATGTAAAGGTGAGAAAAGTGATGCCGGGGCAGGGCAGATTTGGGGCGGGGGGGGCAATCTGTGCCCCCAGCCCCATCAATGCGAGGAGGTAGGACGGGGTTTGTAGCTAAATACAACAGCATAACACATCGGCACATTAATAATAGATACCAATTACTGCTTTGGGCATCAATAATTAACACCCCTTACAGTAATTACACAATTATTATTATGATGAATAATTTACTGGTGAAAATAGGTTTAGCGCTTCAGCGACAAATCTGTAAAAGGGCTGGAAATGTGTGGTGGCTTCAGTGGCTTCAGTTCCCATCGGTTCTTCCCCAGCCCCGACCATTGCCACCGCTACCAAACGAGGGATACTCGGCTGCAGCCCCCACCCCGTCACCTCGCTGCCCGCCAGGTTTTAACCCTCCTCCCCCTTCCCCCCCCGCTTTAATTTCCATCGCCATCTGCAAAGACCCGCGACTTATCAACTCGTCGGGAGTTTTGGGGAGTTTAGAGGAGGTGGGGGCTGTGCGCTGACATCCCCCCGGCCCCCAAATCCTTCCTGCAAGGGCACACCGGAGCCGGGGCTCCCAGCCCCTTCCGCAGCCGCCCTCCCCGGCCCGCCGGCGGCCCCGACGGGGCCGGGGCTTCTCCATGAGATCCGGCACACACACATATATATACACACATACCTATACCTGTATGCATGCATATATATATATAAAAATATACATACATACATACATACATACATACATATATATACACACACACATATATATATGTATGTATGCCGCAAACGAATGCCCCGGGACCAGACCCCACTCGTGTACCCCCGCGGGACTCCCGCAGCCGCCCCAGAGGCCCGGCCCGGGCTGCAGTCCCAGAGCCGCGGGTGGCGGTCCTAGAGCCCCGGGTGGCGGAGCGGGACCGTGGCGACCTCGGGCCGGAGCATCTCGGCGGCAGCAGCATCGCTGCTCAGCGACGGGGCTGCCGGGTAAAGGATCGCCCATGTCACACACGAGATGTCATACGCAGTTCAACATTTGCAGCCTGGAACTTACACCCCAGGAAGGGAATTAAATGTTGGTCGCGATTTATATCGCAGGGCTTTTCACCCCGCCATAGGATACCAGCCGGGCTGTGGCTCCGGTGCTGCCGCGGCGGAGACACCGGGAAGATGGGACCCTTCGCCCCGTTAATAGGATCTACATCTCCCGGCACCCATCCCATCCCATCCCATCCCATCCCATCCCATCCCATCCCTGCCATACAACAGAGCCACCGGCGGGGAGGAGGAATGTTCGGGAGGAAAAGGGATACACGAAGGGTAAAAAGAGCCCGGGAGCGGCTTTTGGAGCATCCTCCTTGACCCCTCTCTCGACTTGTCCCCTCCAGGACCAAGTGGAAAAGGCAGACGGCAGTGGGCCTGGAGCTGCTGGCCGAGGCCGGCAACTACTCAGCCCTCCAGAGGATGTTCCCCTCGCCCTACTTCTACCCTCAGAGTTTGGTCTCCAACCTGGACCCCGGCGCCGCTCTCTACTTGTACCGCGGACCCAGCGCGCCGCCCCCCGCCCTCCAGAGACCCTTGGTGCCCCGCATCCTCATCCACGGACTGCAGGGCGGCAGCGAGCCCCCGCCGCCACTGCCCCCGCTGCCCGGCGTCCTGCCCCGGGCCGCGCAGCCCCGGTGAGCCCCGGTGAGCCCGGGCAGCCCCACCGGCACCCCCCGTCCCGGGCTGGGGGGTCGGAGGGGACCACCCCAACTCCGGAGCCGCGAGCAAGCGACAGACTCCCGTTCATCCCCAAATATATATACATATATGAGAACTTCCCCCCTCGTTTTTTAATATATATATATATATATATAAAGAATGCAAGAAGCGAGGGTTTGGCAGGACGGAGAAGCGGCAGAGCTGCCCACCCCCCGGCCGCGGGCCACTCGCCGCCTTACCCCCGAAGGGCAACGGAGCCGCTGCGGTTCTCCCCGGCCTGGGACGGCGCCGGGAGCACGGGCAGGGCCGGCTGCACCGGGGCGGGGGTTTTCCTCCCCGCCCCTTCCCCAGGAACTGCCGCGGGGACCGAGCCACCCCTGCTACGAACGGCTCCGGGGAGCCCCTTCTCCGGCACCCCGACCGCAGGGCACCGGCCCCGCCGCCGAGAAGAGTCATGAGGGGCCCGGCCCTCCGGCCCCCGCCCGCTTCTTTGGGAGACTTTGGGACGTCCGTAACTAAAAACAAACCAAACCACAAAAAGCGGCGAAATGTAAATACGGTGCGCAAAATGTATATGAATTATTTATTTGTGAACCCTGAGGGCGTATTTGTGTAAGTGATTCTTGTCAGTCTGTATCCCGGGGCCGGCCCGGCCATGGAGAGCGGAGGGGGGTTCGGGCCACCACTCCCGCTCCCCCCTTTTTTAAATGTGGAAATAAAACTTCTTTACAAACAAACGGGTTTCGCCTCCGCCGGCCCTTTCTTCCCCTCCTGCTTGTTTGCTCTGGCGGATCCGCCGCCGCCGGGGGAGAGCGACAAGCAAAGAGGAGTTTTCCCACCTCCCATCGCAGGGAGCTCCCCCCTCTCCCGGGCTTTGCTCGCCCACCAGGCCCGGCCCCAGTGCCGGCATGCGGGACCGGTCCCTCCGCCGTGGGGCTGGGGGCGGTGGGGAAAGGGGGACACCGGGACGGTGCTGCCCGGCGCGGCGATAACTGCGGCGCTGGTGAATTATTAACGCTAATCTTAAGTGTATAATTGCCTAAGTGCTTTAAATGATCGCTTTGGAAAATGGATTGTTTCCACCCTTTAAAAGTGTCGCTCATCTGGCTGCGGCCAGCGAGCCCGGCAGCTGGTCCCCGGGACAGCCGGGCAGCGGCTCCGCCGGCTCGGGGAGCCGACAGATGGGCTGCGGGCTCAGCCCGCCCGGTCCTCCCCGCTCCCCCCGGTCCGGCTGTCTGCCGAGCCCCCCCCGCACCGCACCCACCGGCCCCAAAGATCCCCGGCTCCGGTCCCAGCCCGCTGCCCCCGTCCCGCCCGGCCCCGGGTGCTTTGCCCCGGCACCCCCGAGCCCCGCCGGGAGGGTTATTGTCGGCTCGGCCAAATGCGCAGCCACGCCTGGAGGAGAGAGCCCCCGGCCTTTGTGGACGGGGCTGTTCCTTTGCATGTGAATGGGGGAGTTTGGTAAATCCCTGGGCCTCGGCTGGGGCGAAGAGGAGGAGGAGGAGGAAGGGGGGTCGCTCCCAGCTCGGGGTTAATGAAGTGGGAAAGGAGTCTTTCAGAGGGGCCTGCAAACAACCCCCCTCCCTGGGCAACAAACCCCCGTCCCAAATCCTACATGGATTGACTTAAACCCAGGGGATAAGTGCTTTAAATTAATCTCATTGAATAAGAATGAGGCCAAACAAAACTCTTTAAAATCATATTAAAAATCTATCAAAGGACAACTTGCAGTGGGTGTGCTTTTCATTTTCTGAGCGCAAAGGCAAGGAGCATACAGCAACCTTCCTCCCATTTACACAGCAGGAATGTGAATCAAAGACATTCTCTAATATTTAATTGTCCTTGTAGCCATAGCAGAATCTTCCTCTTACATTAATGAAGTACAAGGCTTCGTTACACGTTTGTAATTGCAATATTTAAATTTGCCATTTCACATCTGGAAGAAGCTGGAAACTCCTCTGTAGGAGCGGGTCAGAGCCAGTGCCATAACACAGTGACAGGGTCCAGTTTGTGTTACAAGGATGATAAAAGACAGTGGGGCAGAGCCCCAAGGAAACCTCCGTTCTGGGAAGGGGGAATGGCCATGCCAGGTCTGGATGGGAAGGAAAGAGAACAGGTCCTCCAGGGAGACCTCAAGCTTCAAAATAAATCAGTTTAGGGAAGACACCACGCACTGTTGTCTCTCGTCAGAGAGCACCGTGCTGGCCACATGAACAGCATCGTGTGTGGGAGGATCTCAGCAGCATCAGAAGCTGCTGAAGGACCAGCCTCAGCTCCAGCCCGTGTGTCCACCAGCAGAACCCACCAGTGCTGGTCCTGCACCTCCAGCAGCCCCAGACCAGCGGTCCCACCGCAGAAACCTTTAGAACATCGCACCAGTTCTGCTCCACCAGTTTCTTTCAAGGCACAGAGACTCTAACAGACAGGCTGGTTTCTGTCAGATCCAAGACACAACCCAGTTGGTGCAGTGGGTTTGCCAGGACCAAACACAGCTCTGGCTCTCAAAGCCCTTCTGGGCTTTTACCCAGCTTGAGGGCCACCTACCTCCCCTCCCAGCACAGCTTCAACCAGGACCACCACCCTGGGAACAGACAAAGAACAAAAGCTGCTCCTCTGAACATGCCAACACACAAATTCAACGAAATCAGCAGAATGGTTTCTAGCTGAGATATTTTACGGTTTCATCTGAACACCAAAATTATGCCAGAAATGGAAAGCCCGAACAATTGGTGCTTTTCCTGTCCTCTCCCCAGACTTACAGAGAAAATAAATCACTGTAAACAGGGAAGTTCTGTTGCTTTCTATTCTATAGGTGCTTCTCAGTGGCGGATACCAGCACTGTGGCACCTCGTCTTTGACCAAGACACCGAACCCAGGTGTTCAACTGTGACCCTTGCAGCAAGATGACATCTTTGCTTTTTCCCATCCCAAAGTCTCGAAGTTTTAACTCGGGATGTTCCAGCTGCAGAGTGGAGGACGTGGGCTCCTCTTACTGGCAAAGGACACAGAGTCAGATGAGAAAAAAGGCACAAGAGCATCTCCTGGCAGAGAACAGGGCTTGAGGCTGAGAGAGGGAGCAGCAGGGAAGGCAAATCAAACTGAGCCCAAGTCTCACTCACAGGCAGCTTTATACAAAAGTTCCATAGTGCCATTATGTCCATAGCAATCACAGAAATTTCAAGCTGCAGGGCAGCAAGGCCCCTGCCATTCACCACAATTCAGACAAGAAAGCAAACCTGACCAAAGCCAATGAAGCTGCAGTTTCACCAAACGCTGCCAAGAGCTGATTTCCCCACCCCGAGGAGCAGCACAGGCAGCTCCCCCAGCCATAACCCCCAAAACACACACCACGTACCTCAGAGCAGAAGGGGACACATTCACGAGCAGCTCCAAACCCAAACCTATCAGGTTCTCCTTGAATTGAGTGATGCAGGTTAACACCAGCTCAGGGCACACCTAGAGCTCAGAGAGCACAAACAAGGGCAGAAACTGGTTCCTGCTGACCCAGCTACAATTCAACCGCATTTCACACGTTGGCCTTCAAGTTCATTAGGAGTAAACTCAGCATAGCTTCAGGTGTGTGGCAATTAACACTTCCTTGTTTAAAATCTCCTCCTCTCACTTTCCCTAATCACACAAGTAATCCACAGCTATTTGCTAAAAGATGGTGAAGCTGAAAGAAAAAGCCATTCTCTCTCTCTATTTTTTTAAATAACATTATCCATCATAACCATTTGTAACCCTACATGCCCAGTTAATTCAGATGGCAATGAGATCTCTCTGACCAAGGTGCTGTTGGCTTTTTTTCCTATTATTATGAATTTGCCAATAGCCCCTATTAATTCATACATGACAGTCAGCCAGGAGAAGGTCATATATTTTCCCCTCATGAGCAAGATCAGTTCTTCCCAAATTTACACTCTGCATCACTCTCTCTGAGTCATTTTCATCCTCAGGGGTTTCTTTTCAGTTTAAATTGACATTTGCCTTAAACCCAATTGCTCTTTCAAACAGTGCTCATAACAAAAACAGGCTTTGTTGTTATTTTATCTTTATCTAATAAACATTAGGAACTTCATTCTCTCTGCAAAAACAAAGTTATTTTTTTACTGGAGCCTTTTGAACATCTTTAGTGTTCAAAAAAGTATTGCAGTAAAATCAGCACATTTCGTACCTGCCTGGGAGGAAATAATAATTTTGGCTCTCAGAAGTTACATTCACTTCAGAAATTAAATACTTTTGGGCTGATTGCTCCCCTCCTACAGCTCTTAGTATGACTCACTACAGCCCAAAGCAGGTGCCCTCAATTCCGTATTCACAAAGCGAGTATTGTTTTCATTTGGTTATACTCCCTTTGCATCCCTGGATTTGAACGCTTTCTGGTCCTGCGTTAAACGAAGTGCGTGGGTCGGGGTGGACTGCTCTTCCTCAGCTGGGCACACCTGGGGCCACGCTGCATCCCCATTCTGCGACGATAAACAAGAAAAAAGGCAAATGGGAAAAGCAAGAAGTGAAATTAGCTTGGGACAGACTCAGAAAAGGCCCAGACAAGCAGGGAGGGCCCCAAAAGCTGGGGTTACTATGGCAAGTGTCAGCAAGAGTCTGCAAAGGCTTCAGTGTTAGGAGAGGTGAGACATTTCATACACACTCTGCGTTAGATAATTAAGTATGACAATACGCTGCAGGCAAGGAGAAGTTTGGAGATTGCTGGATTCCACGCTGGCTCCTTCCCACTGTGACAACGTTTGTTCCCAAACTCAGGAGTTTCAACAGGGAGTTTTGTGCCCGTGAGCTCTGCCCCAAAGGGACCGTGTGTTATTACACGGAACAGCTCTCCACAGTCCCACCGCATGCACCAGGGTCGGGGAGACTCCTTACAGGTGGCAACATCTGGCTAACGATCGGTGTCCAAAGGCAGGGCTTGCACAAAGGACAGGAGAGGAGGTGACAGCAACGTGGGTGTGTCACCCAAAACAGGAGCAGAAGTGTCCCCCTGTATAATGACAGGGGGAAGGGCGGCCGCCCCACTCCTCTAGAACGTGCTCCTAGAACCAACCCCTCCTCTGCCCTGACTATTTGTCTGGTTAAAAATAAGCAAGCAAACCGATTGGGGAGTGGTTCTGCAGGCCTTTTAAACAGAAACACATCTCCTGTGTTTATGTTATACACAGACATCAAGTTTTTTTTTAAAAACCTATTTAACCTTTTTTATTTTTCTTGCAAAAACCACCTCAGAAACACGGTGCATCTTCAAGAAGCCACATTCACTTGCAGCAGTGCAACAGGACATGCCTGGATTCGATTCCATTTGGACCTATGGAATGAGGGGGAGGAGGCCAAGATCCCCAGGATCCCTCCCATATTCGCCTGATAAATTGCAACACTCCTCAGTCGATTTGGCAGGTCACCCCGGCCCCCGGCTGAGGTGCTCGAGCAGGTTTTGCAGCCAATGACTGGAAGGACCTGGCTTATGTTGGAATCTGCTGGCTGCCAGGTTTCCTCTGTTTTCTCTTCCTCTTGACCTTGGATACACCAGTGTCCATCCCACTGGAATATTCAGATCGCAGGATCTCAGCAAGGCGGTATTTTCTGTGGGTCTTCTTGAGAAGGTCAGACCTGGGCAGAGGGAAGAGAAGAGGAATTCAGAATTAGATTTCCTTCTCTCTGAGACGCTGCTAGGTGGGTTACTTATTTTACAGCTGTGGAAAGTGACATTTGCGCATTAGCAGAAGAACAGCTTCCTTTTCTTGAGGCTTGATTTGAAATTCTGTCTCATGCAAAATTAGATATTGTTGTGACAGCTTTTCACAAAGGTGGCAAAATATCATGGCGTTTTTAAAAGCAAGCCTTTGTTCTGTACAAATGCTCTTGCAGGGGTGGCGGGGAGAAGGAGGGAAGGTTGTGCGCTGAAGGCTGATGAATTAGGTGACACAGCAGTTTGAAAATTATTATAATAATAAAAAGACCTATCAGCCTTAAGACATTGAACAATGGAAACATTTTATAAACAGAGCTTGAATCCAGAGCTTAAAAACACAAAAAACCCAAACAAACAAGCAAGAAAACCCCACATCAGGAGTCTAAACCCAACAGACTCTCTTTTTCTTGCAGCGTCCTGCAGACATCACATGCACCTTCCAGCCCCCCTCTCCAGAGACCGGCTTCTGCAGAGGTAGCTGCATTCTGCCCGGCCACCAAACTCCAACACGGATCTCCCTGCAGCCCTGAACTGCCAGCTATAAATATAAAAACCCACTCAGCATCTTTTCACTGCAAGTTCTGCCACTGTCCTGCTCTGTGACCTTGGGCAAATGTCATCCTCAGTGCTGCCGTCACCCTCCCTTGTTTAAACTGCGATCTCTTTGGTGCAAGACCCATCATTCCCTACCATGTTCTCCTGGTCCTGGGCACAGCAGGGTACTGGTGTCTGCTCCATAATAAAGACCAGTCAAACAAGACCAGTCAAACTTCGTAGTGCAGCTGTACCCTCCACTCAGCCCCCTCCATCACTTGATAAAACTTTCTATTTGACACTTTCGTTGTGTCTCCAAGCATTTACTACAGTAATTCGAGGGTTACCAAGCAACAGATCAGTTTACTTAACAACAGGGAACTATCTACTGCAAAAGGACAAGTAATCCACCAGTAGCTGTCGGGCTGAGTTTCAGCTCAGCAGGGAGGTTGTCCAACGCTTTACTATCAATCAGGTGAAATCATTGCCCAATTAGTAAATCAATACCCCCTGCTGTGGTGATCAGCTGTACACAGGGAAGCAAGGATGCAGCGAAAAGGGACATTTTCCCCTTTAACTAGGGCCACAAAAAACAAATCAATGGGGCTGTGCTGTGGAACCTGTGCTGATGGCTGAGAGAAGAACAGCTGCTGTCAAGGCCCCGTTTAACCATGAGATGGAAGAGCCACAGGCAGGAGGAAAAGCGCACCAGGTCAGGAGCCCTGGCCGGATCCTGATTCCTGTTGTAAACCTGCAAATTCCCCTCTCTGCTCAGCTGGTGAGAGTCTCTGGGGCTCTGCCAGCGCAGTCCAGATAACCACGGGGCACCTTTCCTCACCAACGTTATGAGACAAACCAGGAGAACAGAGAGACACCTTGATACTCAATCTCTGAGCATCTTTGGGCAAGGTATTTAATCTCTTTGGCCTTTGTGTCCATTCTCACACATCATAACCCAGGACTGCATTTTCCCTGTTGGGAGGGCTGGTGTGATGTTAATTTAAGGGAACTGTGTGGTGACACTGGATACTACAGCAAAATGCTTCACAGAAAATTTGTAAACGTAAGATGCATTTCCAACACAGGCAGAACCCATGTTCCCATCACTAGAAAAACACATGGATTGTCAGCATCTTTTTCTGTGATCTCAAGTCTAGATATTGTGCTACATTGAGCCCTAATGAGAACACATCAAGTTGATAACGGGCAACAACCCCTGAAATTCCTCCCTCCAAACACAACAGTGAGTATTTAGGTGCGGAACTACAAACCAGTGCAGCTAAGGGGAAATTGCAGGGGCAAAAGGATTCACTAAGGACTGACCCATCCCAACGTGCTACAGTGCCAAGGTTTGAGCAGGGCTTAAAGGAGAAAGAAATGTTCAACCGGATGAGAAAATAGCCAGGTTTATTGGCTGGGGGAAAAGGAGACAGGAATAGAGAAGTCGTAACTCAGAAAATGAAACAGTTGCAACATGTGAGTTAGGAAGAACCTGTCCCAGAGCAGAGGCTATTTGACTTCTCTGGGTTCCTGTGCAGCTGAGTGCTGTCACGTTTGGCTGTCAGGCAGAAGCACCACTGAACTACAGCTCTCTTACACTAGATACAGGGTATCAGGACTTCCATGGGGATTGGGAAGTAGCCAGAGGAGCCAGCAGAGCTGTGGTACCTACACATGCATGGCTTCTTGGACATAATTTGATGTCTCGAAGATGCCTCTGCTAGTCTTTTTACCTAAAAGGTGAGTGAGCTTGTTCTTAGAAATATCTCCTTCAACTTGGCTGGCACTGCTGTCTGTTCCTTTGTCTTGAGCTGCGTGAAATGCTGGTGCAATGCAGTGCAGCAAGTGCAGTGACCTCTACCCAAATCACAGCATCTGCAGCAGCCAAAGGCTCCCAAATTGCTCCAGCTGAGGAAGAAGGAGCAGAAAGTTCTGATGCACAACCCCAGAACTCATGGGGTGTTTCTGGAGGAGACAGGAATAGGCTGTTTCATTTATCAGAAAACATTTCAACATGGACCGTGCTATCAATCTGCCTGACAGCAACTCCAACAGCTCTTTGAAGTGGTGCCAGCAGCAGAGCTGGGTTACCTCCGGGCCAAGGCTGCTGCAACACCTGCTTTTTCTACTTACAGCGTTGGATGAACCATCTGCAGCCAATGCAACCCTGTTTGGGTTGGTTTTTGTGTTGTTTTATACAGAGTTGGGGCAAGAAATTCATCAGCAATCCTACGCTGCTCTCGACAAGTCAACAGATGGCCAAGGTACTCTGTTATCAGCTGATGTGGACACCAGCTTGAGAAGATCAAGGAAAATTATTACTGAGTCTGAGCATCAAGTGCTATTCCAATACAGTCAGAGCAGTCTTCATGCCAAGACACACTAAAGAGCAAAGCCCACCTTACACCTGCTGAAGTCAACTGTATTTCAGCTACACAGGAAGAGACAAAACCCCACAGCGTCATTTTCACCACCATCCCTTAGCCTCCACCCTACGGAGAAAGGACAAAAGCACCACTGGGGGGCTGGGAGCCTCCCCCCAGGATTCCTGCTTCTGTCAGGCTCTTAAAGGGAGGAATATATTTCAATTAGAGAGAGCTGATCATTTTTTTGGTGCGCACCAAACAGCACAGAGGTTTTCCAGCTCCATGAGAAGCCCTGTGCTCGCTCACAGCCGGAGCAAAGGCTCTGTGCTGTGGTGGAACAGGACAGTGATGAAGGGCGTTGAAATGCATGAATCCCTGCTCTCACCTGAGCTCCAGTCTGGCTTTCTAGAGCAGATCGCCCAAAGCAAGTGAAATTCCTAGTGGGCAGAATTCCAAACTTGCTTTTTGACTAATTAAGTGATATTAGGAAAGCTGTAAATGGCACGCAAAAAACTGGCAGGGAAACTGCTTCTAATGATTAGACAATTGCTGTGCAGGGAGATCCAGCTGCAGCCTTGATTCGCTAGCGCTGTCAATAGGAACGTTAGTCTTTCTAAAGCTGTCAATGCCAAGACATTCAAACGTGGACTCAAGGATCTAAGGTAGAAGGGAAAAGGCTTCTTGTGTTCACCCAAAGGAGACTGCTGCCCCATACAAACGAGGACACAGTTCCAAGGTGTATTTCCCAGCAGGAGTCTAATTCTATCTGACCCCTAAATGCTGAAGAATGCATTAGCACAATAATCTCGTAGCCAAAACCTTAAGGGCATGATGATATCCATATTCAGAGCAGTGGCAGTGTAATAATGATGTAAATCAATGCCTTCAAATAGAAGCACCCTGGACACCTTTTATTCATCCCATTTTAGTTAAGGGTTGGACTTGAACTCCGAAGCATGAGAGGATTTTCACCTTAATTTTTATACTCACTTTTTGCACATGCTGTAGCAACTATGAATATACTTGATACTGATATATAAATTCAATCTTTCTGAGCATTTCTGGCATCAGAGATATCCTGTAGCAATGAGTTCCACAGACTCGAACCTAAAGGTTTCTCTCTTTCTTCAATAATGGCTTGAATTCACAAACAAGGCGAATTAGGTTGCAACTCCTCATTACAGTGAAACTCTTTGGGGACATACACCAGTCTTCCAGAGTTCAAAAGGAGAAAAGAGACGTTCAGTTGCCAGAGAATGCCATAAAACCCAGTGATCCAAAATGCAAAAGAACTGAGCAGCACAAGGATGCTTGGTGGAATGGCAACAGGCCTTTGGCATCTACATTGTGAAAGAGTCAGAAGACACGTCTTTCTGGCATGTCGGCTACTTCCCATACACGCTGCTTCTCTGCAGTGAAGGAAAGACAGTTAATCCCTCAATGGAAGTGAGATCGGCTTCCTTGCACCTCCCCTTCAGCAAAAGCACGAGCCCAGGCACTTACTAAGCTGAGGTATTGTAACTTAATATAGAGTATCTGGTTCATGTGCTCATCTCTTACCTAAGTACAGCATTTCAACTTTCCAAAAAATCACGAGCAATTATTTTTCCATCTTCGGAGCGGGTTTTGCAAGAACC
This sequence comes from Streptopelia decaocto, assembly GCF_964273445.1. Taxonomy (NCBI): domain Eukaryota; kingdom Metazoa; phylum Chordata; class Aves; order Columbiformes; family Columbidae; genus Streptopelia; species Streptopelia decaocto. Next base: position 8,228,294 of record NC_138672.1, read on the forward strand.
ACTATGGTTAAGGGGACAGTTGGTTTGCACAAAAAGGTTTAAAAAATACCTCAAAGTTTTATATGTGCATTTAGGAGAAGGTTGTTTCCACATTTCAGCACGGAGCCATCCCACACCTGGCTGCTCTGTTTTGGGTCTCACCTTCCCCAAGCAGGGCTCTCCAAGGAGGCGCTGAGCACAAAGGAAAACTATGATATGTGACTATGATGTTACAATCTCAAGACTTGCATTTCACAATTAAAACCCATTTGTCTTCTAAGCAGCAGGCTAAATTCTGATTTTTGCTTTGTCAGTGCGAAATCAAAAGCAATTTTCTGTAAGTTAACAGCATTATCTTGATGGAGACCAAATTTGAATCTATATTCACTTTCTCTAAACTATCCTATAAATACTAACACATCATCTCTCTTTCTTTTTATTTTTTTAAGCACACAGAGAGAAAGTTGATTAGAAACAAGTTTCACAGCCAAGAACAATTGTTGCACGTCACAACTTTGGCTATTTCTGCAGGGTCTTAACTTTCCAGATGCTCCCGGATTTGAAATCTGGAGCTCGAGCCGTGACAAACTTGTGCAAAGTCTGCCCACTTTCCCTGAGCTGCAATTATATGATCCACGTGCAAATGAGCTTTCGAATCACTCTCAGACCATTTGTTCCAACACCTCCACATCCCCCAACCCCACGCGTCCTGTGCATAAACTACCTACTGTATCTTGAGCTTGTCTGTACTATAATGGGATGAAGACTTGGGGAGGAGGAACTCCATCTAAAAGAGGTTCATAACAAGGGAAAAAGTAGCTCTAACAGAGTAGCAACATCATAGGAACAGAGAGAGGCATTGTTGAAGGCCAAGTAATCCTGTGACACGCTACTGTCAGTCATAGCTCGACACCCCGCTGGGCCAGCAAGACATCAAAGCCCACCCCATACCATCTTACATGCTCTTTATCGGCTAATCAGGCTATTCTTCCTGAAATAAAGCTCCGTTAAATCCCCTGCTCACAGGGGCATTCCCATCCTGTTGCCCATCTGCTGGTGAGGGTCAGCTGAAGCAGGAGGCAGATCGGTGGCCGTCCCTGGTGGCTTCTCAAGCAGGACAATGCGCTCTCCAACTTTTTCTTTTAAAATCCCTTCCCCTTGCTTTTTTTTTTTTCCCCAAGATACGTACATGTGCAAGAGATATCACCAGCCCAGGAACAATTATGTGATTAGTGCTTTAATTGCATGGCTAACGGAGTGTGCAGCAGCAATTACACAGGAAGAGTCACAACTGATACTGATAAAAGAAGAAAGATTTTCCTCCTTTGAATAATTTGAATAACTCAAATGTTCAACCAAGCTGGTTTAATAAATCTAATTTTTAGGCTCTCCAAAGCCATTAGAAAAAGCAGAATGAAACAACAGCTCAGAAAGCAATGCGACCTAAGCCATCGTTCAATGTGATTTGGTCTCTCAGGAACAATCACACACGACCTGCCCACAGCATGAGCCTTGGACTAGATGGTCTCCAAAGGTCTCTTCCAGCCCAAACCTTCTATGATTCCTGGAGCAAGCACAACCACCTTGAGCAGTAAAGCACACCACAGCTTGTCACATGTGGGATTCTTTGGCGCAGGTGTATCAAGTTAGCCTACCTTTTTGGTCTTCCTTTGGTCTTCTTCTTGGAGCCTGCAGTGGGAAGAGCAGTCAGGTTCTGGGGGGCGTCCCTCAGGCCAAAGCTCTTGGCAACATGACCCAGGTGGAGAGATTTGATGTGGAAGATGTGCTTGAGGTTCCTGGGATAGGTGGTGTAGGCACAAAGGAAAGACTGCAGTGCTGAGGGGGAAAGGAAAAAACAATGAATTCTGTTTGCTACTGCATTTTTTTATATATATATATACTTAAAGATTCAGCTGTTCCAGCTGAAAGGATGTTGGTCTCGTCCTTTGGGACACCTTCTGGTCAGCAGCTGGTAGAAAAGGTTGGTATGTTAAAATCTGTGAAGGTTATTCAGTAGTAGTACAATCCCAAAAGGAGAAGGCAGGAGGTGGAGAAGCATCAGGAACCGAAACAAAGGTTTGCCTCTTGCAAGGATGCCCCTTCTGCCAGAAAGGGTGATGTTTGGAGCACAGCTCACAAGAAGAGTCATTGACATCAAACGGTAGGGGAGAGGGAACAGAGATACAGGGACGAAGACAGGGGAAGAGCAGCATGGAGATGGCACAGGAAGACTCCTCTGATATTACGGTCCCAGTAGCCCATGCATTTTTCACCAGTTACTAGCTCGTCCCTTATAAATATCTGAGAGCCAGATGGATTTCCTGACTCATCATCTCACTGAGAACAGAGCTCACCTTCTCAACAGGGAAAAATAATAGAATTGCGTGCAAATTTCCCTTCACGTCTTTATATTCCTGTAATGCCCTTCCCTCAGGGCTCATTGCTCTAAAGACGATCATCCACTAATACGAACGCTACCACTGCTCCTCCACCCACCCAGAACGTTAACTCCACCCAGGCTGTCCTCTCTGCTATGGGGAACAGAGGGACTTTTCATAAAGAAACTCTACAGCTCAGAAAATGCCTCTCTTCAATCCTCCGCTCACTGAACCTCCCGTGTTCCCCCAGCCCTGACTCCAACCACCACCTGCATCTTCCTCTCCCCCAGCCCCTGACAGCAGCGAGCTCGAAACTCTCACCTCTCCTGCCCTTGCCTGTTGAGCCACCGGACCAGCAAGTTTGCCCACAGCTTATGTCTAATCTCTTGGCAGCAGCCGGAGATTGGAGTTTATGAACAGTAATAAAAATGTCATTTTAGCAGATCAGCTCCTGGAAGGACCCAGGGAATCCATCAAAGCTCTGTTTACTGAGCAAAGCGAACTCCTTTTCCCAATCGATGAGAAGAAAAGATTGAGGTTTTTTTGCACCTTCTTCCCAATTTCACAGCGTTACTCTTTTACAGGCATCTGAACGTCAAGAGACCTGTGTTCTCCCAAAAAAGAGAATGCTAAATTCCAAATACCCCATCTCGGTGTCTCATCTGAAGGCCACCCCTCTGAGGGCTTACAAACCAGCTCAAATGCTCTCAACCCCCCTATTCTGCTGCTTTTTTTTTCAACAAGTTATTGTTGAATTCACCTGCCATAAGAAGGTGTAACTCCTCAAAAGGAAGAATACGAACTTGCTCCCACTCCAAATCTGGTCCCATTGGAGCCAATCCAGCTGTATTTTTTGCTGCATTTGAAATGGTTGATACTAAAGATCCTGTTCTGATGAAGGCTGAGTGCTCAGACCACAGTTCCTCAGCCAGGAACGGCTGCTGGTACTAACTCCCCGGATCAGAGTCAGACAATCAAAGTGTCAAAAGCCGCTCTCTTCCCAAAGCCCGACAGAAAACTGCGGGACTCAGGCTTCAGTTGGAGCATGAAAAACCAGGGAGAGCTGCAAGACACGGACCCAAAGCTGAACTGACAGCCCAGCCAGACCAGCAGGTCGAAACCTCAGCTCGTGCAGCTCTCACCTGTGAGGAGCTCAGAGCTGATAACGCTCATTACAGCACCCGGGAGACTGAAACAAAGACCTTTGTGGATGTGATTCTTTTTTAAATCTGTACTACCAGGTCTTTAGACTCTCAGTGTTGCCAGAGTCATGTTTTCTGGCTTTTATGTGCGATTATAGTGGCCTGATATTAAAAGCTTCCTTTTTTTACTTTAAATTGAAATTATTTTATAATTTTGTGATCAAAGAGACAGAGCTTAGAAAAAAAACAACTCAAAAAGACTGGTAACAGCACTGGTCAGGCCATAATTCACATAAAAGGTACCTCATCTTAATGCCACAGGAGCAAACTACCTGAGCTGCTATGGTTTTTGTCACACCAACATGAATCTAAGGCAACGTAGATAGGCCTGGGGCGGGATTCAGGCTTGTACTCATGTAAGAGAGTGGATTTAGACTGGTCCTTTGCACTTGTACAGCCCCACTTCTCCATAAGAAATGCAAGTGTGAAAAGTCAAAGGAAAAAAAAAAAAGGAGAGCTCCATATGATGGAGGTTAGATAGGTTGTTTTGTTGTTTTTTTAAACAGGGGACAAGAGGGTAATGAGATATGAAAGCGAGACAGGTGACATAACCTGTTCACCGTGCTCTCAGCTGGCAGCCAGTTCCCAGCGCCGGCCCCGAGCGCACGGCTGGATAAACCGGTGTTGGCGTTTCTCCAGCGTACCGAGCGTGTGGGAACGGGAGGGAAAAGGCACCAAAAGCGCCGCGGATAGGAGCATCGTGCCACAGCAGAGGGCTCCTGGAACTCTGCTGTCCATAGGCGGCTGTTGAGGATACAAAGGATGGGGCAAAACGCTCAACTGTTGGCTATAAAATAGGGAAACACAGAGGAGAAAGCAGGGTTTGCGTCCTTACTCTTTCTATAACCCCAATGGCACGAAGGATCAGTCTCCTGAGCTCTGTCCATCCCCACGGCTCCGAAACAGAGCACCTGTCACCATGCAACCCTTCGGATCTGAGTCTTCCATCTCCCAAAAGAGGCTCCACACTCCATGAGATTCAGCCTTTGGGTAGCAGGGCCCGGCCGTACCCCTTCCCTCCTCCTCCTCCTCCATCCGTCCATCAAGTTTGAAGGGCAGCACCTTCACTGAACCATTTGATTTGCCTTTGGAAAACACGGGACCGAGAGGCAGAAGGAGGGAGTGGGCAGGGAGCCACTGGCCTTTTGAAGGCAGGCTGCAGCCGAAACACTGCTTATTAACATTGACTAGGTCAGAAAATGGGGAAAAGGAGAAAAAGAGAGAGAAACAAATGCATCTCTGGCACAGTTTCCAATTGATTGTCTGCCATGAAAGCAAAAGCCAGCTGCCATGTTAATTATTCATGATGCTTGGCGCAAAGGGGAGGAAGAGGGGGTTTATGGAAGCCACTCAGCACTGGAAAATTTGCATATGTAGATAGCAGAGTAGGAAAAAGAGGTGGAGTGCTCCTGTAGGAGATAAACGGGATGCACAACATTTTAGCATTTCCTGATATATTTTCTGTACTTCTTGTCTGTGGCTAAAGAAGTTATTAGTGCTGAGGCCAGCAACAAGTGTGTGTGGTGTGTACAGAGACAAACCACAGAGGTCTCCACGTGTGACCACTCATCGTTCTCCCCGTCACAGTCATTCCAGGTTAGAAGTTCGCGTGGGGCATAAAGAATCCCAGGGGAGCAACAAGAAGCTCATCCATGCAGAATCAAGGATTTGATCAGATTAGTCACAAGCTTTGAGATTGTGGACTGCAAGTGCAGCTATAAGAGAATTGCAGCAGTCAAGTAGCACAGCACAGCTGAAAATGGTGCAAGAAAGTAGTGTAGCAAAGCCTCTGACACTGGCACTGTAGGGGAATGGTATTTCGAAACCCTGAGGAAAAAAATCAGCACTGCAGCTGTCAGAGGAGGTGAGAATCAGTGCAGTGACACACAGCGGCAGGGAGAAGAGCTAAGAGTGAAATGGTAGGATTTCAAACACCTCGCCCATCGATACGGCCGTGCGCCATTAAAAGCACACAGAATAATTTGGGGTAAGCAGGGAGTTATAGTACGAGCTCTAATTGTTCTGCTGTATCATCACCTAACAAGTTAGTACAACACCCAGAAAAAAACCAGGACCTTTGACTTCTCCAACAATCGCTTCTCACGATTCCAAACAATTTTAGTGCTGAACATCTACCTTGGGAACGGCCTTCCCTTACCCAGTTTCTATGACAACATTGTACAGCTCAAAGGCCAATTTCCCCTTTTGGTTCTGGACCCCTTGGTATGTGATTTACATAGTTTAGCACATACGGTTCACTTGTACCACATCTGTACACACATGCATACAGCAGATATATATAATGGTAAACAGAAGTGATGTCGACTGTTAAAATTCGTCTCATCAGGACCCCTTCCCATCCAACCCTGACTGGGACTGAGAAGCAGAAGGGAAGAGTTTCTTGGACTGCTCAGTGACAACTGCTGGGCATCCTGCTTGGCAAAGATGGGAGATCAAATCCCAGATCTGCACCTAGCTGCAATTATTATTTAAATCCATCCCAGTTTTGATTCTTCTTGCCTTTTGAGTAGCTGTCCTCTAATTTTTCTCCCATCCCACAAAACAACCTTCAGTTTAAGATCCCTGACTGTTCAAAGTTGCTCCCAAGGTAACGTGTCTTACAAGCTTCAAATTCATCCCTGTTGTAAACTGAAACACCTAATGGGTGTTGGACCAGGATGTGGTTAAGCAGATCACCCACGACCTTCCCAGCATAACACACATAATCTATTCACTCATGCGACTGGGTCAGAGCCCTTGGATGTGAATCCTGTCGAAAGCCAAGATTAAACCTCATTTGCACGTAATATGGGAATGCAAGAAATTAACATTTAATATCATTGCAAAGCCTTCTGGGCTCATCTCAACCCCCTACAGAGCCCGACGGCCCCAAAATGTTTCTTCCAGGCCTTTTCCCTGAAGCTCTCCCTGAGAAGAAAACCTTGGCAGCTGATATGAGCCCTTGTGGGATGAACTGAGAAGCAGCACACTGACCTTTCTTTGCCCAGCGGACAGTCCCCTCGCTGGAGTGAACGTGATTCTCAAACTTCGTCTGCAAGACCGTGGCCCGTTCCCGGACTTCCTGAGGGTCCGCGCCACAGGATTTCTACACGGGCGGTGGGAGGATTAGAGGAAAGAGAATTTGAGTCAGGAATAATGAAGCAGTTTACAATAGATTTAATAACAGTAAAATCACACAGTAACCACCCAGGGGCCAACAAAGGTAATCCTCTCAATATTACTAGAGAAAAAAAGACACAGATAAAGATGTTAAAGTCAAAGCAGCCAGTGAGTGCTCTGCGGTGAGGCGAGCAAATCAGTTTTAATTTTGTGTTTTCTAACATCTATCATCCATCTTTTTCCCTTGCTTCTCTTTTTTCTTTCAGATTCAGACAGATCCCACCACTTATTTCCATTGGAGTTATTTGGAATAACTCCCCCAGTCTCTACACTGACGTTGCAAGTTGCCTTGTGCAGTTCCCAAAAAGACCCAGCCTGTTCTGGGCACTCGTGGGGCAGGAGCTCTATGTTCAGCCCCAATTTCCAGAGAACGGACCAAATTGCACACGTGTGAACAAAGCCAACTAAATGAACTTCTCACTATTGATGTCTACGTGAAGTTTTCTCACTGTCAACAAGCCCTAGTTCACTGTAACTGCTGTCATGTGGTTCCTCTAGAATAAGACGAGCCCCTTGCACCAAAAGCATGACAGGAGAAACTTACTTAGACCAAAAGGGCAATTTTGCACGTGCCCAAGCTTTCCCAGGATCAGGCTGTGGGATGCAGTTCAGGAAATGGAAAGCAAACATTCCTGAGTGCAAGCTGTTACTGGGAGAGAAGAGAGGCCGTTTTTAAAGTATTCAGGCAGTGAAAGCGCATGTGGACCAGAAAACAAGAGAATTTTTGATGGAAAGTTGGCAGCAAAGTGCAGAGCCAAGCACCCACAGATGTCAGCCTGTCCCAGGAAAGGACCACAGTTCTCCAAAGCTACTCAGACAGGAACCAGCATCCAAGAGCATCAGGTCCAAGGCAGTAACTTGATCCTGGTCAACCCCCTCATCTGACCAAAGCTGAATGAAAACAAACATCCAGCTTCCACCATTCTGCCTTAGGCCTGTGCCAAGGCAACAAGCCTGTTGTTCCTGCCTGGTAGATTTGCATGCTAATGCTGCACAACCGTCCTTCCCTCAGTGCGAGCATCACCTCTGCGCTGCTGCCGGGCCAGGGGAACCAAATCTCACCAACACCGCCAGCCTTGGCCATCGTGGAAGCCGGACAATGCTGCTGGCACCCTAAACAACATGTCCTGCTGACCCAGATCTGCCCATCTACTGCCTAACAGCAGATCTGCCCAGAGACAGACCCCAAATTTAGTTTAAATGCCCTGCACAGTGTAATCTTTTGAACCTGGGATCCCAGAGATTCCAGGCACTGGGTTATTCTTCAGCAAAGCAAATGTGTGGAAACCAGAGCTCCTGCTCGCTCACCGCCTGGACTAACCGTCTTTCTGCATCTCCAGCAAACACAACGGTGGGTATTTTACAGCTACAAGAAGAGTCTCCCAGATTTCAGGTCTCTGCTGTCTCCCAATGCCCTCGAGAAACTCACAGCACAGCCCGTTTCACAGACGCCTTTTAGTTGGACTCAACATGCGCCTATTAATCAGCTGGGACAGTCTCCAGCCGAGGGGCCGCTCTAAAGGTTTAATAAACGACAAGTGGAGCCGCCCTCCCGAAGTGGACACTCGTCGCCGGGACTAACAAGTTTCCATTGACGTGAAACATAAAACTTTCTCCCCCACCTGCTCCTCCTGGCCCCCATCACTTTTCTTTTGTTAAGCCTCCTGGCAGCACAAAGTGTCACCTTCCCAGCGTTTTTTAATATGAATGTGAAATTAGTGAGGTTTGCCCTTTCCCCTGGCGGACAGAATCCTCTGTTATTAAAAAGTAAAGCACTTTAATAATGAAAACTTTTTCTCTTTTTCCTGTGTTTTAACTGTTTAAAATTAATGAGAAGGGCATAACGGTTGTCAAAGCGATATTGAAAGCCGGGTAGCCAGGACCGAATAAGCACGAAAATCCCTCCAGAGTGTTAAATAAACAGTGCTTCAGCCCCCTCTGAATCCCTCTGTTGGTTATTGTATACATTCTGTAACAGCACTCAGAATAGATCTGAGCACCGGGGAGGCAGAAAGGTTTCAGAATTCCAATAAAGGCCTCAAATTAAAGACAGCCTGGTGCGAATTCCAGGAGAAAATTAAAGAGACCTCAAGCTTAAGTGACAGGTGACTTGCTTCTGTGTCACAACTGTCAGGGGATTTAGTGATAATATGGCAATATATTACAAAGGACTTTTCTTATTCCCCCCTTTAGGTTTCAAAATGAGGCATCTCTTCTTCCTGGTGCTAGGGGAAAAAGAGGAAAAAAAAAGTAAGACAAAAATGAGGGATAAAAAACTAGGTGCATAATTTCTAAAGTGTGAGGTCAGTCTGAGAGAAGTAAATGGAAAAAAAGCAAATGGCAGGAAACATAATGTACTCGGAAAACAGCTTCTCCCCTCCTCCCATCTCCACCTTGTCTTTTATCCTCTTCAGCCCCTTGAGACAGATCTCATTTTGAAATTGCCCCCTAATGGGCATGAAAACAAGAAATCTGTGTTTGATTCCTGCCTTCCAGGTTCATCCAAAATAAAATAATAATAAAAAAAAAAATCTAAATTTAAAACTGACTCAGAGCCAAACTGTGAGAATAAAACCTGCAAACTGTGCGAGCGTCTGGGCAGCCCAAGTAAACCAGCGCTACTGATGTGCACTGGGAGCCAACCTGGGTGCTCTGTCAGCTTTAATCCTGCTCCTATCCTGGTTGGGATTAACTGGACAACTAATTTGAGACCTTACACATTTTTCCAAGACCCAAAAGATAAAATCCTACCCCAGAGGTTTGCTTGATCTACTCTCCAACTTGATGAATCTGTTTCATCTGTTAAGTAAGAAGCATTCTTTTCATTATGGAGAAATAGCAGGATAGGGGAACTTCTACTGTGTTTGCTCAGAGTAAAAGCCAATTCTGGCAGATCCCTGAGAAATGGTGTAATGACTGTGATCAACAACAATATTTATAAGCTCAAAGAAGAAATGAGCATGGTTACAATGTCATTTAACCAGTTCAAGACATCTGGGGGGCTTCTCCAATTGCCAAGTACACCAGGAAAAGACATTCAGCAGAAGGAAACTTGATTATAAGGACTGCAGCTTGTAGGTTTGAGAGGTTGGCGTAAGGCCCAAAAGCCTCTGATTTCATTAAGAGAATATGTTAATGGAAGAAGGGATTGAAATACAATAAAACTAGACTGAGGTAGCAAAGTTCTTCCTTAAAACAGCATGAAAAAAATAAAAGGAAAAAAAAAAAGGAAGGAAAAAAAAAAAAAGGCAGAAAGCCAGGCTGTAACATCTCCTGCTTCCATTATACTTCAAAACAAAATGAAGGATTTTGTTTTAATAAAAACTTTTTACTAACCTCCACACACCTCCTCTAGAACTCACCGAGTCCCCCTGCCCCCCTCCATAAAAGTTGAAAGATCAAATTTATTCTCTTTGTAGGCAGGTGAACATTCGCACACCCAGACATAGCCACATATATATTTTATACACCTAAATATAAAATATACATTTTACAGGCACTTCAGCTTGCTCCCTAGCTGCACACCGAAGCCCAAAAAATACATGCTCCAATGTGGTACTTATAATGGACTTGAGTTGAGGCGATGAGAACCGGAGAGCATTATAATGAGGTTCCTGTGTGCACAACTATAATATATACATTACTCAATGTATGGCGAGCCGATAAGCAAAACTAATGCCCTCTGGAATGGCAGCATCACCAACGGGTTGGGTCCAGCTCCTCACGAGTCCTCAATCCCTCTCTGACCTCTGCCACGTTCCATCACGCTCCCAGCTTATCGTACCATCTTTATGGCAAACGTACAGGATTTAATAGAGACTAACTCTCCTGAATACTTGGAAACACGTCCCTGCGGCTTCTGAGGAAGGTCTGCAGACCACTTACAAGCCTCTAATGGCAATAAAATACAACACTAACAAACAGAATGAGGCCTCTCTTGCATTTAATACATTTTTCAAGGAATTCCTGAAAAAGTCTATTTGATATTGACAGAACTACTGTAATTTCATCCCTATTAAATGATAAAGTTTATTTTCCATAAAGAGAGACTCTATTTCTCAGTCCCAATCCTTTCAGATTCTGAGTCACATAAAAATAGGTTATTCTGTATTTACGAGCTCCTGCCGCAGGTTCAGACCATCCCATGGCCAGGGTGGATCTATCTCAGCTCCACGGCCAGGGTGGATCTATCTCAGCTCCAGTGAAGTCACCAGCAAAACCCTGTTGGCTTTGAAGGCCAAAGGAAGAGAAGAACTCATTCCCACCTTTGACTGCAAGCGAAAGGAAGCAGCTCCGGCTGCACGTGTACTCACATACAGCGCCTGGCAGGCTGTAATATGAGTAATATGTTGTCTGTTTGGTTTTCTAAATTTTTTGAAGGAAAAGGAGAAAAACAAAAGAGTGTTTAGAGCATTCTGTGCTTAGCTACGCAGAGTATTTTACAATTCGAAAGTGTGTTAGGAATTTGATCAGTCCTGGTAGCAAACAGGCTTGTTAGCTTTTCATTGCTGTGCCCAAGCTGTGCTGAGATGTCTAGGTGAGAATGTTCAAAATGGATCAATGATTTTGAACCTTCTCAAGCACTGGGCTCTGACGTTCAGTAACATTCAGCGGGCTTTTTCTCCTGCCACTTTTCAAAAGCCAAATGATCATCTCCTATAAAAAAACATTATCTTTTTCCCCATTTCCCATGAAATAACACTTGTCCTCAAGTCCAGAACAGATAATATTCTGTCCCACACCAGCAACAAATTTAAAGTGCAGTTTCTGTATAAATATAATTGCTGAAAAACTCTACAAAGGAAATGCAAAGTTACCCACCTATAAGCACCTTGGGGAGAAAAGGAAAGTATTTACACACGTAAGAACTATTTAAAATAATTTCTGCATTAACAAGTAACACCTAAACTTTTAGGTATTTGTTGAACGAGCTAAGAGGTCAAATTCTAGGCATTTAAAATGCAGATGTTACAGGGTTATTTCAGTGAAAAACTGTGCAGTGGTGGGAAAGCGCTTTAAATAGAGCTGTATCTCCGATGAGCCACAGATCTGGCTTTCTGTGAAATATAGGACACGTAAGAGAACTGAACGCCTTTCAAAAGCGTGTTTACCAAGAACACCACAGCTCCTAACAGTCATCGCAGGAAACGAGAAGGCTCATACGTGGTATAACAGAAAGAACGAGCAGGCAAAACAGCAACAAGAGAGGGGAAAAAAAAGAGCATGCTGCATCATGCTTGATGCATTCTTGACTTCTATTCAAAACGAGCGTTCTTGGAGGATTTAATTTGCCAGAATGCAGAAACGCCTGTGACATCGATTGCGTATGACTGAGTTCTGTGAATGAGCAACTTGAAGGCAAACCCAAAGCTTGCTGAAATCCAACGAAAAGACGCCTGTCAACCCAGTGAGCTTTGTTTTAAGCTCCAGGTAAATACAGATAATAAAAAAACCTAATGTAACACATCACCAAATACATTTTACTCATTTCTTCAGAGAACTTTTGTGATCTCCAACAGCATCTTAGTGCAGAAAAGCCAAGGAGAACAGAAATATCGTGGGGAAAAAAACCCAAAGCTTCTGCAGCCAGAAACCTTTACTCTCTGTTACAAAAGTATTTGCTGAAGCATTGGAAGCTACTGCTTTTTGGGGACAACGGTGTAAAGATTGGACAATTGTGAAATAAGGCAGTGCTATCATTATTTGCACTGCCTGACATCATGGATATAACCACCCTCGTATTGTGAAGACAGAAGGTAAGGGAGGAATACTGATGATGTTTAGCTGGTAAATGAAAATCAGAGCAATATTTAGTCAGCAGAACAACTCACCTTCCTTCCTGGTCTGTGCACCTTGAAGCGATCATCCTTCATCAGGCTGGATAACACCTTCTCCATCTTTATCTCTGAAACACTGAAGCAACAAAGACAAGAAATTACAATTTCTCCTGCTTTTCAAATATAGCGTGTAACGAGCCACAGGCTGATAACGGAGAGCAAAAAGATTGAGATTTACACATTCAGCTTAAGAATTTATCCCTGAAATACATGAAGTCTTACTGGTGCTTTCCCTGGAACAGCGACACAATTTTACCCACAACCTTGTCACTGCTACAAGTGACCAACACACACTCAAATTCTAACAGCATCAAAATAACTGATGGTGGACTTGCAGTTCTCCCTGGTTCTCAACAAAAGTAACTGATTGAAGAAAAATAATATGGCTTTTAATTATACTACTGTTGTTTTTATAATTTTTCTTTCCTTACATTAAGTAGCACCATGACAACTGGGAAGCATAAGAAATTCAAAACAGAGTTGAAGCAGCTCATAACACTAATGCTTCTTGTAGATTTGCTTTATAACTATAAACAATAAGATCTGTAACCCCTACTTTGAACCCAGAGGGTGTCGAACCTTTTATTGTACATTAGGTGCCACAGGCAGGGAGCAGAATGCGCCTGCATTCGGTTGCTTGTGCAAGTGTGAGACTGACTGAGACACACACGTCGAGGCTGGAGAGATGTGCTCCACTTACTTTGCTATTATACTTCTCTTTCATCATATCTCCCCCAATTTACCTTGCAGATATCATTCAACCCTCATTCAAAGGAACACACTGCCTTGATGTTTCCACACGTTTGTTTCCACCCATGTTAGTGACCATGCTCCCAAAACCAAATAGCTAAAACTAAAGCTGTGTAAAGACATAGCTACTCCTTCTCCTCGTGACTCGAGCTCAGAGGGTAACAATGGGATTCCAAGGAACTCTTCCGATCGAGCCGACTCTCCCACAGGTTCCTTTTCCCCGGTCACGTCATCATTCTTTCCCACATCTTACATCATTCCAACTTCTTGTTACATCGCTTGGGTCAAAGCTCAGAGACACGCTCACCCTCCAATTCGTTTATAGCTTCAAAACCCACCTCTGGCACAAAATACATGGTTTGATTTCCTTCCCTCTCATCTGAAGTGTAAAGCCAAAGCCCAGCCCCTTAGGGACCCCGCAGCATTACTTTAAAATCCAGGAGGCTCCGTCAGCTGTCCTGGCCAGGCTTCACACCGGGCATTTATTTTCATTCTGTCGACTCACATTCCTCCTGTAGATTCAACCAGATGATTTATTCTCCACTGTTGCTTGCAAGACACCGCTGGGCACTGTCATGGCCCAGATACTGGAAACGCTTACAAACCTGCTTCATTTTCAAGTGACTGGTCCTACTTAGAGGTGCATTTACAGGAGACTAGAAATTCTTCATCCTCTTTAACGCTGTCTTGTGGGGCACAGGCACACCAGGTGACACAGCACAGGAACAGCTGTGCAGCTCCAGGCCATTAATATTACAGCTGCATCCAAACTGGGTCCCATTTCCAAGGGAATTTAATGATAAAAGCTGAAGTTTGTGAGCCCAAATGTTCAGCAATGCGCAAAGGACATCACTAGAAGAGACTGCTTTTCTTTTTATACCATGAATACTGTATGGAAGCCAAGGAGTTTATTTGGGGTTACACCAGTCTAAGGAAGAGAGAAATCTTGGGGGTCCAACAGTTCTCAGCCTCCGGAGTCTCAGGTGGTCAGAAAGACATACACAGTTTCTGAAAGGAAGCATTGCTGATTTTCTTCAATTTGTAAAGTGTAGAAAAGAAATTATAACCCCAAGGATATCCCCTTTCTCTTCACTCAAAGATCTCCAAACACCTGGTTAGGAGGAATGGATTGATTTTTGCCAAACTAACAGTAACTATGATCCCCGCCTGTTCCCCGGTCCGTCCCAATTAAAGCAACAAACACCTTTACTTTTGCAATCTGCCTTTTCAACCTCAGCCAGCTCACCATCACAACATAAGGAAAGGAAAAGGCATGGTCCAGAGAATCAGACATTGAGCCTGGAAGGTACAGGTACATCCTATATGGGAGACAAGCCCCATCGCTGCGCAGCTGGGACTCCTGATGTAGCAGATTCCTCCGCAGAAGATGCAGAAAGGCGGGGGAGCAATGGGGGAGAAAGGGAAACGGACCATAAAAAGACAACTGAGGGTTTCTCTTTGAAAACTATAACAGTAAATTAAAACATAAATGGCAAGCACTTACGCAAGAGAAAAACCTTCCTCCCCAACTCCCCCCCAAAGGTTGCGTTGACGCCGCTATGAATGAAAACGTCAAAGCCCCTGACATTGATTTGTCTGCGATGTCACCCCCCCTCTGGCGCGCCGCCAGCTCGCAGCCGAACAGATCCGCGAACTCGGTTCGCAGCGGGGAGCATCGTGCGAGGGGGGCAAGCACAACTGGGGAGAAGGCAGAGAAATGACTCGTGCCTTCACGGTGATGCGCTTCCCTTTATAAATTAGTTAGGCTGCCGTTAGGAGATAAAGAAATTATCTGATAGCTGTCGAGGCAGGCGCTGCTAGATTGCAGTTGAAGGAACTAAAAGAGACATAAGGGAGGAAAAAAAAAAAGTGAACCTCACTGACTTTCTTCTGCTTCTTGCCTCCTCCCTTTGAAGGGAAATCTGTTAGTTATGCTTAGAGCTGAGACAGAACATTTTGGAGTCTAACCTTTTTTTTAAAAAAAAAAAGAAAGAAGAAATGTACAGAAAACATGAGTGTGCACACACATTCACAGTTAGGTGGAGGAACCACAACTTCAAGCCACACAAAGACCGAGAAGAAAGTTGCTGAGAGCGGCATGCGGCTTTCTCGAGCCCCACCGGGAATTCCTGATCTCAGCAGAGCCAAAGTGAGATCGTTTTGGCAAAGGCAGACGCTGCCTTTCCACCGTGGAAGCCAAGGAGAGGCTTCAGGTACCAGTGAAAATTAATTGCGAGCGATTTCCAATTTCAAAGGCAGTCATCCCTAATTCCAAAGTGGATTTTCATCCAGGAACAAAGCCACGTCTGCTCTCATTACTTCCGACTCTCAACATTTCTGGACTCGCTCCCATGCACGCTGGGGTGGGTGGAGGGGCGTAAGAATAAACTCCGGGTCAGATCCTCATCTACTGCAAATCAGCACGGCGCTGCTCATTTACACCAGCTGAAGGCTGCAGGGACCCGTCTCGTGCTTTGTCTCCTTGGAAATACATATTTTATGAAGTATTTACATTTCAATAAACCCAGCGGGAATTTCATTTAAAAAATAAAAAATAAAACAAATAAACCAAATCCACAACGCGCACTCATCCCCAACAAAAATAACCCCGAGAGATTTAAAAATTAAGCAAAGACTAAAAAAATGCCAACTCCAGTAACTCGTGCAGTCCAAGTCAAAAGCTACAAAGACTTAGGATAAAGAAACAAAAATTATCAGTGCTTAAGAGGATCGGTGACAGTCCAACACATGCTGTCTTTCGCCCTCGCACTGAATTAAATTGTCAGGATTATCACCATAATGCTCTGTTTATGAAGGGTAACGGCAATTTGTGCTGATGGCACTTGCTGCCTTGAGCTTCAAGCTGCCTTCCCGCATCTTCACTGTAATTCATCAGCTCTTTTCTATCCCGTTGCCCCTTCTCACACCATGCGCTAGAATGTGGGAAGAGCAGAGGACACCTGACTGCAAACAGGCTGAATCGCCCACCCTTGTCAATTAGAGGCTCATTTTCTTCCATCTGAAGAAGGGGGTCAAGGAAGGCGAATTATACTCCTCCTTTGGCAAGTCTCTTACCTGCAGGGCAGCACGTTTTATGAAGAACATAAAACAAACAATCAAGAAAAGACAATTGCCAGAGTTGTTTGGTTATTCTGATTTGAGAAGCGGAAGAAAAAACATATTCACATTAACCTTGCTCTGCTCATTCGGCACAGTCTTCTACAGACTCCTGAAGAACAGTGGTTAGCTCAACAACAGGTCTCCTTAGCAGATATAATTACCAGTGTGAGTGACACTCCTCCTTAAACTTGTTAGAAAACAATAAAATTGGATAAAAGCATTAACATTTAAAATGAAAAAAAGGAAATTTCCCTCCCCTTCCTCCAACACTTCCAAAATATTTTAAAATAGAAAAATAGAACTTTCCACTTGGAGTTAAAAATTCACAATTATGTGGGATTTCACCTTTAAATGTCAGTGCTGTTTGTTACATGAAAAAAACCCCTGTCAGCTTAGCCCTCCATGTCTTGCTGGTGTCTGCTTAATAGATAGTTACCTGGGATGATGGATGGCTCTTTGTTAGACCACTAAATGGCTCACAGCCTAGAATAAGCCTGTATTTACTGCCAACATTTGTTTGTTTCAAGGATGCAAAACCAAATTCGACTCCAAGCAGCTCCACCCGACATAAACACCAGAAATAAAAGGGAACTAATTTGTGCATGAGTTTACAGGGCTCCATCAGCTCTGGTACAACACGAAAGGGACTCGGCTGATGTTCTGGAAGGCTGAGAGACAGGGAGCAAGGGGAGTCGCATCCATCCGGCTGCCTGCTGAGGAGGATGGAGACCTGACTGCGCTCCTGACCAGCAATCCTGAGCGAGCTGGGGGTTTTCTCCACAAAAGGACCATTGCGCAAGCAGAGCCGGACTAAAATCTCATGGTGTGTTGGCCATCAGGTAGCTGCACCTTGGGCTGGTCTTTACCCTCCAAGCTGGAGCCGGTGGAGAAGCTTTTTCAGCTGGCTTGAAAGCACATCCTACATTCGGTCTGCAGAGTCCACCCCCGTATCACCCTCCAGGACCATCCTGGGCACTCACCACTCGCAAAAGCCTCTACTATTCCTGTCACAAGCCACTTACACACCAATTACCTGCAAGATACGACCCACAGCTCGCTAGCTATTTCTCCACCGGATCTCTCCTGAAGAGAAAGCACCATCCCTGACAAGATGGTGCTAAGCCGGCAGATGGCCAGTTAGCATCTGACAGGCTCATTTGACTTGTGATCTCTGCGTAGCCACGTTTTGAACCCGGGGCCAGAGAGATAACAATGGAGTGTAAAGGATCTCCGAGTATCGTCTCCTCTCTGCCCCTCACCACACACTCGCTCACGCACAATCTGTCAGGCTGATGATTTTCACACACTTTCCTTTTTGCCTTTTGCTAGTCTGGGGCCGGTCCTGGATCACAAGAATTAATAAATTCTTATTAAAACCTGCACGAGACACAGTCCCGCTGAAAGTGCCATGGAAGGTTAATTAGCAAGGATGAGCTGAAACTTTTGTTCGCGTTTCTGACTCACTTAATCTTGTGAGAAGCCAGCAAGCTGACATATTCTGCCTCCGAAGGCGCCAGGACAAGCAGGCTGTTCCCGTGACAGCCAATGCGAGCCGTCCTCCCGATCCGGTGGATGTATTCCGCAGGTGAAGCCGGCGCGTTATACTTCAAAAAGGGAACATGAGAAGGGAAAGGAGGAATTAACAGAACACAGCATGTTAATTATAAACGAGACGCTCAGCCTGTTCATCTGAAACAAAAGGGATCTCGGCAAAAGCACCTCCCTCGGAACTGGCCTGTTTATAAAGAGCCCGTCGGGCTCATCCCTGTAACCATCACTCAGCCCCCTCAGCCGCGGCAGTTTTTTGACATGTGAATGTGACACATTGGCCAACTTTCAGATAATAGGACAGTTTCCCCATCTCAGTGTCTCTCTTTGCCTTTTACATTCTATTTCTACACAGGCACGTCAGGAACATGTTTGCTTCGCTTAAAAAATAATAAATCAGCTCACAAAGAGCTCAAACCAAGGGGCCCCCCAGGACTGCCCATACAGGACGCTGCCTGCTCTGCTTTTGGGAGAAAAGCCATAAAACAAAAGATGATGGATTCAAATTTGGAGTTGGGTTAAATTGCTTTGTTCGTATTAAAGCAAAAAATGGCTGGTTACTCATTAGAAACAACCTAAGAGAGATGGGGGAGTAAGTCCTTTCAGCAGTGTATGATACAGGTAGCAATCGGCTTCCCATCTATAACTACCAGGCACTGCAGAAATGTTGCTTAAAGCCCCCCTAACATAGCAGTGCCTCTCATTTATTTCACTGAGGATCAAAACTGCCCAGCCATTTGCAGGATCTGATAAAGGGTGACATATTTCCCTCCCTTTAACCTCCCCCTATTCTCTCCACCCCCCCCCCAGCCCCCCTTTTCTCTAGAAAAATGAACATGCACAGAGATACTGCTCAGAAATGAGCCCTCAGCAGTTTAACTGGAAAAAACCCAACAACCAAAGCCCACTCTAGTGTTTATACCTGTGCCCTCTGGCAAAGTTTCTACTGGCTAGAGGTGTGAGTAAGATGCTGTGAGCAATCTAATTGCTCCCTGCAGGTCCTTGCTCTTGGACGCAGCTCTCAGGACAGCTGAGATTTCGCCTTCTGGACACACAGAAGTCTCCCAGGGCTTTAGGTAATTTGCACTACGTTCTAACACTGGCAACTATATCTTTGGTTAAATTATATTAATATACAGATCTGGGAATTAAAGACTTCACTTCCCCAGCCTTCTCCAAGTAGCTACTTGCTACACAATCTTTCTTTTTCAAAACCACAAAATTAAAATCAAATCTGCTCCTGAAGGGATGAGGTAGAAATTAAAGGGCTGTGTTGAGGGTCTGTGCCCTGTTCTTTTTACCCAGGTGCCACTTGATACAAGAGAATCTGTGGATCAGTTTTTCCCCAATTCAACTAACCTTTTTTTAATTATAAATCTTTTATAAAAATGAAATCTACCTCATGCCCCCACTTCCCCCTTTGAAACGACAGGATGCTATTTTTAAGGTTCAACCCATCTCCCTTAATTCCTACTTTTTTTCAAAGCCAATATTTCTGTCAATAGCAATGTGGCAGGTTTTGGGTGGGGTGTTTTTGGTTTTTTCCTTCCACAGAAAACCTGAATTATGCATTTCTACTGAAATCCGAATGCTTACAGCTACCCAGCTCCGACCCAGCAAAGCCCCACGTGAAACATTCAGGTCACTGTACAGCCACCGTTGAGCTACTCAAAGTTTAACATTAGGATTGCACTTAAACTCCTCCTGGAACTGCCTCTCCAGCAAGCTCAGAAACACAGAACGGCAGGAGATGGCCAGTACTTCACAGGATTTGGCTTCCTATGGGGGGGAAACAGGGTGTTTCCTCCCAGCCAGTGGAATATTATTACACCACTGATGATACTGGAGTTATTGAAGAGGAAAACAGACTGTCAAAACCAAAGGTACGATAGCAATGCTGTATCTGAGCAAAACCTTGAGTCACTGCTCTGCAAACCTGGGTCTCTCGCACCTGTAGGCATCGGCACAAAGCAAACTGCAGAAAGAGGGTCTGGACTGGAAAGGGATCTCAAGACTGCGCTTCATACATACGTACACACATACACACACAGCAAACCTACCTGAACAATCCACGTAACTTGAGGCAGGTCTAGTCCACGTGCTGCAACATCCTTTAAAATTAATAAGGAAAATACTTCAGTAAAAATGCTTTGAAGATGTCAGCAAAGTGAGAACTCTTCAGTGATGGCGATTATGCCAGGAAACAACTGCCTGTGCAAATAGGAATTTTATGTATCTAGTTTGGGGAGAGACAGGCTGAAGGTCAGAAATAATATTGAGGGTTTAAAATGTATGGAATATTGTTAACAGACTAATGCAATAAAGAATGTTCCACTACTATGGCTCAAAGCCTGGAGGATATAAACCCACTAATTTCAGGAAGGTGGTGTTGAATTATTGCTGTCTGCTACTGTCCTCTTACATTAGATCTGAGAAAACCAACTGTCTCAATGGTAGTGACAGCGTTGGTTCTTCAGTTTGTCTCATCGATGAAAACAGATCTTCTTGTAGGCACCTACTACCTAAACATTGAGAGAGGCAGAATTAAAGCGATGGAAGGCAGCTCTCCTTCTCAGCATAACTTCCTCCAGAGCAAGCCTAAGAACTAAAACCAGGCTGCTCCTGATGAAAAAGAAAATGGCCTTGAAGCATATGGCCAAGGATCCTAAACCCTGAGTGGAATGTTCAAAGATGCACTCACCTCCACCTACAACTAATTAACTGTTTCCTAGGTGATGGTCTGAAGCTGAGGAGCAGATGACTTACAGGTCACCTGGCCCTATGATAAAAGGCCAACAAACAATTTAGCGGAATCTGCAGGAAGCTGAAGTACAGCTTGAGGAGAGGGAACTTCGGCTGCCCCTTAGGTTTTCACCAGTCTGGCTTTGATTTGGAGAAACAAAACTCAGCCCTAAAGAAAAGTGTCTGAAGCTGCTGTCAGGAGTGTTATTTGATGTGCCAGCTGGTGAGAAAACCCATCAACTTGGAGAGAACTTGAATGAGACCCTTTAGTTACCCACAGCCAGTATAGCTCAAAAAACATGTCCTTTCAAAGAGAAAAGAGAGTTTAAATACTGTTCAAAACAGAGAGGTAGTGCAAACATGTTTCCATCTCCCTTCCTGATTTTCTGTTCATTAGTAATGTCCTCACATACTCCTTGGATTTCACATTCACCGCGTGCAATAGCAGAGCAGGTGTGCAGATTTAACTCTGTTAGGAAATGTTTTGGAACACATGTATCTTTTAGCTAGTTGCAAAATAGAATATATTAAGAACGTAAGCAGGAGCTTAATGTACTAAAAATGTGTCAGCCACCCACTGAAGTGTTTTCATGCAACTCCCACACACGTTAAAAGACGAGGAAGCTGATGTTTTGGCAGCAAAGGCCCTCCCATAAGCACTAGCCAGGTTGTTTTGTGGCTCCAACTGCAGTAAAAGAGGAGACACTTTCCACAGCGCCCACTCCGAAACAACAGACACTTTCGCTCCAACACGCTCATTAAGAACGACTCATTCCCAGACTCGGAATGAACAGATGTACAAAAAGCCATTTAAAGGAGGCTGGAGAAAATAAATCAAGAGAAGTCGGGGAACGTGTACAGCAGTTACCAGGATAACAAGATTATAAACTCTACAGCACGATCAGATGGGAGAGCTGACGTCTGATTCCTATCTGGGTGGCTCGTATGTACTTCCAAGCTGACAAGTCTTTGTTTTTTTGCCTATACTGTGCTCTTTCTCACACTCAGTAGTCTATGAGATCTTGTGTTTGATGAGATGGCGCTACCTTGAGACAAGGTCAGTTTACCCAAAATAATCTCAAGCCATCCCTGTGGTCAGGAACAGGCACCTTCAACACACAGAGGAGAAGTAGATGGCAGGGGCAGAACCCATCCCTCTCATCCAACAGGATTCTTTTCCTCCTCTTCTAAGACACCTTTTCTTAACACCTCCAGCTGGGAAACTACTGCTGCAGCCAGTATCGTTCTCATGTGCATTTGTCAAAGCAAGCAGGAAAGTTGAAAAGGTTAACCAGAAGCCTAATAAATAGCCAGGGACAACATTTTAGGAGGATGTTCTCTCCCATCATCGGCCTTGGATTCACTATTGCCTTCACAATGCCACCAACTCTGCTCAGCTGTTACTGACACACAACAACAGCTACTCTCCCGGGGTTTAACTTGGCTTTCTTTCAGAAGCGTCTTGGGATTTACTGGTAATTGGAGTGTTTTGCAAACTCTCAAAGATTCCTCAGTATCAGTCCACCTGCATCTCCTATAGCTCCTTTTCCTCAAAGACCCCAGTACACAGCAGCAAGGTAGAATTAGGATGAAAAGTTTGAGCTGATTTGCTTTTTTCCACTGGCAGAGCCCATGAGCTTTTTGCTTCTCAGATCTCTAGAAAAATACCTGTGGGTCAGCTTACCAGGAAAGGGAATACAGCTCAAACCTACCCAGTTTTACTAGCACTACATTTATTTCACATACAGAAGCACTAACCTATTGCCAGTGCTCTTTCAAGAAGCCCAATGGATTTCCAATGTACTACCCCTCCCTTTTCTTTCCACTGCCCCAGTCAGCATTGCCCTTTCCATGCACGACCACCATTCCTTAGTAACAAGGAAATCAAGAATCCAACATCTCAGCAGGTCACCGCTGAATCCCTTCAACGGGCAATGGAACAAAGAATTAAGTGACCATCTCACAGCAGCAAGGAGAAATAATCTCCACTGGTACAATTGTTAAAGAAAGCCCAGATGCCAAGCAAACACCATAATCTGAAGCTTTAACCGGGTTCCTGCCCTGATCCCAGCTGCAAGCCACAGAACGGGACAGGGCCAAGGTACAATCCGCCTGCAGACCCCCAGAAACGCTGGAACTTAGCTCCCAACAGTTCATGTTATCAGCCTGTGCTCGCGGTGCTGGGGTACAAACGGGTGGGTGGAATGGAACGGGGGACAATAAGGCCATCCCAAAAGTGAGGCACGAGGCACATCCCTGTGGAATATCAGAGCCAACGCAGCCACAAAAGTTTTGCAAAGGCTTTGGTTTGCTCAGTCCCTCTCCCACAATCTAATTAGGGCAAAGGAAATTGCTAAAGTTGCTTTTGAAAGACACTCAATGGTGAGGTCTTGAAGGCCCTGAGCTTGACAATTGGCTGCCTACATGAGGCCTAGAAGTACAGATGGAAGGCAGCTTGCTCAGGTGCCAGGCTGTCAGTTGGATTAAAATGACTCATTTATTTACCAAAGAACCTCACAAAGTGCTTTAGCTAACAGGCAGAGAGGGCCTAACGGCTCTCCAAGCTGGGGAAGAAGCTCTCGCGCCTTCCCGGCCTGCCAAAAGTCATTACTGCCGAGTGTGGAAAGCCATCAGCAGGGTAGAGACCCCCGTCGGCAGGGTGACAGATTGGGCTGCGTAATCAGAGGAGGAAGGAGAGAGCGCAGAAGCTGTCAGAGGCAAAAGCTCTTGGCTGGGGCCGCCAGAAAACTGGCAAGATGAGTTAGCGTGACTGAGTAAACAGCAAACAATCTCCAAATGATCTTTCCTCTCTCCCTGGAAGAGATGAACTTGTTTAAAAGGCACATCCCAAAGGAAGCCGCAAAGAACTTCAGTGAAGGAGAGAGAAATAAATCTGGATGAGACCCTCTGAGATACGCAGCCCTTCTTTATTTTCTTGCCTGCCAGCTTATATTGTCTGGCAAAAATATTTTATGGAATATATTAATATACATATGACACAGAGCAAATTAATAAAAGGAACAGCAGGTCCCATTGCTTACTGGAGCGGAAAGATGGGTGGAGAACATGGCATAAGGGACAAGGGAAGGACGGTAACACTATGGATGTTGCTCTTTTGTGAGCCAGGTTTCAAAATGTAGCGGGCACAAACCACGATTTTGCAGTGTAAAGAACAGAACCACCTTTCTGCAAAACATTTTTGCCGATAGGAAGAAAAGCATCGGAAAAAGCAATGCCCTCGGAGGCGGGAGGTGGTCACAGTGCCTGGCTGCCCTTTGGACATCTGCGTTGGGGAGGCACCTGTAATGTGGGACTAGCGCAAAGTGTATCTCTATATTAAGGTGTCCATATGGTCCCCATTACTGTGGTAACAGGCCACCTCCTGGTTTCAATGCATTTGTCCTCCCAACATCTCTGTAAGATAGAACAGTGCTGCTATCCCCATTTTACAGATGGGGAGCTGAAGTGCAGAGAGATTTTGGACTAGGACACACAACTTACTGTGCTTAACGTGCTAACCGTGTGCCAGCTGAGCCACAGAACTGTACCTGTCAGGATTTGCATCCCCGCCTTGCAGTAAATGCAGAGTAGCTTAGATTGAAACGAAGGAGGGTTACGATAAATGCGTTGCCTTGCACTACCCTCTTCCCAGCAATCTAGGTTCTTCTTCCTACCTTGTCAATAGCTGTATGTTTCTTGGCAGATTTTTCCTGCCACGAGCTGCATTTCCCCTTCGAACAGGGGGGAACCCAGGAACAATATCTCAGCTACTACAATGACTTTACTTTCTTTGTCTAAAATTGAACATTCACTGTCTTTCCAAACTCATTAAACTGAAATTTCAGTGACAAGACATGTCCCTAAAATTTCTCAGTTATAGACAGCATATGCATGAAGGGTTTACCTCTTTACCATTTAGACTTTACCAAACACTTTTCAACTTCAAAACACTTAATCTACACCACTGATTAAGCTCTGCTATCCTCCTCAGTTGAGACACTTAAGTATTATCTCCATACACAGGGAAAGTCAGTTATAGTTACACTTATGCATTGAAAAGATGCATTTTGACCTTGATCAAATCACTGAAAGGCTGTACACACAAGCAGGACCAAGACTACTGTATAACAAGTAAAATTTTACAGGTGATACAATATATAATTTGACAACACTAAATCAAATGCTCCTATATACATGGCAGTTCTAGTTTGAACTGCAAGGATAAAAATAAAATTTAGCCCCCACTCTCTGAAAAAAAAAATGCAACTAGTTTCCTTTAAGAATAATATGCTGCAAGAACAGGAGTCATTTCAGAGCTGGAGAGGGTTTCTCAGCTCTAATTACTCCCGATCGTTGTAATTTACAAGTTTGCGGTGGGTAGAAATCGCCAAGATTCACACATTTTCAGATCAACAGCTGCCACTATTAGAGAGCAAATCGTGCAGCCTTCTGCACCACTGCAGCAGGCTAGCTGTGGCACCGACAGGTCAGAAACGAGACATGGAAGGTGCCACCACAACACAAGGGTGCCAGCAAACTTCAGAAGAGGACAAGAATTTCTCCCTCAGCACCCTTGAAGGAAGCTTGAAGGGCAAAGCATGGAGAGCAGCAGAGCATGTGCATTTCTAATGACACCAGTCTCTGGTTGGGCTTCTCTTCCATCCCTGCAGGTTTTTGTTTTTAACCTTGGGGTAGTCATTAAGATGGGAAGTATCACATTACATCTAATTTACCTGGCAGTTATGGGGCACACTACAAATTAGGATGGCGTTCTACTGACTGCATGTAGAGGGCAAGGTTCCAGCTTGGAATGAACAGATTTTTCCAGATGTAAGACCATGCAAAATACTTAGAGGCCTCTTGTACAAGACATGCACTTTTTTTGTATATGGTACCTTGCAGCAAAAGATCATCTAAGAGATTGCAAAGAGGGCACCAGTCCTTATTTAACATGTGAGATGCTGAAAAAGGAGATGACTTTCCTCAAGGTCAGACAGTGAGCTGGAAATAGAGCTCAGTGCCAAATCCTCTGCTCTACCATTAGATATCAGACAGGCCCATTAGTGTGGAGCTGCAAAGGGACTCCAAGTTACTTACAGTGCAGAGCAAGATGCCAGTCTTGGATTTTAGGAACTCCTGGAAGACCTCTGTTCTTTCCTAGAGGATTGAAATGGAAAAGTGAAGAGTGCTTATGCACATCACAATCAAACATAAAGCAAATTAGCTAACACAACCATTTAAACAACCACGCATTGTTCACTGTATCATGTACAGCTTCAAAAGCAAAGGAATTGACTTAACAAATTACAATCAGACTCTTCCTGCAAATGGAAAGAAATTCTATTGCATACAGGTAGGTCCCAGGTAGGAAGGCACAGTGTCTGCGATAAGCCTGAATGCATTTGGTCAAATCAAAGCAGCCAACACTTCCACGGTTTACACACAAGCATGGCCTGTGTATGTTAAAAAGCAAGAACGGTTGAAGCACCGGCATACTTGATGGACACCACGGGCTTTTGTGAACACAAGAAAAAGCCAGACATCTGAACTGCTGTCTGTCCAGTCACATTGTGGGCAGGATAAGCGCATTTTGTTGACACAGCGATACAGTCACATCACAAGAGATCAGCCTCATCATGTGCCCAATGGGGCATGCAGGCAGTCACCGGACTGACTGTGTAATTATTAAGTATCAGCTGCACAGTTGCTCATGTGAATCGCTGTGCGATAAATCTTCTAAGTAATAGGGTAGGAGAGATAAGACCTTGGCCAGAAACCCCTGGGCAAAGAGGCAGGACTGCTGGGCCAGAGCTCCAGGGCACCCTCCACGGCCTTCCTGCAAGAAAAGGCCTTGACCTGCTGAGGGCCACCGATGGCTGCTGACACTGGGACAGAGGCCATTCCTCCCACGAGTGTCACAGGCGGGCACCTTCCATCACAACAATATTTGCTGTCACACACGACAATCTCCGAGCACTAGCAACCAAAGGCCTCAGTAGCTCTACCTGTGCTCTTTCTCCTTAGCTCTGGGAAACAACCGCACACCAACATTCCTTGATCTGTTTCCATTCAGTTTTCCTTCTCAGAGCTCAGGCTGTCTCTGGCCTCAGAAACATCCTACTCGTTTCCTTCTTGTCCCTTTTGCTCTCTCCTAAACTATCCTCATTTCTACATTTCAAGCCTTCCTCCTCAGAGTTCTAGCAAGGAATTAAGTGAATGTCCTGTTATCTTGATGATGCAGAAGAAACCTTCCACGCTTGACTTCCAGCTAGAGGTACTGCTCTAGGAAAGAAGGGAAACTTGGGCCTCGCCGACACACTGAACCCTCTGCTGACAAAAATTAAAGAAGAGAGCGCGCTGTATCTTGTTGACAATGACAGCAGCCGTGCTCAGCAGTACCATATGGGATCCACAATTTAGCTCCATTAATGCTCTTAATTTGAAGACATCAAGCACTAATTACACACTGGGTACTAAAAAGGCAAAACCCTTCCCCTGGTGCCAGCTACTTAGTGGTGTTCTGTTGGCTTAACAGCTGGTCAGGGTAGAGTTGGGCCAGACCAGGCCTGCTCACTCGCTCAGGCAGGCAGGTTGAGGAAAGGCCAGACTGCAGGGACAGCAAAGCACATGTTTCTGGTCTCCACAGGATGGGAATGAGTGAGAAAAACAATGGCTCTTCACCTCTTGCTTCATCAGAAGAGCTCTATTCATTTACCATCTCTGCTGTGCAGCTCAGCGTAGAGTGGGAACTCTATCACAGACCAAGGGCAGGATCAGGAGGTCCCTCAGCTATTGAGAGAAACGCTGCAGTAACAGCTCATTTGACACTCTTCTCCTGGCCTTTCAGCCCCCTATAGCAAGCTCCAAGCTCATCACTCAGGCCAATCCAGCTAAAACATAGACCAATTTTGCGATAATCACTGCTATATTGCTATCATTCCATCCCAGGGAAACGAGCAGTCTGTCAAGACACTGTTTTTCAAAATCAAAGCCACACCGTTCATCTAATGGGGGCAACTTATTGTGTAGTAATGTTTTGGGGCTTGGGTGAGGTTTTCCTTTGCTGTTAAAAGCCTGTCTTGACTGCATGAGAGAACCATGGATACATAAATGGTTTAAGCCTGTCCACTGGGAATAGAGAATGGCTGCCTCAGCCTGCTGAAATAACACCTCTTGCCTCTTCAGCTGTGTTTTCAGATATAGCTACCAAGGTACTTACTAGAAAGTGGGACAATATTCTTATTCTCATTAGCAGATGGAAGAGTGAGGCCCCTAGAGGTGAAATGACTCTATCCTCTCTTCTGCCCTCCTCCCCAAAATAACCACACAATAAATCATAGGGAATAAGGAATAAAGCTGTGTATCCTGACATTTTGAGAATGCTTACTTCCTGGTCCATGTTGCCGTGCAGTCGTAGAAACTCCAAGTGTGCAGATGAGACAGAAGAATGTTCAGGTTGTTTTGACTCTAGCCCTCCTGAAAGGACTTTTAGAAGGAGCTCGTAGTAGAATTCCACTTGTTCACAGCTGGAAAAAAAGATGATCATCTTATGGTGTTTTTCAAACTGCAAGAAAAAAAAAAAACAAGAAAATCACACCTGGCCATTTCCACAGACCTCTCCCAATTCCCTGGTCATTATAAGATCTATGTGGCTTCTACTTCTGAAGACATGATTATACAGGAAAGGATTACAGAGTTTGACACCAAATACTGAGCCCACAGAAGATGTACGAGCACATACTGCACAGGTATCTCACTGCCAGTGTGAAAGACACAACACCATCTCAGCTCTTGTGGCTCCCTGTACACCAGATGCTCCTCAAACCCTAGATCCAATCCATGCTGTCCTTGACAGAGTAATAGATAAAGGAGGTGGAAAGGGCAAAGGGCTACTTAATAATATAAATGCAAACAGAATCTCACCTTGCACTTCTCCAGGATAAAAGCTGCTAACATGACAAGCCGCAATTTGCTGGGGACCATCACAACATACTGCTTGAGCTTCTCTGGAACAGCAAAGTTTTCTTGGTCCATGCGGTTTGATGAACTACTGGCTTGTCTGTCTGTTTGTGATGCTGGTTTGAGCCCGTTCTGGATTTCATCCGCTATGGAGATGCTGATGGGATCATTCAAACTGATATCGGCCAGGCGCGTTACTCCTAAATCACAGAAAATGAAAAAATACAT
Organism: Streptopelia decaocto; assembly: GCF_964273445.1. NCBI lineage: Eukaryota > Metazoa > Chordata > Aves > Columbiformes > Columbidae > Streptopelia > Streptopelia decaocto. The sequence continues at coordinate 8,257,217 of NC_138672.1, forward strand.
GAGGTTCAGGCTGAGGAGCTGCTGGGGAGTGTGATAATATATTCACATAAAAACCACCAAGAAAACAAAAAAACAACTAACGCAATTTGTGAGACATATGTAAAGACCATGTAAGTGCATACACTGACACAAATTCCAGTAATGGAGGACAAGTGTCATAAGCCCAAGGAAGCCAATAGAAAATCAATATTCCACTTGTGCAAAGGGCTTCAGATTGGGCTGTAATGTAATGTAATCAGACTCAACCAACTATTTTGCAGCTGCCTGTGCATTTTTCAGCTAAAGGAGACACTGTGTGTCTCTAACGTACCTTCTGTGAGGGTGGCTGAGAGCAGGACATTCTGACGTGTGTCTCTATCAGCATTTAAAGCATTGAGTATCACAGCTACGTCCTTCTCAAAGCCCAGGTCCAGAATCCTACAAAAACAGCAGAGGTGATGATAGAGTGAGGAGAAAGTCTTAATAATGCTCCATGAGCTGATTAGGAATAGGGGAAGTGTTAGAGCTGATAAGATCTTTGGCCCATCCAGCTTCACGTTCCATCTTCAACTTCTGCCACGGTCAGACAGGTCAGAAGACACTGAGAGAAACTGCCAGGAATCATTGTACACTAATCTGTCCAAAGGGGACATTTCTTCCTAATCCCAGACATCTGGTGCTTGGCTGAGGCCACTTGGCATGAATAGTTTAAGATTGTGTGTGTGCCTGCTCTTTTTTTATAAAAATATTTAGTGAATTATGATGCAGAGGGTATAATAATTATTTCCCACATTGAAACACTTGGAAGTTTACCTGTCTGCTTCATCAATAATGAGCCATTGAGTACGACGGAAATGAATACATTCTGTGGACTTGATGTGATCAACCAGGCGACCGGGAGTTGAAATGAGGATATTTATCCCTTTGCGTAATCTGTTTAGATTAAATAAAACCAAACCAAACAAAACCAATCAAAACACACGCACAAAGGGAAAATAAATAAGAAAAAAAGAAAAGCAAACATACAGGTTAGCAGTAACTCTGGAACAGGAAACCAGAGTGAAGAAATGGAACCTGCAGAGGAAAAAATCACGGCCACAGTAAAATGAGCAGTGACAGTACTTCCTCAGTGATTAAAACTGAAATTTCTGGCACATTTTTATCCTTGCTTATCATTGATACTCAGAGGCATGCTCTGTGATGGGGACAGGGTGGAAAGAAATATTAATAATATTTAAAAAATAAAAACCACCAAGCTAGGTTTTATTTTCTAATTAAGTTCGCTTTTTTTCTTATTGTCAAGAGTAAACTTCTTTTTGTGTATGCTTATGTGTAGAGAAATGAAAATTCCATTGTGGATTACCAGCTTACAATTCAATTCTTGAAAAGGGAAAAGAAAGAGATTTCGAACACCAGGAAATCTCTTCTCCAGAAAGCAATTTCCCCTGTAACAAATACTGTAGACAGCACTTGGTGGTAAGCAAATACAGGTGTTTGTCAGAAGAGGAAAAAAACCTACTGACACAAGAGATCATCTCCTCAGAAGGCTCATCAACATTTTAGAAACAGATCCAGCTGGGGCGAGCGAATATTTCCTGCTGACCCAGTCACTGTGTCTGTGTCAGATCCAGGGGGATCACAGCTTGATCCAAACTTACAATCCTCTCTCCCAGTAAGAAAAGCACTCCAGAGAAGAGTAACAGATAAAAACGCTGCAGAGCAGAAGAACCCAAAATAGCATTCAAGAAGCTGGCTTCCTACCTGGCTTTTTCCGATTTTCTCTTTTCTCCCCCCATTAGCACTCCAGGCACAATCCAGGCAAATGGCTACAGAAAGGAAAACCAAGACCAATATCGATTCTTCTTAATAAACCGACAGAGTCTAATCCAACAATGATGTTTCTTGGCAAAAAGAGAAAAGACTGGGGCTGACAGCGGTGTGCACCTCATTTGTTCTCAGATCCAGTCTCTCACCCACAGCTACATATCAACGGCACCTTTAGTTCCAGCCATGGAACTTGCTTCCCACATCTCCAGGAAGACAGAAATGCAATCATTTTTGCACCAGTTCCAATCACATAATAATATTTCTTTTCCTTCTCACCATGTAGCCTAAACGTTCAAAGACAAGCTACAGTGCTATTTCTCCATCTTGCCTTTAAGCAGCATCTTCCTGTGGCCAAGGAAAATTTAAGAAGAAACACAGGATCGAACAAGTTTACTTATACATATCTAGACCTACATGCACATAGTCACCAGGGCTGTGAACATTAAATGTCAGTCTCATGGATACTGGCAGGAGTTTTTGCCACTTAGTTTAATGAAGTCTAATCCTTCATTGAATCCAATAGTGTCCAATATTTACGAGGGAGATAATCAAAGCCCGGCACTGCCATTGCCTCACTTGAAACGCAGGCCAGAAGCAGAGCACAGCTTGGAGGGACTGCACAAACGCCTGACTGGTAAATAGGCTTAAGTTTGCACGGGTCAGTGCTCGCCAGAAATGCTCCGACGAAATAGTTTCTACAAAAAGAATTTATTTTTAAGGTTTAAAATAAGGAAGATGTCTAAGCAAGATCCAGGCAATATAACCTTAGCAGGCTGAAGTACTTTAAACCTCAGCATGACACAAAAAAATCTTACTTGGTAATTCCAGCGCTAAAAAGAGACTTGGAAAGTGCCTTATTATTTCAAGGAAAAAACAGAAGCGGGAGCGGGACTGTGGATCAGATAAACAATTTAGATGCCTTCTAGCCCCATGGTAAGGTACTTTGCCTCAATTCCAAGGAAAACACTACCACCTAATGATTTTAGAAGACTTCTAATTTCTCCAGCCATTCAACTGGCAAAGCAGTTCCCCAAGTTCTACTCCCCATCTGAAACCCATCTGCCCAGCATTAGTTTCAGTGAAATGGTACTGGTCATCATAAGAGTTTCCATTCAGAACTCAGACCGAAACAAGGGTAGGCTCCTCTAAAACCTAAACTGGAAAATCAGGTAACTTGTTTATCAGACATGTACAACTAAGGTGCCACAATTAATCACTGAATTGGTCATGCAATAGTTTAAAAAATGACACAGGGAAATCATGCACTTAAACAGATTTATCTTTAAGGACCATATATCTTGCCACATATAGACATACAGTTGAATTCACAGAAACTGAAGTTGCTCAGCCTCTTACAGCAAGAAGCTCAAGGAATAAGAACACCAAGCAGCAAATTCTTACCTTAAGTAGTTTCTGCATTGTATCAAAACTTTGGAGGGCAAGCTATGGAAAGCAACAGAAGAAAGTGAGCTCAAAAAGTCCCTGGACTACAAAGATAGACTATAATGCCCTTTGGCTCAAAAAATCTGTAAGCTAATCTAGTTAGGTATGTCCATCAGAATTCTAAACACGGCCTTAATTTTTCTTTTAGAAGCTGCTTATTATTTTACTTTCTTGCAAAATCTTGCAGAGCACTGACCCGTGGAGCAATCTCAGCGCTGGATCTTCCTCCCTCTCTGTCTCCTGGTCAGCGGAACAGAGATGGTACGTACAACACCTGCAAAGCTCAGTGTCTGCTCAGGAGGAAGCATTTAGCTGTTGGGTTGGATTTGCCGACAGCCACTTCTGCTGTGGCAACGATGAAGACCCAGAAAGGCAGAGGTGTCACCATGACCCAACCCTGGAATGACTGTGAGCAGGGTTTAATTATGGTAGTAAAACTCCTTTAAACACTCTGACTACACATGCTACATACAACTATTTGCTAAGCTGTCATGAAAGGCCATTGCTTTCAATACAAAGTAATACCAACTGCAATTATAAATTGCCTTCATAAGTGCTCTCATTGGCAGCCCTTTAAAGAAGCTTATGAACAGTTTTGTAAGCGCTCAATATTCATACAGCATCCTAGAGAGGCAGTAAGTTTGCTGCTGTAAAAAATTAAATAGCTTCAGAGCTTTCTCCCTCCATGGAACCCTCCTACGAAATTGCCTTTGCAATTGCAAGTAATATAAATCAAATAGAAGAGAGTTCAGAGGACAAACCAACTCTTGGAAGCCTCATCTTCAGCATCCACTTATGGATTTGAAAAAAAAGGGCTTTAAAAATGAAACGTTTGTATAAAGCTCCACATTTGCAAACCTGGTTTTACTCATCCCCCTGTGTGAGCTGGGCAAGCTTCTCCCTCCCATGCACCGCAGTCTTCACAGTTATTTCCAACTGCATGAGGAAAACTTATGTTCCTTCTTTCTTACTTTGCTATGGCACTGAACAAAAATGATAACACACATCCAGAGAGCAAACACTCTGTGAGGGCAAGATCTAAGCAAATACAGACAACGTTTCCTAAGACAGTTCCTGGTGGACCCACAGCTACACGCTAAAAAAAAAAAAAAAATCAGTGTTCAAATACTTCAGACAGAATCAGAAAGAGAAAAGGCCACCTACCTCTCTTGTTGGGACTAAGATGAGTGCATAAGGTCCATCGCTGCGCTGCAAACAGAGAAGACAAGAGGTCCACTAAGAAGAACGTAGTACTGATACAGAGTGCTTCCACATCTAACTGCTATTAGCTGCCAAAGTGAATCCTGAAGGGGTTTAGTACATTTGTACACAACAGTTTGGGGTATTTCCCCCTCTCAGCTCAAAAAAAACACCAACAGTCTTTCGAATATCGATGCACATTGCCTTCCCTCTCCTGTGCTTGGAAACCTGCTCAAAGTCTCACCCAGCATTTTATGCCATACTCGTTCCACTCTTGTATACCCGAGTTGCAGAAATACTCTCATTTTGATGCACAGCACCAATTTGTAGGTAGCAGCTGCAGAAAGTAACAATCCGGGATGGGTTGGAAACATTTCAACCCATAAGACAAGTCAAGGTGATCTCTTCCCATAAAACACAGAGATGGCAGAGCTACAGCAGCGCTTTCTGGTCAACCAGACGATCCAAACTGGGAGCATTTACCAAACCGCACTCCCTGTCAAAGATTAGAAACTTATTCCTCCTACAGACATGGCAGTAACCTTTGTTTCCAGTTCTTCCAGCTTCCAGACCATTGCCTCTGCTGCATTCTGCCTTCTCCAAACTTGACAATTAGACTATTCACAATTTAGCCTACTCCATGAAGTAAATGGGAACGTGTAACTTTGTTCCTGTATCACCTGCACCTCAACAGTACAGGGGGATCACACAAGCCACATGTAAAAATAAAGGGGGAGAAAGGCTGCTTGACCTTTGTATCAAGAAGAGACAGTGATGACCACAAGGTGAGAGCTGGATTTTATTGTTATTAATCTTAGCATCAAAAGCCAATATATTAAATTCATTTGCACCTACCTGTATCTTGGATTCCATTCCTTGCAAAGACTGTACAAGTGGAATCCCATAGGCAAGAGTTTTACCTTTTTGAAAGGGAGAAAATTGGAATAGTTGCCATCAAAAAAAGTGGCCATTACAGCACTCCAGCAAATTAAAGTACCACTCATCCCACCATTCCTAAACTGAGGTCAGAGTGCAGAAAAGTTTTAATTAAGTAGAAAGTTTCCAGAATGGAACATTGACAGGCAATTCACCAAAGGGTTAAATTAAAAAAGAGAGGTGGTGGTATCCCACTAAGAACTATCTAAATAAATACCCCCAGCCACCCAAAGAAATGAGACATCCAGACACAGTTTGCTGTAGCACAAGCTGGTAAGAGTGTGTGCTGCTCTGGTTTAACATGACCTAGGGAAGGAGAGTGACAATTCAATACTGACCTGAACCGGTCTGAGATCTCACTAGAGCATCTTTGCCTTGCAGGAGCACGGGAATCGTTTGCTTCTGAACACTGTGTAAAAAACAAAACTGGTGAGGAAATACAAATCCAACACATGACAGAATCCTAAGGTTTGAACATACAGTGACTGTTTGAAAACTGTTGACCCCAAATTCCACGCAATCATCTCTGCTGTGTAGCTACATCAGTAGAGGTGATTTCAAAGGAAAGTCACTAGATAAGACATCTCATGATAAACTGAAAAAAGGTGATTTTATGATTCACACACAAAGTTAGAAGGCAGGACTCCAAGGTCCCACCTTCAGCTGTGACAAGGGACTCGCTGTGTAACCAACACGTTATTTCTCCTCCCAGATTTTGAAAGCAACAAGCCCTATGGCAAATGGGACAGCTTAACAGGTCCTGTCGTCTTCACAAACCAATTACATTATAATTAAACAATCATAGGTGATTTGCTTTAAGGGGTAGTGAAGGGCAAAGTTTCTAGATGAATTTGCTTACCTGGTCATGCTATTTATCTTTAGGACAGTGTTTATTGTGGATATCTAGAGAGATAATAAAGAGCAGTAAACAGGTTTCATTGCCAAACTGTTTCTTTTGTTACTTTTTGTAGTACAAGACAGAGCAAAAACCAGAAGACTGATTCTTACTCCCTACATTACTGGTCCAGGGCAACTGGATGTAAAAGGTCTCAGGTCCTCAAAATACTTCTTACTTAATCAGACTTGGAACATTGCTGGTGGTATCATGAGATACCAGACTTGTTAAAATACTGCACCCCCAATTAGTTTTCTGTGTTTTTTTGGTATTATAACTGCAAACAGTGATGGGTGCTGGAACAGCGTGTTTGGGGAGGGGTCGGGCCACTGTCCCACATGCTGAGCTACAAGACTCCAACAAAACCAGGCAAAGGCCTGGTGATTCTGTCCAAGTCACCATGAGTAAAGGTGCATCTCTCAGCTCTCTAGCCTGCCCCCCACCCAAACCAAAGCACGTTTCAAGGCACACAGCCTTCCTGCCACTCACCAGATGGGGATGGAGCTCCAACTCGCTAAAAGACTCTGTAGTGAAAATGTTTTCTTGCACCTGCTGCACTGCTTTTCTGAGTTCGGGGAAACAAACCAAAACAAAGCAGGTAGCATGATAAAAAATTGTACAATAGTATTCTACGTAAACAGCAATGAAACTACACATACCAAGTAACTGCTTTGCCCAAGCAAGGGCAGGAATTCAAGACATTACATTTTAAGGCATTGAAAGGGTTTTTTTCCTCCCATTTGTCTAAAATACCTGTGGATTTCTGGGATATCAGGGTTGTTTTTAAACAGGCTGGACGTCTTAATGAAAGGTTTGCTTTTCTGGCTTTCATTTTGGTTGTGAGTCAACTGCTTCTTAGGCCGAGATTTTTGTGATGAATTTCCCTTTTCCCTGCTATCAGCTTCCGTAGCACATTTCTTGAAGGTGTTTACGGATGCCTTACGCTTCCGTTTCAAAGGTGGGTTTCCATGCGGTGACTGGAGCTTTCTTTTCGGCGCGTTAGACTGCTGTAATTTTAACAAACAAACCAGACAGCAAGAATGCATTAATGATGGAGAATTAACAAGGTGGTATCATGTTGAACACAAACATCAGCCCTTATTTTTGGAATCTCCTACCCCATGACTAAAGAAACTAAGTCTGATTTTACCACTAGCCAGTTCCTACTGTAACAGACTCACCCCCATGCCTGAGACATCTGAACACCACTGAAATGCAAACAGAAACTTAAAATCATATACAGTGCTCATCTCCAAAGGATTTCATCTAACTTCTCCAGTAACTGAGCAGAACATGCTTTAAAAGTCTCTTTTAACAGCTCTGCAAATGTCATTATCACATTAAAGTGATCCCTGTAGGCTTCCTTCTCTCTGTAGACGAATGGTCCGTACTTCGATTTATGTTCCTGCCAACTTTCAGCATCTCTGAGCTCTTTATTTCTTCTCCTACAGAAACCAGTTCACTTTACTGATCTTCCAATCATCTTCAGAAAATAAACTGTTGCTCTCCCCATATCCCCCCAGGAACAGTGAAGAACAACACTTTCCCTTTTTAGACGCTTTCCCTAGAGTATGAGAAGGCCGCTCCCCCGGACACAGAAGTGTCCGAGCGATGCAGAGCATCACCCACAGGCTCAGCAACCAGCCCCAACAACCCAGAACCCGCTCCGAAGGTAAAGAGCAGCGCGATCCCGCAGGAGCCCACTTTTAAGGTAACTACGAGAATCTCGTACCTGCCACCTCCTGCTCACTCCCTGACAAGCTTCCCCGTCCCCAACCACCGCGCAGGGTGCCCGGGCCCGTCCCTCTGCCGGCTCTCAACCCCGTCTCGGGGGAGAAAAAGCCAAATGCTCGATTTTATAAACTTTTCAGACTCTGAACCAACACCCCGCTGAGCGCGGCTCCCCCGGCCGCTGCCCCCCCCCGCCCCGCTCCGGCACCCGGGTCCCGGCGGAGCGGCGGCGGCTCGGCCCGGGCCCCCAGCGCCCCCGGCCGCACGTACCTGGCTGCGGCCCCGCGGCGCCGGGCTCAGGTTGAGCAGCAGCGTCCCGGCCGCCGCCATGGCCTCCGCCTCCCGCAGGGCCCTGGGGCCGCCCCTGGGGCCGGGCTCAGCCCGCGAGGGTGGCGAACAGGCGGACGGGGCGCCGAGGTGGCCTCCCCAAGGGACTGGCCGTTCGCGCGGGGCCGCCAACCGCAACCGGCCCGCCCCGGGGACTCGGCGGGGCTCGGCGCGTCCCTCCCAAGCGCGCCGCCGGGGTGCGGGACAGCGCAGGCGGCAGCAGGACAGCCCCAGCCGGGGCAGCCGGGGGCTTCGTCAGCGGCCGCGCATGCGCGCTGCGGCCCAGGAGGCGGCGGCGAAGATGGCGGCGGCGGAGCGCGGGGCCGGCGGGGGCGGCCCGGGCAGCCCGTCGCTGTCGGCGGGGGAGGAGGAGCCGCCGCTGGGGCTCGACTCGCTGGTCGAGGAGGCGGCGGCGGCTCCGAGCGCGGGGTTCCGGCTGACGGCGGTGCGGCGGGAGCCGGCGGTGCGGCTGCAGCACGGAGTTAGCGGGCTGGAGCCGCTGGCCTGGTCGGAGGATCACCGGGTGTCGGTGAGCACGGCCCGCAGCATCGCCGTCCTGGAGCAGCTCAGCGACGTGCACAGCGGCGGGCAGGAGATGGTGATCCACCGCACGGCCGTGCCCGCGCCCGCCGCCGCCTGTCACCTCAAGGTGAGCGGCGCAAGCGGCCCCGGGGCCGCCGCGCTGAGTCCCCCCGGGCAGGGGAGACCCCGGGGCCGCCTCCCCCCGGCCGCTCCCGATCCTGCCCCCCGGACAACCGGCTGCAGCGCGGCGCTGGTTCGTTTACACGGGGGTAACTCTGCCCAGCCCAGTGTCAGCGTGCAACGGGCTCATCTACCAAGTGCACTTCAGGGATTCTAAAGCTCAGTTGTTTTTTTAAGAATTGCTCGAGCTCCGGTACTTGATGATTATCTCAGTGCAGTGTCAAGTACAAATATTTCCCGGTTTGCTATCTAAGCTGGAAGATTTTTGCAGCAGGGGCTGTTTTGTGCTTCAGGGCGCATCTTTAACTTCTTAGCACAGGGAGGTCACAAGTCTGGGTGAATTATCTTGGTAAATAATAATTCTGTTGTTGTGGGCCTGAACTTATGTTCCAAAATAAGGCTGAGAATATGGAATAACTTGATCTGAACTACTGAGTGCTTTGCAGCTTGAATGTTACACCACATACCTTTAAATACACATTTGAGAACAGAAGTATGAAAACAGGCCCTTCAGTCCAGGAAAAATTCAATAGCTGAAAGTCAAAATTGTACAAATTCAGGTCAACAATGAAGCTTGAGGCTTTAAGAGTGAGGTTAATCAGTCATTAGAATAGCATAGTGTAGGTTGTGATAGAGAATGGGATTAATTCCAGGAAAGTGTCCCTAAAAAAAAAAATTCTACTTCTGTTTTTAAAAGTACTTTTTATTTTCTTTTAGGTTGGTCCAAAAAAGGAGGTAGCAGAATGTAGAGAAAAGTTTGCAAATTCAGTGGATCCAACCGTCAGTCAAACTTTTATGCTGGACCGAGTCTTCAATCCCGAGGGGAAGTCGCTGCCGCCCATGCGAGGATTCAAGTATTCCAGCTGGTCACCGCTGGGCTGCGACGCCAACGGGAGGTGCCTTCTGGCAGCTTTAACCATGGACAATCGATTGACCATCCACGCAAACCTCAACAGGCTGCAGTGGGTGCAGCTGGTGGACCTGACGGAAATCTACGGGGAGCGTTTGTACGAAGCCAGCTACACCCTCACCAAAGCTGACACTCCCAGGGGAGAGCTAGGAGACTTCTCCGAATTTCAGCGCCGGCACAGCATGCAGACCCCGGTGCGCATGGAGTGGTCGGGCATCTGCACCACTCAGCAGGTCAAACACAACAACGAATGCTGGGATGTCGGCAGCGTGCTCCTGGCAGTCGTCTTTGAAAATGGTAACATTGCGGTTTGGCAATTTCAGCTTCCGTTTCTGGGGAAGGAATCGATTACTTCTTGCAATACCATAGAGTCCGGAATAAGTTCCCCTAGTGTGTTGTCTTGGTGGGAATATGAACATAACAACCGCAAGATGAGCGGACTTATTGTAGGCAGTGCTTTTGGACCTGTTAAGATCCTCCCTGTCAATCTAAAAGCCGTCAAAGGCTACTTTACGCTGAGACAGCCCGTAGTCTTGTGGCAAGAAATGGACCAGTTACCCGTGCATAGCATCAAATGTATTCCTCTTTACCACCCCTACCAGAAATGTAGTTGCAGCTTGGTGGTGGCTGCACGAGGACCTTACGTGTTCTGGTGTCTCCTGTTAATATCCAAAGCGGGTCTCAACGTCCATAATTCCCACGTGACGGGGCTTCATTCTTTGCCGATCGTATCCATGACGGCGGACAAGCAGAACGGCACGGTGTACACGTGCTCCAGCGATGGAAAGGTGAGGCAGCTGATTCCCATATTCACGGACGTTGCTTTAAAGTTTGAGCACCAGCTGATTAAGGTCTCGGAGGTGTTTGGTTCTGTCAGGACTCACGGAATAGCTGTTAGCCCGTGTGGTGCGTACTTGGCGGTTATTACAACAGAGGGCATGACTAACGGCCTTCACCCAGTTAACAAAAACTACCAAGTCCAGTTTGTAACCCTTAAGACTTTTGAGGAGGCAGCTGCACAGCTCTTGGAATCTTCTGTTCAGAACCTTTTCCGGCAAGTGGATTTGACAGATCTTGTACGCTGGAAAATTTTGAAGGATAAGCATATTCCTCAATTCCTCCAGGAAGCACTGGATAAAAAGATTGAGAGCTGCGGTTCTACTTACTTCTGGCGGTTTAAGCTATTTCTCCTGAGGATTTTATACCAGTCAATGCAGAAAGCTCCCTCAGAGGTCATGTGGAGACCTTCACACGAGGATGCAAAAATCTTGATATCGGACTCCCCTGGGATGGGCAGCACTGAAGACGATCAAGAGGAAGGAACTTCTAAACAAGCCAGTAAGCAGAGCGCGTGTGACGCGGGCAAAGGTATGGACATAGATGACACTGCAGACGATTCTCTTCCTCCGTCAAGTGACATAGGAGGCCGCGAGCCAATGGAAGAAAAGCTGCTCGAAATACAGGCGCAAATTGACGCAGTAGAAATGCACTTGACACGAGAACACATGAAACGGGTGTTGGGAGAAGTTTATCTACACACATGGATCACGGAAAACACCAGTATTCCCACCAGAGGAGTCTGTGACTTCTTAATGTCTGATGATGGCTACGATGACAGAACAGCACGAGTAAGTGTGCCTCTATGCTCTGGGGATTCGGTGTTACAAGGAATTTCTTTCTCCCCCTTCCGTATCTTTAAATGAAAATAAGATTTCGGGGGTGGGAAAGAGAACTGTAATCATGTCCTCCTTGCCAGTCAGCTTCTATAGAGCGTACAGTTTAAGTTGTCCTTCCTTGAAATTATGGATTAGGAGGGAATGTAAATACAGATATTGAAATTTGGATCAGGTACAATGAAGAATAAGCGTATCTGAATGTTTGCAGAACCAGGGAGAGAACCACAGTTATTCCACTGGTTTGGTGGGTTTAGAACATGTACTTTCATGGCTAAGATTATTTAATCTATGATCTCCGCAAAACTAAGCTTAGGAGGTATTTTCTCTAGTTAGTTAGTTAGTCTGCAGTTCTAATATTCAGAGTTGTAGTATCACTTCTTGAAGTATTTCTAATTGAAAGTCCTGTGCCTGTTCAGGTGCTGTGTCAGCTCTTGTCAGTGCTCCATGAGCCTGCAGTGGAAAGATGGGTTCAGAAAGCGATTGTGTCTTATGAGTTAAATCCAGTGATCCAGGACTTTCACCAAGCTAGCTGAATGTCTTTGTTACAACATATATGGCTTGAACCCTCAGGCACACTTGCATTTATCGAACTACAGTAAATAAGCATAACTGAATGCTTAGCCAGGATAGAAAATCTTCCCAAACTTGCAATACTGCCTCCAAAATAGAAGCATAACTGCGAGGACCTTGTCCTGACTTCTGCAATGTGTGGAGTAAGCATATGTGGCAGGAAATAAGTGATTGGTGAACCTGGCACTGGGCAAGGAAGCTTTCTGAATGTAGACATCAGACAAAGGAAGCTTCAGCAGGAACGCTGCCATCAGCCTCCCGACGCTTACGACTTGATGAAAAGAACATCTTGGATGTCTCTGCATCTCTTTGTGTGAGCAGAGAACAGTTCTGTTTAGTACCTAAGTCCTTAAATCACTTGAACTCTAAATATCACCCTTTCCGTTGCCCCCAGACGGGCAGGGGAAGGGAGCATGTTTCCAGCACTGATGGAGCGTGATTTTCTCTCTGCGGCTTAGGAGCAAGTGGCCCACATGGTGTGGCCTTCAGTAATTCACTGGGAGGGTATTCTGGCAGAACAGCTGGGTTTTTCTAGCATCCCATTACTATGAATTGAAGGTTTGAGAGTTTTCTTATCTTGTAAACAAGATTATTCTTCTTACAGCGATTAAAAGCTGACTTCCAAATTCTATTTTATCTATTCAGTTTACTGCCACATTTTAAAGGTCCTTGGGATGTGGTTTGTATCTATTGAAATGTCAAAGACAAACTTGATCACGTGTAAGTTCTACTATAAACATTACACATACTCCAAGGTGACTGCTGAAGACACGTATTCAGGTAATTTCTGAACAGGAGTATTTTAGTACATCTATTGTGATAGGCATGAGAACGTCAAAGCGTTGCTGGAACCGTCAGTGGCGTCTTCTGAAGTGACACGATACCAGTGTCTTCAGTACTTTGTCAATGTGTAGGGTAACATAACACCACTGCTCCCAAGTTCTCTATCCCTTCACTGTGTGACAGAAATCTTTATATTACAATAAAATGAGAATACATTAATACTTACCAATGTATGATATTTCTTATGCTGTTATTTCTTTGAATTGAGTGCAGAGCACTGATGTTTGCACCCTGTATCCTATTCAGAAACCGCAATATCCCGCAAGACGTTTCCACCTTTCAGTAGGCGGCTGCTTTGCTCTGACCAGTGCTGACCGCTCTGTGTTCCCAGGTGCTGATCGGGCATATCCTCAAGAAAATGAACAAACAGACTTTTCCAGAGCACTGCAGCTTGTGTAAAGAGATCCTGCCCTTCACCGATCGCAAACAGGCAGTCTGCTCCAATGGACATATTTGGCTCAGGTAATTGGTTCTTAAAGGGTTTTTGCCCTCCTCTGGATGATTTAAACATAAATAGCTAACGTAACGCACTTCCTAGTGTTAGAGTCAAAAGTCATAAAGCATTTTGTCTATGCTGCTGTTAATTGTAATTGTTGCTGTTATCTGTCCCCTTCCGTGAGGGAGAGAGGGCATTGTAGATTGGATTTGTTTCTCTTATCAGGACAGTGTTGTTTAAATAAAACACATTTGTCATTTAACTTTTCAAGGGGCAGGGAGAAACTGGCTGGGGAAATTCAAGCACACATCATCCTTTGGAACAGCACATGAAGGAGGGTTTGTTCTAGCTACTTCAGCATTTGGAAACAAAGTAATTTAACAAACCATGATAGGAAGCAGCCACACTGAGCAGTGAGACAAGTTCTGGAATATCTCAAAATGGAAATCTTCCAACAGCAATGGTGATTGTCTCTGGAGACTTAGCAAGTCAGTGGGCTGTCACTTAAAGTAAAACGTTTGCCTAAAAATCTTACATGCTGATTTGGCTATATAGTCATTGCCTCAAAGACACTGGTTCTTCCCCTGGATGGTAACTGTCACGTCACAGGATAGGAGCAGGTCACAAAAAAAAACAATAAAACCTCTTGATAAAACCCACTTGTCTTTTTACAGGTGCTTTCTAACCTACCAGTCCTGTCAGAGTCTGGTGTACAGGAGGTGTTTGCTTCACGACAGCATCGCGCGACATCCGACCCCAGAAGGTAAAACTGTTCCTGTGGGGCTCAGAGAGTTCTGCGTTCTCAAGTTTTAGCTGCATGACTTGAATTAATTTCACTGACTTTCCGCTTTTAGACAGTTACGTGAAGTACCAGTACCCTGCATTTCACTGTGTCCTGTTGTCGTCCATGCATTAGTGGCACACGTTAATTGCAAAACAGTGACTGCAGAAATTAATTTACAAATACTCCATTTTAATGAGAGCTGAGTAAACACATGATCTGTGCTGGGGTGCTACAACAGTTAGTTTATATTCGAGCGGAATATATTAGCATCCAGTTCTGCAAGAGCTGAGGGTCGTTGTTTCAGTGCAAGCTGTGTTGATCCAGCACAGGTTAAGAAATATTAATAGTTGTTACCTTGCTGGCTTAGGTCCCAAACCTCCTGTAAGTACATCATCCAGAGACGATAATGAGAGTCGGATTCCTTCTGAACTCTCAGGTAATCCTGCATGGCGAATATACACAAACTCTTTCAGGATTATGATTTAGTTTGTCCATCTCAGAGATGAAACAGGAATGCCGCCTACCTCCAGCTTTTAACAACTTGTTTTCTTATTTGCAGATCCTGAATGGATCAAGAGGTTGTTGCAAGGACCTTGCACGTTCTGTGATTCTCCTGTGTTCTAGAGATGAGCTATGAAAAGACTCAAAGGATTTTGTGTACTGCATGGGCTCCCTTCAGTCTGGAAGGATATTGAGCGCAGGAATACAGACTTTACTGGAGGGGGAAGACATTGTCCATGACCCTGTAAATAACATATCAGAGGTTCTAGAAGCTCCTTAAAGCCAGAGCCGGTTCCATGCTCCAGAAACAGGAGTACACCTGGAAAAGCAAGTTTATAAAGGGTTTGGAAATGCACCTGATTGAAGCATCAGCAGCTGGACACGCTTCCTTTCACTAACAAGGCACTGAAGTCTTAAGGGCGTGGGGTGAACTGTCCTTTCTGCCCCACAAACGTGAGGTTTCCCCAGAGCTAGGACGGGAACAGCGGAGCTGCCTATTGAATGGTCTTGGTGGGTAGAGAAGGCTTCAGCTTGTAGTGCTCTTGGTTGCTTTTTAACAAGCACTGGCACTTGCTGCAGAAGATTAAACTATCAAAATAATCTGTGGTTTTAATTTCTTGCAGAGTGAAGCATGTGCCAGTTACAGCCATATGAAAGAAATTGGCCATTATATTATATTCACTTTAAAGTCTAAAAGAATAACTGCTTCTTGACTGCTACAACAGTATTGCAGTCAGAAGGGTAATACTGACTGCCTGGGTCAAATATGGATCAGTAAGAATAATTTTTAAATGCAATAATTATTACACTAATAGCAATTGGATTAAACACTAATACAGATCTAATTTCCAATGTTCTTCAGTCTTTTGCCCCGCTTTCTTTTTCTGAACTAAGTTCTAACCACTTCCTTGCTTTTGCTGATGTAAATGCCTTTGGTTTCACTTGCTACCAGCAGGAATCCTCTTTCCCAGTGCAACTCAGTTACCAAAAATTCCCAATTTACCTTATTTTCAATTCAGTCGAGTCTCCCTCATAGAAAAATTGAGCTTTACAGAAGTTCGACACACAAGTAGTCACTCCCAGCTGACAGTTTCTCTTTTCAGAATAATGCAGTAAAAAACCCCAAACCACCCCAAAACTCAATCACCCTGTGGTTAAGATGTTGTAGGGAAAGTTTCCACAAGTGGTCGTGGTCTGGTGAGGCTGGTTCTTGCATAACCCCGACTTCCATCAGGAGATCCTTAAATCAATGTAGCGTGGCCGAGACCAGAAATTCATTCTGCCTTCTGTCAGAAGAACACATCTGTCTCTCTTTGGCACCTCGTTCCCGTGGGGAGCAGGAGAATCCTTTTCAACTTCCTATGCAGTGTTAGAGGAATAATACCTCCAAAATGTGTGTGGTTATTTGGTACGGTTTGTCTTGTTAACTTAAATCCATGTTGTCAAATAATCTAAAGCTTATGTATTTGCATTCTTTGGAGTGCCGGTCTGGACACTCGGATGTGTTGCCCTGTTTGTGATTCATGACATTTCTAATGGTGTAAAGTCCTCTGCAGTTCTTTGAGAAATCAAGGGATTGTCCTGCCAGTATCAGTCTCCAACAATGCATGTGTGGATTGGTGCTTCAGTTTCCTTGATTTACTGACTATGCATATTTTTTTTAATGTTTCTTCACCTTTAGTAGGAGCAAATTTTTCTTCAGCTTAACATTAAAACAAGTCAACGGTCCTTACTATTCAGTGTTTCATGCATTAAGCATGACAGTGCTTTGACTGAGAATAACATTAATGTAGTAGACTAGAGCAGCAGAAGCACATTCATCTGTAAAATAATTAGCCTTGTTTGTAAATATCCTTGGAAGCGATACCATAATTGTATTAAAGAAATGTTTAGTTTTTTATTGCTGTGCATTGCAAATCGAAATTACTTCAGTGTGTCTGCAAGGAAAGAAGATGTAGATCGTGATAGCATCCAGTAAAACAGCGAGTAACCTCGATACCCAACGTGTGTGTAGTTCAAGGCTGGGTACTGTACCTTCTCCTCCCCAGTGCTGATGGGGTTTGGAGCGCTGGGGTGGAACATCAGCTTCCAGTATGAGCTGAACAGAAGGTTTATTCACAGCGGTGGAGAATTAAGTGGAAGCTGCAAGCCCTGTCCGCGCCGTCCTGACCAGTTCGTCAGCCAGTGTTCCCGTTTACAAATTCACCTGACTGGAAAGGGTGACAGAGCTCTCCAGAACCACGTGTAAGTGCTTTTAAAACAAGTCAGAGACCATTTCTTTGATAGTGGCTTAAAAACCATAATAACATCCTGATCTGCTGAAATGTTTAAGTCTGGCTGACCAAAAGGTTCAATGTGATCTCATTAGATTAATTCCTGGTGATTACTTCTGGCAGTTCTCCTGAATTTCCCTGACTTAATGCTTTAGACATGTAGAAGCTCTAGTACCCCCAGCATTCATGTCACAGCATTAATGTTTATTTTCCTTGTCTTTCAAGGCAGTAGATACTCAATATACCATTGCCACTTTATTTAACCTGATTTATGACTGCTGGAAGAATGGGATTTTAGAGCCAACGATGTCGGCTTTGTCTGCATGCCAGTGGAGATCCTTTAGCGCAAAGCTTTCCCTTCTCACCCTGACCCATTCACAACAGGTAAAGAGGTATTGTGATTTCATTTTTCCTTCAAAAAACCTCCAATCTGTCCCGGCCTCGGCACCCGCAGTTTGGGACTGTGGAGCTCAGGCCCGTTCCTGCCGGGGTCTGTAACAACCCACAGGGCTGCAGCTGCCCCTTGGTGCATTATCCCTCGCGTTGTCCTAATCAAACCCTTGTTTCACCCCACGCAGGGAAGGCGGGTGGGTGAGGAAGGTACGAGCACCTGCTGCCAGATCCTCACATTATTTTGCCATTAACAGAGCTGCCTTCTCAAACTAACACACGGTCAACCTATCCAATATTTGGCTCAGCCTGTTTTGCGATGTGAAGCATGCAAAGAATAAATCGTGCAAAATCAGAGTTCATCTTGCTAAGTTTTTGCCCTAAGCTCTGCAAGATGTTTCAAACAAGTGTTTCTCCTCAGCTGCATTTGGTGGTGAGCTCTGGCTGTTATGGTGCCTCACCTCCAGAGGAAGCAGCACTCACTGCACTATTTGCTGTTGCATCTGAGAATTAACAGCCAGAGAGGCCATGTTCTGTGGCTGGAGCTAATGCGTCATTATCTTTGATAAGTAGCTTCTGGTATTAGAGCATTTAAGATGTACTGCTTGTGCTGCTAACAAGAGTTTATCCCTCCCCCCTGGGATGAGAAACTCCAAGCTAGTCCAGGTGGAAGGATCAGCAGAACAGCTCTGGGCTGTTCGGCTCCTTAGTGCCCAGGTGCTGGTGCCATTGTTGGAACTGAAGTGACAGTTTGGGGTCACGAGGACTCTGTCTTGGGTCTCCAACCTACACTTGCTCTGGAACGGGTGACAGTGGAACTCGTTGCTGCCTTTTACCCCAGTTTAGCCCCCACGGACTTTGTTGTTCAATCATCCTTTCCATTTGCTTTCTCCCGCACCCTATTAATTCTATTGTATATTTCTAGAGAAGAAAAATGATGGTTGCTAATACATACATACAGGCAATAAATAGTTCCCTGATTTTCTTAAACTTGCCAGGTTTTCCACTGGCTAATGTATCATCAGTGATTACGAGCAGCATAACACCATTTATTCTATCCTCATTAAGGGTTTCTTGACATAAAAGAACTGAACGCAAACATTTATTGCCCTAGTTAAAGGTGAACAAATCACACTTGTGCTGTTATGCCCTAAACTAACATTTACAGGAGACTTGTTTGTACAAGTTTAATTTCTCAGATACAAAGCCCACCCTTTATTACTTGGCCACCGCTTCACAAACTGGGTGGCCTTGCAGGCACAATTGCTACCAGAGTGGGAAGGGTTTATTCTTTAACCAGAACCAGTACAAATGTCTGTGTGGAGATAGTTTATAGCTCTGCTGGTAAATACCAGGTTGGAAAGCTGTTCTTCTTTCCCCTCTCTGTGGGTGAACAAGGACAACTTGAGCCTGGCTCTTCATCTGGAGTCCCATCCTACCTGTTGAAGGTGCAGAAATCTCAACAAGACAGAGTTGAGCCTTCTCTTGGAAGTCTCAATCCAGGGTGCACACGTTGGTGTGTGTGCACAGCAATGCTCACAGGGCTCGTTTTCACTTCTAACAGAGGAGGACCTTGATACACACGCTTAAATTTCCGTCTGTGCTGATCTTTGGCCGCACTCAGTTCTAACTCATACTTTACACTAGAGACATTCCCAGGCCCCTTGGTGTCAGTAGAAATATTCTTATCCTGTCACTATTTTTTTAATGTTAATGCAGTTTTTAAAAGACCTGAACTCCTGCTGCTCTGTGACGGTCCGAGTGGTGACCTCAGGAGTGTCACAGCTGCCTGTGCGCGACTCTTTTCCCTGTTGCAACACAGCTGGTACACAAGGCACTAAGAAGCATTAACTACGCTGCATTTTGGGGCAGAAAGAGGAGTAATTCCCTGTGCTGTCCTAGGCTGCAGCTGAATCAACCCAAATGTGAATGTCCCTCTTGAAGCACCGTCAACCCAGGAGGACTGGGGCACCACGAGAGCCCACAGAGGAGCTACAGGGCCGGCCGGCCCCACCACATTCCTATTTAACACGAAACTCAGAGGCCAGCCCTGAAAAGGGAAAACACGAGCCATTCCAATGGAACTGCTCAGAGGGGAGTTTTATTTGATTGCTCCGCTAATCTAGTTGATCGTGCGACTTTAATTCTGTTCTGGGGTGCAAGTGTAGCTGACCGACCACACGGTCCCCAGGCTGAACAAAGAGCAAAGGTGAGTTTGACTCTTTTAGTTTCTGGACTTTTTCCTTTGAGCTTTAGTTCATGGGAGGGTCTGACAGAGCTGCTGTAAATACTGATGCTGTGTATATGACACTTTTTGTAAAATGGATTAATGTTTTGTATACTTTGACAGTAGCATTGTAATCCTGCTCCTTTTTTATTCTAAATAAATAAATAAAGTACTTGCTTGTAATGTCTGTATTTTAAGGGATTAGATTCCTGGAAGGGATGTGGGGTGACAAGAAAGAGCAGTGTGGTTACACATTCATTTGACATAAGACTTCACACTTAAAAAAACAAAGCTTAATAATAAAACTCTCAGTCCAGTCCAGTCACAGAACAGTGGTGGTAAAGGCTGGAGAGGACCTGGGCTCTGACGGTGCCTTCAGCCACACAACCATCCCCTTCTCCTCACCAGCACCGGCTCAGCCCCGCTTGTCCCTGACCTCCCGAACCACCATGGCAACTCCAGCTCCAGAAAATAATTACGCTAAAGAACCAACTTTATTTGATGGAAGGGGCTTCACGTCACCTTTTCTTTCCGCAACACAGACAAGCAGCTACAGGGTCAAAGCCGCAGTTCATTCCTACCTGAGATCAACTCAGCTGCAGCTCTGGGAAGCAGAACGGCATTACAGGAACCTGCTAAGCCTGGCTTTGCCCTAAACCAAATCTTAGAGACCTGTACGAACACCTTGCTGGCCTGTCCTTCATTACAGCCCCACAGCTTCTACAGCACCTTGTGGGTGAGTGGTGGTGAAACCAGCTACATTTAAGGCTTTTAGCACCCAAGTTGGGTGTCCTGCCTGGGGATGTTCAGTCATCCTTCCACCACAGTGCACTGAAGGATCTATTGTTTGGAGCAGGTGGACACAGAAGTTTGTGGAACAGCTGGACACACTCATCCTATTGCTGAAGTTCCATAATTAGCAGTAGAATATATAGGGTGCAGCACAACCTCCAAGCGATCCTCCAAGCATCTTCGGAAAGCGGAGTGGTAAAAGATGTCCACTGCAGAACCGGGCAAGCTGGACCATAAGTAACGTCTGATCCCCGCTGCGCTCTTACCACCTCCTCTTTACCTTGTTTTTCTCATTGCTCAACATTTGTTTTGGTAGAATAAGATGCTAATAAAATCAAGCGTAGTTACCAAATTGGTTTTCAAGTGTTGCATTCCAATTATAAAAGCCTAATTCCTCCTTCCACCCACTGAACCTTTTTGGTATTAACAGGCTTTACTATGCAAAGTGATGCAGGGGCTGTTTCGTTTACAGTAATTAAATGAATGTCAATTGTTTTAGTTGTTTCTGAGGGAGAGTTCTACACGAGCATTAGCATGTTCTGCTAACCCTTACGTTCTGCACTTCAGGCCTGCTGCAAACCCTTGGGGGTTGACCATTGACCTGAGACTCCGTACCCAGACATGCCAAGCGCATCTCAATGAGACGAGCTCTTTTTCTCAGTTTCTATGGAACCAGCAGAGCGGAACTAATATAGCGTCCGCATATAGATGAAAGAATGAAGAGGAAAAAGGGCTTTACAGCTAAATTAATTAAGCAGATGTACCTGTCTAATTAAAGATGCACTGTCCCTTTTGTACCCTAGCTGCAGTACAAACAGTATTTAAATACACTCTCTATCCATTTCATCTATCAAAATATTTAGTAGGAACACTCAGATGAAGGTGATATTAGCAAGATGAGCTTCCCATGTATTATTAATAGAAGGGCTCCCAATTATGCATGAATACTACAGCATGTCTTTATAGCAATAGCATAAAAACCAGCTGCCCACAAACAGCACATTTGTAACAGGTAGAGCTGTTGTAAATGCCCTTGCCCAGCATTACACGAGGGTTTGCGGTTGGGCCCCGGGAGCAGCCGCTGCCTCCACCTGCAGCTACAACCCGAGTGCCTGAGCACACGAGGCACAGAGCACTCAGCTCGTGTTGCTGCTGCCAAGGGATTCGGTTTGCTTAGGTTTCAAAGAGATTTATTCTCAGATTTTTAAAGCTGCCCTCAAGGCTGAAAAGTCCAATTCCCATTCACCAAACCCCCCAAAGGTACTGAAAATTCTGACTGTAAGCTCTTCCCAAGTGCCACAATATCCCTGTAGCCATCCAGATAACCAGGGTCTTCCCACCCAAATTTACCCTACAGGTGCAAGGAAGAAATTTGGCACATACATCTCTACAGCATTCCGTATAGACCCAGACACACATGACCAAAAACAGCAAGCAACAAAGACCCAAACTTATTTACAGCAACAGGATCAGAGAAATCATCTGAACCGAAGGGGTCCTGGAGACCTGTGCTCTCTGCGAGGAGAACTCGTGCTCCTGCATCTTCCCAGGCGCTGAGGGCTCAGGAGAAGCTGAAACTCCTCCCCATCCCCTGGTCAAGGGGAGAAATCGAGAGAAAAACATAATAAAGGCATCAAACTCGGTGCTCCTCTGAATCACCACGGCAAATCACAGCCTTTCCTAGAAGCATTAGGATGTGCATTTCCATAGCCAGAGTCTGAGCCAGCTAACAGAGGGCTATGCTTCTCATCAAGGATTTTCCAGCTAAAAACCACCTGAGTATTTACCACAGCCAGAGAAAACAAACACCCAAACCCTCAGAAAACCTCACAAAACAACAAACTCACCTCAAAAAACCCAACCAACAACAAAAAAAACCCACCTGGGTATCAACCTGCCCAGCCACAGCTCAGCCAGGACAACCACAGGACTGGAACCTCAGTCCCTGAGGAAAACAGGATGTAGTAACCTTTCTGTTCCTGCAGCTCGTTATGTCCTTAATTGGGTTCTGAAAGTGATGAATCAGTTTTCTGTGGCTCTGGATACTTTTTTCAGCTGTTCTGAGTCTTTCTGGCTGTGGGGTTGGGCCCAGAACGGGGTGACAGGAACAGCTGCTGCACCCACAGGGTGTTTTGTCAGGACTTTCTAAGCAATCTGAGTTATCAAGAAAGTAAAAACCCCTGCACCCTGGCCTGAAAACACTGCGGTTGTCTTTGGGGAAAGTGCACTGCGGAGCTGTGGGCTCTGGGGTTGTGTTTGCTTGCAGACAGGTCGTGCCTGTGTAGTTCTGGTGGAGGGCACGGAGTGAATTAAGGCACAAACACATCAAATCGCTTTAATACTCCAAATTGGCTTCGTGAGTATTACATAGTCAAGACAAAACTACTGTTTGCCGAGTCCCAGAATCGGAAGAAGATATTTGAATTAAAAGCAGGAACTTCCCCAGCCACAGCGCTTTGTGGCTTAGATCACCAAACACAAGCAGACTAAATGACCCCTAAAGCACAATTTCTTGCTCTCTGTACTTCACTCAGCCTTGGAGAGCTGCAAGTTTAACACAGCTTGGCTGGATCCCTCTGCCCTTGTGGCACCTGCTGCTTCAGTGACCAGGATGCAAACATTACAGGGAAAAGCTTAAAACCGGCTGTTCCAGAAATCATCCTTATTAATTATAAGCTTTTTACTTTTTTGCATGGAAGGGGCTTAATGATACAGCTTTCTATAAACTCAAAGACAACATGAGGGTCTTGGTCAGCATTGACATAAAAGGCGTCTTCATAAAAATCCTCCAGTTCCTTGGCGTTCCTGTAATAGGCTTCCACACGCTTCTCGATATTTTCTTCGCTGTCTCGAGGGTTCTGCCTGAGACGGGCTTGGATCACTGGTGTGGGCGCCGGTCTGAACGTGGTGTGGTATCTGCAGACGAGATACAAATGCCACGGCTTCAGCTCAAGCTGAGGAGAAAGCTGCCTCTTCCTAAGGTATCCCATGTTTTTGCCTATCACAGTTCAGCGGATCACAGAATCCCAGAATGTCAGGGGTTGGAAGGGACCTGGAAAGCTCATCCAGTGCAATCCCCCCATGGAGCAGGAACACCCAGATGAGGTTACACAGGAAGGTGTCCAGGCGGGTTGGAATGTCTGCACAGAAGGAGACTCCACAACCTCCCTGGGCAGCCTGGGCCAGGCTCTGCCACCCTCACCGGGAAGAAGTTTCTTCTCAAATTCACATGGAACCTTTTGTGTTCCAGTTTGAATCCATTACCCCTTGTCCTATCATTGGTTGTCACCGAGAAGAGCCTGGCTCCATCCTCCTGACACTCACCCTTTAGATATCTGTAAACATGAATGAGGTCACCCCTCAGTCTCCTCTTGTCCAGCTCCAGAGCCCCAGCTCCCTCAGCCTTTCCTCACACGGGAGATGCTCCACTCCCTTCAGCATCTTGGTGGCTGCGCTGGACTCTCTCCAGCAGTTCCCTGTCCTGCTGGAACTGAGGGGCCACAACTGGACACAATATTCCAGGTGTGGTCTCCCCAGGGCAGAGCAGAGGGGCAGGAGAACCTCTCTGACCTACTGACCACCCCCTTCTAACCCACCCCAGGTCCCATTGGCTTCCTGGCCACAAGGGCCCAGTGCTGGCTCATGGTCATCCTGCTGTCCCCAGGACCCCCAGGTCCCTTTCCCCTACGGTGCTCTCTAATAGGTCATTCCCCAACTTGTACTGGAACCTGGAAGCATCTCTTTCTACTCTAAGCTGGGGTTTTAAAACAATGATTGGAAATTTCAGGATAAATAAGCTGCTATTCCTGCTCTCAAGAATCCTGGATACTCAAAAGCCAAGAGTTTCTCTGGAGGTGACACAGAGAGCTGCTGCTGTTTACAGACCACACACAAGGTGTGGAGAAATCCCTGTTACGTGTCCAGTGCTCCAGGTTCAGACGCATTTCCAGATCTGTTCCAGACCCAATCCCAAGGTAACGTGTTTTACCTGTAACATTTGATTCCTATTTTAAAACGCCTAACCTTAAACCTTAGCATCTGTTCGAAGTCTTTGCTGGGGTTTACTCTTATGCTGACGCTGGACATTAGTCAGGAAAAATCTGCCCAACTTTGAGCACTTTCTCTGCATTGAGTCAGCGTCCCCGAACACAGACGAACATTCTGAAGCTGTTGGGACCGATGCAAACCCGAGGAGAGCGGCAGAGACCCCCTGTCTCCGCACAGAACTGCGTTACAGCTCCAGCTGCTGCTGTGATGTGGACACCGAGTTCATTCCACGTGAGCGTTACTGAGGCACAGCCACCCTCCTCAGCACGTTTCACAGAATGCTGAGGATTAGATCCAGCATCTAAGACAATTCAATTCACAAGGAATTTGGAAGGAATAAAACCCAGAGTTTGGAAGAAGGAAGCGTGTTAACTGGAGCAGATACTGAACAGGCTAATCCTAATGATAAGAAATGCAAAGATGTGTGAATGATTTGCTTCATACTGTTCATTTCTTCTGAACAACTGCATCACTTATTACTAAAACAAAGAGAACAGTTACAGCAAATCACTATTGCTGTCACGAGATAATGTTGCACCTCAAGTGAGATGTCTGAATAATCATGTATCACTTTGGGACAAATCCAGGATTTATGGCCTAAATCTTTGAGGGTTCAGTATCTGCCTTTGACACAATAGGATGAATTTAACATTAGAAAAGTAAAACAGTTGTTTAAAATTTAAGTGTGAGGGATCATAACAATAGAGCACGAGTGAAGTTGCAAATCCACACCAATTCCAGCAGGTATTTAGGAAGATATTTCATTGTTACTTGTTCCCCGACAAACAAGGGTGGAGAAGACAGAAAACATGAGGGTCTCGGGTGAAACAAGGTGGTGCGGCTGCCGGTGAGCGGAGCTGCCACATTGGAGACACCCATCTCACAGTGACCCGGCGACTCGAACGAGTTTGCTCTGCTGGGCAGGAAATGTGTGAATATCTCACAGCAGACAGAACCATCACAGGGGCTGGTGAAGTAAAATGCAGCAAGCTTTCCATTTTCCCCAGTTGGGAAGCCTTCGAAATTCCCATTGGAATGTCTGAAACCCAGCTGTATTTAGGCTAGGTTTCAGTCATCTTCCCTCAGCGTTACTTTGCCAACCAATTTGGTTACCATTAAAATATTAGAGCTGAGCTACTTGCTACTGTAGATTTCACGCTCCGAGATTTTAAAATGCCCTATTCTGAGAACAGGAGCTTCCTGCAGCAGGTTGGGGGTTGGTGCTCGAGGAGCTATGAAAGTTTTACCTTTTCTTTTAAGGAGTCCCTAAGCAAGAGTACAATATTCCTGCATTTCTTTAGATTTCTATGAAGTCTATCTGGTGCTTTCATCTCACTGACAGTCTTGAAAAGTGTTAAACATGAGACAGGAGTGCTCACCTTTCCCCGGTGACGGGATCAGTCCTCCGTTGAGACAGTCGTTCCATGATGGATTCATAGGGGAGATTAAAGAAAAATACCCTACGGAGAACAAAACAATTAAGTGCATTAACACCCTGAGAACACCACTTGTGACCTTAGAGTATGAGTTAATCCTTACTCAAACGAAGAGCACACGCAAATGTGGAAGCGACAGAACCGCTCAGACCTGCAGCATCAGAAAACATCAGCAGATGGACAGGACTCCTCTGGTTCTCCTCACATCTCATTCAGTCTCCAAGCTCATCAGGGCAGAAGCTCTTCGAC
This sequence comes from Streptopelia decaocto, assembly GCF_964273445.1. Taxonomy (NCBI): domain Eukaryota; kingdom Metazoa; phylum Chordata; class Aves; order Columbiformes; family Columbidae; genus Streptopelia; species Streptopelia decaocto. The sequence continues at coordinate 8,283,391 of NC_138672.1, forward strand.
ACACAGTATGTGTGGTGCTGTGTGCGCTGACAGGACTTAATGGACAGTAATAGTGTGGACACCAGTGACCAAATTAGACCCAGAGCCTGGCTCAGCCTGGCTGAGCTTGCTCTCAGTCCAGCTCTGACCTTCCTCTGGATCCAGTTTCTCATCCCAACCAGCAAATACAACCACAATAACATTCTGCAAAAGGTAAATAACAAATTGCTGCTGTAGAGGACAGGAAGAGCTTGTCTGCCAGTATTATGCATTCTATCCTAGTAACAGCTCAGTGCCCACCAAAGGGATTTCCCTCTGGCTGTTAAGCTCAAAATCTGCAATTCCCATTGAGTGTGAACAAGACGTAGTTGCTCGGGATCTTAAAAAGTCGGACTCTCAGTGGTTCCACGCCATGAGCAGCTTTTCACCAGGGGATGGAGTGGGACTTGTCAGCTCATGTCATACGGGTGATGCAAAAACGCTGATTTGAGTCAAGGATGCAGAACTAGCAAACAATACACAGCACTACTGACCCCAGTCACATCACACTGTGGTGCCCATCTCACATCGACTCCTCCTTTTAGTTCATTACAATAGTACTGTTAATTTTACATTCTGGTCCAAAAGCTCCTCAGCAGAAAATCCTTGACAAACTGCTCAGAATGAGCAGACCTAAGTCCCCTGTCCCCGGCTATTGGAGGCTAAAGCAGGTATGGGCTAAGATCACATTAAATGATTAATTCGGAACAAAATGAAAAATAAGGCTTCCCTTGAAAACATATGAAAATAAACTTCTACCAAGCGAATACAGCCTGAAGGCTGCAAACACATTCTTCTTTATAATACACCTTCTCCTGCTGCTGCCTTCAAGGCCAGGCTTCCCGTTTCATTTCTGTCTGCCTCTCTCTAAAGATACTGTGTGCTTTAGACATTCACCAAAGGAACATTTTACACTGACGGGGTGGGATCAGACCAGATGAAAGCCGGAGCTTTACCTTGGCATGCACATAGCAGATTACTAGAATCCTTTGTAGGATTTAAAGTTATGAAAATCATCTCTCTTTTCAAATGTTTACAGATAATGACTTCTATTCACACTGTGGTAACAAAATAACAGCCGGGAATAAAACATTCAAGATCTCGGAGATTCCAAAGACAGGGAAAGAACAACAGTTTCAATGCTCTTTTATCCCTTACACTCTTAACATTTTGTTTTTCTTTGTTTCTGTTGCCCAACAACGGCACAAAAACGTGATTGTCAGAACAGGTAACGTCTGATGATGTGTCTCAAGATGAATATTCTAGTAGAGAGGAACAACATTTATACAGTCATGATAATTGATACGGCTTCCTATTATATTCTGAAATAAACAAAACCACTAAAGGATTATAACCTGGCATATCAAGAAAGCTTGTCGTAATTCATAGTTACTAACTCAAAAAGTATTATGGTATTTGAAACAGAAGAGCCTAAAAAACTCCACTTAAAAAGCTGCCAACAAAATGAACTCTGAAAGCCTTGTCTGAGATTCCCTTCTTTTTTATACAAGATGCTTCTTATTATCCAGTGTGGTGTCACCATTAAAGAAGAGTGTGGGGGGAAGATGTGGAAGAGTATAGACATCCCTGATAATATGTTGCTTGGTTTTTTTCTTTATTTATTTTTTCCACATGCACTGTATAATGGCACACACAGAATATACTGTGCAACAGCACAAACTCCTCATCCAATGGTCCTTCCAGTGGGAGGTGGGATGCCCTACCCTGCCACACCGCACATCCCCTACAGATGAGAGGAAACATCACTCCCTGGGGCTGTCAGTTTAAAATCCTTCAGAAGCAGGAAAAAGAAAAAGATTAAGGGAAAAACCACTGACAGAACTACCGTCTAGACTTAAAATATTCCCAATTAGAAAGCTTTATTATCATTTGGAAGGAGACACATACCACACACAGTCTATTATGCAGCCCCAGGAGGTTTACTCACATGAGTAACACTGATTTACACACATGCACTCTCTGTGAAGTGTTGGCCTTGGGTGTATGATCCACCTCCTGCAGCTACTCCAGGTACTTCTGAGCAACATTTTGCCTGTGTCCCTCTCTCAGGCTCCTGTGACTCTGATCACATAACAAACTCAGTCCTCCCTCTGTCCAGGGAACGTGTTTGTTGGATTTCTCATGGAAATCCTCATAAGAGAGCGAGCTGCACCCATGACCCAGATCCAGCATTTAGAGCAGCAACTGGTACAACTCTCTGTGAGCACCAGATTCATCTCCAAGCAGAGCTTGGTCCCGTTCACATACCAAACACATTTTGTTTTTCAGATAAACGCATCCTCTGTAAAGCTCGCTTTAGGAATCAGCCAGGCTTTGTATGTTGTAATGTGTCACAACTTCTATCAACGGGAAATATGAAACAGATGTCATCAGAATCGGTAGACAGGGAGGCGAGGAAACACAGCCTCATATCAAAGTAGACTACATTATACCGCTAGATTAGCATCTCGCGCAGCTTCTCTTGCGGAGCTGGCAAGCTGTTCATTCAGCTCCGCAACAGGTGAACCCCGTCAATCAGCCGCCACGCGAGGGGCGCACGGGGGGACGCTCCGAGCAGCCTCTGCTCAGCACCACGGGCTCAGCCTCTGCTCAGCACCACTCTAAACTTCATTTTTTAAAATTATTTTTCAATAGCTAATTGTATATATATAGCGTTACATATATCGTTTCTTTTTCTTTCGCTATCCAGTGTCCTTTCGATGATTCACATGTTGAGAAGCCTGACTCTCCTCCACAGTCCTAATCAGACCCATGTTTTCCATCTGTTCTCTCATGGTGATGCAAGTTAGACTGAAATATCACCTTCATCAACTTCTTCACAGCACAGACCATCCACATAATCTTTTGCCATACACAATTTAGAGACTATGAGGTAATGCACTCCCTCTTGTGACTCTCTTCTTTTTGAGAGGTGAGATACCTTAGACTTACTGCTTGAGTATTCCCCAATTAACTAAAATGATGTGGTTTATGTTCAAATTCAAGTTTCTGTTGGAGTTTCCTGTGCATGTGCTCCTGAGTTGTGTCATAACTAAAACCCACTGGCAGCCCATTACAAACTGGTGCTCTGTGGGGTGTGACTCGGTAGACCCTCTCGGCCCAGGTCTCTGAGGACAAATGTCCCCGAGTGGTGACATCGCTGGTAAATGCAGGACTGAAGGCAAGTGATTCATAAGCAATGCTCTGTCCTCTCTGCTTTGTTCTCTCTCCCAGGAGAGGGATGTGAGGGAAGGTCCGGTCCCATCAGCCGGCTTTCACAGATAATAAAACTCTGAACACAAACGTTAATAGGAAAAAAAACCACCAGTGTCAGAATCCTCCCTCTGCCTCATTGTACTTGACATCACTTATCTAATCTAGTACAGCTTTCAGATACATTAGAAAGATTAAATTCCAGCAAATTAATAACATTGATGACACCTTCACTGTGTACCCAGCCAAATGAGAACTAGTCGCCTTTGGATGACAATGAAATATATAGGGCCTCTAACAGCTGGAATATAATATTGTTTTCCTACCGGCTATCTGGCATTCCAAAACAGTGTTCCAATCGCTTCTGGCTATTCAGACAGCACCATCTTAGAGGTGACCAGGGCATCCCGATGCTTCCCTTCACAGAGAGAGGAGAAGGTAAAAGTATGGGTGGTAGAAGTTTCATCTCACACCCCATCATGAGACAGCATGACAACCACACAGTAAGCAAAGAAATGGTTTTTGCCCTATGCAACAGTATTCATTTAATTCTGAACTGCATTTGTTCCAGAGGACAACCAACCTAGTTAACCCAAGTCATTAACAATTGACAGTGCTCAGAGTTGTCCTCAAGAGGGATTTTTTGGTGGTGGTTTTCCTGTTTTGTGGAAATAACGTCACTGACTCAAAGCGCCTGTAATGGAGAATGATGAGTGTTGCCGTGAGAAGAGCAAATGCTGAGTGCCTGAGTTCTGATGTGACTGAGCTGGGGACGAAGGGACGTTCCTCCTGCAGACTGACAGTCACCGGCCAGGACGGCTCTGCAGCCACTCCAGCTGCTGTACATCTCCAGAGAACTAAAGCTCTGCCTGTAAGCCCCGGCCTTCCACCGCTTTGGCCCTGTAATTTAAACACAGCTGACCTAGATGGATCCAGGTGTTTACTGTTCCAGACCTGAACTATTTACTTAGCTGAGATTCTCACCCTTGGCATTTCGCATTATGTGAAGATGCTCTGGATTGACGTTGGCGGAGGGGAGCCCAAAGCCAAGCCCTTTTTGTAAAATTATTGTCTGTGAAATTTGACCTATACCATTCAATCTGATTTAATTCATACCTGGTTTTCATTTAAGGATGTAAAGTAATACAATGTGATATCTGAGACAGAATCCTGACTCCCTAGCTGGCTTTTAAGAACAGACACTACTGACCTGCTTGTGGCTACACCACGGCCAGATCAAGCCTTGTAATTAAGTTATGATGCTTGACTTAAAAAAACCCACAAAACCCAAAAAAACACAACACCAAACAACACTGGGAGACTTTTAACGTAGCATTTAAACTTTTGAGTTGAAACTGTAACTTTAAAAATAGTAAGCTATTAATCTTTCCCACATTTTCTTGACTCCTATATTTCTTCTCCCTCGTAGCAGGTACCAGCTGCCATGTTCCCATTCTTCACGCTCTGCACTCTGCAAAAAAAAAGAGGCCCCTGCTGGCCAATTCTTGTTTAAAATTGTACATAATTGATAGTGGCAAATCTACCCCAGCTGTGTCTAAAACCTCTCCAGGGGCAAGAAAAACACTCTCTGTGACTGTCATTAACTACTAAATTAGCAAGTGCTCCTGGCAGTTTACAACGTACCACATCAGTCTGCTTTAAAAAAGTAGTAATAATAATAATAATGTGAAGATCAGATGCTTGTGTGGTCTCAAAGTTGCAGCAAACTTTGCTGGTAGAACTTTGACAGAAGCTAAATCAGGGCCAAAGAGAATAGGGAAGAGAGAGCAAGAGGGAGTGAAAGAGAGAGAGAAAGGAGAGGAGGGGACACAAAGTGACCTTCTTTTCCCAGCAGACAATGTCAAACTCAAGGCTAGAAAATGGAGCCTTTCAAAAGGCACAGAAGACCTTACTCAATATGGAGATATCAATACGATGTTACCTGATGCTATGGCACAATTCCCCATGGAAAATAACTCTCCTGGAGGACTTAGTTCTGGCAAACGCAACGGCTACAATTTTTGTAATTGAGATGTAAAGCTGAAGGAGAGATGAGGCTGTTGAAGTGTATGGATGCTGTAGATCTCTAAAAGGCCACCACAGGTAAAATCCTTATGTGATCATTGGCACAAACACAAGCTCCTCCCTTTGGTTCATAAACCAGCCAAAGCAGGCGGAGAAGGAAATAACACAGTTCTCACAAAAGGATGGAAAAGCCTTGGGGGGCATTACGGACTGAACTGGCAGAGAGAGAAGTACCATCTCTAGCAACTGTCCTGAATTTGGCTAAACTCTAAGACCCATTTTTAAAATCGACCATGTTTTTTAGTTTTAAAAGTTTCCAAAAAATGAATAAAGCTGTACAAAAGTCTGGATCATACAGGGAACACAAGCCAGACAGGGGTGGGATGGCAGGCTTGGCCAAGATACAAGAAAAATCTGCATTGCAAAAAGGTCTTTTTCTCGGGTAGTACCATTGAATTATCACAATAATATAGCAAACCAAGTGAGTGGTTCAAGTTGACAGGAGTAAGGAAGTTCAGATCTGAATTCAAGTGACTAATCCCAGCTAAAACCCAGGTTATCTTGTCTTTATTGACTTCCTAGCTAGAATTACCTGACTTGGATCAATCCGTTCCCCTAAAAGATGCTCCCTTTCCTGTAGTATAATGACACCTTGAACCTGAACCCTTGGCTAAGCCTCTTCTCAAGAACTAGGGGCACAGCCACAGGATCCCGAGCCCGTTATATTTTCATGATTACACTCTGCATCCCCAAATCCCCTTTTAAAAATTAAACTGGTTATGTAGATCACATCTACCTTTTCTCCAGTTTTGTTCAATTTTCTCTCAATGTTGCCATAAACAAGGTATTTTGCCCACAAATAACCAGATTACAAATGATCTTGTGAGGTTGCACTGCTGGCTGGACATGGATCTTAGTTTCCTTCCTACTCTAAATACTCCTTCTGCATGTCTCTGCAATGGATGAAATGATCCTTATCTCTTATTTATGGAAGGAGTTGCTGGGAGTTTTTATTCACTCATGTCTTTCAAATTCTGGGATATCTTCCGATGAAAGGTGCTTAACTCTATTTTGGGAAGTTATTTCACCCTCTAGGTTTTGCCTGTAAGGGAAAACACATTGCATAAACACTAAAACACAGGTTAATTGGCACAAGCGTTTTGCTCGTTGAGCTCCTATACTGATTCATGTGACAACAAGCTATTTCCAGACACCGGATTTTTCTTTTCAAATGGATGCATTTCTGTCGAATAACCACAAAAGGCAGCTAAGTGGGGCACTATTCCCAGGACATGGCTTCTGGCCAGGGGAGCAAGATGAACAACATCCTTGGTAGCTGCAGATGTTCCTTCTCTTCCCCAGCAGTGCCGGGCAATGACTCTTAGATGTTTTCCACCCACCGGTTCGATGTGCTCAGCCTCCAACAGCCCAGCCGGGGTCCCTCCTGCATCCCACCCCACAACCTGGTACCTCAGCAGCATCCCAGCAGGTGCCACAGCAGCTTTCGCAGGGAGAACAGGCGCAGCCCTGCCGGGTAGCACTGTCAGGCTGTTTCATTGAACAACGGGCTGGATCTCGAGCCGGGATCAAGCAAAGGGCATCACGCAGATTTACACCAGCGAAGAGCCCCAGGACTTTTGGCAGCGAGAGCCGTTCCACAGGACAGCGGGCTGAAAAGCTCCTGGCTGCTCAAGTGTTACACAGCACAGCATACACAGAGCAAATTTTTCATACTAGGGGCTTCAAGGCATTTTTAAAGCCTCTTTTGAGAGGGCAATATTAACTCTTTCCATATGTAATAAGTGGCTTGGATGCATTAGTACCTCCAGTCAAAACCGCTTTACATTTCTCCCCTCATTTTCATTCTTTGCCTCCTCCTTACTCTCCGCTGTTGTTCCAGCATCTTTGCATTCCCCCTGGAGTTCATTCCAGCAGTGCTTTACGAATCACAGAATAAGATGGCAGCCAGCGCCGCTTTAGAGTCGTGGGGCTGGCACGTTTTCCACCATCCGCAGGGTTAATCAAACCCCGTCTCAGATAATCGAAAGCCTCGGCAGCCCCGGAGGCCCGAGGTCAGGAACCTGAAGCCGCTTCCCCAAACGCAGGCGGGTTTCCTCAGGTGCTGGCAGCATCCCCTGCAATAATGAGATTCTGCAAAGCAAATCTGGAGTGGAGCAAGAACTCCAGGGTTAAGCACTAGCAAACTCATTTCAGAACTGCTGCCTTCACCACCTGCCTGCAGCTTTTCCCCAGCACTTCCTGCACCTGACAAGGAAACCCAGAATTGCTTCCTTATTAAATAAACCAAATCAAATTTATAGTAAATGATATTAATCTTAAGCGTTCCTATAAAACGCTACATTAAACTCCCCCCACCTCCATCACTTAAGCGCTGACTGTTGTTGTTGGTAGGATATTTGGTATATAAAATAAAATGAAGAACTGACACCAAAAAAGTGTATGATTTGGGGGCAAGGGGAGGGAATAAAAGAATGGATTAAAATGTGTCATTTTATATATGTGCCAAAGGAAACCAATTTCATAATAGGGAATAAAAATTCCCTGTTTAAATACTGTCAAATAAATCCTCAAATGTAATAGGGTTCACTTCTGGGGAAAAGAAAACTAAATCTGATTAAATATTAATGTGGCGTAGTATTAATTAAGAGAGAAAAAAGTCCATCAAGAGAACCCCAATATGTTTACTGTGTCCCCAGGAAGCTGGAAAATTTCACAATCAAGTGTGTAAATGTTCTAAAAAAGGGTCCTGAATATTTTATGAATATTTGTCATAAAACAGAAATAATAACCACTGTGCAGAGCTATTAGAATTAATATTTATGCTGCCCGCCATGAAATATTCATGGGGACAGAGAAAGGGGGGCCCATAAGGCAAGAATTAATTTACATTGGGCTTGGTTTACCCGCTGGCTTGATGTTTAAAGACGGGTTGACAAGGCTCCATATGAATCCGTCAGTCACTTGCAGCAGTAGGTGGGGTGAAGGCAGGGGAGGCGGGGGGAGCCGGGTCCAAGCTGCTGACAGCTCACAGATTGAGTTTCTGACAGCCCTTAAAAAACCTAAACGGCCCCCCACCTTTTTTTCCTTCTTCCATTGCCCAAGGCGCTCTGTACTGCCACCGTTCATCCGATCTCCCCTTCCATCTGCTGAAATTAAGGAATTAATGAGCGCTATACACTTTACAGCGGGCCCCAGGAATGTTTACTGGTGATTAAATTATAATGCAGCCAAGCTGTATAATTCATGAACCAATTAAAGGAAGTGTTAGTTGATTTGATGGGATGAGGACGTACAAAAAGCATTTAACTAATAGGGAACCGTGGGCTGCCGGTCGCTTCGGCTTTCTCGGATTACGCGGCTAATTGCTCTGCTTTATAGGGCTGTCACAGATAGCCATACATATTTCATTGTTCTCAAATACTTCAATTGTTTGCTTTCGTGTTGCTGCTGTAATATGTAGAAGCCCAGCCAAACTTCAGTGTAGTTAAAGCACTACTCTGCAAAAGCAGGTTGCTCCGGGAGGAGGGAGGAATGAGAGGGGCAGGAGGAGCAGGCTGGCTGACAAAGGAGTAACTTAAAGCCTCCGAGTTAAATGTCACTCAGCAATTACATGATTAAAAGGTGCAACATATGATAGTCTTTTGTTTTACAACTTTTTGGACACTAATATTCTATGCTGACTTCACCGCAGAGAAAATATTGGTGCGCTGAACCGCGTTGTTTTTTAATACCGAGGAGTCAAAGAAGGTGGTGGAGAGGGAAGTAAGTTCAAAAAAATCCAGCAGGGAGGAGCGAGATTGCCGTGGTTATCAAGAATAATACATCGCGTTTTAACTTACATGGTTCGATATTCTAAAATACACGAGAGATGAAGGAGGCTGATTTCCCACCTGGGAGAATGCTCGGTGTCTAATTCAGAGCTGCCGAGTCGTGCTAGCTACTCATCCCAACAGCTTCGGCTTATTACACAAGGAATGGGGGAATTTCCCATTCCTGCTGTTTTACAAAGCGCTCCTCTCCAGCTGACGGGCCACAGGATTTGATGAAATGAATCTTCTCGATTTGAAGAGGCCTATCAGTCAAGTTATTCCTGTCCTCACTCTCAAACAGGCACATTTTCTAGCAGTGAAATCCCCAACGCATATACGGAAGTACATATATTGCTGAAGAAATTAGTTACTATCAGATAAACATCACAAACATGTGCACTAACTTGTAGTTAGACCCTGAAGTCTATTGAATAGCAAACAAGCTAGGTAAATATGTTATTTCTGTAGCTCAGTGATGAAGCCCGTGAACTTCTGTGGGTCCCTGATGGGTATAAATTCACCCACCTGAGGAACACTATGGTAAATCTTGACCTCCTGTCTAATTCAGAGCTTTACATTTCCAAGTGTTGTACAAACACCAACTCAATGACTTTCAAGTGATCCTATTATGTAAAGCTTATAATCTGGTTCATCCCTTTCCTCACACCCGCTCCCTCCAGGATTTGGCTTCAGAAAGCAATCCCTGCGGAACGTCCTCACTGATGCTTCTCCTCCTCACATCTCCATCCTCCGCTGCAGAGCATGAAATCCCCTCCCCAAACCTGCCCACTCCAAAGAAACTGGGTGCGCTGGTCTGCCAGAAGCAAAACTCTGTGCGAAACCACACCAGTTTTAAGAAAGGCTTTGTTAGGTAGGGGCAGCCAACAGCTGGTGTTCAGGATAACTCTTCAAAACAGGCCAGCTTCACTTTGACAGGCCATTTATGAACCATCTCCCAGCCAAGCCACAACACTCAACTACAAAAACCCATCTCTTTGAACCACTCTCCTTTGTATAAAGAATTATACCAAAGCGGAAAAGCAGAATCCCTTTGTGGTCCAGAACTACTCTATATTATTTGTTTGCCCTTGGCTTCTGGGTGGAGTAATGCAAAACTTTGGCTTAAGACATTAGTTGAATAGGCAGCCTCCAAAATAAGGGATGATGACACCAATTACACAGCAGGAAAACTTGCCATTAACCCACTGTGTGGTTAAGTAAAATGGAAATTGGATTGCCTGTTCTAGAAAAGAGAAAGGTTAAATTGTTTGGGAGATAAAGTTGATCCTAAACTCCCCTAAGTGGACAGTGCCCAGGATCTGAAACCTGACTCTCCAGATAATCATCTGGACAGTTATACACCCAGTTGAAAGCCAACGTGTGATCTTGGTAGGCTTTGAATCATCCCGCTGTTGGATTAATACATCTGCAATTTGGTGAAATCCATTAAACACAGTTATGACACCTGGGACAACAACGAAGTGTGTGTGTCCGTGTAGATGAGCTGAGCGCCCTCGCACACTGATCCCAGATGTGAGCGGCGTCGGCGTGGGGAAAAAGTGGAGGCTCAGGAATCACTTTCTGCCAATGATTGCTAAGAAAAAACATCAGAACTTGGCAATGTCAAGAAATCAGAGGCGCTGCAGAAAGTATTTTCTTTGTTGCTTTTGAAGTGCCCTGGATACAATCAATCATATCGAAAAAAACTATATTTTGGTTCGATGTGGAAAGGGCTATTTGCATTTCAATATGTTCAACTTATCCTGCCGATAAAAACATGGAATCATGAAGAAGAGATCAGGCCACTGGAGTGAAAAACAAGAGCTGACATCCTGCAGACCTTTCAGATAAAACAGCTCCTTGCTTGTAACATTTCTGTTGACGTCCCAATATTTCTGAATGATTGGGTTTTCAAATGAGATCAGTCGGCATGCAAATGAGGCAACAGGATCAAGACATCTCCCACACCTGATTGGATGGAGAAATTATCAAAAGACCCTTTTTTCATATCAAATTTCCATCACAAAAGGTCAAACTTTCAACTCCCATTACTTTTGCTAACTGCATTTCACTGTGCCTGCCAGCTCATTGCTGCTGCTGTTTTCAGAGGAGAAAAGAGAAGTAACAAATGATTACATCTTCTCCCACATCTGTCATACAGGATGGACAAACATTTTCTAATCTTATCCTATTCTTCTCTACAGCCCTCAAAATCCTCGCAGCCGAAACATCACTTCTGACCTGATTAGCTATTCCTAGGTTGTTTTTACTTCTCTTACAGGTTCTCTCCTTATTTTCTAGCCTACAGGCTGACAAGAGCATCAGCTGCGCTGCCAGAATGTTTGTTCTACATTTGGGTCATTTAAAATACTTTTTGATGTGTGCTTTTCTAAAATACATTTCTTTGTGTTGTCTGGCTGGACTGATGCCTAAATACCCAAGAAATGGATGTTCCAGGAAAACAAAAGACAAAGAGAGCACATAATTTCCCTTGAAATCCTCACATTTTCCTTGACAACCAACGCTGCCTGACCTCCCGTAGACTTTGATCCAGTGAACATCTGATCATGGCCTGAGACTCCACAGCTTTGCCCTTCCTGCTCAAAACAAATTCAGAGGACTCGCACCCCCGTGTCCAAACAGAGGAGCAGCTCAGCATCCCCAGGTCTCATCCACCGCTTTTGTAGGTTTAAAGCTGAATTTTGGAGCAGAGGTAACAAGTGAGGCAAGCACGAGAAGATGAAGACATCAGTAAAAAGTGCAGGATTCAATGTATTTGTTGCTACCGGTCCAATAAAAATTGTCTCTCAACATTATTACAATCACAATATATATAACCCATCAGATTAGTACCTGGAGATTTCCACTCTTCTGATTCTCTCTGTTCTTCTTATTATTCAACAACTAAATGTTTCACAAAGCCATTTCCTACAGAAATATTTATGTTCCCAAATATTTATTGGCCTCTTTATCATGATCAGGCTTTTATGAGCACTCTATAGAGAACCCTGAATTAAATACATAATTCCTGATCTCTCAGACCTTGGCTCGATGCTGTGTTTGTCTATTTTACACAGCAAGGCACTGTGGCAAACTACAGAACACCTTATAGAAAAACTAATTTATGCAGGAAAGATATTTCTATCCAGCACTGACTGTGGGTTCGTGATTACAGAAAGCTAATGATCTCATCTCTTTAGTACCCAACAAATGCCAGTTGGAGAATGAAGGGAGACTTTGTGATCCTAAGTTCTCCAACAGCAAAATAACAGCGATTGTATTTTATCCGTAGGTGTCTATTCCTCACAAATCTATTACAATTCAAACAGCCATCAAAGTCGTTCTCTGAAAGGTTAAAATTCGTAGTGTTCTCTTTTTCCCTGGAACGAGTCTGGTCAAAGGTTGTTCCAGGATGAACCGGGTATTGCAGTCACCAGGTGAGCTCTGGAGTTCACATGATTTAATAATGGGCTCTTCAATGCAGCTGAAAAAGTCTAAGGAGATCTATGGACTGGAAGCTGTATTGGACATTCAGATACATTCAGAACCAAAGCGTGGGTTTCTAAGGATAACTGCATAGCAAGTTTCTCAGCCTTGGACTGATTCCACAGGCAACTTTAAAATACCTTTTTCATTTAAAAGATAGTGTAGTTCAAACAAGACTCTGTCTGAATCAGTAGTGAATTGCAATGTGTTTGGAATTATCCAGACAGAACCTGAATTGTTTTAAATAAAAAGGATTTCTGTTCCTTAAAGGGTCTAACAACTTTGCATAACTGTTTGTACCTAGAAATAAATTGAAGGTAAGGGCATGCACCGTCGCTTGCAGTTTGTACGTACCAGGAATGTGTGAAAAGCTGAGTATTTATAGTTATTTTCTCCCTAATACAACACAGAATCCTGCCTAACAACGTAATGAAAGAAAACCCTTTGTACAACATCTAATCCTCCGGTTCTTCCAAGAGCAAAATTCCCAGATTATCTAACAATTAAGGATTTTCAAAATACGCTGTTCATACAGCCACATGAATCCGCTGGCACAGCCCTGCTTCATGCACCATGTAAGAATTAAGCATATTTATAAATATTGGACCTTTGCAGCACATTTTTGCAAGAGCAGAGAGGTACCCAGAGCAGGATCCTGTGTGGGCTTCCAGTACAGAGCTTATGTTGCCATTACCATCAATCACCCCGAATATCAGCAGTGATATGGCATCTTTCATTAAGAAAAATACTGCAGCTTCTTTCAGAAGGACTGCCACTTGCCATTTCTTTTAGGTAATCAGATAGCCGTTAATTAATAAACCTGTCAGGTGAATCGTCCTGCTCCGGTCATCATTATCCATTCAGTAACAGAATCCTGCTAGCATCACTGCTATCCACCCCATAGCTTCCAGCTCAATTAACTTAATGCTATGCAAATGAGAGACTCTCCTCATCATTAGCTTATAGCCCACAAATGTTAATAACATAATTGGGCCTTCAACAGGGTAATTAGACACGATTTCTTCCATTAGTCTTACAAGGCTAATTATTGTTGATAGGAGAGAGGGGATGAGTCCCAGTGCTGCATGCAAAGAGGGGCATCTGGTTAAAGCAAATATAGACAAACCATCAACAAGGTAAAACAACAGTTGAGATCCATAGCGGGGTCAGGTAGGGGTTGGGGAAGGAAGACAGCGTGATGAGAGACTTGGGTACCGCCGGAGAAATTCTCTATGAGGCAGGAGCTAAACCCAAATATTTAGCCTGATATGGAGCTCTCCTGCACTTAGCAGTAAAATAACGTGATGCTTAATTAGTCAGAGGAAGCTACTCTCAAGTTTTTGCAGACAGGACAATTTGGAAGCTGTGCTGATCGAGCTTTCTATGTGTGTAATGCAAATTTATAGTCATAGAAGACACCTGAATAATTTAATCTGTTCCTACATCACCTTGACATTATGTCCAAGCTTCTCTCCTGCCATCGCTGGTTTTGCTGTGTTTTATTTCATGATTTTACAGCTACTTACTGTAAATATTACAGAATTAGAGTACAAGGAATTCTTTAATAATCACTGGGCCCATCGAATGAGATCCAGTGCATGCACCAGACATCAGAGATCATTTCTTCATGTCTCTGCAGCAAAAGCTATGACAGCATTCAGCTCCTCTCTCTGAAATTGCCCTGCACTCGCAAAATTTACTTACTAGAAAATTCTGAGCAAATATCTTGTTCCAAGGCAAACAGCAGTAAATCCACTGATGTTTTAATGAAGATTACACTTTCTAATCCTCATGGTAATGACAAACTAGTCTCCACTCAATATGCAATATTACTTGACAGTTTTAATCACCCAAGCCATATTATATTTGCTACAGACTGATGCACTTGTCTTCCCAGATCTTCAGCTTGGAGAATCTAAGCAAAAGCAGCGTAATTCCTGTTCCGCCTGGGGTTTGCAGTATTGGCTGATTTTGCCATCCAGGCTGGCTCTGAGCACTGGCTTACTCTGGGATTAGTCTCAGAACCAGAGAGACTAAATCAGAGCACAGCTGGCACAATCTTGTCCGTAGCTTTTACTCTGGAATCGCTGAATTCCAATAATAATGGAGCTCAAAGGTATTGCACATTTGCAATGTAGTTCCACTAAAAGTACTGCCCCTGTGCTCTCAATATCAGACAGCAAATGCAGTAACAGGCTTTCATAAACTCAGTTTTAACCTGCACAGATGTACAGGCCCTTAAAAATAAAAATATTGTCATAAATAGAAGCTTGATTTCATTCTCTTCCTGGAGACTTCGGAAGCTTGCTGAGATCAGAGATCTCCTTAATTGCTGTATCCAGGATTCCACCAAACAAACTCCAGCCATCTAAAAGAGCTTGTATGAGGTAACTTCTAAAAATAATACCTGCCTCCCACAACTGAAGCCAAATATACCTCCTGTTCTTGTTGGAGCAGAATAAGAAACATGAAGAGATGCTTGTGACAGCAAATGCAGCATCCTACAGAAAGCCCAGAGAAGGATTTTAAACTTGCATTTGATGTTTTGCTGTTGTTGGCTCGAGATGCACATTAATGCCTTTCCCCAGGATAGAAAGACTCTCATGGTACCAATATACGTCAGGCAGAATGTGCAGCAGAAGTGACATAATCTTTTTTTACTGTAATCATCCAATTTTCTAACTATTGGATTATTTAATAGCAATAGCTTCTATTTGGATTAGTGTTAAATTACGAGGGAAGAGAGAGCACAATCTACTAAAGACAAGAGGGATAATGGAGAATAAGGTTTCTCCACTGATGGCCAAACCTCAGAGAGGAGCTGCTCCCATCACATTTGTGTATGGCAAAAGGCTCTGTGTGTGTGTGCGGCTTTTCACACCACACGTGGAGAATTAGGTGTCGCTACATGTGACCCTATGAACGCTGCATAGACGGGAGCTTCCCTGATATGTTTTTCCCATTATGGAGAGCTCAGCAACGCCTCTTGCAATAGAGAAGGATCAGGAAACAGAGGTAAATGACTTAATTAAAATGTTGTCAATGAACAGACTCAAAACAGTTGACTCAAGAGATGTCACTTGCAGCACAGCACTGACCTCGAGAAGATCCTGCCCCTATAACTCCCATGGTCTTGCCCCTTAGTTTTTACCAAACCGGTCAGTCTGACTTTGAACACGTGCGGGAGGAGGAAGAGACGAGCGGCCGCGGGAGCACCCACGTGCAAAGTGATAATAAAAAGGAAACCAATTAGCATTAGTGAAGACAAGAGTCAATAAACCAGCAACCATATAATGGCTCTGGTAAGAGCGAGAAGAGACAAAAAATGAGAACGACTGAAACAGCGAATTGGTCTGCTTATTATTTTTACTGCTTTCTTTATAAATTAGGCCAAATTTTACACAGGTCGCTTGGACTTTTCCTACTGTTTCTCTCTCCCCCTGGTGCAGGCAAATGTTATTCTGCTGATTTAGTATCTTGATTACCACATCATTTTTCTGTTTTGTTTTGTTTTTCCCCCTGAAAATGAGGAGAAAATAAGATATAATTATATCATTTCTTCTTTGTTACTCATCAGGTTTTTGTATGCCATCAATTAAAAACACATCTGTTATAAATGCACAATATCCATCATTTAAATTAGGCCAAAGTTTTAAAAATGCCCTGTAAGATTTTTCCATGTCAGAATAATTCAATCACTATTATGTTTCCTTGATGCAACTATTTGGGGACTTAGCTTGTTCCTTGATAGGATTTTAATTAAGTCATTTACATTTAATTTCCAAATATGTAGCTATTACAGAAGGCAGCAAGGAAATGAACAGACAAAAAGAAACCAGAAGATAGAAATATTTTTGTTAAAGATTGTCTGATATCAAAATGAACGTGAGGAATACATATTCAGTGATAAGTATTCCAGTCCATGTCTGGTAAACTCTCAGATAATGGCAAGCATGGTAGGGTCACCGGGGTTCTATTAGCTCAATTAATGAGGAGTAAGATAAGGCTAACACCTCGCTCTTCAAACGGCTAAAAAATAGAGCTGATCGTAATGGAGTTATTAACCTTCGCCAGCCATTGAATTTTGCTGCTGATTCAAACTCCATTTCCTAGTTCAGGCCTCCATTAATAGGCTGTTTATGATCTCTAATCCACGTTGGGATCAGCTGCAGAAATATGAAAGCCCCATGTAAAGACCAAAGAGTTAAAATATATATATTTTTTCCATCCGGATTTTTCCCTTTTCAATATATTCTGCGATTTTACCTTAGAAATTAGGAACTTCATTATCTTAAACTGTTTGAATACAAGTTCCTAGCAGTGTGATGAAAAAGAAGCTTTAGATATATTATGTAAAAGGATGACATAATTGGGGATACAGACACATCATTTTGAAGACCAAAGGATACACTGCTGGAAAACTTGCAGTGGAGAAGCTAGCGCTGTTTATTTTCTTTGCTGGGAAAGAAAAACCTTCAATATTGGAAAAATGGGTATTTGAAATCTATTATATATGTACTATTAGGTCAGTCCTCAAGTTCGACCCTCCCCTGCCTGCCCAGCTTTGTCTGCCTACTTGTATTTTTCGTAGGTGCTACTGTAATGTAAGTAACACTGAAATGTAAAACAATTGACCCTGCACTCAGATCAGACAAAAAAACAAACCAAAAAAACAAACCAAACCAAAACCAACATCCCCACAACAAAGGAAATGATGGAACATCCAGTACACAGTGCTACCCTCCAAACTGAATGCAGTTCTGGTTGTCTCACCTTCGAAAAGAAACAGCTAGAATAACTCAAGAAGGTAGAGAACAGGGAGACAGGATGATCAGAAGAGGGAAACGACTTTTGGGGAAGGAGAGGAGAACCAGACCAAGAAAGAGATGAGTGAACAGGCATAGACAAGAGGCTTATAAAGCCAGGAGTGTTAGTAGAGCATGAGCAGGGAATGCTCACAACTGTGTTTCAATAGGAGAAAGAAACATGGAAAAACCACCATGAAGGATTTTCCTCTGACACCTAGGGAAAAGCAAGAGTCTTTTCCATGCGATTTGGTGGAGGACCAAAGTACGGTGTGTTGGAAAAGAGACTATAAAGTCAAGGAAAATGGGCTGTTAGACGGTTGTCCAGATGGGATTGGACTGGATGAGCTTTCGAGGTCCCTTCCAACCCCTGACATTCTGTGATTCTGTGATTCTGTAAGGTTTTTGCTAGATATTATTTTCTGTATATCAGAACTACCCATGACCGTACTATATATCTCCTATCGTTCCTTAAGCATTAACAATTAAAAAAAAAATCTAAAACACTTACTTACTCTCATTTAGATGAGGAACTGAATTCAGCCCTTTGTGTTAGTAGTTTGGAGCTTCAGATGCCAACCTGTATTTGGATTCCCACTTACCGTGGGCGCTCAGTGGTTAACGGTGTTCTTGTACCAGAGAGCTGAGAGACCACTAATGGATTCAGCTTCTTATTTGCCCTAAAGGCTGCCACAGTTCAATACGATTAGGATCCTGTCCACTTAAGCAGTAACTGCTTCATAGGGAGGAACATAGAAAGCAATACATGTCTTCTCCGAGCACAGAAAGAGCAGTTCTTTGGTAGACAGGTTTTGTCTGATGCAGGCGGGTTTTCCTGTACCAGTCTGCAAGCCCTTGCTCTACTGCAAATTCTCATTTAAAGAAAACCCTATACTTTACTTTTTCAGCGGAAAATGAATTATTTTCCTTTCTGTTCCCGGGCAGTTCTTTGGATGCAGTGGCTGATGCTGTATGAGGTTTTTTTTTTTTATTATTACATTTTAACAAACTTTATAGCCCATTTTGTTTGTTTTCAAATAACTTTATTTTCCTTCTTTTCCACCATCAATTACTAGGTTTGTTTTTCTTTCCATAAGATGGAGGAGTCAGGAGACTGATCCTGCTCAATGCTGTATAATTTAGTATTATGTGTACTAGCTTTATGAGGTGGGAGTCAGATAAAACATAGTATTTGAACACTAACCATTTATTAGCTCTAAGGAATAGATTTGTGACTTGACAAGCAGACAATAACTCTGTGTTCTGATCAGCCAAACAGGTCTACTTTGAGTTCAAAACACAGAGTAACATACTCTTTCACAAATAATTTTGTTTACTGATGTGACTAGATTTTAATAATAAACTTGATATATATGTAAATTTATTTTAATCTAATTTCATCAACGGAGCCCTCCTAAAAATGAGACTTTGTAGATTGTTCTGTGTCTGATTTATAGATTTCTGCATCCTATTCCCAGATTGATTTCAAGGCTATAATTCTATCAGGTTTTTCTCCTGATGTCAGAAACACCACCTCTGCAGATAGTATTTTATAACTAGCATCACAACTGAAACTGAATTACTGCCCTGCTATCCTATGCTGCAATATGTCCTTTTGTTTATAATCACCCTCTCTCCCTTATATACCTGCTACTTCAGTTTCATAGAAAATACCAGCTCCAAAATCAATCAGGTAGCATGATATCTATTTTTTGTCCCTTACTTCAACCCCGGTATAAAATAGTAGGGGCCAAATTCTTAACTCAGATGTGAATGTGCAGAGCTCTCTAAAGAAAATGGAAGCTGAGCAAATGGATCAGTGCCGAACTACCACACATACAGTTTTATAATGAGTCAAGTGTGTACATCTTGCAGGAATCCATTTCATGAAAAAAGGGGGAAAGAATCTGGAAAGTGATGCTAGATTCAGTTAAAGAACATTTCCCGTGGATTATTTTTCACGTGCATTTAGAAGGTAGGTCCTGAGTCCCCAAATATGTATCTGAGTACCTGAGACCGGTGGGAATACTCAAGCGTGCATTTTGTCTTTTAATAAATAAAGCTGCTGCTGTTTTCACATACCTTCATTTTCAAACCTTGATGGCATGAGCGCTAACTCCCTGCCTGTTCACCCTCCTCTTCTCTCTCTCCAGCTCAATCTTACCCTTTTACATCGTTCCACCAGCCCCTGTATGGAAGGGGATTCTGGGCAGCCACACAGAAGACACAGGGAGAGTAACTTTGCCAACTTAAACACTTACGTGGGTAATATAAATTTTCCACTACTATTCAGATAAGAATGAAGCTTCCTGAAAGCATAAAGACTACAAATTTCCAATGAATGCCTTTGGAATGGCCACTGTGTCAGCCAGTGCTATGGGCTGAACCAGGAACCCCTGGGGGGCAGGGTTATGGAGCAGATCATCCTGAATGCAATCACACAGCATCTTCAGGATAGACAAGGGATCAGACCCAGCCAACATGGGTTTAGGAGCGGCAGGTCCTGTCTGGGCGCAGAGTGTCTGGAGAGCAGTCAGGCAGAAAGGGGCCTGGGGGTACTAATGGACAGGAAGCTCAACATGAGCCAACAGTGTGCCCAGGTGGCCAAGAAGGCCAATGGTGTCCTGTCCTGTATCAAACATAGTGTGGCCAGCAGGACAAGGGCAGTGATCCTTCCCCTGTACTCTGCATTGGGGAGGCCACACCTGGAGTATTGTGTTCAGTTCTGGGCCCCTCAGGTCAGGAAAGAGATTGAAGTGCTGGAGCAGGTCCAGAGAAGAGCAACAAGACTGGGGAAGGGACTTGAACACAAGCCCTATGGGGAGAGGCTGAGGGAGCTGGGCTTGTTTAGTCTGGAGAAGAGGAGGCTTAGAGCTGAGCTCAGCACTCTCTAGAACTACCTGAAGGGCAGTTCTAGCCAGGGGGGGATTGGGCTCTTCTCCCAGGCATCAGCAATAGGACAAGGGGGCATGGGCTTAAAATTAAATTGAGGCTGGAGATTAGAAAGCAATTCTTTGCAGAGAGAGTGGTCAGGCATTGGAATGGCTGCCCAGGGAGGTGCTGGACTCACCGGCCCTGGAGGTTTTTAAACTGAGATTGGACATGGCACTTAGTGCCATGATCTAGTCAATGGACTGGAGTTGGACCAAGAGCTGGACTTGATGATCTCTGAGGTCTTTTCCAACCCAGTTGATTCTGTGATTCTGTGAATGGAAAAGCCTCAGAGCCTTGATGAGGACACCAGCGTTTCAAATCCTCCCCACCTTTGGACCAGCTGTAAAGAGTAACCCTGTTTTATTTGCCTGGTAGTCATAACAGTTCTCTGTTGATGCTCATTTCTCTTATATTACATTTCTGAACACTTCATTATAGCTCAAATAAAATATAATTCTCGTGTTGTTTTTAATTATTTCACAAAACCCAAAAGTCTCATAATGAGCTCCTCAGAATACTAATATACCTCCATGATATTATGCCAATGCTAAAGAAAGAAGATACAGATCCCCTCTCCTGCTGCAAATAAAATACACCTTCTGATATAATCCAACCTTTAATCCATTTCTTATGGTTTGCCTTTAAAGGCAACTCAAACAAATAACCAGAACAACCACCCTGTTCTCTCTCCCACAGTCTGGCCATCTGGAGGATTTGTAAGGCCAGTGCTCTATTTCCTACTCTCCAGGAGCAAGACCCCTTTTCTAGCTAAGGAAGCGACAAATAAAGAAGATACAAGAGCCTATACAATGTCAATAAGCACTTGTATCTTTCCATAAACAAATTTTGCATATTTGTGACGTCATGATCGCTAAATGTATATCTCACCTGTTTGGACTGTGTGATTTTTGCAGCTCTTCTCCCTGCTCTATGTCTCTTGGGAAGCCGTGCAGCACCCAACCGTTGGCCACGCAGTCCGGTGCGTTCAGCCGGTCTGCCAGGACCTTCAGAACCAGCTTGTCTGGGACTGCCAAGGATTAAAAACACGACATTTATTTCGTATGCTGAGTCTGCAATTAAGGAGGATACACTCCACTTTCGCAGGTTACGCTGCTACAGGAATTTAAACACAAAGAGTTATTCCTGCTTATGATTGATAGGTGTTGGAGAAAGGAGTTACTGTTGACTTTTGCGTATCTAATGTGCCATCGTGGAACCCCCAAACTCAGAAGCAACTGTAGGACTAAAGCAAAGTACTTGGTAAAGATCGATGCCCCCATAATTTTGCAATATACTTTTTCTCAGCCATACTGGGCTGATGTCACAGTGAAGTGTGTGACACAATCTTATCAAAATACAGAAATAATGACTTGAGCTGTGTAAAACAAATCCTAAAAGAGTAAAAAAATGTCTGTAGCATTCTGTATTTAACTTAGCGGGTGATAATGGTTCTGCCAGAGCGGGCTAGATGTAATGTTTCTCCAATTTGCCCAAAGGCTTGAAGCTTTTTATAACTGAAAATACATTTCCAAAATATATTTCAACTCCTGTAACGACTGCATTGATGACTCCCTAATTTTAGAGATAAAAGTGCTCTTTCCTCTATTATTATTCTTCTTTAGGGCAAGGGAGCAAGATGAAGACTGGGATAAGAATTGGTATTCAGCCTTTAAAATTGTATTTAAGGCAACACAGTGGTAATGAGCATCCTGCATATTTTCACCATAACTTTTATAAAGTAGAATGTTTCAATCAAGATTCTTAAACTTATATATCTTGTATTTTTTTTTAACAAAATAAAAAATTATTGGGTCCAATAAGAGTAATTATAAATTTTCCAAGGGTTCTTGTAATGTGTTGAGTTTAGTGTCAAACAACCACAAGGAAAGCTCAGCAAAATCACCTCAAGCTGCTTCCCAAGGAAGCAGCCAAAGCAATGCTCAAGCAGCCATGAGAGCCCCTTCTCCTCACTTGCTCATCTGCCTGATGCGCTGTTGCCTCTACTGGAAACAAGCGATAAGAAAATGCTACATAAATCCACATCATGGAATGCTGATGTTTTGATACTCGCCCTGCCATCCCATCTGCATACAGAAACACAACAACAAGTGCTTGTAGGAGAGCGTACGTGTCAGATTTCTAACAATGCAATTCTCTTTAGGACCGGCTGACAGGAACGCGCCTGGATTTTAGTAGAGTATATTATTAGCAGTGTACATTTATACCCTGGGTACGAGCAGGTTTTAAACTGCAATAATAAAATCCACTTGCTTCCTGAAATTTAACGTTTTCTAAAGATTTACACCTCCATCATGAAATTCATTACTTCTCCTTTAAATAATCAAATCACCGGGTTTACGGAATTGCACTCAGGATTCAATGTACCAGCAAAAAGGGAGGAAAACCACAGGGAATTAATTAGAAAACAGATTAGTGTATTAATTGAGGACACTCCACATTATAAAAAAACAAAACAAAACAAAAAACAAACGAGTTAAGGAGAGTAATATCCTCCATCTGCTAAAAGGAAAAGGAGTGGTATAAAACCAGACACTTGGTAGAGAGCAAAATGACAACGCAAAACTAGGCATCCTGTTAAAAATGGGATTCATAAAATTAACCATACGATATTGCAGCAGCAGGTAGAAATGTGATTAGACAGATGATACTTCTCTATCTGAGCCTGAGCTGCAGGCACGGGGGGGATCACGGGGGGATTTCAGTGCTCTCTGCAGGGCAGTTCCTCCTCCCAACCTCCGGGTTACAAGAACAAATACAAACCCAAGACATCCTGGTAGAAAAAAGAAAAGAAAATAAAATCCCACCTTCTCTTTCCCTCAAACATATTCCAGACAAAGACCAGTGGAAATTTCCTGGTAGTCCTGAATTTCTGGCTGCAGCGCTAAACTTTTTGTCTTGATGGATGTTATTTTATTGCGGTTCCTACTGGAATCATTAACTTGGATTTACAAAGACGCCAAATTACATTTTTTAAAAACGTTTCTAGAATGCTTAGAACAATTTTGTAAGTGATTTGAATGAGACCCACGAACCCAAGAGTAAAACTGCACTAGGGCAGGATTCTGCCAGAGCTGACAACCCTGGGAGACAACCAGGGAACCAGGACAGAGGCTGAAAGCCCCAGCAATGGCACAGAGAAATGAGTGCGTGTCCTGTGCTGCTGAGCTTCCAGCACATCATAGGAGATTCTCCAGTTCCAGGGGACAATTTGCTTCTATCCTGCACATGGGAGCGGGAAACATTACAGCCTACAAGTAAATTAAAACATAATTATGATGGGCACCAGGCAGCATCTCCTTGATCTGACCACTTCCCATAGACCTTCTGATGATTGAAATCCTCCACTTCGGTCGTGATTTTTGAACAAAACTGAAGCAATCACAAGAGGAAAAAAAAAAATCTAACAAAATGCAGTGATAATTAATTAAGTATTTAATGGCATGCTGAGTTTGGGGGATTTCGAGTAACTGAGGGCTATGTGGTAACTCTGACACCTTGCTAAATTCAGTGATGACTGACTAGAAGATATCAGTGACACACTCCAGATTGTGTGTACGTTCGTGTACATATATACATCACTGAATAATATAGATGCTTACATATTTTCTGTGCCTCTCTCTAAAGCCTGATGGTGAGAAATAAAACATAAACAAGTCAGACAGCAAGCTCTGCTCTCCTCTTGATTAGCAAACATACCTATCACTTCAACACAATGGGGGAACAGAGCTCGTTGGCTGTTCAATGGCATTACAAAGTACATCAGCTGCCCTTGAACAGGAACAGTCACTTAAAACAGCTGCATTAAAACTGTAAAACATTTTCTGCAGACCAGAGGGGGAAGAAAAAGAAAAAAAAGGAAGAAAGAAATCAGTATTTCTCTTATTTCGCTGGAGTACAGACAGAGTAGGTAATGAAGAACTCGGCAGTATGGTATTTCTTTTCACTCATGTGGAACTGTCTCTTGAATGTAAGGCAAATTAATAACCTGTAATTGGAGGGGCACACAGTCTGTAAGTAATGCCAGAGGTCTCCTGGCCTTAAGCGCATGACCCAGTGGGCTCTACAGCAAAGCAAAAGTTAGAGCTTTTCTGATGAGACGGTCAATCTACATGTTTTAAGCAGATTATGAAGCACAAGGGCTTTGAATAATCAATTCTTTTTCAACATAAGCTTGTGTGAGTTTCCAACTCTGAAAGTTGAGGGAATGAGACTCTAGAGAGATTTTACTTTATCATTAGAGAAGTCCAAAGATAAGTTTCTTGTAAAAATTACAGTGTGCTACAAAGAGCTATCCAGATTAGGTAACGTGGGAGCACATCTCTATTAAGGCGAGAAATCAAGGTACAGGAGTGAAATTCACCCCTCAGAAGGGATGGCTGCAGAAACACAGAGCCAGGGATACCCTGTGCCGAGAGCACCGTGAGTAGCTGTGGACCAAGGTCACGGTGAACCTCAGAAATAGTTGGTGTACACGGCAGAATGAGGCCACAACCAGCTCCATACAGAAATGTGATTCATTCATGCATACGCTCTTGCCTAACATCAATACCACACACCATATCTCCTTTATCTCCCAGCCTGTCCCGACCATGTTAATGGTCTAGACTACACAGCTGAATTAGCAGCTGTGGACCTAAGAAGTGATCTAATCAATTCAAGGGGATGATCAGGCAGGGAACAGAGGCTTAAAGCGCTGCTGTTCATGCTGGAACTGCTGCGTGGACACCTAGAGATTTTCTATCACCGGGGCTGTCAATCAGCACCTTCCAGCAGACCATTTAAAAAAATACATTTACTTCCCAGAGCTTCAAAGGTTTTCGCAAGGATAAGGTACTTCTCATGGAAAGTGATTCCTCATGGAACTCCGAGGAGTGTGGCCTATTAGCTCCTACTCAACCCATAGAACTGCAGGACTAATAGAAAAGCGTATCAGGCGATCAGTTGACAAAATCATACCATCTGCTCCAGACAAAAGTAACCCGACATTAAAGGCACAGTCTGAAAGGCAAAAACACTACCCAAGAGATTACAGGGCGCTATTCTCCAATAGTTTCAATGCTGTCAGTGCTCCAAGCGATACAATTATCATATTTAAATTGATTCCTCCTCCATTATTTCCCTTTAAAACAAACTTTTGAAGGGTATTGACTCACTTCTCCAAACCTAAAACCCCTTGATTCTCAGTATAGCATAAATGCACTTGCAGGTACAAATTTTGTCAGCTTTGTGATGTAAAAAGTTCAAGGTCCTTTTGACAATATTGTCCATTTACCCTTTATCCCTCTCTTGGACATATATATATATATATATTTAGCTAGGTCTGAACACTTTCACAGCTAATTCAGATGCCTGAGGCTTGATTCCAGTACTTGACAGTTAACATCCTGCCCAGAGTACAAGCTACCGCCAAAGGCTACTTTCCTGGATTGTCCTGTCAATCCTAAATTTAGCAAGGCATGAGATTTGCTTATGTTCTTGCTCTATAAACTCTGGGTTATTCACAATGGGTCATTTCATTTGGGTCTTTCAAATACTCTATTTTCTTGCCCATACTCAGGTTTTCAGAAATTGTATCCATTTATTTGTAGCGTGTTTGAGAACAGTTTAACACCGATTTAGCATCACGTGGGTAGATTGAGATTTTTATTCAATCCCGCCAACACGCCGGATTTGGGAAAAGCGGCTGCTTTCCCATTTCACTGTAAATAATAAAGAATAACCCCGGTCTGTCCTCAGCGCAATGCGGGAGGAAAAGGCCCGTTGCTGCCCCGATGCAGCGAAAAGGGGAGCGGTTGAGCGGTTCAACCCCCCCAGGGTCAGTGGTGACCGGGGAGGTGATGGGGGGTTTGGGGGTGGTGACATCGGCGGGACCGACCCCGGTTCGCTGTTCTCCAGCGCCACCTGGCGGGCGCGGCGGGCAGCGCGGGGCGGCAGCCGGTACCGCCCGGCGGCGGCGGCGGGGACCTGGAACCGCCGAAATGTCGGGAATTCACGGAAAGGGACAGCGCTCCGGAGCATCCTTAGGCCGGCTTAACTCCGGCCACCGCTCGGCTTAACTCCGGACACTGCCCGGTTTAACTCCGGCCACTGCCCGGTTTAACTCCGGCCACCGCGGCAAACGCCAAAGCGTCTCTGGTTGTCTCATTTGCGATGCCGCTTGTGAAGCCGGCAAACGGAATAAATGACAACCTCGACATTTGCAAAGTGCCAGAACACTCAGTAATTTCATCAGCTGGAAAATACAGCCGCCGCTCGCTCATTTTACACACGCAGCACTGCTGAGAATGGCGTCCTGTAAGAACTGGAATAATTATTTTAACATGAATTAGATGATAAAATATTTCATTTCCACATTTTAAGTATTTTTATTCCTTCAAATATATAAGAACCTCTCTTTTTTGACGTTTTTAGTCATTTAAAATAGGCATTAGCTGTATTAAAGAGGAAGCGATGACATTTTTAAAGCAAGTACAATCCTAAACCATCGATCGAGTGATAAATTAAGACCTCCAGAAATGCACGATAAAGGAGCGCATCATTCTTACAGCTATCAAGCCAGAGATCCAGGAATCTACATCTGATCACATATAGTAACTAGATAAGGTTCCAGCCCCTTACTCTGCTTTACCTGCTAGTGGCACCTTCACATTTAGCACTGAGATTCGGTCCAAATTGTGTATCCAGCATACAAACACAAAAAGCTTGTTTTTCCCCCTAAAAATAGGCTCTGTGATGTTGTCATTGTCTGTGTGTGTTTGGCTACTGGCCCGGGCTATCAGTGAGCCACAGGGTGACCCTGTGGCTGACACCGAGGTCGGGATCCGCACACCTGGGTTCCCATCCGCGCTCACTCACCCATCGCCATGTGGCTCGAGTTGAATTAGGTTTTCTGCCTCAGTTTACCTACCTGCAGGAAAAAAGCAGCTCAAAATTACCTCACAGGGATGCTGCTAACCTGAAAGTTTCTAAAACTAGCAACAAAATCTGTATTTGCGCTATTTCCTTTTACTCCTTCAGCTTCTGCAGACAGAATACAGCCAGACACGAGCCAGCAAGCTCAGTCCTACCCCAGCTAACACATCATTTCCATTATCAACCAAGTTCCCTATTTCATCTTTATTTCTAAACTAGTTCAGCTCTAGTGAGGAATACACAGCTTGTGACAGGACAGAATTTGGCCTGCAAAAAGCTTTTTGACAGGGATAATATTTTAAAAAATAATAATAAAAAAGAGTAAATGAGCTCTTAGATGTTCTGTTTGTCATTAAACCAGCCTGGTTCATACAGGAGCTTGATGCTGCATGTATGGCACCCAGTGAAACAGCAGCAGAGCCTGGTGTTCAGCCCCAAAGCCCAGAAAAGGGGATGCTGCCAATATGCAATGTGCCTTCCCTTCCACTTGTATTATAAAAACTCGTGTGACTTCCCCATCTCAAGCTCCAAACAGGAAAACAAACCGAATTCAAGCCAGTGGCTCTTTGCTGAGAACCAAGCGCTGCAAGAAGAGAAGCAGGAAAGGAAACACCATGTTTCTCAGTTTTTAAGAATGACTGTCAGCAATAAAGATAAAAATAAATATAAAAGATTAATACTCAGCATTTCTATTGTGCTTTGCTGTTTAAAAGCCCCTGTCAAGCACGAGGAGCTGTATGGTCAAGGAGCCACAACTTCACTCAAATCCATGAGGGTTTGTGGTGCCACAACTGACCAAAAATGGGACCTATAGGCATCAGATGCATTTGTTAAAATGTTAATGCAACGTGTCTCACTCCCTCAATGCAAACCCACAGACTCCAGCAGCGCTGTCCCTGGGAGTTACGATGCTTAATCTCAGTCTATCGATACACCAATAAGAACAATAATGGTGCAGACTGCTGCAAAACCAGGAGACTGGCAAAACTCATACAGGCAGGACCATATCCACAAACTGACTGATCACAACTGCACCAGAAAACTACCACACTAGGCTCCTCAACAAAAATGACATTTATTTTGTCATTCAGTGTTGGTTTTTTGGGGTAATTTTTTTTGCGGGGGGTCTTTTGGTTGTTTTGTCATCATTTTTTTTTAAATCTTAAGTGGGATGGCCTTTAAAAAGTCTGTGTAGAATGAGTGTCCCCAGTGGTACTTCAGCCCTGAATATCTGCTGGCCAGATAGGACAATTTTGATTGTTCATTTCATGTTGTATAGAATAAAGGACAATATATTCTAGATTGTCAAATAAAGGGAAAGAGGACCGCACTGTATCATGATCCAACACACAAAAGAAATAAAATTCAGGAAAGAAGAGGACAACTTACTGCCTATATGCCTTCATGTAAAACTTTCTACTCTACAGCCTTGCATCTTTTATTAAAGTATGGACACCTCAAACAGGGAAAAAAATATATTACATTTTATTTTGTTCTCTTGACCACCAATTTACTCCTAGTAGGAAAAGAGGCTGCTACCTATTTTCCATAAAAAAACCTTTGTAGCAGTCCCAGAGGAAAAGTCAAAAGTTTGACTTGAAAAACGGAGCTACTTCAAAAGCATTGTCAAACAGAGGTGAAGGTTCCTCAAAAATGCATACATTAAACTATGGTATATTCATAAATATCTCCACAACTTTCACGGTGTATTTGTGATGGAGGTGCATATATAGGTGAACATATAGAATCATATTTCTAAAACTAACTTAAATAAAGTAGGAAATCAATTTGTTTATTAGCTACTGTTTGGACTCTGTGTGTGTGTGTGTGAAAAATGAAAGAAAAATGGTGAGTTTTTTTCAATAATAAAAAGGGAGTTGCACTGCAGGGCCCCTAAAGCTTGTGAAAAATTAAACTCGACGGATTCAAACTGTCCTATTTCCACTTCAAAAGAGAAGAGGCACTGAGCTCTTCCCAACTTATCTTCAAACGCCCAGCACCCTAGAAAGTTTCTTTAAAAAAAATAAAGTCTCTAGTTCCCCCAAGCACTGTACCCGTTACTGTAGCTGCTGTCTCTCCCTCTTCTAATTATACCCATGTGAGTCTATTAATCAACTTGTAAATTATTTAGAGAGCCATGCGCTGTCTTCAGCTAGTACAAACACACTGCATGCAAAGACTTGCTGAAAACCAATGGAGCTCCCAAAGGGTCTCGGCAATGTTCAGACGGCTCGCTGCTCGCCAGCACAGCGCTCTTACAAACAAGAAATAACGCTCAGCTTTACCTCCTCAGATGGAAAGATTTACTCGGCCTTTCAACTCTGCAACTCTTTGCGAGTTTTTAACAAAGAGGACGGCGCTCTATTGTCAAGCCTTTGCTTGGCACTTAGCGAGGAGAATATTAATTGGGTGTCAGAACCCCGAGTGCTTTCAGCGAGACTCTGATCGCAATCACCAGGGGACCCCGAGTTTCAGAGGCTGCAGCAAAAAGCACCCCTTTAAAAACATCCCGATTTCAAATAAGGGGGGGAAAAACAATC
Organism: Streptopelia decaocto; assembly: GCF_964273445.1. NCBI lineage: Eukaryota > Metazoa > Chordata > Aves > Columbiformes > Columbidae > Streptopelia > Streptopelia decaocto. Next base: position 8,313,175 of record NC_138672.1, read on the forward strand.
TACATTTGTACAGTAATAGTTTTCATTACAAAATAGGAGAAATTAGGGAATTCCAGATTTTACCCCCCACATGCAGACGGCCATGGGGGACAGCTTCAGGTATTACTACTTAAAAAATAGAAAAAGGAAGGGGAAAAAGCAACACGGATTGTGTGTGTTCAAGTCTAACAGGCTGCAAACAGTGCAGTGTTATGCGCCTTCCATCAATCAGCTCTCCTCACCACCTGAACCTTCATTTTGGTGGATAAACAATTACCAAAACTAACAGCAGGTCTCCCAGATGAAAAGCAGAATCTTACTGGTTTGGGAGCGGAGTTTGTTTTTCTTGGCTCCATTTATTGCAGCCTTGCAAACAGATATATTAATTAGCAATGACCATTCCGTTCTGTTTCACCATGAAAACACAGAAAATGGAACAGACAGAACAGCATGCAAATTTCTTTTCAACTGACTGATGACCTTCCCTATTTTTGTGATGCCCCCAATGCCAAAATGTTTCTCCTCCTATTTTCAGGAATGCAAACACCACAGACATTTTAAGGGGGGGAAAGGCAGAGATCCTTTCTGCAGTGGGGTTTTGGTTTGTCTTTTTCCTCACAGGGTATCAAATTCGGACAGACACCTTTAAAATGGTGAATGTAGGTAGATAGAGCAGATGGAACTTTAATGCATGCCCATGTTTTAAATGAGACAGGCCCAGGGTGGGGTCCAGCCCTCCTCAGAATTACAGCAACCTGGGGACACAAATTCCACATAAAGGTCTTAATCAAGCCAGAGGGGTCTAGGAACGGGCAATCTCTATATGTATCATTTGTTCAGAGCCTGAATTTCTAGAAAGGGAGGACCGGACTATGGAACAATTTCTTCAAAATAGTTCAGAAGGAATCAAACTACGCTCACCTCTACTCCAAATGGAAGTCGTCGTAGGCTGCCCAAGCAAACGGTGTGTGCTAAACTCGGTATTATTGACCAAAATTTAACCTAACTGGAGTTAGTGACCAGATGACTGGTATCAGTCCAATGCTGGTAATTTTCTGCCCAAAGTATAGCCAGCAATAATGGCCTCGTATTCACTGAAAACCACAATACCCTAAAGGAAAAGTCTGTGCATTTCAGACCGGTTGTCCAAGGAACGACTAGATGTTTATGACAGGCAGAAAGCGGTCGGGTTGCTGAACTCTTCACTGAAAACGCATTTTTGAATATCTAGTGTGCACCAAGTGTAGACTAGAATGCCCTGGGAATTAAAAAATTAATGGGCTCAAAAATATCTATGCTACCTTCATTACGCAAAATAAATCACCACATACAAAATGGAGAAGTTTGATAAAGCAACAGAAAAGGCCTTTATGAAACAGCAAACACTAGAAAATACAGAAAATGGGAATGCACTGAGTTGCCTTCTGGGGTGAATAATAGGATTGTTTGGGGTGTTCTTGAAAAACATGTTGTATATATGAAGCAGCATTACAGGAAGAAGCAATAAAAAGAATGTTTGTGAATCCTAAACCAAGAGAAGCCCTGAGTTAGTCAACCAGAACTAGAACAGAATAGACAGTGGACAGCCTCAATAACTCAATAATGAGTTAGCTCTGAATAAGCTGGGTTTTGAGCCTTCTAATGACACCACAACATACCCTATTGGCATATCTTAAATGACTAATTGTATGCAATCAGTTGTGGCCATAAGAAGGGAAACCACACTGAGATCTGTCCCCAGGGCAAGCATTTTAAGAATATATGAGGCGTGCCCTCAAGATTTTATGGCACTAGTTTCATTTTGAATAGCAATGATTTGAGCACAACGTTTCTGGTGGTCTGCCTTTGGTTCCAGGGTCTTCTATGACAATATCACTTGCATGATTCCCTGCCTACAGGAACAACTACTCTTACTTGGTACAGAACTAAAAATGCAATGAAAATGTTGAAGTTCTAATTGCTTTTTCAGTTATAAGACTGTCTGCTGTTGACTAAACTAACTCTATTCACACATGATTTTCTTGAAACTTAATAGAGTCAATAATAGTGTCAGTATCTTTCCTTTGTATTAACCTGGTTGTAACTCTGTAGCCAGACAGAACAGATTCTCTGATCATCTTTCCTCTTCAGTACACTATGTTCTTTCATTTTCTCCAAGCCTCTTGTGAGGGCAGTAATGAATTCTTGTTAGTGTTTACTAATGTAAATTCATTCTTTGTTATTCCCGGGAGAGGAGGATTAGCAAAATGACAGAACTTATTATTTCTGGGATTGCTATATAATATTTACTTTTCTTCAGCCCCTAATTTTGTAGTATGTCCCACCAAATAAAATATATGTGCATACAAGCAAAAACAGAGGGCGAATTTCTTAGCACAATGCACAGAAATATAGCTATGTTTCCCATTAATATTCAGAAGCATCGTACAGCTTTATCCTTGCATGCTGTATTAAAAAATAATCTAAATCTCAAATAATTTCTAATTTGGAAGAAGAAAGGAATTGCGACTTCAATTTCATTTTCCTGAAGTGAAAGCAGCTCCCTTGGACTATGGATGTACATATTTTTAGAACTGCCTAAAAATTACAATCTGTGCAATTATTTTAGTCTACTGGGAATGCTTTTGGTATCTCCTTTAAGGAACTACGTCGGTTAAGATGAAGTTTATAAAAAACCATGAAGAGCATTTTAGTAAAGAAAGCTCTTAAAGGACCTATCTTTGAATAAGGACCTATCTTCCACTGAGGCCCAAGGCAGGACAATGGGGGAGTTTGCCTGGGTTGATGAGGACTGGGGTAGGGAGCAGTTAGGCAATCTGGATATCCATAAATCCATGGGTCCGGATGGGACCCCATATTTGTATCCCTGGTAACTGAAAGTTCCTCTTCCAGGCTGTTGTAATTCGGCAAAATAAACATTCTTCACCCGACTGAAATCCAACTTCTCCTTCAGAACTACAGATCTCTTCTGATTTTCAATACCCACCACACACAGCGAGCTATCCTCGCGCAAGACAACTAACAAACACCTAAGTTTAAGCTTCTGCCCTAAGGAGCTTACACTATTTATGATTTATCTGAAACCACTGCAGAGCCTTCCAAAAGCAAAGCATGCTTAGATATTCTTTGTGGTAGTCCCCTCCTACAACCAAAAATGCTGATAGAAATGAAGTTCAAAGAAACTTTATTTTTCAGCTAAAAATATCTGCGTGAAAGTAGAGGAATCTACAGCAGCATTCTACAAGTCAAAACCTACATGTAAAAGCAGAGTCTTCATTACAGTCCACTTGAAATAAAAACACTACAGTTTAAACACTTTAAAATTATACATCTGTATCAGAATTCTAGCTGAATTTTACTGGAACAGTGAACTATTTGCTTTGAAGATATCTAAGATCTTAGAAGTCTAACTTCTGTCACACAGTGCTACAAATCGCAGGTAATTGAAGGAATTAATCAACTTCCAGATTACTCTGGTATAACTCAGATTAGAATATGACCAAGAAAACTTCTCTCGATTTACTTTTTTTCCACCAATTTGTAACTACGGTGTAATGAGACAGCAACGTGCCCTACCTGGGTATCCATTGTCAATATAAGGCTTAACGAGTTCTCCAAGTTTTGTCTTGTCTGCAATAGCTTCCTTTAGCAGTTGCCCACAGCAAACTAACAGGAAGGAAGAACAAAAAAGACACAAGGTTAAATTTTAAAAAGGAAGCAACAAAGAAAAGAAAAAACCCAAGAAGGTGCATACTGGAATAAGGTCACTGAATAAAATAGAAGTTGCAGGCTTTTTGGTGTTGTTGTTAGGAATTTTTCTATATTTTTTGGCCAAGCAGAGCAAAAAGCAAAGAGATAGAGCAGGGGAGAATACTGAATAAAAAAGAATACATTGGCAAAGAACGTATTAAAAACAGAGACGGAGAGAAAGATATTAATCAAATATGTTCCTGAAATAATAACTCAGGGGATTGCCAGCAGTTTTCACTTTTTATAAACTTATAATTACCGAATGAAGTTACACCTGCTGAACAGGATCTGAACGGCACTGCTGGAGGTGCAGGATAATACGCAGTTCAAGGAAGTGACTCCCTGGATCATTTAATGATCATGTAAGAATTACCTTTTAAAAACTGTGCTAATCCAATATCATCATTGACTTCAAATACACAGAACACCAGGCGATGCGGATTTAAAGTTTTAGTCAGGACTGTTGTATATGAAATGCTGCTGCTTTGGGCTTGGACAGAGCCTTCTGACCTAAGTTATTGAGTTTTACTGCCCCACGCCACTGAGATACAACAGACCTGGCCCTGATTTTGTAGGGTATGTGATTCTGTGATCCACTGAAGAATTCAGAGCCCTACAGGAATCTAACACATAGAAAAATACTGATATAAAGGGTATAAAAAATGATGACTTAAAGTGGTTTGTCACAGAACATATGCTTTATTGGTTCATATTTCTTCATTGAAATACTGCTCGCTTCCCTCAAGAATTTGACATCCATAGCAATGGACAAACAGAGAAATTTCATGAGCAAATAAGAAAGACAGACAGCGAAAGATAAGTGATCAAAAAGAGAGAAAGGGGGAGTTAAGCAAAGTGCATATTTAGTGAGAACTTACTGTTGACAAGACGGTATTTCTGAGCTATTAGTGCTGCCTGCAGGCTCTTCCCGCTGCCTGGGGGGCCACAAAAGACAATCCGTGGTGTAAAGGGGGCGGCCGATCGGTGCCGTGTTTGGACGTAGGTGAGAACTAGAACATGAGAGAAAGGCAAGAAACACAGTTGATATCCTGTTGGTTGTGGGGGTTTCTTTTAATACTATAAACATGTATGAACTTCTCTCTTTTTAAGAAAAAAGGTTGTAATTTTGATCATCATTTATTTTACCACTGAAACATCTACAGACTCCAACCAAAATCAGACTCTGATGAAGTCAGCGACTTCGACTGAGAGACACTTTAGAAATCTGACTATCATTACACTCTTATACTTTCTTTCATCAGCAGACATCAAACCATTATAAAGAGCAGATTCAATTAATAATTGCTCTTTTACCATCTTGTTTTTAACAGAAGTAATTTTTGCTTGATCGGTACAATTTCACCATGCAAATTATAGAGGGATATAATTACATTTAATACTTTCTGCAGTTTCTGAACAAATATTTAAGTGTGAAAACTCAAGATGTTAAATTAATATGACATTTATCCAGCTGCGTGTGTGATTAACAGTCTCCTAATTACAATATTATAGACTTGTAGCATAGATGTCATGACACAATACGGCATTGACAACATGCAACTGAGTATTATTTTATTCTTTTGTCCATCATTTTTGCATAACTTGCAAAGACTACTTGAGCTTCTCTTTTTGCTGGACATCATTCTTCTGAGTTTAGTATTGCACAGGAAATATCACATTCAGGTCAACCTACAGATTATTAGAGCTTTGGAAAGACAACAGGACAACGGAAGCATCATCAACATTGCTGAATTATAGAGATTTGAACTTTGTCACAATCTCAGAAGAGAACTCAATGGATCAGCAAGAAGTTACAAGAAGACACAGCTTGGCTGTGCTCAGGATTGAGTTTGGATGTGGCCAAACACTCTTAGTCCCCGTGCCCCTCTTATGGCTAATGTAGTAGAGAAGAGCGCAGCTCAAGCTTAGCACAAGCTACACAAGCTTAAAAGGATTGTAGATTCACAAGCCAGGTCTAAAGTTCATGCCACCACATCCCGACCGCCCCGTTACCCACAGACACACCTACACACGCTTTGATTTCCTCTGTAATTGCAAGGGATACAATGAAGTGTTAGCCCAGAAATCTTCAGTTCAAATAGAAGAGTCTATAGACTAAAGAGACCTTGTAATAAAATGCTATTTAGTCTATCAAATGGGACAGGCTTAAACATTAATGTTTATGTGAATTGTAAGCTCATATTAAAAAAACCAACAACACACACACACTTAAAAAATCCCCCCAAAAAACCCAAAAAGCAAACACAAACCAAAAAAATCTTTTTGTAATAAAGAAGCCTCTCCAGCAAAGTCCAGACCTGCTGTTTCTAGCCAGCGAACCTTAAGTGTTGAGAAACTAAATCATCTGCAACCCCGCAGGATCACATCCACCTCTCTCCAGCACCACAAGCTCTACCAGGATACGACACTGTACCATGGAATTTGAGGTCACACATCCCAGCATACGTTAGCAGTAATTTGATCAAAGTTTAAGCGTTTACAAAATTTTAGAATTGTATGAAACAAGCCATAATAATACTACTACAAGCCCTGTGGGGAGAGGCTGAGGGAGCTGGGCTTGTTTAGTCTGGAGAAGAGGAGGCTTAGAGCTGAGCTCAGCACTCTCTAGAACTACCTGAAGGGCAGTTCTAGCCAGGTGGGGATTGGGCTCTTCTCCCAGGCATCAGCAATAGGACAAGGGGCCATGGGCTTCAACTTTGCCAGGGGAAATTTAGGCTGGAGATTAGAAAGCAATTCTGTGCAGAGAGAGTGGTCAGGCATTGGAATGGCTGCCCAGGGAGGTGCTGGACTCACTGGCCCTGGAGGTTTTTAAACTGAGATTGGACATGGCACTTAGTGCCATGATCTAGTCAATGGACTGGAGTTGGACCAAGGGTTGGACTCGATGATCTCTGAGGTCTTTTCCAACCCAGTCGATTCTGTGATTCTGTGATTCTCCTTTTTCTTTTTAAACTCTATCTGTAGCAGTAAAAATACTTAACAGAAGACCAGGAAAACCCTAACAGATTGCTGCATAACTTCCTAAAAAGCAAGTACCAGCTTCCCAAGGAGTGCTCTAGTTATTCAGAACATTTTCCATAACCCAGCGTATTGAAAAGCACAAACATTACAGGCAAAGCACCCTGCTTACAAATGATGCTTAATTTGCAGTAAATAACCAAGTTAATTAGGAGTAATGATCCCCTAGACGGTCTCCACATCTAATTATTCTTTAAAAAAAAAAATCTGGCTGCTTGATGCACTGCAGAAAAAAGATCTAGAGAGGATTTTTCCATTCCAGTTTTCAATTTATCTCACTACATTATTAATTAATAATAATTAATATTCAGACACTTGCATTTTTATTTACAATTCAAGGCATGAATTCTTTATGAATGATGATATGAACTTTTAAATTTAATTAAGTAATTTAGAGGTAATTAATGTGTAAATTCAGAATATAAACTTCCTACTTGTTTATCTTAAAAGTGCAGCACTTGTTATTAAAAAAAAGACCTTTTTGAGATGCAAAATTACTGGGATATAACAGATCATCTACAGACTGACAGCTACAAAGTACATTATCAATTGGTCTTTCTGGCAGTTTCCTTATTCTCTTCTTGAAGAATCAACATTAAAAGTCAGATTGCATTACAGTCAAGCGAAGGCAAACAAGGGTTGTTGAACAGAAAAGCTACCAGCACAAACAGCTTTTAAATAATGAAATGTTACTGGCTTTGAACTACTCCTACTTCATGTTATCAAGACTTGTGGAAGGTACCAGCCCTGCGGGAGATTAACAACTGAGCCCCAGCGCAGCCTTTGAGAAGAGACTCTGGTGGGAACAACCGTGACATTTGTTCTTCTGAGGCAGCTGCTCCTTGGCTGGACTCTGCAACTAAGACTGTTCAGTAATCTGCATTTATTCTAACCTGTAAAATAATTACCGGGAATCCCAGACTCCGTACTAGAGAGAACAACTCAGTTGGGAGCCATCTGTTTCGGCTATTTCTAATCCCACCGACTGTCTCTAATGGCTGGGAACTACCTTTCAAATAAGAGTTGATCAACCATCAGATTTGCCACAAAGGTACATATTTACCCTGCGACAGGACATCCATGCAAGGCTGGTCTGCGTTGATTGATTTCAGAATTTTTTGGTAGATCTGGAAAACCCCAGGGAAGTTTCTGTGATATTCCAGCAGTTTCCTGGACGTCTCCTCTTCAGACAGATCTTCTGGTTTCACCAAACGTTGCTGTACCAGCTCATCACTTGGCCAGTCGAAGGTCGTATGGTACACCTCTAGAAGTTAGACATATTTTATTGGCACACAAAATAATGCAATGCCAACAAATGCTTTTCCCAAACAGTTTAAGTTTATAATTATAAATTCCTTCTAGTTCTTAAAGGGATACCACTTAAATATTAATCCCACTGGTAAGACAATGTTTCTGGAACCAAGCAAGACTCCAGTTTCTAGTGGAGATCAGAAACCAACACATACTGCACCTTCTGTGACGGGATCGAGCCTTTTCCCACTGTTCCGCTCAATCAGCACCGTGTCTGGAGCATAAAGCACAACTAGACACAAAAAAAAAAAGGAAAAAAGTCCCAAAATGTTAATAATAGCACAGTACCCATGAATATGAGCTGTCCCAGTCATCCATACCAATTAACAAGGTTCTCCCTCACATTGTACCCACAGCTGAGGACAGAAGTGCCCACAGATCACCCGAGTCTGATTCTCTTTTGGCTAATCGTCCTTCCAGTTAAACACTGTAATTTAATTACTAATTTCAGTGCATTTGATTACAGGTTCTTCTTATGACTTTCCTCTCTGTATCAAACAGCTCTTTCAGATGATTTTTCTCCCTATTAAGGTACTCATGCACTGTAAATCTCATCTCCTCTCAATCTTCTTTTTGATTAACTAGACAGACTGAGCTTTAAGATTCTCATTCAGGTCTTGGTTGCACAGGTATAATTGTGAGCAAAACTCAACTTCAGATGTTATTAGCTATATTAAAAATACATGCAAGTACTAGACATTAAACATTTTTGCTTAGCTCTATAGCACTGATCCTGAATTCTTCATTAACAGCCAAATTTCATCCAAATCAAATCCAAAGTGACAATCCATCACGTTCACTAACATTCTGGCAAGTTCACTCTCCACTGGCAAGCTCTACATTTATCATTTTACACCATATTCCACACAATCATGATGTTTTCTTACATTCTACATAGGGCAGCGTGTTCTAGTCTTCTGTTACCCTTACTGAGAAGAAGTTTCTTCTCAAATTTAAGTGTGTTCCAGTTTGAACCCATTACCCCTTGTCCTATCACTGGTTGCATCGCATCTGGACCCATGGATTTATGGATGTCCAGATTGCCTAACTGCTCCCTAACCCAGTCCTCATCAACCCAGGCAAACTCCTCCATTGTCCTGCCTTCCTCTGGGGCCTCAGCGGTACAGGGCTCCTCAGGACAGCCTCCAGTAGAGTGGACAGAGACAAAGAAGGTGTTCAGTAACTCTGCCTTCTCTGTATCTTCTGTCACCAGGGCACCCACCTCAAGTCATACTGAAATATTCTGCCATTTGGTGACTCTGATGTCTTCAGCATCAGTATTGAATTTATGGAGGATTTTTGGAGAGGAACACTTCTAGTCTTTCCTACTGGATGCAATCACACATGAAACTTGTTGTGCTTACCAACGTGCCTAGGAAAGATGCCAGATGATTGCAGCATCCACGCCTGTTCCTGATTCTCAGGGAAGCCTTCCAAAATCCATCCCTATTGAACAAAAACGTGAAGCAGTTATTGATCCTGGAAGAGAAAAATACAAAAAATAGCACTAAATATCAGTGCTATCTGCACCAAAACGACCTCATTCTGATCTCACAAAAGCACAGTATTTGTTATGGATGCTTGTGAGAGAACAATACAAGACACATGAACCCTTTTCTTTTTACATGGAGCACCAATATTTTTGTGAAACGGCATGCACTAATACCGCTGCCACAAAGCAACAGGAACTTATGTATTGTAGCAATGATTTTCCTTTTTCATGTTTCAATCTTAAAAAAAAGAAACTTCTATCTTGAATAAAAACAACCCAAACCCATTTCTACAGTTTTGAAATATTCAAAAGGATGCCAGCCCACACTGTGTATAAAAAAAGAGGCTAAACAAATCTAAAGACAGATTTAATGCCGACAACACTGAGGAAAATATGCATGCTTTCATTATTTTCTTAAATTATACAGGAAAACTCACAGTAATGGAACCAGTGTTCCCAAAGCTAATGAAGCAACAGAGCAAAAGAAAGGAAGAAGAAAAAAGAGCCTTTTGCTCCCTTAAGTCCTTGTTATAGCCAGCTAAGTGTTGGATTGAGCATCTTTAAAAATACATTTACAGATCTGTGAAATACCGTAGGAGAGCGGCAGCCTCACTCAGCTTCTCTGCGATGCGGTATTGGAAATCTAATCCACTTCCCAGTCTCAGGTCTGAATCGTCTAAACTTCGGCTAATTTATCTGTTAGTTGCTTAACCGCACATGTCCTTGTCACTCTAACCTATACCTCCAAATAACTTTGTGATACTACAGTACATCTGGAAACCACCTTTGTACCGAAATAAATAAGGTATTTTAGTATTGCATTAGCTAGCAATCGTTATCATCTCCCACATAAATCTGAAGCTCTGTCAGTATGGGGTCCAAAGGTTTTAGAAGTATTTCGGGGAAACGTATCTCCATGACTTCTGTAGGAGGAAACTGGGGCATTCCAATTATACAAGAAAATAGAGTAGACTGTTTAAAATTCCTTAATTAGCCTGGTTTCAGGAACATGTTATCCTGCTGATATCTGTAGAAAATAAGAGACTGAAGTAACCGCAAGGCGTTTTTGCCACTCCCGGTGTTCACGCTATCGAATGAGAATGAACCGCTGTGTAAGGTCACACAGGTGCTGAGAAATCAATTGATCCCTCGGGACTTGCAGGAGACAAGGCTGCACAATATTTTTAGCGCTATGCTACGAACTTCAGCGCTAGTTCTGAATATATTGTGCTTGTACAACAAATATATATAGGTCCAGATCCTCTTCTAGGGACAAACAGCATCAGAGGTCTGAAGCCAATAAATCTATGGCAATTTACACAAATCTGGTGCATTTTCTCCACTCCAAGTGCAACGCTTTTGGAAACTAAAACAAAACAGAAAAACCACCCCACAAAACCATTGCTTCTGATGTCGATACAGCTTATTGCTCAAAATCACATACTGGGCAACAGGCAGTAAACAGAGAACACTGGGGTTTTTATCAATGTATAGCAAACTTCAAGAGGTGCATATAAAAAATTCAACAGTCCTTAAAACAGGCAATAAACAATTTTATAACTAAAAGTTCTTGCCACGTAAGAATAAATATCTTCCTGCAACAATATGTTCTAAGGCATTAAACAAAATAAACACACTCCACAAAAATAGTTCGCATTTTGGATCTTATTTCCAAAGGTCTCCGAGTTCCAGGGTATCAGTCAGTCCCTAATTAGAATACATTATCCGTCTACTTGACACTTCAGTGAAATGTCTATTCCACCACAGAGCTGCAGCTTTGTTCAGAACAGGTTTATTGATATTCTGCTGCATTCCCTCTCCATACCCCCAGTGGCTTGGTTCTGTTTTATCACACATCAAAAAGGCCGTATGCTCAGGGCACCCCGTGCACAGCTCGGAGCTGGAGGTCTGAACAGCTGCACTAGTATGGTATCACAGGAGGGACAAGCTCCAAGCAGATGTCACACATAAAAAAAAAAGAGAAAAGAAAAAAAATAGAGAGTAAAAAGGGAGTGTGGCTTGGGAACGGAGCGAGAGGAAGCGAGACACAGCAGAGCAAGACCCGACTTAAAATATGCCTATCATGCTTTATGCAAACACCGGTCTTTTTTGCCCTCCTGACTATCATGAAAGTGTAATTAGTAACTTCACATGGTAAATTTGTTTCTTTAAGAAGCCGTCTATTTTTTGTTCTTGATAGCAGTAACCTTACATCCAGGCACGGATTGCACTTGATCACATCAAGGGTGGAACAAAGGCTAAAAGTAATTCCACGGTGCCTTTCCTCGGTGGTCACTGGTCCCTCTCTTTCAGCTGGGAACCTCGATCCTTTCCCGCATGAGAACTGCTGTAAATGCAGCATTCTGCTGCCGGAATGCCAGGCGCTCCCTGCCCCGGGCCACGCTGAAAAGCAGCAACAAGGAATTACTTTCAAAGCCATCACTTTTCTCTCCAGATTTAAGGAATCTGGAGAAAAGGGAATGCCCGAGGTCGTTCCCAAATGTAAATCTAATTTCTTTGCTGGCGCACTGCTCTCGGCTACAATACCTGCCTACACACCTTCACACTTTCCGCCCCAATAATAATGGCTTGGGTATTCAGTTCTCCCTTGTTATTCAATCTGCACATCCCCATTTTTTTTTAATCATAGAATCCAAAATTGACATTGCTTTAGAAAAGTGAAAAGGGATAGCGCAAAGAAATAATACTGAATGACGTGGTATATCGGAAAGAAATCTCAGCCAGAAGCATGAAGGTCAAAGGTCATGAATACTCCTGCCTTTGCGAAAATGGGTCATCACAACCGTTTTCCCACATCATTGTTCAGTGTTTTTGAGAAAGTATTACATGCCTTTCAATCCCACCTGAAGAAGGGAACAGATAATAATGGGGGGAAAAAAATCAGTAATAGATTTACTGATAATAGTAATAGTATGGTTCTAAAGTTCCTGAGATTTTCAGAAAACACCAGGCTGAAGAGTGCAGTAGAAATACTGTCAGCCCAGCTCCTGCAGCCCATCATCATTAACAGCATGGGTGGTGGAAGAAACTCCAACTTCACCAAACCTCCCATTAGAAATAAACCTTTTATTCCCCACATTATTTTCGTAGGTTGAATAAGTTGCAAAGGTATTAAAAAAGCATCCACATTCTTCTTGGAAAACAAAAAAAGGTGGTCAATAGGCAGATTCTCTCTGCAGAAAAATCTCTGATGATGATCTTTATCTGCCAAGGTAAAGCCAGAAAGAACCAGTAGTTGTTGCTCTCTGTGCTTTCCCTTTCAAGGATAGCCGCTACCCTTGTGAACTGATTAATACCAAATGAAGCCTAGTTATTCCACTACTCATGCGAAACACTGCCCTAAGTTTAGTTACTAAATGGTCCTAAGACATGAGGAAGGTTGCTCCGCTCTCTCTCCCGAATTCACCACGGAGCAATCTCTTCACCAGTCTTCCCCAGTTCTGTAAATTCCCTCCACAACAGTCGGAGGTGCCGAAGCCAACATGGACTAACCCCGCAAGATGAAAAGCCTTCGTATCAGCTTCACAAGTCCCAGGTTCTAACATAAAGCTTGCCATAAGTTTTCCGCGTGTGCTGGAACACCCACCCATCTGATCCCTCGCAGTCCCAACTACATTTGTATTAGAAGAACACACAACACAGGGTCTCGGCAGAGCTGTTGATCAATAAAAATGTTCTCCTTAGAGAATGCCGGTGACATCTATAAACCTGTGAGTGTCAAAACAATGGCACAAAAAATCCTGTGTTCCTAGCGTCAGTGGGATGAAAGCTGTACAATTAATGCCAAGCCAATGACACCACAAGGAGAAATAAAACAGACAGCTGGTGGTACTATGGTCCAACATACTGCTCCTATCCATTAACATTTTCAGTAAAAACCAGCTGACTCATGTTTTGAAAGAAATGGCATAAATCTGTCCAACGATGTAAAAAATCCACTGTATTAATTCTATTTCCAATCACGCAAGGAAAATATTGCAATTAAAACGCATAGATCCCCTTGCAAATGGAAAAGACACACACTATATGAGGAAGTTTTAGTGGCCACGAATTACTATCTATTAATAAGATTTTTAATAACCATCGCAACCCCTGTTTTTCCTAAAAATAGCCGAAACCTTAACTAGCCCAATAACATCCACTCCGTGCTTGCTGAATGTCAGGGAAGCTTTATAAAGGGTATTTTTTCCCCCCTGGTTCTTGTGGGGAGAGAAACCAGCCTAAAACCCGGCAGTTCACAGTCAGAAGAGCAGTTTCTCTCTTGGGTTTATCACCCCTCTAACTTACTTGCATTTCTACAGGTTTAAAGCTATTTTAAACATACTCACTGGAGGAGAAGTTTCACTCAAGATAGATGTTCCACGTCTTGCCACAAGGACAAGGCGGTAAATCATACAATCACCTGACTTGCTGTATATCCATGATATCTCATTGCACTGCTTACATAAAAAATGTTGACATTCATTGTCTTTTTCTTTCCTGCTCATTTGCTGGTATATCCAGAGCTGACAACACTGGTTGCTCAAGTGTTCCTCAGCTACGCTCTTTAATTCAAAATGCCACAAAAATGAACGCGATGGTACACCACCTGCGTGTCTTTAAACAGGTTCTCCTGCCAACTGAAAGGCCAAAGTCCTGTGTGGATTCAGCACAGATAAACAAATACATAAAATACTACCAAATATTTGATCTGGTGTGCTAAATAATAAATAAAGAAGCTCCGCTAAAAAGACCTTAAGAGAAACCAGACAGACCCATATCATTCAAGCGCAGTGACTAGCAATGCGAAAGTTTAATTCTACTTTGCAAATTCAAGATTAATAGATCAATTATGGAGCTGTACAGTATTTTGTAGAGAAAACTTGAAAACCCTTAGGTTTTCTGCCAATCCCTTTACCCCTTTCTTTCTAAGGATCCAAAAATCAGATGCTGAAGCACGGAGCAAGAAACACAGGATCCTAAACCACAAAAATTCAGCTGATAACGCAATGAACTGTTCCAAAATCACTCACATTAACTTATTTTTACTCCTTCAGAGCTTTCTCTATTGATGGAAAAGGATACTGCCCAATGCAAAATAGGGCACTGTTATGCAAATTAGGATAATGCTATGCAAATAAGGGCACTGTCATGCAAATGAGGACACTGTCACACACTCTTCTATGACCTGGCAAAAGAACAACATTAGCTGGGCAAGAAAGGGTTTGTTTTAGCATAATGACTTTTCTCCATAACATTAAACACCAGCAGATAGTATCCTAAATTAAATTCTCATGCAACCAGTGGATTAGAGAATGTGGTAGGACGAAGTTTAGCTATCGCTAGTTCTAAGCTACTGATTTTGCTACAGCTATTTGCTCACACCAGAAATATGACACAGACAGATGTCCTCCAGCAAACCTGGCAGGCAGGCACAATTTAAGAGATTACATCCCAGCTATTCATTACCATCCTGATCGAGTTATCCTTTCCGCTGTTCATACCCTGTAATCGACCATCCGACCCAGCTTACACAAGGCAGGTTCATTGGAAGCCACGTCTATCAGTGGCTCAAGCCAAGACAGTTGACTTTGCACGGGTGCACGTGAAGATTTCTTTGGCAACCATTCACATTATCTGAGTTACAAAAGCCAAAATCTTCAATTGGGGCAGAAAACACTTTTTTCAATTTTTCTTACTAGTTTTGTCGATGTTTATCTGAAAAAAAACCTGTTTGGTCCTTCCTGAACATGACACCCACTTTGGAGTATGGACTTTTTCCTCTCAAGAAGTGCATCAAATAATGTGCAGTCTGTATTTAGGCACTGTTCAGAAACAGAGTTTTATCCATTAGATTAGTATGTCTTTTATAAATAATCCCTTATAATGGGCCGATTACGGACTCAATAAACCATAACAACATCAGAGATTTTAAAGGAAACACATGAAAGAGATTTTGCTTTCCTTGAGTCCAGACATTAATTTCAACCAATATTAATCTACTTAAGTTCTGTTTTGGTTCTATGTTAAAAGTTTCTACTTTGATTAAGGCTTAGCATACATGGAGGGAGGAAAAGCTACACATCTATGAATACAGCTAAACCTATTCAGTTGCCTATTTGTGTAAACTAACAGTGAACATATTCATTATTACTCAGAAGATAACATATTCAAATGCAGTTTTTCCTAATACAGGACGAAAAAAAGACACAATGAGAAATAAAGAAAATTTAGATAAGGAATGTTAGACTCTTCCCCTCCCCTTTCCTCAAGAAGAGTATAAATCTTAACATATTGATTTTTATATATCTTCTGTTTATCTGTTTTGTCCACTATATCTCTGCCAGTTGCCCCAGGCAATCAACAAAGCTATGCTTGTTCAGCCTTTGATCATCTCTGTGCTAGAAGATTAGCATATGCATACTCTCATCCTCCCCTTTATCCTGTTAATAAAGCTCCAAACTCCCTCTGCTGATGTTCAAGAAAGCAATCCACTCCAGAGCCCCCGAAGATTTGCCCCCATTCCCTCCTCTGCTCGGGACTCGGAATGCTAACTACTCCTCACGACTTGTGTAAGTGCTTATCCACCGGCCCTCTGAGGAGCAATTCTTACTTGTTTGATGCAGTCCACGTTTGACAGACGTTCCTGGATCAGATTGGCCCAAAGCGCGTTGGGAATTTTCTAAAGAAAGACCAAAAAAAAAAGGCTGAATATTCACAATTGAGTTCAAAAGGAATTTTACCGTGCAGGCGTATTCCGGTTAAAGGTGAACAGAGATGTCTTCTTATAAATGAATAAATCAATCAATCTGTGCAAGTCCCGAGTCATTAACATAATATATCAGAGTGGTAATAAGGGCACAAACCCCAGTGTTAAAGATAAGCTGAACACAAAGCCTACATCCGTGCTTTTTGCACGCCGACATGGAAGTGGTGCCAAGTTTTGCACACTAACACAACAGACATCAAACCTGCAAAGGGATCCACGAGAACATCTTGTGTGGTTAAACAGAGAACTGCTGGGTAAGAGTTTCTGGTACTGGGGCCTATATTATTCAATATATTCATCAACGATTTGGACAAGGGAATAGAATGACTATCAGCAAGTTTGCTGGTGACACCAAGCTGGGAGGAGTGGTGACACTGGAAGCTGTGCTGCCATCCAGAGACCTGGACAGGCTGGAGAGTTGGGCAGGGAAAAATTTAATGAAATAGAACAAGGGCAAGTGTAGAGTCTTGAATCTGGGCAGGAACAACCCCAGGTTCCAGTATAAGTAGAGGAATGACCTATTAGAGAGCAATGTAGGGGAAAGAGACTTGAAAAACTCTAGCCATTCCAGTTAGAGCAGCTGTTAATCATTTGACTAAACGCCTTGGTTTTGTCTCATTCATTTTGTCACTATTGGTAAAAATGAATGCTCAGAAAAAATTCTGCAATCAGACTTTCTGCTACCCAAGTCAAGAAATGACCTTTCCCTTTCCCACGTGAGCTTGATTCTTTGTTCCACACAGTTCCACATATTGTGGGTTCCAATCTCTTTTTCTAACCAAACCATCTGAAGGGCATAAGGTTAAAAAAGGAGGATTTCTGTAGGTTTATGTTATAGTAAAGGATGCAGATGGATAAAATGAAAATGTGGCTGACCATGGGGAAGATTTCACCACCATGTTCTTCATTAGATCATGAAACAATTTCACCAGGAGTGGTGGAAATGCTGCCAGACAAGTGGAACAAGCGCTCCGGAACCCACTAAAGTCACCAGTCCCCGTCTGGCTGTGGGACGGAGCGGGTGGCCCAGCCCGGCAGTGGGTTTGCTTGTTTCATTTCTGCTGTCCCCAGTTCTTGGTGCCTTTCCTCATATCAGCCATTCATAAGGCAACATCCAAGCAGGTAAAAAATTGAAAGCAATCGCTGTGTTTCTTGAAAGCCAGCGTGTCCCATAGGGTGGCACGTCAGAGCCTCCCGCAGCCTCTCGGCTCGGTGGCTTTGAGCCTGTCACCTTGCAAAGGTGACACGCTGCTGCGGGGACAGCCAGCGGCTCGCTGCCCGCTTTGATGTGTCACGTCAAGGCGGGCGACCGACCGCCGGGGGTCCGTTCTGCTCAGCCTTGCCAAGCCACTTGAAACCAAAATGAGACTAACTTAGTTCAGTGCGGTGGTATTCTTAGTCCTGTCTTTTGAGCGGGGTTTATTGCATAAAAATGATCGAGACACACATGTGGGTATTTCGGTGGCTTAGTTCTGCTCTCTGCAGCTCCATTCCAGTCTCGTCTATCGGTCAGTTTGCCTCATACCAAGCAGTGGCCGATAAAACCCTTTTCAATAGGTTGCTTGTAGAATGCTTAATTATTCAACTAGAAATCATTAAATCTGATACATATCAGATAGAACACTTACTATGTCTCTCTCATAAACACTCACAGGAATACATCATGAGCCTGCAGATAGACCTGACACCTCCCAGAAATGTGCAATAATGGACAATGACACACGTACATTTGACAACTGCAGAACCGCATCTTATCCGAGGCCACCCGAGCCTGTCCCAGCACCCCGTGTAGTTAACGGCGAGAGCTGCTGCAATGGTATTTTATGTTTTTATGTTCAGACCACTTTCCTGTATCCGCTGGTTTAATCACTATTTCCATCCTGCTGAAAAACCGCACGCATTCATGATTAATTTTAAATATCCCACGTTATTTCAGGGACATCATACTTCACCTCAGATGCCTGTTCTACTCAGAGTTCATGTCAATGATCTTTTCACAAAACTGCTGCACTTTTTTGGGGGGGAAGCACTTTCACTAGACATTTTTATTGGAAGTTTTGGATATATTTGTTCTGAAAACAGCTAGAAAATACATTGGAATACATTAGAACACTGAACATGCATAGATAAGGATGCCTTGGGTTTGCCTCTCTTCTAGTATATTTCTTATATGCTATATTATGGGTATATGATGCAACTGCAAAGCAGTTTAAAGTCATTAAGCAGTATCCAAACACCTTAACTGCAATTTAGTATAGCGTTAAGAGCACACCCATCCCACAAGCCCACAATTACCACACTTGTTTCAACTTCTTATTTTATCCAGTTAACAGGAAAAGTGAAACATGCAATAGCTCATCATTAGACTTTGCTACAGGAAAAACCTGAAGGTGCTTCCTATTAACATTATAATAACTAGAGATGAGGGAATAATTTGCAATGATTTATCCAAAAATGTAGCCTCTTTTTTGGTTCATGGAATATTTATCGATAGCTCACGGTTCGTCAAATTTATTGAATATTCAAAAATATTTGACTTCTTTTTGGAATATTTTTACATGCAGAATGATCACATTTTGCTTTGAACAGTCAATATTTAAAATTCACTACCTGAGCTGTGCTCATTAGTAAGTGGCCAGGTGTGTGTTAGGGAATGATTGCATGTCCAACTCGAAAAATTGAGCTTCAGAGAATAATCTCATACTTTAAATACACCTTCCCTGAATTCCTGTGCCAGGGAATCTTAAATGCTTTAATGTTCGCTGGAAGCGAACACAGGAGATAAAAGCTTGGCTAAAGGTAAGTAAAATATGTGAACAAACAATTGCAGACCTTTTTGCAGCATTTGCCCAGATCTAATAACATTGATCTACTGACCCAAAAATGAACGACCTTTGGCACTAGGGTTAATTTCACCACAGTAACCTTATATGCTTGAAAAGTTCCTCTAACAACATTAAATTGCGTTATATGATCTTCACACCACGCTTTGAAAAACAGTCTTAGCTTCTGCTTTTCCTCTTTCCATTTATTAAATTGCATTGCCCAGGACTGCAACTTTTAAATGCCCTGGATGTGTCCAGGACAGCACGAGCAGCTATTGTTCTGTTCCTAAGAGACACCCAAACCCCATCAGCGCTAATGGATGTTGCGGATGCCGGAGGAGTCAAGTTTAGCGCTTGTTTCAGCAGAACCAGGGCTCAGTTACGGCACCAGCAGATTGAGCCAGCGGACATGAGTCCGTAAGGGAAGATACAGCTCTTGAGATGACAATTTGAAGTCATTGTAAAGCTTGCATCGATTTAGACGAAGCAAGGAGTTCCCTCCTCATTTTAAGAGCTACATTGAAGAATCAAACTCATGTAAAAGAACCAAATAGATGATTTACTAAAAATGTTCTTCTAGCATCTATCATCTCAAAAACAAACTGCACAGCACTAAACCACCACCAGGTTCTGCTCTTCGGGTGCTCCTGACTACCTGATTAGCACTGACATTTTTGACTTTCATCTTCCACACCATCCATCTTTTTAAATCAAGTAAGCCCAAAAGGACACCCTTGAAAGTGCATCTGTATGGTCTGGAATATGTTAATAATTACAGTAATTAAACCAAAGGGAATTTTTGTTTTAAATTCTCCCCCTCTAAGTTGAAATTTATGATTCTAGCAAAACAATCTTTAATAATTAGAACGAAGATTTCAAAGCACACATTCTCAATAAGGATTATTTTCTATCATCCCAGCCAAAGCAAATGTTTCTGCCAGTAAGTTCAGTGAGTTCAATGAGCTCTTTCCTCTCAGATCTTTAAGTATTTTACTTGAGGCATCTCCAAACTTAATTTAGTAATTCAGTATAAAATAAACACTACCCTGAATTCAGCCTAAGGAAAAAAAAAATAAATCTATGTATCATGTCATCTACCATCTCAGCAAATTCTGAATGGGGAAAGGGACCTGGGAGTCCTGGGGACAGCAGGATGACCATGAGCCAGCACTGGGCCCTTGTGGCCAGGAAGGCCAATGGCAGCTGGGGTGGATTAGAAGGGGGTGGTCAGTAGGTCAGAGAGGTTCTCCTGCCCCTCTGCTCTGCCCTGGGGAGACCACACCTGGAATATTGTGTCCAGTTGTGGCCCCTCATTTCCAGCAGGACAGGGAACTGCTGGAGAGAGTCCAGCGCAGGGCAACAAAGATGCTGCAGGGAGTGGAGCATCTCCCGTGTGAGGAAAGGCTGAGGGAGCTGGGGCTCTGGAGCTGGACAAGAGGAGACTGAGGGGGGACTCATTCATGTTTACAGATATCTAAAGGGTGAGTGTCAGGAGGATGGAGCCAGGCTCTTCTCGGTGACAATTTGAGAAGAAACTTGAGAAGAAACTTCTTCCTGGTGAGGGTGGCAGAGCCTGGCCCAGGCTGCCCAGGGAGGTTGTGGAGTCTCCTTCTGTGCAGACATTCCAACCCGCCTGGACACCTTCCTGTGTAACCTCATCTGGGTGTTCCTGCTCCATGGGGGGATTGCACTGGATGAGCTTTCCAGGTCCCTTCCAATCCCTGACATTCTGTGAATCTGTTGATCAATTTCAGTCAGATTTAGCAGGGATATAGAATTCTCACAGATAGGAAACATCTTCATTTTTATGAAAATAGGTGACCAGGGAGAAAAAAAAACCCTCAAACTAGTGGACTTGCTAGAGAGAGTCACAGAAAATCAGACTTCTTTCATTCTATTACTTGTGGAACACCTTGATGTCTGGAGAAAGGAATCAGCAGCAGAGATGCTTCTGTGAATGCAGGATATTCTTTCAACATATTTTTCCAATCTGTTTGTCACCAGCCTTTAATAACAAGACAAATACAACTAATCCTGTGAGCCATGACATCTGGAAATAATGTTCTCTGGCCCAACTCCTTTGAACACTAGTTAGGAGGCCCACAATGATGCATGAATGGATTTTAAAACCTGTTTGTAGCAAACCGGGTACTCAGAGTTGGGTAGAGTGTATCAACTCAAGAACCGAATGATCTTCTGATGCCTCAGCTTGAGAGCTTTGAGGGTTTTCAATAACTGACTGGATTGTCATACTCCTTTGGAGTTAATGCACCAAGGAAGTTATTCTTGTCACACTGCAGAGAAATCAAACACGCACAACCAAGCAGCTCTGTCAGATCAAAAAAAAGTTCTTTGTGTACATATTTTCCAGAGCATTTTGTACCAAAGGAGACCTCAGAGATTAACACTTATTTTACTGAGATTCTCAAACACGCTGAAGTAGAAGATGCTTGGGTTTATGACATAATGAACCTTTTTTTGTGTTGTGCATACCTGCCCTTCTCTCGATTCTGTTGCTCATATCTAAGGTTAATATTTTCAGGACCTCCGTTACTTTACACTCTCCTGTCCTCTCCTACACCTGTTCTATGCCCTGATACATTTTTATCCTTGTTCTTCTTTCCTTATCTAGCAGAAGTTACCCTTCTCTAAAAGACCCTGCACCTACATATACACAAGCCAACGCACAAACCACTATAGATACAAGAACATTTACTCTGATCTGTTCAATTCGTAGCAGTGGAAATCACGGGAATGCCTTAAAATTCCTCTTCTGTGACATGAGAACTATAATTATACTCTCTTACACACCTGTTTTCTTTCTTTATATGCCTCTGCTTCCTTTGTCAGTGCTAATGTTTCCTTCAGTAACAAAGTCTCCTGAGAGATACGTATGGCATCCAAATGTTTACAAAGCCACATCGCCTGAGGGAAGAGGAAAAAATACAGGTTGAAATAGCTAGAAAGAAAATGAAGCATTTTTTCAGAAGACTGCAGAAAGACAGAGGGTGTTTTCCTAGGCTTCCATTTAAGCAAACAGACTGTATGTGTAACTTTGAGCAGCTTGTTAGAAAGATGTTCAAGAATCTACAGCTTTCAATACGGGCTTTTTCATCTACTGGACTACAACACAGATTTTAAAGAAGAAAGCGTTCTTCCTAGCATGCCCACAGCACCATCATCTGCAAAGCTTCTGTGGTTCAAATAAAACTTGGAGATGTTCAAATAAAACCTGGACATTTTTGATTAAGCAGTACCAGTGGACATGAGGGACAACTGACCACGTAAGTTAAGCAATCCGCAATATGGGAATACCACACATGTGTGACTACAGTACCTCTCCCGGCTTAATTAGTCCTGTTAAAACGCTGGGAAAACGTGGGAGGAAAAGTTCTGTCGCGGTATCACTACCAGTACCCGAGTGAGTTCTCACAGAGCTCACTCCAACATTTCCATGTAACCTGCAGTGTAATAAATATACCGGTGTATCCCTTGGAAAGCCACCCTTCCACTGGCCTTGTGCTCTTCTATCACTTAGATGATTCTGAACGTTCTTATCCCAGAATAACATTTTCACAAGTGCTGAGTGCAACAGAAAGTACAAAGGTAAATGTATTATAACACCGAAGGCAGCACACTTACAACTGTCGTTTTGCCGGAAGCAGCTGGACCAAGTACACAAATCCTTGGAGCTACGAAACAAGAATAAGTGAATGTAGAGATGCAGAAGAGCAAAAATCCCAACCAGTTTCCCACTATTGAATTGCATAACACAAAAGTGTTCACAATCAAACAACTATTTCAGTTGGAAATCTGCCTGAATGGAGATGCCAGGACTGGGCTCCACTGGGGAAAAGGAAGAAAGAGGAAACACTAAGTGCCAGCTGGGCCTTCTTTTAATCTCCATCGCCAATGAGATTAATACTCTCACTAAATATGCCACGTAAGCACATATATACATATACCTATATGTATCTCAGTCTTCACAGAATCACAGAATCGACTGGTTGGAAAAGACCTCGGAGATCATCAAGTCCAACCCTTGGTCCAACTCCAGTCCGTTTACTAGATCATGGCACTAAGTGCCATGGCCAATCTCAGTTTAAAAACCTCCAGGGCCGGTGAGTCCAGCACCTCCCTGGGCAGCCATTCCAATGCCTGACCACTCTCTCTGCAAAGAATTGCTTTCTAATCTCCAGCCTAAATTTCCCCTGGCAGAGTTGAAGCCCATGCCCCCTTGTCCTATTGCTGATGCCTGGGAGAAGAGCCCAATCCCCACCTGGCCAGAACTGCCCTTCAGGTAGTTCTAGAGAGTGCTGAGCTCAGCTCTAAGCCTCCTCTCCTCCAGACTAAACAAGCCCAGCTCCCTCAGCCTCTCCCCACAGGGCTTGTGTTCAAGTCCCTTCCCCAGTCTTGAAGGGACTGATGAGGATTTACTGGGAACACAGGTCAAAACAGAGGAGGGATCTACTCGCCCAAAAACCTCTCCAGCTCCTGATAACCCAGGGAGACACAGAGTCTGATGGCAGCAGACAGGGAAGGATGTGAAATGTATTTTTATGAGCCCTTCCATGCGCTTAACAGTTATTGGGCAGGTGCAATTTTTAAACATACATGAAACCCAAATTACAGATTCATCTTTACAAAGTTATCTGACTTGGAAGGTTTAAGGAAAACTCCCCCCTTATTGGTTCTTGCAAGTGCAACAGAACTAGTACACAATGTAGAAAAATACTTTAAAAGGATACATCAGCTGTTTTTATCACCTAATTTATTTCAAATGTAATGTGATTAAATCTTAGGGTGGTGGGTTTTTTTTTTTTAATCTAACACCTTGAAACTCCAGCCCGGTACTTAGGAATTATTTATAAACAGCGTCATAAAAGAGTGCTCGGGTGCCAACACTAATCAACTTCTTCAAACCACTTCAAAGAAAATCAAAAAACCTTTCCATCCACAGATCCTTTTGAGGTTTAACTAGGAGCGTGATTTAAAATTCACAAGAAAACCCTTAGGTATTGAAGCTTTAATACACAGCTTTCTTGGACAAACGTTTGATAAAAAACGAAACATACCATTATATACACCATATCATGCTTTAATATTGCCCAGGGCTACTGTAAATGCTCACTTTGTACTAAATCTGGTTTTCTCTCTGCTTAGTGGCTGGCAGCAGATGGGGCAGCGTAATTCACTGATTTACTCATTTGCACACTTGTAAGACTCCTCTAAAGCATTTTCCCTAAACATATGACACAAGGGCACAACCAGGACACCCCTGTGTGTCACGTTTAACCCCCTCCCATCAGTATTTAATACTGGATGGCTGAACCAGCAGCCAAATGAAGTCAGAAATATCTAGAAAATGCCTTTTTCTTCAGTAACTTATCACGTTTCATTCCATGTTTAGTCTTGATGGCACGTTACAGGATTTATTCTTCCAAGTAAAGCGAGTTTTAACATTCAACAATGATTTTAGTAATAACAAAATTAACCCTGGAGTAACACACACAAAAAAGCTGGAGACACTGAGTTCCATTTAAGACCAAAAGATTCAATGATTAATATTAATGTGACAAAATTAGCTTAACTTGTAAGGGAAATCCTTTGTCAAATAGGAAAAGCACATAGTACAAAACATGATGAACATTCTTGCAGAACTTTTTCACATTCTTCAGGGGTTTGGCTGTAAAGGAAGAACTCCCAGAAACGCCCCTTGGATCCTCAAAGCTTTTCTCATTAGCACAAACCAAGAAACACTGTAGAAAACCATCATCTTTGTATATGAAAGAATTATCAGTCTGCGTGTGTTTAAGGTTTTTAGAACAATATTTCAGAGCCTTAAGCTCAAACACGCAGCCGCACATTTGACCTGCGAGATTTTCGAGACGGTTGTAAGCTGCAATCATCATTAGACTTGTTTATATTTTTAAGAGTACTTTAGATGCTATTACTAATTAAAAAGGTGTTCTAACTTCACACCTGGGATAGATGCAACGCTTCTTTTCCACACATCTCTGTTTGAAATTTCCTCTAGGGCTAAAACTGTCTAGCAAGGCAAGATCATGAAAATTCATCACTCCACTGATGGCTCTAATAAGGTTTTTTTTTCCTTCTAAATAGTCAGCACCTTCTGCCATGATCAAAAAATAAAATCAACTCTGCTACAGATTTCTGTTACATTATTTTCCATATAATTTATTCTTAAAACAACATTTAGGCTTTAATTTTAACTGGAGTTCCTTTCCTTTCTTAATAGTTCTTTCCAAACCCAAAGCAGACGCGTTTTTCCTTTGACAAACAGCTGCTGTAGTTCTACCTTTAGGCTCTAAGTCATGAAGCGGAAACCTGCCTAATTCTGTTCAAATAACACCACGGGGCTTAAGGGCAAATGTTAGCTCAATGCAAAGAAATTTTATCAAACTGCATTAAATTCTTCCCCATATTTTCCACGGGTCTATAAAGCAGATTGATTACTCGTGCTGCCTGCATGGGAAAAGGCTGGACACAATTTGCAGGATTGGATTTGTTCTTTCCCTCATATTTAGCAGCATTTCAATCGACACCCATCTGATCAGCACCACTAAGAGCTCACGCACCTCTAGTGATAATGATTTCATTGACGCCGCAGCAGAATTTTCATAATGGTTTACTATGGTTTTAAAGAAACATCAAAGCGCCGTGACACCAGCTACCCCTGACAGCTCACGCAGAACTAAAATTACAGTTCAGTTGTGCATATCCAAATATAATCTGCCTAAGGGTGAACAGTTTGTAAATCAAATAATTTGATTGAGCCTACACGCTTTCATTGTGCGGAATACAGGCTTCCCATTCAATTTGCGGGGTTTTGTTAGACATGCGAGCTCCCTGTTCCTGCAGCCGAGATGCCGCTGAGCACTGCAACTCATTAACAGCAGCGAGTAACGAACTAATCAAAACCCAGAGAATCTGCCAGCCCAGGTAGAATAGGAAACCAAATTTACACCTGACAAAAGGAGTAATTAGCGAGCTTAAAGACAACAGGAAATATCAGATGGGGCACAGAACACATTAATAATTGATACACTAGAACTCTTTGTTATTCCCTTAGAGGGTTTCATTGTTATAACTGTTAAAGTGCATTTTTTATTAGATTACCCACTAAAAAAAGAAATTAAAAGCATCTTACCTATAACTATTCCAAAATGCTCACCTTTTCCTTTTTTTTCCCCTCCTCAAGACACAGTCTGAGAAGTTTTATCCGTCGTGTGCTGACTGACGCGCAGCTTTAACCAGGAATTGAATGAGTTATGGTGTCTCGGTTTGCACTTACCATCAGCGTTGTTTTGCTTCAAATGGTCTATCAGAAACTGAATGGGATCATCTGGCTTATGAATTAATAGTTCTTCAACCATGTTCTGCAAATAAATAGGACAAAGTCAGAGGAAAATGTAATGTAGCTGTATTTTTACAGCGATGTTACAATGAGGATCTTGAAGGGTTTATAAATGTCTGTTTATTTTCTCAAGGCCCCTTTCACAGATAAAATTGAGACTAAGGAACCTATTTTAGATGCTGAAAAACTAAACTAAAGCATGGTCAGAAAATTGCCAATTAAAAAACCCCCAACCTATTTGCTTTGGCTTATTTGTGGCACATACAGACACCAGAAAGGTTTGGCTTGAGCAGTTGGTGTCGATAGCGGTTGAGGCAGCACTGACATAAAAACCATACGAGGAGTTTCAAAAGCAGAGTGAACTTCAATTAGTGTCTGCAGGGCAGGTTAAACCCTCTCGACCATGTTCCCGCAAGTTTCCAACCAGCCGAGGGAACTGCAGAAAACACAAACCCAACAACCAAAGCAGCACGTCTCACTTTCAGAGCTGCACTCGTCTTCCTCCTACATGAAGAATAAAGGAGAGGGGGAAAGGCTGAGAGCATTTCCTTGAACGTCTGCTTGGAAGCACGTTTTAATCTGAAATGTTTGATGCTATACAGGGTCTCGCGTCAGCTCCCACCGACAGCCGTGGGGATCGTGTGCTGATTCACAGGCAGGGGAAGGACCGACACGGAGATTTTCTTACCAGACATTTCAGCACAGCCCAAAATTGTGCAGTTCAAACTAAACATCAAACAGCAACTAACGTTCTGCCTTAGATTATCTACTAAAATGCTCGCACTGGAACAGGACATCTTTTCCTAAAGATCAGCCATAACGCTAATATTCGCAAGTAAATTCCCTAAAGTCTGTGTATTCCATTAAATTTTATACTCTAACCAACTGATTGTCTTTTATTGGTGTGGTCTGTTTTCTGCTTTATCATTAGAATAATTAAAACACTCTGTTTTGTTGATAAACTGTTTCACATTGCAGTTCTGTGCTTAAAGGTCTGAGGAACACAGAGCATGAAGTATGAAATTTGTGTTTTAACTGCAAGTTAATTTAAAAATTATTACTTTCCAGCAACATTTATGTAAATTAAAAAATCAGGATTTGGCAGTACAGTTATCAGAAAAATAACAAGCCTAGAATATTTGGTCTTATTACAATGCAAAATTGTTCAGGCCGACACTAATTGATGCTTTCACTGTTTCATTCCCAAATCCTACCAGCACTTACACGCTTCATGTTATCCAGTTTAATTTCACACCAGCAGTTCTGTTCATCTCCGGGGGAGGGTCATGGTTTGAGTCTCATGTTTTAGGTTTCACATTTGGGGCTTTGTAAACATTTCAAGTTGAGGACAATAATTTCAAGCTGTGTTTGTTTGCACCGTTATTTTGCTACAACAGAAGGGAAGCACGGAAAGAAAACAGCCCTCTGAGTAAATGCCACAAGCAGTTTATTTAACATGAGGTCCTGCAGCTGCATTCAATGCCTCGTGGCATCCAAAATATGGTATTTCCATTAAAAAAAAACCACTAATATTATGCCACACCGGTGATACTAAATGGCCTTGAAGTTACATGAAAAAGAGAAGAGAGAAAAAAAGAAGGAAAAAAAAGTATTTGTGTGTTTTCCGGTGAGATCTGAAGAAGTTAAAAGGCCTCACGGCACAGAAAGCAGAGTTCCGAGTTAGCACACAGGAGTGTCTCTAACAGGTTCTCACATCCGAACGGCACCAGAGTATTTAATCCCCCACACAAACTCCACAAAAGGGCTTTTTCCAAACGTACAGAACAAGGCAGGGAATCCCGTCTTGCTATTTACCGAATCCCCACGCTGTCAGCAGCGCAGTTCGGTGTATTTTTGACACACGCCTCCGCAGAAACGCCCCGACAGCAGCAGGAGGAACAATCTGGTGCGGATACCGGGGTAACCGCGCCCGGCACCGGCGGAACCGCCGCCCGGGGCTCCCGCTTTCGGTTCGTTCCTTCCTCCTCCTCCCTGCCCGGACTCACCACCCTCCGCAAAAACTGACATGCACGAACCCTTGCAAGCGCCAGGCTATTATTAAAATAAATTAACTAATTAAGAGAGCGCACGTTCCCTCAGACACCCGCCCGCGCGTTTCCACAGGAGCCTGGTACCGGCTGCGGGGGGAACGGCCGCGTCGCTTTCCCCCCGGGAACCTTCCCCATGGCCGGGTCTGGCTCGGGGCTTCCCCCGGGAGGAAACCGGAGACCCGGGGCCGGGTGCCCCTCACCGCCCCCCCGGGCCTGCCAGGCCACCCCCGCGCCCCGGAGGGGTTGGTGGGGCTTGCCCGCCGTGCCCCCGTGGCGGGCACGGCCCGTTCACCTGCAGGAGCCGGAACAGCTCCCGCTCCTCCGCGTAGGCGCCCACCGGCGGCGGCCACGGCCGGGCGGGGGCGTCCATGGCCGCCCCTAGCAACCAGCTCCGCCGCGTTGCGTTGCTAAGTAGTGCGTCACCACACCGCGACGCGCCGAGGCCCCGCCCCACTCAGCGCTGCGGGGCGCGACCGCCGCCTCGGTCACAGCAACGAGGGGGTTGGCGTCATGGAACGGCGACGCGCCCCACCCCGGGCGTTGCTAGGAGACGGCGGCGCGGTTGCCGGGGTGACGGCGGCGCGGCGGGAGAGGCCGCGGGGGAGCCCGGTCGGCCCGCTCAGCCGCTGCCGCTCCCGCCGCTCTCGCCGCGGCTGCCGCCCCTGCCCGCCCGCCGGTAGGAGCCGCAGGGCTCGCTGGGCTGCCGGGGGCGGGCGGGAGCGAAGGGACGAGGCCCCGGGCAGCAGGACGGGGCTTGGGGGGGCCGGCGGGTCTCCGGTGGGGGGTGGAGGCTTCAGGCGAGGCTGCCCCGGAGCACAATGTCAAAACAGGTCAAAAACAGCCCCTCGGGCGGGCAGGGATGGGGTTAACCACGGCCCCCCAGCTCCTCCAGCCACCTTCCTGGAGTGTCGGAGCTGTGAAGCCACTTGGGCAATGGTTTTACACGGGTAAGAGCAGCCATCGCTCCCCTCGGGCCTTTCGCCGCGCTGCGTTTGATGCATCGCCACATTATGTTTACAATAGACCCACTAGGGTTTATGGCATCTGATTGTCAGTGCTCCCCGCTGGGTTCTCTGCCTCTTTTTGCAGCATCATTACTACCTCATTGACTTGCTGTTTGGGGCCCTGGGACTGCAGAGCTTTAACACAATATATCTCTTCCTTTTTTTTTTTTTTTTTTAAAAAGTTTTCTACTAACCTACACATTTCCAACTCGAGTGAAAGACAGAGTGACATATGTACAACTGCATCATTTCTAAAAAGTAGCTTCTTTTCTCTCCTTCTCTCCCAAAACCCAGGAGGGAGAAAACATGAATGAGGTAAAGGAGGCTCTAAGAAATATAGAACAGAACTACAAGCTCTTCCTGCAGCAGCAGTTCACGTTTATCGGGGCGCTGCAGCACACCCGAGAGAACGCGCACGACCTGATCAGACCGGTGGCGAGCATCAGCCAGGTACAGAGCGCTCAGCACAAAGTTCTCTGCCGATGAGAACAGGGACCAACACGGCGCTGCCGTGCACTTGGGTCTAGTTCAGGGATGAATAAATGTTTTTACTAACAGAAGATGCACAAAAACTCTATAGTGATTTTGGCCTGTAACTCTGCAAACCGGCGGCAAAAGATTAAGCAGGGAAGAGAAGTACCTGCGTTAGGTTTTCCCATTTGTGGAGAAGGAATTTTATTCCTGAGCATCAATTTATGATTTAGTTTAACACCAACATTTTGCTGCTGAGGCATAGCCAAAAATACAGGCTACAAGAAAACAATCAAGCCAACCTTCCTTCCCCAGCCACACGTGGAATCTGTAATCCTTAACGTGTAGGAACCAGCATACGTGGCTCTTCCCCCTGGTATCGGTGCTGCTGTATCTTTCTATAGAGCTTATTAAAAATAATGGCTGTGTTACCGAGGTAGGATGATGGATTGAGGGCTGAAAGTCCCAAGTGAGCGAGGGGTTTTCTGGGCTGGTAAGTGAATTGTCTTGGAATTTTTATAACATGGGATGTTTTAAGTGGTGCGAAGAACTTAGAGCAGTGGCAGACAGAGAGGGAAGTAAAACCTAAAGGAAATTGGAACTGTGGATGCGAGACAGCAGAACTCAGGCACAAAACCCAGGTGGATGCCAAAGCCAGAGTGAAAACCAAGCTGTTATTCGGATTAGGACACAGAAGTGAGCTGGTTATCTTTTCTGAGGGCTGACTCTCTCTAATATAAGGGCTTTGCTCACGACATCAAGAAGATCAAGGCAAATGTAATGCTGATCCATTTTTTTCCAAAAATAGGCATTGAGGTTTTAGATAACATTACACTGGTTTAAAAACTGCCAATATTTTTGTGATATTGAGCAATTCTCCTATTTTAAATTTTGCGTTGCACAAGAATAAAAGCAACAGGTGCAGATATATGTGTGCACTCAGCCTGCAGCTGACCTGACTGCCAGCTTTCCCAGAGTGCAAACACAGAAACTAGAGAAAAATATATATTGCACCTAGCTGGGAATATGGCTGCATTTCTAACCCATAAAGCTGCGTGTGGCAGCGGATTGTGTGCTGAGTGATGACATGTCTCAGAGAAAAGATGACAGCACAGGCAGGGGAAAGGTTGAAGAGTGTGCTGTGGTCAGGCAATGGCAACAGCTCCTGAAGACTTGGGGATGCAGCAGGGTATAAACTCGAAGTCCAGGTGGTTTTGTGAGACAAGCTCCTCAGTCACTGCTTCAGCCAGAGACTCGGATCACCCAGCGTGTCCCTGCAGTGCAGAGCCTGGCGGTGACCATGACATTGGCCCAGCGCAGGGGCTTCTGTGAGCCCGCCGGCCACAGCTCCAGGGCCAGGACTTGGCTGATGCAGAGCTGGGCACCCCCTGTAAGCACCGTTCATGTCCTGGGCCCTGTCCTGGTTGTGCAGGTGCATTACCTCTCTGCTGTGGATGTAGACAACAAGAAGTCCTGTTATCCCACCGGTGAACATCCAGGCTAAAATGCTCTTCGCTTTAGAACTATTTCTGCTCACAGCAGCGATAAAAAATCCTGCCACTCACACGGACACAACGCTCAGCAAACAGTGTGGAAGGAGGAATCTGCACTGGAAATGGCCCCGTAGGGGGCATTTTTTCTTACAAACCTGCTGAGGGTTTGCCCAAGCACAAAGCACGGCTTTTCTGTATGCAGGAGCTGTACCCATGTTGGAACAGCTACTTCTTGTCTTGAAATCTTACAGAAAGCACCAAAGGTGGTAGAGTCCAGTTATGGCTCAAACCAGCCACTCACGTAATCTCTGGGCATAATGTTTCATCATGCAACGCCATTTGCTCTAAGTAACAATGCGTTCAAGGCAAATAGGGAATACCATTGCTTTAATAGGTTAGTAAGAACAATTTAAGTGAAATGAGTTTAGTTGGCAGGCGCATCTAGTGGTGCCGAGTAAAGAACCATGAAGAACGCACGATGCAAACACATCAAACCATTCCCGGTTTGCTCACTGCTCTGCACAGGCAGCCATGGCTGTGGCAGAGGGATCCCTGCTTGGAGCAGACACAAAACTCCCCTCACGCTCGGTCCAGAGCAGAGCTGTGGCTCTGGCTGCAGCACTCCTACACTTCTTTAAAGAGAGAGGCAGGCTCCTGGTGTGCTGACGAGCAGATCCGTCACCCCAGCCTTCTTCAGCAAACATCTCAGGCACGCTGTAGAAATCTTACTACCTGCCTTGGTATTGCAGTTTCCATAGTGCAGAGTCACAAGAGAAAGCAGCTTCTCATCACTAACCTAAGCAACTCTGCAGCATAAGTTATATTAATTTAACACGCATAACCCTGTCTTTCCCCATGTACAGGTACAGTCCTACATGGACCATTATTGTAACAATACCACGGACAGGCGTATCCTCAACATGTTCCTGAACATCTGCAGTGACCTAAGCAGGCTCTGCCAGAAGCTGGAAGCCGTGCATTCTGGTAACAACATAACCAACGGCATTCTGGAGAGATGCAAGCTGCTCCTGAGCCACAGCAACGACCTGAGCGCCATCCGAGCTAAGTAGGTCTCTCCATCGGCTTTGTTTCTTTGAGGTGATTTTCAGTGCTGCGGGACTGCCGTAAAAAGACAGATTCCCGCTTCTCCATCAGTTCTGTTATAGCCCCACGCAATGCTCAGGCAAATACCTCCACCTCCTGCGCTGTGTGTGTAACTCATTTCTGTGCCAGCAAGTGTCTCTTGACCTCTCCCAGCCCTAACCCAACAGCCAGGGTCCTGTGTTTGGCATGACTCGTTTCTCAAGGTGTAATTCTGTCCGTGCCACATCCTATTGCTGTCTGTCCATTCCTGCTCTTGCCAGGGGCTCTCAGGGTGACACTGTGGGCTCTCCAGGGCTGTGTTCCTGGGACTGTTCTGCCAGTTGTTTCCTTCTGTCCCACAGATACCCTCATGATGTTGTGAATCACCTGAGCTGTAACGAGGCAAAGAACCATTACGGAGGTGTGGTGAGCCTCATCCCCATCGTTCTAGACTGCATGAAGGAGTGGGTGACCCACACCGAGAAGCTGCCACAGAGCGTGCTGCGGAACGTGAGTGGTGGAAGTGCTGTCTCTGAGAAGAGGTCACCCCAGGACGCACCAGCTAGGGTGGCCCCTTCCCAAACACCGCCTGCTGTGCACCTTGGAGCCCAGACCTCAGCTAGTAACAAAGATAATGTAGTGGTACAGGGGAGTAAACGTGTCTGGAAGAAGCTGAATGACACAGAAAATGACAGGGAGAAACTTAAGGGTCCCTGGAAACCACCGGGTAGACATGCCTTTTAGAGGATCAAAGTTCTTCTGCTTACCACCTTTAATCAGGTGGCTGATTAAAGTCAGTGAAATGAATACTAGAGATCCTTCCTATCCAAGTCCTCTTTCTGAAGAGTTAGCCCTGGACAGATGCAAACTTCCCTCCCTTGCTGATGTTTCTGCTCCTTGATGTCATATCCCAACAGAAGCAGCTGTAGCACTGCAGCTGGTCCCTTTGACCAGCACTGTGGTGAGAGCAGGGAATGGTCAGGAGCAACCAGGTTCTCATCGCACAGATATGAATCATGGGCAAGATACTTGAAATATGACTTCACACTTTCTCAGATTTCTTTCTGAGGAACATCTGTCCGAACACTCACTGTCTGAAGCTGGAGGTGCGAAGAACCTGCATGTCTGAAGGACGTGATGCAGAGCAGCAACGGCTGCTCATTATGGATTCAGATGTATTTGGTGTTTAGACTTGTCCCTAAAGTTCCTTCACCCCCATGGAAATTGCCCAGTTGTTTGGAACAAAGAATCACAGTTTACAGGACACAAATATCTCCCTCCCATGTCACTGGCTACAAGAAAGATCATTGAGGTTTAGCTGCACCAAGCCTGCTCTGCTGCATCCTCCTTGCAGATTCTCACACCATTGCCAGCACCTGCCACTCAGAACATCTTCTCTTACACTCATTTGACTCCTTTGCTGTCAGAGCTGGAGATGTAAAGGTGTTTGGTGTACTAACAATATCCAAACTTGAATAAAAACACCCCTGTCCTCCCCAGAGCTCTGCAAAGCTAACAAAGTCATTTTCAGTCGATGTGATTCATAGGAATCTGAGGGGAGCAGAGAGAAAGCTGTGGCCATTATCAGATGTTTTCTTTTCAAAGTGCAAGTGAAAATGTCTGTGATTTCCCTTTTGGAGATGAGAATCCGGCTTGCCTAACTTTCAAGGATGTTATTAGGCTTAGATCATTAAAACTGTGAGGCATTTGGAACAGTCTCATGCTGCTTTCATACCAGCACAGTGACTTTACACCAGTGCTGACAACAGCTTTCTTTCCAGCCTGCTCAGGAAGGGTCAGAGTCACAGGCTCTCCCCATTCTCTGGAGCAGATACACGTTTTTAGGGGTGTTTTTAATTGAAGCACTGTTCATTACAAACTGAAGATCTCAATGACGCGGTGCCTTCCCTGTATCTGACTGCTCTTTTCCCCTCCCACAGGCAAATTAGCTCCTGTTCTTTGCTTCCTGCTGGAAGACACTCCTGAATAAACTCTTTCCCCTTGCATGCCTGGCTCAGTCTGCTAAAATTGTGACAGTGTTTGCCTTAAAATGGCCAGA
The DNA here is from genome assembly GCF_964273445.1 of Streptopelia decaocto. Classification (NCBI taxonomy): domain Eukaryota; kingdom Metazoa; phylum Chordata; class Aves; order Columbiformes; family Columbidae; genus Streptopelia; species Streptopelia decaocto. The sequence goes on from NC_138672.1 coordinate 8,347,879, forward strand.
TTCTGGCAACAAGCAGCCAAGAAAGAAGGGAGAATTAACAGAGGAGAGAGCACAGGAAGGAAGGATAGCTTAGATGAAATGGATTTTCAGGATCATGTTTTCCCACCAAACCCTGACGGTGCTGTTGTCCATTCGTACTTGACCAAGGCTACGATACACATGACAAACACAGTTCCCAAATCTTAATGCCAATTTCTAGCCCAGCCTTATCCTTTCAATCAGTTTTAAGCAGCCAAAATTTTAAGACACAAGCAGAAAAATGAGCGCATAAATCTTGCAGTCTGAGGTTTGGTAATGACATGACCAGCATCTCTTGGAAGACGGCAAAGTTAAGGCTCACAAAAACATCTAGACAAATTACTTAATTTCCATACAAGTTCTCCTCTTCCAGATTGGATGGACACTTCAAAAGACAAAAAGATACAGCAAGAATTGTTTTTCTCCACTACAAATCAAGCTGTTTGAAGAATTTACATAAACAGGATGTAAATGCCAAACACAGAAGTGCAATAAAGTTCTACTTTAGCCTCTGTGAGCATAAAATTGCGAGATACACACTGAGAAACCAGGCAGGGCACCAAACTGACTCACCTAGAGATCTGTCAGTTAGTCCAAGAAATAAACGCTGCTTTTTTGTTCAAAGAAATAGAAATACAGGCTGGTAGGAGATGATCTCAACAGAATCCTGGCACCTGTAGGCTGTAAATTACCTCTGTGTTCCCCTTGATTCAGGTAAGAGTCAATCCAGGCTTTTGTCAACCTGTAACCAGGCCAAAATATTCTGTACATTAAACACCTGGCTCCAGCATCTCACATGCTGAGAAGATGGAATTGTAGAATCGTTTTGGTTGGAAAAGGGCTTTAAGATCATCAAATCCACCCGTTCCCCCACCCCTGGCACTGCCCCATGTCCCTGAGAACCTCATGTCCGTCTGTCCAACCCTCCAGGGCTGGTGACTCCAGCACTGCCCTGGGCAGCCTGTTCCAATGCCACACAGCCCTTTGGGAAGAAATTGTTCCCCAGATCCAACCTCAACCTCCCCTGGCACAACTTGAGGCCGTTTCCTCTTGTCCTAGAGCTGATCATAGCTCAGACCCCAAAAAGATCAAGTGTCAGGGATGGTTGGGGGCTCTTGCAGGAAGGGAGGAGGCAATTCGAGGGGAAACTCAGCATCCCACAGATCTCTCAGCATCCCACAATGTCATCAGAGCCGATGCGGAGACAAGTGGCGGCTTCGCGGGGCCTCTAGTGGCCGCAGCCAGGAAACACCCCATTAGTGACAGCGAGCAGAGGCTCCTAAAAGCAATTTTTGAAAAGTTCTGACCGTCGTGCTGTCCTGCCAGTCCCACATCCATAGGGGCTTTTTAACATCTGTCACACGGAATGAAACTCGCAGACGCTGCAGCCCTGGTCATTTTCCCAAGATGCATAAGGCTGCCAGTCTGGAAAAAAAAAAAAAACAGAACAAGAATACAACCTTAACCTACCACGTTAAACTTAAAGTAAAATGGCCCCCAAGTCCCCCTTGGTTTGAGAAACTGCCCCCCCTGCGTGAGCAGTGGCTCTTGAGTGAGGTACAGAAGAGAAAAGCACATGGACAAGGGCAGACGGAGCTTCTGACGCTGTCCCCAGCTTTGCAAACAAGTCTTTGACATTTGGACCTATTAATTTGTCTAATCACTGTGTAGTCTTTAGGCTACATGAACAATGCCATACAGAGAGCTCATACACAGATTTGCAGCACTGAATTGTTTGCAGTTAATTTATGGATTATACCGGGATGTCATCATTGAGTTTGTTGCTTGCAGAAGAGTAAAGACTTTGGCTCCACGCAGAAAAATGAGCTTCTAACAAAGAACCCAGTGCAAAAAGGGGCAGAACCACTGATCTGCTCTGTACTACACGGATCTTGGAAGATGCTTCGATACTCAACTTGTTTCTGCATGTTTTGTCTCAGCACAGCTTGGTCTCAAGGAAGTCGGCTTGCAGGGAATTTAACACAGAGTAGTGCAAAACAATACATTTTATTTGTTCACAGTTAAACACAAGCAACTGCCTTGACATTTTAGAACATTCTAATAAGGACAGCAAAACCTCCTTTTGGTTTAAGTTCTCTCTTAGCTTACGATTGTACCATTTCCTTGTATTTCATATTTATGGCATTTAATGTGGATTGTTTAACATGCTTACAAAGAGCGAGGCAGGGAACAGATTAACTTGACAAAGACAGCAATTTTAGATTTAACTAAAAGCAGTCAGTTAAAAAAATCTGTTTCCACTTCACTGATGGGACCCCTTCGAACAAACAGCAAGTTAACTACATACAGCAGATCCATGATTTTTAGACTTACAAAAAAAAAAAAAAAAAAAGAAAAAAATTGCAAATTTGTTCCTCCATAATCTTTGTGGTCCACAAACAAACCTAAAGTGGTTTCCATTACTATCCCGGTGCTAAAATCCTTTTTTAAAAGAAGAAAAAAGCCACCTTATCAATGAGCTTGCATACCGCCAGGGCATTTTTGTAACCGACAACAAAACCCGCCTCTCTTCAGGGCAAGTGACGCTGTTGTTCAAGCAAGATCCACCTTTTGGGGCTGGGCTGGGCAAAGCAGAAGGAGCTCCTCCTGTGGGCCAGCCCCTCAGGGACAATGTGCAAACCGTTCACTCCTGGGGCTGGGACGCAGGGGGGAAAGGGGCGGGAAACCTCCAAATCTTACCAAAACATACGCTACCACGTTTGCTACCGCTACGTCTTAGAAAGTCTATAGACATGTCGACAAAACCAGTCTGTCACTTACAACCAACTCTCTATTTTCTATTCCATGCAGACTCAAGCTTTGACAAAACCACTGAAGTTCACCTTTACTTTCAGAGTTCGTACTGACCAACCGAAAGGACATTGAGAATAATTTCGACAGGCAGAAATGTATTTAGACCCTGGGCGCTATGGAAGAAGTGGAAAAGGGAGGAAAAGTACCATCAGGCGCAAGTTAGCGTATTGCTGGCACCTTGACAGAGTCTTGTTCCCATTCAGGTTAAGAAGGGATTTGTACAAGTGCAAGTGTACTCGGACTTGATTTGTATGCGAGACGATTCTTAAACAGCAGCTGCCACTGACAGAATGTTTAAGAGAAGAGGCCACATGTGATGCAGGGTAACTGAAACCTGATATGTCTAAGTACGCCTGGACCCGGACATATCTAACGTTTAAAACAAGCACACTGCCTCCCCAACAGCTCTGCCACAAAGGAGACTGAGCCTGACCACTGACAAGCCCTGATCTCACCATCCTCCTTCACAGAAGGCTCATCATTGACTTAAAACATGATTAACGCAGAAAGGCTTCACGACAGAATTCCAGAGCTCGGTTGGAGCAGGCTTCATCGTCAGCCTTGTCTTCTAAGGCAAGGGGATGAGGGCAAAGGGAAGATACCTAGAGCCAAACGGACATTACTGAGCTGAAAAATGTGCTGCAGTCTGAGCAGAACAGCACTCAAAGGAAACCCTGAAAACGTATTCCCAGGAAGAATGAAGCCAATTGCTTGGACTCAAAACGCAGAGGTCTTGCTCAGACTGGGAACAAAGACCAAAACTATGAAGGAGGGTCAGGCAGCACAAGTATTTGCCTAATTAGAGAAACAAACGCTCTTCTGCAAATCTTCATAAGCGTGCGATTCTACATCAGTGTTCTGCACCGCTCGCCCTGCTTGAGTAAAGCTTCCTTTTTCCTCTTCTCCCACCTCGATTGCTTTCCCATACAAACCAGTCTGAAGTCAGTACCACTCTGTCAGGCAAACATTTAAAATACCAAAAAAGCTCTGAAGCTAGTGTTTTAACAAGTCTCCAGCACATACGGGCTCTTCTGCATTACAAGCTCCAGTTCCTTCGTAAGTGTCTGTTCAAATATAACTTTCCAGGAAATGTTAAGGACAATATAAACAATGATCATGAATTAGGGTGAATGAATCCTTTTGCAGAAGTACACTATTTTTTGTTTTTTAAACATTTCGTTATTCAGAGTCCAACTTAAGGCAGAGTGGGCTCTGAGGGATGTGGGACAGGGGACAGGCAAAATAGAGACCTTTAGATGAATGCACTAGAAATTCTAGTGCTGCTTCTTTCCAGGATGAAAGCAACCAAAGTCACCTGGACAGGCAGCACAATTAACGGCTCTAAATTGGAAGCTTGTAAAGGAAATACAAAGCATTCATAGTAGACTCACAAATGTTAATTTGGCCTCATATTGCACTCAAGTTCATAAACGCAGCCACTCAACTGGGGACAGGGAGAAAGGGAAAAAAATACTTGCAAATGTTAACAGTTGTCCCTTCAAATTAGTACACGCTGCTAAGGACTGAATTTGAGAAAGAAGCAAGAGTTAGGCTGGGTGTTTCAATTCCAGACCCAAAAATCCACTTAGCATTCGTTCAGCAGCCTTTTTTTCCGTTTCTGGCCATCAATCCTATTCCGCTGCATGAGCTAGCTGCTCAGACCAAAGAAACATAAAAGCTTTTAGTTAAACTTGCATTCACGCCTCCTGTTCTATGCCAAGAATATGAAAATAACACTGATTGACTATCTTCCTTTTTAACTGTGGTCATGATGAGTTTCATTGTAGTCCATGATATGAAGCTGTCCAACACTGCTTTCCTGGATCTTCGGCGAGAGGCTAAGGTTATCGGGGCTTGGAGGGGCCTTCGCCTCCATGCTTGGATCTTTACATAGTTCGGTCTTTAGAGCATCAGAAAGCCTGCTGATGGTTACACCCTCCTCATCGCACTGGCTCTCGCTCTTGTTGCGAAATAATTCACGTGCCTTCATGCCAAGGAAGCTCTTGGAGCTGGGGAGTGAACCTACAGTCAGTGGGACAGTAGTCGAGGGCTCCAGCAACACGGATGTCTCCCAGCGACTGCTGAATCTCTGGTTCTGGGGTTTCTCTGGGGTGGAGAGCTCGCTGTTGCTGCCACCCTTACTGCTACTGCTACCTCGAGTGCTGGGAGGTTTGGTCTCTCCGTTTCTACCAATTGTTTCTTCACTGTACCCCACCACAGTATCTTCATTAGCACAATCCAGCCTGTTTTGGAAAGAGAGAGGACATCGTGTCAAGGGAACTGCAGCAACGTTTACAATGGGAGGTAAAATCCTGGGGAAAGCAAGTTACTTTGATTACTTTCCATTTCTGCTACTGTATATGTACTTTTAATTTTCCTTTCACTGTTTTGTAGCAAAGAAGAAGTGACAGAAGGTAACCAGAAAGGTGTCACACTCAGCTTTGCAACATCCAGTGTTTTAAGTCCAAAGCTGACAATAAAGCCAAAGCAGAATGGAACTGGATCCTGGTCAGCTAAGGTAGAGACCTGAGCAGCTTCCTTGGACTGTTGATCGTTCTTTTAGCTCACCCCAGCACAGGTGATTGCCACAAATTTGCTGGCAGTGCCAGAAATTATCCTGATGCTGCAGCAGAATTTGGTGTAGAAAAAAAAGGTTTGATCTGAGGGAAATCCAGCACTAGCAAGATGCTTTAGGTAGAGGTAAGTAAAACAACTACTCAACAACAGTGTAACAATTTATAGATTAAAGAGACCCATCTATGAGACAAACCAGAGGTTTCTCTCAAACTGTGAGCAAGGGTTCCGCTATCTGAAGAGAACTTCACCAGCACCTCCAGTTTTGTCAGTGACTCTCAGTAACCCAGACAGAGTGCTGAAACACTCAGTCTGTTAAAGCATGGATAACAGAAATATTTTGAGATGATGCATCCAAGTTCTAGGAATTCCAGCAGGATACCAACTTCCAAGGAGCTGGTCATGAGTTCAGCACATTGTACATTATCGCCCTTACCTCTCTTCTGCTGCTTCAGCTGCTTCCGTTTTTTCATCTTCAAGTTTTTTCAGTAGGCTGCTCTTCTCCAGCCGGCCAAACAGATCCAAGATCTCCAGCTCAAACGCCTGGGTGATTCTTTTTTGGGCCTTGTACCTACTTTCTACTGCTTGCAGCTGACCTCTGAACAGAAAAAGAAACCAAAACCCATCAGGTCCAGTGTCTCCAGATTCTGCCCCAACTATCACAGTGCATCTGTATGTTTTCCATAGGAAGCCCCTACCGTGCTTGGATTTTGACATCTTCCAGGTATTTCTTTTGCTCCAGGAAGAGGTGGTCCTTTTTAGCAAGCTGAGATTCCAGTTCAACTATCCGTTTCTGGGAAGCATCAAGCCTTTGGCTTTGCTGTTGAACACACAATTTTGCTTTCTCCAGTTCCTTCCGAAAAGCAGCATGCAACATTTCAACCTCCTCGAAGGAAAGAACACCATGTTAAAGTATAATGTGACCATGTGTTATTTTTATTGATATTTAGACACGTTTCTGATGCTATGAATAGGCACATTTTTAAGCAAGATGGAATAAAAGAGAAGCATTTCTAAAAACGGATACAGAAAACTGGCTACTCCGAGGATGTACACTATTAAGTTACTGTGAAAATAACTATACATCACTGGCATTTATTAGCACATTAATGTTCCTTACGAAAAGCTGTTTTCAGCAAAGCAAACTTGCCAGGTCTGCACCCGATTAGAACAGACAAACTCCATTTTAAAACCATTTTTGCAACATGACCTTCATTAAATACCAGTGAAAGACTTTTTGCTTATCATTCATCTTCTTTAATTACTTGCTGTCATGCAGAAACAGTTATATTGTTGTGCAATTTACTTGCTTCTAATTAAAAAAAAAGGTTTCTTTGAAGTCAGGAAGTAAAACCATATGAACCACAGAAGTTTTGTTAAAGGTAACACTAACTTTTAATAAGAAAATGACTGAGAAGAGTAAGACTGCTCATTTTAAAACAGCAAATCACAAAGTTAAGATCTTTCTACGAATTCTAGCAATACTACCCTAACGTTATACACTTGCACAAATATAAAAGTCCTATGTTACTTTACCAGCAACAGTCTGCTGACAATTGCATTAAAAGCACAGTAAAGCCTTGGCCTTTGGCAGGAAAAAATTGCTAAGAATTTACACCAAGTGGCTAAAACTTCAGGTGCACCCTAACATCCCCTCCTTAGCTTCCAAGCACATGGCACTGAAAAGATTCTGTAACGGCACGGTGCACAAAAATATCTGAACGTAAGATTAAATTTGAGAACAAATCCCTGAAAATCAGTTTTAAACGCAAGTACGTGTTAAGCAATGAAGCATTTCCTTCATTCTGCAGCCAAGGCTGAGAACAGCTTGATGATGACCTCAAGTGATGTCTTCCCGAAAGGCCAACGCTGCGATTGTACCTTTGTAGTGTCCATATGCTTGTGCTGCAGCTGCTCCAGGTACAACTCGTTGACCTCGCCAAGAACCAGGAGCTGCCTGTTCAAGAACTCCATCTGCTGCTGCACCGACTCGCTGTTGGAAAGCTTTACAGAGAGAATGAACAGTCAAATGTTGGGATAAATCGGTCTGCGGGAGAGTCCCAGCTGACAGGCACTGTGTGCACAGGGTATTTTTATAAAGAAGGGAGGCAGAAAGAGGAATCCAACACATCACAGGTAATAAATGTTAAATAAATAAGCTTTTATAAAGCTGGTGACAGTCCATACAGAACTTCACCATACAGATATTGCTTCCCTTAACATAATCATGTCTCCACATACAGAAGTGGATTTAGCAAAGCTTTAATACAAGTTCATATGGCTCAATCTGCAAATTCCTACTGTGGAAAAAGCAGCCCAAAGGAGAACTTTCAGAAGCCTCTGAACTGAGTTTAAAGGGACCCTGGGAACAGGGACTTTTCTTACCTTTTGAGAAACTTGGCTAAGAAGCAATTCAGTGTGACACACCTTGTTGTTAGCCTTCTTTAACTCTAACCTCAGATCTGCAATCATATTCCGGCAGTCTTCCAGCTTGGTCTATTCAAATGGAAAAAACCAACATACCAACCCTCACCCAGGGTTCTGAAACTTGAATAAGGAGCAGCAATGGCACGTGGCTGGAGGGTTGGAACTCCCAGCACTGTAAATCAAGTTATACTGAGTACTTGTCAAAGTCCCCAAACCAGTTAAGAAACTACATTTTGCTATTTCCAAAATGAAAAGAGGACAAAACAGTCATCACCCTTTCAGAGTTCTAAGTTGGGCCTTTCCAACTATGCACTGTCTCATTCTGAATTAGCACAATATCTCTAAGCTATGTAACTCTCAGATATTTCACACCATGTTGTTAGGAAGGTTATTTTTAAAGCCAGTACGCGGATAACAATTTTGTTCAGTGTTGTGCTCCATACCTGCAGTTCCTGGCTCTGGTTGTAGAACTCCTCCCGGTCGTGCTGCAGCTGTCTGATCTGGCTGTGAAGCTGAGCCACTATATTTTCATGTTCCTCCTGAAACTGGTGGTACCTTGCCTGTTCTTTCTGCAGACTCAGTTTCAAGGCCTGGATTTCTTTTTCCTGTAGTTTCAGCTGATCTTTCTGTTAAGAACCCCATATGAAGCAGCAGATAAGACACCTGCTTTATCAGTTAGAACATCTGTCCTGTTGCTAGCTAAGGAAAGCTATCAATTAATCACATGCAGGTGTAACACTTTTCCATAGATAGAATATTCTATATACAGCATGTTCTTTAGGCTTTTGGGGTTTGGTTTTTTGGCTGAAAAGGAGATAAAATGGTGATAGAGTGGACAGGCTGACAACTCAAAGTCACATCCAAAGGCACAATGAGCAACAGCAGATTCTCCCACTGCACCTCACACTTTCAATGGGGACTTGGGTTTCACAGCTGAAGCTACAGTTCATTTTCCAAAACGTATTTGGAAATCTATTTTTGGCTCTTGTGTTGAATTATCAAAAGGCGAAAAAAGTAAGTGCTGGCAAAGGTCAAGCCTGCAGGTGTCCACTGATTCTGTTGTCTACAAGCCAATAGAAACTACGGGTTTTAATAATCGCAGTGCATGTAACTCGTCTACAAGTTATCCCACAAACACTGACTTTATTACGGCAAGAAATTAGGCTTTTTTTTAAATTGGGTAGTACTGAAAGATACTGGCCAAACCAATCAATACTTGTTCTAGCACCAGTGAGTTTCACTCACTGCTGGAGCTGTACCCCTGCTCACCATGGCAGCGTTATGTTCCTCCAGCGCTGTTGCTTTAATCACTTTTCGCAAGAGTCGACGGTTCCGAAGGGCATGTTGCTGTCTTTTGAAGCGCTCATACAATAACTGGTTGTGCAGCAAAAGCAGTTGGTTACGCAGGGTGTGAATCTCATCTGAAGGGGGAGAACCTGGATTGGAGTTGAAGACAGAAGAGGTTACTGTCCCTGTTCCACATATTTTTTTAAATAAGCAAATTAGAGTTCTTTGAAATGACAACTTAAAAATCTGTCTGTTCCATTTCATCAGGTTTAGATTCAAGTAGTACTGAAAAGGTGGGAGGATCTTTTAGATGACCAGCATCACTCTGAAGGCTAGAAGATCTTAAATGGTCAAAAGGAGAAATGGCTAGAACTGTGAGAAACGCAGTTTTCGCTTTTCAAAGATGAAAAAACCCAGCTCATCTCAGTGGAACGCAGATATCTACCTGCTAAGCAGATAAACCATGACTTAATGGAGGGCATCATCTTTCTGCAGCATTAATAAACAAAAAAAAAAAGGGACACAGGTTGTTGTGTTAGCAAGTCTAATAGCAAATGAACAGATTGCCAAAACACAAGAAACTTCCTCACCTCCAAAGTGAGTCCAGTCAGCAGACTTGCTTGGCAAAGACAATCTGAAAAATGAAAACGCAGCATTAAATAGTCAGTTTAAATATGCAAACACTCTGCAAGTCACTTCAAAATGGCATGCCTACCTCAAAAGAGCTTATAGTCTAATAAAAGTACAATTATGGTCAGTCAGTATGTGAGAAGGAGGAACCGTGCAAGCAGCAGACTGCAAGGGCAGATGATGGAGGGAATTTCTTGGAAAAGTTCTCACAAGCATAGAACAAATAGTGGTAGTAAGTGGTAAGTAAGATGAAAAGAAGAAATACAGCAGATACACCTAAATCTTTAATCCGGTTGTCCAGTTTTTAGCTTCGTGTGTATTAGAAGAGTCAATCTCCCCTTGGCCTCTACAGTTACTTTTGCCTACCTAGTGTGGGACTTAAACCTGATAAAGTGAACAAATCTCACTACCAGTGGTACCAAAGCACAGCTGGGCACAGCCAACAGCCCTGCTTCTTCATCCCAAGCCCTGCCAGTGAAGGCAGTAAAAGTCCTATGGTCACAGCCCTGCTTTTTATAGCAAAGTAAACTAGTTACCACAGCAAATATACAATTGTTCCACCCAGAACCTCTAGCTCAGTTAACAGAAACGTTCCACAGAACATGGTTTCACTGTAGATTTCCAGACACAGCTGCTTTCAGGTAAAGCTATGAAAATAAAGCCAGCACAAAAAAGACTAAGAAGAAAGTTTGCAAAGTACGATTTTCAGTCACCTACTTGTTCAGCTCCTTAGTGTGTGCATCCGCTCCTTGCTGTATCAGCCTGTCCAGCACTTCCACGGGAGAAGTGGAGGACACGCACTCCTCATCCTGGGTTCCCTTGGCCTTCTTTAGCAGCTCCTCAGTCTTCTTGCCAACGAAGAGGTAGGCAGTCTTTGGTAATGCAACCTCAAAAAGGTGGTCGTATAGGGGAGGCTGCCCGCTCCCAAACACCATTCGTCTTTGTGCTGGTACTTTGCAAGGGCTGGGAGCGAGAATACGCGTCTCCCCAGAGGTTCCTTCCCTGTTACCAGCAGGGCTTTCGGCAGAGCCTCCGCAGGGCTTGTCTATGGGAGTAAATGTTTGTTTGGGTGTTTCCCGCGCACTCTCAGGCCCAGGCTTGTCCAGAGAAGATGTTAAAGGCTCAGAGGTCTGACTGTGTCCCTGAACACCAGAGACTGCTGAATGGGTCTTCTTTTGAGAGCCTGACAGACTTTCATTTGTGCGGTAAAACGGAGAGTCAAATCCTCCTCTAGGCACCATGTGTTCAGCATCGGTTGTGATCTCGGAGATCTCTTTAGATATTGCATCTGAGAAAGATGGGAGGAGGGAGCATAATATCTTGTATTTTAACATTACAAACATTTCCTTAGCTAAGATGTATGTAAGGATGACAGAAATTACCTTCCTCTCTGTCCTTTTCAGCACTATCTTCAAAAGACAAACCACCTAAAAACTCTGGAAGATCACTTAAGGTTACTGAACTTTTACTACCGGGTGTGTCTGAAAGAAAAAAGAAATGTTAGTTGTACAGATGCTGTTTTCTCCAGCCTTACTGGTTCAGCTTTTACTGCTGAAAGAACTCTAGAATAAGCCTGTCCCTCCTTCAGATCCTTCCCCAGAGGAGGAAACTATCCAAGTCCTGTTCCATTCAGAGATCAGTCACTGGTTGGTCCTGATCCCAAAACGTAATTTTGTAAACTTAACATTTGCTGTTTTACAACAAGTGTAGGCGACCGCCTCTGTGAATAAGGATGTGCTGTTTGCAACTAAACCAATAGGCTTAAGCGTAGAGTGATTACTGTACTTCCACATTAGCAATAAACTCCCCTTTGGGTTCTGATCTAGCTACACAAGGACACAGAACTTACCTGAAAAAAGGAAGTTTAGCCAACTAATGTAATAAAAACTCAACAATGTGACTACTGATGAAAACTCTGAGCCAGCTGCCAGGGAGATCCACACTAAAGCACGCAGGGCAGAAACACCTCTTGCTCGCAGCTCAGTCACAGATTAGGAGCCCAGGGGAAAATGAAATGAAATCAAAAGCATCACAAGAAGGTTTTAAGTTGAACCACAGGTTAAGGCAGGATCCTGGAACTACAAAGAACTTGTGTGGGGGGAGGCACAGAAAAAGACAAAAGCCTGTGGAAAAGTGTTTGGCAACTGGAACAGGTGTCAATAAAACCAGGGTTGGTTTACAATAGGTTATTGTAATAAGGAGAGGAAAATAGAGTTTACCCAATGATTTATCGCTGTTTATGACATTTTGCTGTCGGTACAGTGAAGGCCTCCCAGAATCTGGTTTGTCCTCCTGAAAATATACAAAACAAAAACCAAAATAGATCCTTCGCATCAGACATCTGTTGGAAACAAACCTCTTGGACAGTTTCATAGAAAGGGAATTCCTGCAAAGAGATGGCTTAAATAGCAAACCAGCCTAAGCAGTCTTCAAACTGTGCAACTGGAAGTAGCAATAGGTGTGTAAACTTAAAAGAAAATGAGTTTTTGCAATGAAATGCAACATTTTTTGTAAATCAGTTACTCTGATTTTTCCTTCTGGTCACTGCATGTATGATGAGTCAATCAAAAAAAACATCAGATTTGTTTGGCAGAAGAGTTTTGTTATACCTTTTTAGGAGGCATGGCAGCAGCTGAAGGGGGTGAAACATGCACAAAGTCATCGGAAGTGCAGGGTGGAGGAGGAGACGTGGCTGGCGTTCCCAAGGGTGTTCCTTTCCCCCCTGCTGAAAAGGAGGAGCAAAAGTTTTCTCAGCAGGCTCCCACTTCCTCCTTTCAGCTGAATATTGTATGTGAAGAATTGTACGTTTCAAACACTATCTCAACCATTTATTTTTTAAATCTCTTTCAACTATTTCTCAAAATAAGAGTGCACAGTTTTTAAAAGACCTGCTCCAGAATTTGGCAGTGAATTAATTGTGACTTAATTCCCATTTCTGTGTTTGCATTAGCACTGCTCTAGACAACCAGGTTATTCAGTCCACAGAATGACTTGAACCTATCAAACAGCACAGTGGGGCATTCCCTGTTAAGAAGTTGACAGTAAAATTTTCAACCAGAATTTCTATTATAATAAACTTTGAAGGCCTAACTCCAAAACGCAGCACGTACCGGAGGTGCCAAGAGCTTTGCTGTAAGGTTGTGAGGCAGACTGGGATGGCTCCGATGGGACAATGCCAGGGGATGTGGGTGGAGTGGTCATCCCACACACTGCAGAAGGACTCCAGATGGTAACCTGTGGAAAAGCAACACACAACAAACACAAATCAGCCAAAGGAACACGTGAATAATCCATATCCAGGTTCTGACACGGGAGATCAGATGAGGATTAAACCTGAAACATACACCAGCTTCTGAAGAGCTCACAAACATGTTTTCAGAAGCACGAATTTCTTTGGATTGTCACGAGAAACCAGGAGCAAAGTGCAATGCATTAAAAGCATTTTGGCTCCACTGTGTGTTCTGCTTTACCTGCTGTGGCTCAGTTGGCAGCCGTATTGACTGTGGGCTCAGAATCTGAGGTAGCTGCCCTGGCATTTGTGATAGTGTTAGCCGAGGAGTGGAATATGGGGTAGAAGTCCCTGAAAGTTAAAAAAATAAAATTAAAAGCATCCAGTATATCAAATACAAACCAATGATTCTTCTGGGTAAGATTTAAAGGTTTTTAACCAAAACATTTCAAATCCATTCAATATACGCAGTCGTAGCTAGCAAACAAGAGACTTTTCTTCCAGCCCAAGAAAATACCTTTTTAATATATTACATACTAGAGCTTTTCTTTTGGTTGGTTCGTTTTAGGGCAGGGGAGAAAGAGGCAGTGGAAAGGCAACTTTGCCAACATTCTGTATATCTATATGACCAGAGCATATATCTATATATAATTATATATTTTTTTTAAATGACAGTTTATTTTCTGGTGCCTAAGAAGCAAATTTTAAGTGGGACAAATTAATAAGACATCTTTTTGCTATAGGGTCAGTTTTCCTCCTGAAACTGGGTATTCACCAGCAGTCAAGCAGGTCTTACCATAGCTGCTCTGTGTGTCAATGTCAGAGCTCGCACTGGGGTCAGTTTGATGATGTTTTAAGCTTGTGCTGAGTTTCCGAGACACAGAGGAATAACCATCTTCATACGAGGCTTCTGCAGGGTCCAGGGAGATTTTGGCACATTCTATCACAACATCATGAGTTTCTAGTCTTTTCCACCTGCAGACAGTTTTTGGATCCAAAAGAGTAAGTTAGTCAATTATTGTCACAAATAAGAGTTCTTGGAAATATGAGGAATTGGCTTGTAGGATGGCTCATTTGTTCCAGACAGCTTTGCGCGCTCCCAGTCAAAACTGGAACAAGGCACCACACAGAAATTGCAACCAGATGACTTGTAAGAGGGGGTCTCAAAGAGGAGACAAACAGCTTTGACACAGAGATCCATAAAGGTCTGCCATGGAGCACTCTGGAAAGGAGGAACAGCGCACGGAGACTTGGTTGATCCTGAGCTTCAGCAGCTGTAGAAATCAGCTCAACTAGACTCAGATGTTGGTAGTCAAAATTGAGACATGCCAGCAGTGAGGGAATCTTATATTATTTAAGCAAACACCATCTGCAATGTTAGTTTCAGGTCTGTGTTTTTCCTCCCAAGTTCTGGGAATGTTTTTTTTATATTACTACCTCCTTCATTCTGAAAACTTTTCTCACTAAATTAAGCAGCCAGATTAGATCTGCCCACTATCTCAGGGAATGGAAGTTCACTGTAAAGAAGAGAAAGCACAGAAGGCTGCCTATTAAAGGCTGAGTTGCTTTCGAATGTAAGATATTATGTGCAAGATACCAAATCAGAAGGCTTCAACTGGTAGTTTTGTGCCAACTGTGCTCTGTAGTGGTGCCACCCTCCCCCCTGTGTGGGAGAAGCCTGCAAAACTGAGCACTGTGATATTCAATAGGTTCCCATTTAGGAGTGTTTTCCTAGTGGCTCTGAAAAGCAGGGCAAGAGCACTACTGTGCAGCAACAAGAGTCAATTTTCTCCTCTTCAGTGGCTGGGCCTGTGGAGACAAGAGAAAAGCAGCAAGTGGTGCTGCTGCAGGCAAATGAGCCTATTGCTAAAGAAAACTAATACAGCTGATAATGTTAAGACATACCTGTTAAAAGAACTGATCTGTTAACTGAACCAATATCTAGGTACCAAAACAAGACACGCTGAAGCCATTTTAAACACTTAAATCCCACCAAGTACTTCAACAAAACAAACAAAAAAAAAAAATATCACCCAAACCTTATGCCAATGAAGCAGGTCAGTGGTAGTTTCTTTTTATTCATTTTAACCAAATCTTTTAGAACTTTATGAGCATGTTTGATGGTTAAGTCATAAAATTAAGACAAAGTCAACTGTTAAGTAGAAGACAGATTCTACCCCAGACACAAAATGAATTTAGAACCCAAATATTGCTGGTAATAGCTTTTCACAAGAGTTTTTGCTCATTCATCCAGCCATAAGCTTGGATGAAAAAAAGTCTACGTGTTTACCTGGTGTACCCATGTTTACATGGGTGGCAAAACACCACTGTCACACACCGTTGCTGACAGAAAAGGTTTTGCTGTAAAGCCTTCTGAAAGAACTCAGCTGAAACCTGCTCATTTATAGCCTCTCCTAATAGCAGAGTGAACATATATACCTTCGTGGGTCCAGTTCATGGTCCTTAGATCCAGTCACTAATTCTGGATGAATTCGCACATGTTCCATCATTGGCTGGATGAGCAAGAGCAAGAAGAATTACGTATTATCAGTACAGCATCTTTTGGTTGCACTAAACTACACAAAGCTGATGAGCAACCTACTGATCCCAATAGTTCAGAATGCTACATTTCCAGATAAAGCTAATGCACACCATTGCAACTTCAAGAGATGATCTTGCTCCCAACTGATATTTCAGTCCTCCAATAGCTAGTTTTTATTTTGTTTTGCTGAGCAGCACTCAGTTATATCAATGTACTGTGTTGAATTGGCAAATATCCACCCTTTTACAGCTATTAATTGCTTGTCTCAGATAATTCAGAGAGAAGAAGCATTTTACCTTGACTACCTCTTCAAAGGTCTCCAAGTTTTCCTTCATACTGTAGTGAGAACGCAGAAAGGACACAAAATTGCAAGGATACATTCCATAAAGACGATGAAAGAGAGCATAAATGCTGGCATGAAGATGGACAAGATAAATGTCTGCCACATGACCTGGAAAAAGTAGTTATAATCTTTTTCATTACACTGGAGAAAAGGACAAAACTTCTAAGAATGTAAGCAAGGTACTTTTAAATTTGAAATGTTAACTCGAACAAGTCTTCTGAGATACAAATAGTTTCTGGCAAAACTGTGAAGTCTTCTCAGAGAATAGGCAATGCCTACTCATCAGCTCACAGCAACACCAAAAATTAAGACATGGACCATTAATTCCAAGCAGCATCCTGCCATTCCCAAAGCACAACATTTTCTTAATTCAAGTTAGAACCTGAAACCCCTCTAGATAGTGACCCAGAGTCTGCAAAACTGACTAAGATTAAAACTAAGGTTTGCATCTCTTCAAAGGTAAAAATTAATAGCCTGTATTCACAAAAAGCAGTCATGACAGACTGGAATCTTACTAGCCATCTTGTAAGCTCCAATCCTACTTGCAATGCAAAACGGCCCTCTAAATGGGCTTAACAAAGCATTTGTGCATACAGCCATGAGACACACACCAGATAACACTAGTGTTAGACATCAGACACCTTACAACAAATTCAGCAAAACCAGTTCATCAGAACCGATGCCGTAACTGAGAAGATGAGTTTTACCAACACTTCCATGACTATTGATAGCTGCACACTAGAATAAACTCTTACATGTTGCTTCTTCCCCCTCCCCATCCATACCTGGGAATCTCAAATTCCCAAATATCTGACTCAAACGTCAGCATTTTCCCTTCTCTGTCCATTAAGATCAGTCTCTGTGTTTCACTGTTATCAGGGTAGCATTTTGGTCCAGTGAAACTTCATGTAGCAGCAGCACCACATGGAAGAATCTAAGAGACTTCCAAACTTTGAGTGAAAAAGCACTCCTTGATGCTAACTATCAAAGAACAGAATAGCTTGTTCTGCATTTAAATAATCTCAGACCATAAAGAGTCTCACAACAGAATTTACTCACCAACTGCGCAAGAGTCACAAGGATACTACTAAACCATAACTGCATGCAACAAAGTTGAAATCTCACCTGGATTCTGCAAGCACCAGGCTGAGAGACGCCCAAAGATACCAAAGAAATCATGAAGGTATTGTTTGCCAGACTGAGGAATCATTGGCAACATGGTTATTAGCACTAGGACACCTGTGGTGAGTACTACTACATCTGTGTCAGTCTGCAAGAAGGGAGAAAACCTGCATTAGTCAGTTAAAAGTGGTGACCTTTATTTTTTCCAAGGATGAGGTGAAGACTGAATCATCATCATGGAAAAAGTTCTCTACTTTGAAAACATTCCCTCTGAAACCTACCATAACTATTCTGCTGCCGCTTTTCCGCATAAAAGCTTGACCTAGTTAAAAAGGGAACATCACCACAGTTCCACAATTGAGTAGAAAAAAATTACTGGTATGTGAAGTATCTTATGTACCACCTTCTTCTTTCCCAGAGCTAAGAACACACAATGTTCAGAGCCTAAGAAACTGCAAATCTGATCAGGCTATTCAGAGATGTTGGCTAATTACCAGTGCAAGGGTCAGAAGCTTTTCTAATAAACCTGGCTGCTAAATATTTCATACAGCAGTAATTCAAACATTAGCTAGAACCCCATGGTTTACACGGATCGAAAGGAATGTGGCAGTAAAACCTTTAGCTAGACGAAACTATGTAACAGAGAATCAGATTTTAGGACAGAACACAGAAAATGTCTGAACTCTTTCGCGGTAGGGTCCCTACTTGCTTCCCTTGTTTAATGCACTTTTCCCTGGGTAGTTCCTCTGCTTTGCCAGGACAGGGTATAAACAGCACGGGAGAACTAACACCAGAGGCAATGTAGGCCCACTGAAGAACGAGGTGGGTGCCCTGGTGACAGAAGATACAGAGAAGGCAGAGTTACTGAACACCTTCTTTGTCTGTGTCCACTCTACTGGAGGCTGTCCTGAGAATCCCGTACCGCTGAGGCCCCAGAGGAAGGCAGGACAATTGAGGAGTTTGCCTGGGTTGATGAGGACTGGGTTAGGGAGCAGTCAGGCAATCCGGACATCCATAAATCCATGGGTCCGGATGGGATTGCAACCAGTGATAGGACAAGGGGAAATGGGTTCAAATTGGATGAGCTTTCGAGGTCCCTTCCAATCCTTGACATTCTGTGATTCTGTGAACCTGCGGCCAGATGCTGCTGAGTTGGTCTTGGTATCTCCCAAGAGCTGCTTGGGCTGATCAGACATATCCAGTGTTATGGACTTTTGTTCCTCTGTGTCATCTACAGCTGCTGTTCTCCCTCAGTCAGACACAACCTCTCACATCACATTTCATGCCCATCCCCATCCCCATCCTGCTGTACACGTCCCGAGCACTTCCAGGTCTGTTCTGCTCCCAACACCTTTCTGACACACTTCGCTCCTCTCACCATCACATAAGACTCACACTGGAAAGGGTAACAAACCCTAGTGAGGCACATCAGGAGTTCCAGGAACAGCACATGGAGCTGCTTCTTTGGCAGTTACAAACGTGTGTTTTTATTTTGAAGAGCACTGGCACTTGACTACATCGTGCCCTTTAATGGGACTTAAGTGACTAATATGAATTCTACACCATCATATTCAATGATATTACAGACAATGCATTCTAGGTCTCAAAACACCTTCCATTCTTTCTTCACTGTTACAATGCTGTACAGTATTATAACTGATAAATTTGCTGATGAAACAAATCAACAAAAACACACAAAGTGTGGGGAAACAGCTACCTCACCATGGAATTGCCTCGTGCGTGGCCCATCTACACAGCACGTATTTGACCTTACATGCGCAAATTTCAGAATGCACTAATGGGAAGTTACTGTATTTTTCATTAAATTAATATTTAATATATCCATTGACTTCACTGACAGCCCTCTGTCTTTAACCTACTTTTAGAAAAGTTGTAGTAAACTTCCCTAACTCAAATTCATACAGCGACAGTGGCTTTTAGAAACAAGATTGTCAGTAACAACAGGATCAGCACAGAGTATTTACTTGATAAAATTCCACTGTGGCTCAGTATTCATTTTACCTCTTCTCACAGCCTAAATAAATGACATCAAAACAGAAAACAAATGCCTTGCATTACAGGTACATACGTTTACATCAGGCGTACAAGTGTCTACAGTTCTTACCTTGAGACATTTAAGTAATGAAAGCAGGAGAGGTGCCTGAGAAAGCTTATGTTTCCAGGATGGTTGTCGTCTGATCACGTGTCCCAGCAGAGAGAGCGTGGGTAGACGGGTAGCAGCTTTGCCCATATATTCATTAATTTTGTCCAGTAGATGCTGATAGAGGATTTTGCAGAGAGTGGTAAAAAAGAGGCAGGTATTTATATTTAAATGGTATATGTTATTTTTCACCAATTTATATTCAGCAGTTTGCCATCACCAATTATGGAAACTATGAGCATTTTACAAATACATAGCATGCAAGAGCAAATAAAACCGAGCAATAAATTTAAGTCTGCTGGTAGCAAAATACAAACTATTCAGTCCAGAAGCAGTCACTACACTTCCTTACATTTATCATAAATAAAAAAAAATCTGGTCAGCAGAAGTAAAACAATTTGTAGTGTCATTATCTCAATCTATTTAAAAATTCTTACTTCCTCTCAAAATACCCTATTTGTTTTGGGCTATCACATCCAGCACCGAACAAGCAGCAGTAGCATTGCAAAGAGACAACAACAGTCCTCAGAAAACTTTCATTTATAAAGGTTGTTTGCTGAATTGGGTCAGTTTAAGCAACCCAAGAAATTGAGACCTTGGAAGATTTTTAAAAACATAACTACTCTTACTACAGAGATACTACATCTCTACAACAAGGTCATTCTATATCAGAATGGAAAACCAGATTTCTAACAGATGCTGTTTAAAGGCTGCTTCAATACCAGGCTAAAATCTGCCATACTTAGTAACAAGATTTGGTTCTTTTTACCTTGTCATGAGGCTCTTGCAGTGTGGACAGTATATGCAGTGCCTGCTGAGAACTGGTTTCCAAGTAATAGTCCACCAGGTTGTTGACAAGCACAGGGCCACGGTCTGACAGTTTGTTTACAGCAAGAAAAAAAATAAACCATACACTCTCATTATACGACATTACACTAGATTACAGATGAAACATTTGTTACATGGATATCGCACAACTTTTTAACAACTATTACATAATTAATAACACAAACCAGTATTTACTGTTACCAGATCTTTAGGAAAATGAGACCTCCCAACTACATTTTCTAGTTCCTAACGATTCCAGCAATAGCATTTGGCTCAGGGAGAGTAAGATTTTTAATAATGCACAATTACTGTGGCACTCTTTAACCTTAAAAACAGAGAGGTCGCTGAACTCCAAGAGTATTTTACCCAGGGCAGGTAAAGCGTTCAGGAATAACTTTATACTCTCCCTTGAGCAGATAAAAGAGAACACATTCAGGGACAAGGACACTGGCACCGCTCTCATGCTCTGAAAAGGCTCTATCAACATTAGAGATGCCTTAATAGCAGAAATCATTTTTGCAAGAAAGTCTGGATCTGCTGTTTTGTTTGGGGAGAGCCATGCCATTAAGCATAATATACGTAAGAGAAGCCTCAATCCTTAAAGCAATTTCAAACCCAAATACCAAGAGTTTCTTTCAAGTGGCACTTGAAAAGACTGTGTTTGATAGAAAAAAAGGCCATTATTCTACCTTTATAAAAGCAAAACTCTCCTCCAATTACATAAAAGGATACATACCACAAATGAGATTATCTTTGAATACAGCTGTTACATCTTCCAGGACACCCAGAATTGGAGAATCCAGCATTGAGAGGAGCTCCCCAACATTTCCTTGCTGTGCCATGATGCATGTACCAACATGAATGTGGAGGTTAAAATTTCAGGCCGTTCCTCATTGGTGCCTCTCTACCAGACTAGGAGAGAAGAAAGAACAGATGAATGAGGCTTCCTTTTTCCCTCTCCATCTTAAATCTCTCCCTCTTTTCTGCAGTATTGCCCATTTAACAGTTTTACATGGCAGTGATTGCTTCCAGCTAGCAAACTCCCTCCATGGAAGCCAAGACTGACACATACCAAGTTTACACACAAGATTTTTGTTTACTACAGTTGTGTATACAGCACCTGTTCTGTGGATGAGTTGAGCTTCTGTCTGTAATGCTGTCAGCCACACACCTTTCATGATCACTAATAAAGAAAAAACATGAAGAGGTTAACAAAAGAGACTATTTATTTCTTCCTTATCAAGCCTGGTTTATGTGGAACAGCAGTAAGTTCTTTACTAAGCAGAGCTGAGCAACGCACGAGGAATTCAGCCCTTAGTTTGAAAAACATCAAAGATGCTACACAATCACCCTTTCCAGAACTGATCACAGGTGAAGCTGTGCAATTGCCTCCAACTACATGGCTTTGAAAATATTCTAGTTTTGTACTGTGAGCCTTCCAAAGCTGCTGAAGAGTTTTATTATGGTAGGCAAAATCTTACAAAGAAGTCTTCTTTTATCTTACTAAATTCTGAACACAGAATTAACGTAATTAGTTAGGTCTTTAGATTCTAGTCAAAACATTGTTAGACATTGGCCAAGAACCATATATCAGTGCTATTTTAAATGATAATCTGCACCTACCTACATAGTATTTTCTTGAAAACTTAAGTTTAACAATGTTACTGGACAGTAGGAGTTAACCTGTCTACCAGTAAACTTTGTCATTTACAACATATCACTGGTAGTTGCAGAACTGCCCAAGGTCACTTTTATTAGGGGCCACAAGACACCAGACAGACAATCTGGCACTGGTTGGAAATGCAAAGGTGACAATATGGCCCCACACTCACAACAAGCATTAGCAACAAAATTTCTTGAAGTGTTCCAGTAATCACTATTCCAGAATACAGAAAAAAACCCACCCTCAATGATCAGAGCTGCACAGCTGAGCAGAACAAATAAAATTTCAGTCCATCTACAAGCAGAGTCTGCTAATTGAAGCATTTCAGATTTAAATGCTATTTCTTTCTGCATCCCACGCTGGCAAAACCTTAAGAACTGCAGACTTAAAACTGGCTGGTAGTGTCAGCAAAACTTTCAACTAAAGATAAGAAAATAGAAACTTGAGCTGGAGGAAAAGAGCTGCTTTTGACTCAAATACATATTAGGGCTCTACATTTTTTGTGGTTTGGGATTCTGATTTTTTTTCTCTACATTGCACAGACTCCCAGGCTTCAATGTCTTCCTCCCAGAGCTTGCTGTTCAGGACACAAACAATGTTCAGTGAGCGACACCAGCCTTCCAACAAGTTTAAAGCCACTCATCCATGCAGCTGAAGGAGTCAACCTTCCACTTTGTTACTCATTTTCAGGAGTCAACTGATTTTTTAGTTTCTAGTAACTGCTGTAATATTTAATTTACTAAATTACAGCTATACTGAGATACCCAAGAAAACCATCTTTGAGACCATATAGGGCCTGCTAACATAGGTGCCTGAATTCATCTCACCATACAGTCTCAGCTATGGTTAAGCAATAGATTCCCCAGCTTCCTAAGCACCATGAATTAGTTGTTTAATGTCTTGTTAACAAAAGAGATGTGTGACCACACCCCCGAACCAGCCGCGAGCTAAACCTGTTTTGAGAATAAAAGCAGCATAAATTCATGTCTCTGCTTCTTTATCCCACAAGGAGCTTCTGAACTCTTTCTGATTCTCCACCCCCCCCCCCACCAGCATGTAAAAAATGCTTTTATTTCTCATTTTCCTCTAGTAATACTATTACACTTGGACCAGATCTTTATCACATCAGTAGAAACCTCAACAGCAGGTTTCACTAACTCTGACATTGCCAGAGGAAAAAAAACCTAGAGCGTGCTGAAATGAAGAAACACACCTTTGTAGACACTCTGGCTGGGTTCTGGAAGTCAGGTTCAACAATACACTTGCAGACAGATGGGAAAAACACCAGTTTAAGTATTCAGTAGGTAAGAGGATTTAAAATTTTACGCTATTGGCCTGCTGGCACGCACAAACACTAAAATCAGATAAAAGCAAGGTTGATAGCGCAAGTTTAGCTGCCGATAACTATACACATAGGTAACTAATAATTTCCCAAGCTCCCTAAACTAATTAAAACAGATGGCTCAAGTGACCTTGTGCCATTAAATGCAGCATAGTTTAAATACACTTGTCAATCATGCATTGAAGTACTTTATGCAAAGCGAAGTGATACCAGCATTCAAAATATTAATACAAGTATTCCAAACCACGTCTAAAAATGGGACAATAACACACATAGGTACTTCCTGTATCCAAAATAGCGTGGTCAGCAGGACAAGGGCAGTGATCCTTCCCCTGTACTCTGCATTGGGGAGGCCACACCTGGAGTATTGTGTTCAGTTCTGGGCCCCTCGGGTCAGGAAAGAGATTGAAGTGCTGGAGCGGGTCCAGAGAAGAGCAACAAGACTGGGGAAGGGACTTGAACACAAGCCCTATGGGGAGAGGCTGAGGGAGCTGGGCTTGTTTAGTCTGGAGGAGAGGAGGCTTAGAGGTGAGCTCAGCACTCTCTAGAACTACCTGAAGGGCAGTTCTAGCCAGGTGGGGATTGGGCTCTTCTCCCAGGCAGTCAGCAATAGGACAAGGGGCCACGGGCTTCAACTCTGCCAGGGGAAATTTAGGCTGGAGATTAGAAAGCAATTCTGTGCAGAGAGAGTGGTCAGGCATTGGAATGGCTGCCCAGGGAGGTGCTGGACTCACCGGCCCTGGAGGTTTTTAAACTGAGATTGGACATGGCACTTAGTGCCATGATCTAGTCAATGGACTGGAGTTGGACCAAGAGCTGGACTGGATGATCTCTGAGGGCTTTTCCAACCCAGTTGATTCTGTGACTCACTAGGTGGAAGGTTTATCTGCTGAAGTTATAACACCAATAAAATGTTGCCACCCTGCTATATATGAATAATCATATTTAATAAAAAAACAAAAACAAAACCAAATCAGAGCTTTCTCAATGCAGGATCTCTTGTAAAGTCATTTGTGAGGAACAGTTTTGAAATCCTAAGTAAGACTGAGATCCTCTAATCACATTGGGTCCACGATGCCCAACACAAATGAACAAAGCAGGAAATTCCTGCAATAGTCTTAGATGGTGTCACACTCTGTTTAAGCAAAGACAGCTGAATAACTATTTTGCAGGCAAGAGAATTTTAATTTCAATGAGAAAACAGTGTGTTCTGGTATACGAAGTACTGTTCCCAGGGGCCACAGTATCGGTGTGATTTCTGACCAGTCCCAGCAGTAATTTGTGATTTTCAAATCTTCTCGATAAGGAACTCAGCACAGGGCTTCCATTACCTCGTAAGGGAACTTCCATTACCTCGTAAAACAGCGAGATCACCCACTGAATGCCACAGTATTTTGTTTCTGGGATTGATGCATCTGTGGTGAACAGAACCTCCCTTAAATCTTCACAGTATCATATCACCACAACGTCTTTCCTCAGAAATACATAGTATATGAGCCTCTTTAATGCTCCCAGCCCTGGCTATTGCAATCATTCCGCTATTAGAATTTCCACATCCCTGAAGCCATACTTGGAACCAACAGGATTAAAACAAAGTCAGTAACGTTTCCAAATGGTTTGAGTTGCTGATTCTTTGCTAACTTTTACAATTACTTTTATAGAAAAGATCCAAGGCACTAAATAATAAAGAGTGGAAAAAAACCTGTTTAAATACCTTTTAAAATGCAACATTTTAATCTCACTGGAAGATATAAACGCCAATAGCAAATGTCTTATTCTTATATTCCAGAGCTTTCATAAAAATAAATTGTAATAAAAGGCATTAATTTTAAGTACTAATACAACTTTGGATCCAGCTTTCAGGAGAAAAAGGAGAAGCCAACGAGCCAAGAACCAATCTGTTCTACAAAATGTTTTTGGTAGCTAACTTAATACAGTTAAGCTACAGACTCAAGACAAAGGAAAAGACCGTAAAAATATTCAAGGGAAAAGGCTAACTAGAGAAAGAGATTATGACTTCTGTAAGTATTTCTGTCAAGAGAAGATGTTCTGTTCAGTGTATTTTTATCTCAAGCCAAATGAAAAAGCAGCTGGTAGTGCCAGTTATGGGGAGGAGGCGACACACTCCACAAACACACACTCCTCCCAGGACCTCCTCAGCATCTGCTGGATCAGCACAGAAATTCAGACACCAGAACCATTTACTCCAGGATCAACATCAGCACTTCAGCCCTCTTCATCACTCATATGTTAAATGTGGGGCATACCAGTAAATGGTTATTCCGCCCCTCCAACAAGACAAAGGGGATTTCAACAGCACACAAAGCCAGAGCTCAGGACTGACACTTTTTCACCTGCTGCAGGTCAAGTCCTCAGGTGCTGCCTCGGCAGAGGCCACGAATGAGGACAGAGAATTTTACAGCAATCGTCGTTTTCACAGAAAATTCAGATTGACAGCAAAGCAGCCCTGCTCACTCAAATCTTTGCAATGTCTGTCATGAAAGGATAAGCCTCATTCCCTCCCATCTGATATACAAAAATCCAAGCCTTTTTTATGTTTCCTAACAATACTCAATTCTATATTTTCTTCACAGGTGAACTAAACACTACCATTATAGAAGTGACATAAGGAATGAATTAAAACTGACAGTCGGGAGAAAAAACACCAGTGGCAATAGGAAAGAAAGCAGCTGATCACTCACTTTTTCACCTCGGTTCAAACTCATCATTGAAATTGACAGTACAATTAATTTTATTTATTTATTTGTAAAGAATGAAGGTCTCTGGCTTCTTCTAGTAGCCTGTATTTTTTAAGATCTGATACGAGATCCCATTCCTGAAGTTGGTAATTATTTTTAGATATAACTCAATATTATGCACAATACCAAATGACAGATACCTTTTAAATTAAAAACAAAAAAGACTATTACCCAGGACAGTGAGAGCAGTTCACCACTCTGCATTTTAACATGCTACTCAAATAACTGCTTTTGCTAACAAAGGAAATATTATTACTTGTCCTCATTACATTTATTAAACTACATGAAAACATAGCAGCTACATACCAGAGCAAGAGATAATATTCTTTCAAAAAATATATGTCTGCAACATGCCATAAAATCTAAGACTTCTCTCCTGCCTCCACCATTGGAAAGTGCTTTGATTATTTATTGGCTTATAAGAGAAGGTATCTTGTCCAAAGATATAAATGTGTTCCTGCTCTGGTAGGGGGATTGGACTGGATGATCTTCTGAGGTCCCTTCCAATCCCTAACATTCTGTGATATGTGTGTGCACACGTGCACGTGTGTTACAGGCTGCTCAGCTCTTACAGAGATTGACAGGTTATCGCCCCACCAGCTCCTATCAGAGCTGCCAAGAAGGTGTCTGGTAGTTGTAAGAATTTCAGGAATTGGTACAAGTCGACATCCCAGCAGTCCAGCTTTAAACAGGGCTGGCATTCATTTGAAATTACAAATATTTACTACAGTCAAATATTTGTTCAAACACCAAAATACCTGCAATTGGACAGTATATCTCATGTGGGAATTCTTTAATAACACTACTTTTTATTAGTCACCAGAAAAGTAAACTCTCAAGTAACAAAGAGTTAAGGAGCCAGGATTAAACACAGCCAGAGATAAAATCATTTTAATTAAAGCTCATCTCATGACACATTAGATATTCTGACTATATTTTCATCTGAGTAAGTCTGTGCAACTCCCCATAAAGGCAAGTTAGTATTGGGTTGACTAGGCTGCTTACAAAAACCCTAAAAATCTAGAACAAACTAACAAAAAGGTTTTTACTGGGTAAAGGATTTTAAGCTCATGATTTTATTTTAAGCTTAAACATGGCATAGCTGTTTCTGATAAGCAGAGTACCTGATTACTGCTTAGCAAAGCAAAGTCAACTGCAGACAGAAGTATTCCCGATGCTTGAACTAATTATCAAAACATCCTGAGTTTCCAAAGATTCAGTTTCAAGTTGTTCATACGTGTAAACTTCAGAGGAATTTTTCCACCTCCTGGGATCACTTCAGTAGTGCTTCCATTAGGACGGATTTCTAACAACTTGCTGCAGAAGTTAATGCCAGGAAACTACGGGATCAGACCAAAGAGTGAAAACCTTCGGTATGAGCATCCACTGGAAGGTTCTCTGGAAACAGCAGTTCTGGAAATTATTCTGCACACAAAACCTGATCCTGGTTTCTGTGTCATTTCTATGGGGTTTCAATCATGTGCTCCTTTAAGGCATGTTCTTTCACTCATTGCCTTGTAAAAGACTCATTAAAAAAATAAAACCAATCAACCAAAAAAAAAAAAAAAACCACAAAAAACAAACAAACAAGGAAAGAAGCACTGACCAAACTGATAAAACAATAACAGAGGCTGCATCCATAGCAAACAAAGGGTGAAAACTTCAGAACTGCAGCTTCCAAGTTTTTTGTGATAACAGGAAGCAAAATGTTTGGTTTTTTGTTTTTGTAGCGGTAAACAACATCCTGACTGCACATCACCTACCCACGAGCAAGGAAATAAGAAAACCCTTCCCCACCGAGGGGTCAGACTTGAACAACTGTTTCAATGCCTGAGCCCGGACCAGGGAACCTCTTCAGCAAGTGCCTGAGGCAGGAGCAGCCTGCAAATCACTGCTCAGCGTTTGAAAACGGAGGTGCTGAAGCTTTTTCGATAAACCGCGCAAAATTCAGGGCTGGGGGGGGACTCAAAGTGGGGGGCAGCGCCCCCAGTTCCCCCCCCCAGGCGGCACCCGCCCCAACATCAAATTTACCTGAGGGGAAAGAAAGGGGACGGAGGGGGGAACATCGCCCCCCGCCAGGCTTCACACTCACCTTCCCCATCCCCCCGGCCCCTTCCCTTTCTCCTGCCGCCTCCTCCCCAGCCCTTCCTCGCTGCCTCCCCATCGCTGTTCTCTGCCTCCTTCTCTCCGGCCCCCGCGGCTGCCCCCGCTCTCGCCCCGCTGGGGGAGGGAGGAGGAGGCCCAGAGCACTCACCTCTCCTTCTCCTCCCCTCAGCTGTTTACCACTCAGGGCTCCTCTAGCCCACAGGGCGCCGCCATCTTGGCCCTGCCTCCCCCTCCCATTCAGAAGCCGCTTCTCCCCTCGAATCCCTCCGCCGCACAAACTAGTCCCACTCTTCCGCCCCACTCTCCACCTCACCCAACGCCGCGCCGGTCCCTCACACCGCCCCCCTCGTCTCTTCTTCCTTAAGGGCCTTTCTTCCCGGTTGGGGATTAGGAGGGGGAGTGACGGGTGTGGCGCCCACCCCGTGTCCCGTAGCGGAGGTATCTCGGCGCGGGAGCGATGCGGCCGTGAGGAGGTCGCGTGATTCGGCGGGCGGTGCCGCGAGGAGCCCCGGGCGGCGGCGACGTCACGGGGGGCGGGGCCGGGCGGCGGCCGGTAAACAAGGCCCGGCCGGCAGGGACGGCGGTGGCGGCGGCGGCGGCGGCGGTCGAGCCTTATATTTTCTTTTATTTCTCTATTTTCCCTTGGCCCGTGGCGCTCAGGGTGTGTGATTCGGGAGCCCGGCACCCCGCGGGCCTGGGACCGGCCGGCCGAGGCTGCTGAACGGCCGCTCCGCCGTGACCCGGGTTCCGAACTCCTGCCCGAGAGCGATTCCTGTACTGCGGGAAGGTGCAGAAAGGGAATAAAAAGGTCTCAAAAGTGCCTGTGTGCGTTTGGAGTGGCGTTAACGGGACAGCCGTGTGTGCCGTGCCATGGAAGCTCCAGGGGCAGGCACCCACAAGTATGCTTTATATTCTTAAATATGCAAAGGGCATTTCATTATTCTTATTTTGCACCCCATAATACTCCATGCAAAACCCGGACAAGGATTATTTTCTTTTTTTTTGCTGAAGTGCAGCAGCTATAGAACACAAAACATCCTTCCTTCTAGATAAAGTTTGTTTTTCCTTGTGGAAAATCCAGAGTTTAGGAAAGAAGTATGGAAATCGCCTTTGGACGGATTCTCCAGCCTTCGCTTTTGTGTGTTGTGCCAATGGGTTTTCAAGTCAACATTTTGACCCCAGACCCGCGGGGTCTCACGTTTCTCATTCTCCAAGGAGGGGCGGTTGGGTGGGGATGTTGGGAAACTGCTGCTCCAGCTCCTCAATGCATATGAATTGTCCTCAGGTGCTGGCAAGAGCCACAGATGTTAAATTTGCAAGGTGTTAAGATAATAAAAGCAGGTTAGAACCCCATCTGAGGAAGCATCGGTTGATTTTCAGCGTTCCTGCTGCACCTGCGGTGGCTCATCCCGCGTCTGGAGGAGATCGAGCTGCGGTTTTAATCTGGTCCTGCCTTGTGCACAGCAATTAGTATTTATTACAGTCTGGACTGAGCAATGCTATTTTTTTTCCTGCTGTGCAGAAGACATGTTTATTAAATCTGCCACAGAAAAGAGTGGAAATTAGGATGAGCTTCAGAAAAGAGCTGCAAACAATTAGTTGTGTTATTTTACTGTGACTTAATTACCGTAACATTCAAATTGACAAAGAGAACATGGATGCTACAGGAGGGGCTTGCTGCTAGCTTTGAAAAGGCAAATGACTGCATTACAACGGGCATGATGTGCTATAATTAACCTGTTTATTATTACTGAGTTATACATTTAATAATCTCTGCTTAGGATGCATTGGAGCGGATAACATGTAGTAAGAACTCATGGCAACACACAAAACTAAGGTGTCCTCAGATGCAAGAGAGCTCCCTGTACATCCCCCACGGCCCGTGTGGGTCCAGGCCAGCACAGGCCCCTGTGAGCCCAGATAAGCCCTGGGCAGCTCTCGGTTCTCTGCTGACCCTGAAACAAAACGAGAGAATGTGGGAAATTACATCAAGAGGAAGAGTATAACATAAGAATGACCACACGGGGTCAGCTCAAAGGTCTTTCTAGCCCAGAGTGAAAGCATCTCTAGCACTCTGCTTTTAATTCAGCTTGTACAAATCACCTTTTGATGGCGATTTCAATGGAGAGGAGAGGTGACAAGTTTGACAGGAGCCATAACAGAAATCTGGGGGAGAGTAAGAACACAACAAGCCAAGGTGATAACGACTGCGCTCCCATCCTGCAACTATTTGCTCCGTAGGAACTCCTGATGTAAAACGAAGGGAGAAGGGACAGGCGAGAGCTGAACCTGACACAGCAGTGTCCCCATCTCTCTTCAGGCATTCAAGTGTAGTGATAATAGTAATAATTAAAAGGGGGTTTCTTCGCCCATTATCTCAGGTATCAGTTTGTATGCAATTACATCTGGGCTTTGCGGGATGATGGCTCCTTGGGGAAGCAGAACAGCTGATACAGATGTTTTATTTGCAACTGCTCTACGCATCCATTGCTGACACTGGGAGACGTAGTCACCTCCTTCTCCAGAGGACTGTGCCTCCGGAGCACCTCTGAAAGCAGCTGCTGAGGTTCTACTGAACATGCTGTTAGACTTTTTTGCACAACTAATTCTGCAGCCATCTGCACTTGATGTCAACGGGAAGCCTCTGCTCAGGGGTGCTGGCAGAAGCTGGCTCCAATGTTTCATAAAATAACATCTCAGTCCTTTCAGCAGCTTGTCATTTTCCTGTTTTGTTTAATTCCTGTAACTGTCTTCATATGAAACCCTGAAGCTGCAATGTACATTTTGGTTTTCTGTTACAGTGCTTGTTTTTGTAGCGGGAAATGTAATCCTTCAAATGCTTGTGTTTAAGAGAATGCAAATCAGCTTGCCAGCACAATGCCTTGGGAACGCTTCTTTCATGCAAAACCCAGCTAGATAAATAAGGAGGGGATGAAGGAAGGGAAAAGGGATTGTTTGCCTCTATAAACAACAAGAATTAATTATGCTCAGTAAATGACAGATAGGTTAAGATCAAAATGTGAATCTTTCTCAATGTGGCTGAAGTCTGCACTCCTGTCTCTGAGTTGCATCAAACCCCATGCACAGCCCAGCCGGTGCCACAGGACAAAGACAAGAGCTGGGACGTGTGGCTGTCCCATAGAGCCACGGCGGGATGCAAAATACCTCTGTCCAAATCTGAAACGTCTCTGGATCACGTCTGTTCCATCCGGGAAACACCGGCCCATCGCCGACCCTGCCACAGGGCAGGAAAACAGGTTATTGTTTCCTGGTGCCCTCACCACCCCGAGCTGCAGTAGGAAAAGGGACCCGAGTCCGAGTTCTGGTTCAATGCAGCCAACTGGAGAAAAGAGCCAAGTGCATTTGAAAGCTCATAGTGAGCAGAAAATATCCATGCTATACAGGCATTTCTCTGATGGTGATGTCCCAGTACTTGGCAGCCAACAGCTGTGTGTACGCTTATATACGTCTTAAATTGTAAACTTGTCACGAGGCGTCTCTGCTGTCCCAGTTCCAGCCACGCACAGTCTGCTCAAGCGCAGGAGGGACAACCGAGGGCATGTAGAGCTCACACCGCTGTGCTTCTGCACAGCCAGGAAGGGTATGAAAATCAGAGAATAGGGAAAATCAAGGAATTACTGCCCCCTGCAACAGCATTTGTGGAGATCAGCTCTTCTTGTTTGTCCCCAGATAGGAAAAGTCACTTCGCCTCGTTCTCCCTCTTCCACCCTGCCCTTGTAGGGGTTTGACAGTCAATTATTTCACATTTGCAACCCCATTTTCAAGCCTTTTTTGAAAGCAAGTGATAGAAGTGCAAATTCTTATTATTGCTCTTCAAGAGGTTTTTGCAAAGATGCTCGTTAATGAGCTTGCTTAATGAGCTTTCTTAAATCTATATTTATATCCTATATACAGCTGTATATAGATAGAGCAGTGCCTAAAATACGTATGGATTGCACACACATATGCCTAGGAAAATGAAGGCTGATTAACACACATCTTTTTCTGTTATTACTGTGCAAGTATTTATTCCTTTTTCCTTGGAAACTGGAGAGATAAAAGATCCATTCTGGAATAAAATAATTTTGTGCATATGCGCTAGATGGTTTTGTTTATGAGACCCAAGTATGTGAGTGTATGCGAGACAGATGGTGTGTCTGTTTGTGAAAGATATGATGCGTGGATGAATGTGTGTAAAAATACAGGTTTCTTAAGAGGTCTTTTTTAAAAAAAAAAAAAAGAAAAGACAAAATAACAAATGTCTGCTTGGTACATTATTTCACTGTGTCATGCTCTTTGTCAATATGACAGAGGAGTGTTCCTGCGGCAGGGAAAGCTGCCCCAGAAAGTGAAGGGCGCTGCCCTTGGGGTTTCGAGCTGGGCATCGTGAATTCTCTTCAAGTTTTAAAAGTCCTGGAAAGTTTTGATAAGCAAATGCTTGCTGGGCTCTGCTTCTCTATTGGCTGCTGCTTCACCGCCAGATTTTGACACAAATAATCTGATTGAAAAATCAGGGAGGGGAACGGGGGCAAGAAAACAGAGAGAGAAAAAAGGAGAAGTATCTATTTCAGCAGACTGCGACTAAGTGAAAAAGTGGAAGAGGAATCCAGAGAGAAGACAACGTCCCGCTTGTCTGGGGAGATTTCAAGGCGAATCCAGTAAAGCAAAGTCCCCCAAACAGGTGATTGATTTATTATTTTAAATGCTCCTCATTTCATTGTTTTTCTTCTCATTTCTCTCGTGTTTTTCTAAGCTTTTTCTTCTTTGCTTGTGTTTGCAAATATGTAACATATTCCACTGCCTAAGCCACTTGTCCTGAGGGTGCCTTTATGGTAATAGTTCACTTAATTCAAATGAGTCAAGCCTTTAAAAATTATACACTGTGTACTTCAGTTCACCTGTGAAAATGGTAATAGCAGGACAAAATATAAAAGATGTGACAATGGTCTCAGGTACCTGCACCCCAACAAGCTCCACGCAGCAGGAATAGTTTCTAGATGTCAACTTTTGTGCTTAAGCATTGAGGAAAGGGCGTATGTTATTTTCCCTTTTAATTGCTCTTTTACGGGGCCAGACCTTTAAATTCAGAAAGCAGCACAACTCTGCTGACATCAGTTAATCTGTGCCAATTTTGCTAGATGATAATCCAGTCTCTCCTGTTGAGTTTTGCTTCAAATCTATCTTTTATTATTTTCCCATGCTTTTTAAGTACAGGCTGACCTAGTGTAACAATTTTTGGTATATGGAATTAGCTATTTACAGATGCTCGTATACCACCACATTGATTCAATACATTAAGCATGAAAGCATCTATATTATACCTTAAGGTGATGTAGAATTTGTCAGGTTGCTCTATATAACTCTATCCATGGAAACCTAAGGCAAAATTTGCTAAAGCCAGTGGCGTTCCCAGCTAAATGAGTTTCCTGAATAACAAATGCTGCGATTATATTCCAAACATTTTTTCTCTATACTACGGATGTACAAGCATTTCCATTCCACTTCTTGGACAACAATTCCAGCAGAATTTGCTGCCTCCACCATCACGTCCGCTTCCCCTGTCTTACCACAACAATTAAAAAGGTTCTGCTCATTTTTCCCCTAACAAAGTTGCATCCGAGTTACTTGCCCCATTTGATATCACAACGGTGGACGTGATCAATATTGTTGTAAAGAACTTGAATTCTTTGTGAATATTCTTTTATATTTAAAGAGTTAGGAGTCCATAAGACCTCTTATTTTATTTGGGCTTAAAAATTTCACACACGGGTTGTGTCCTGTTTTGTGCTTTTTTCCTCAAAAATGTAGTGTTCTGAAAGACAAACTGTTCGTTCTTTTTGGAAGCTTCACCCTTACCAGAAAGAACAGGAAAAAAGCAATATTAAGATTTAAATATAAGTAATGGGAAGGAAATAAGCCTCTTTTAGTCTAAAACTTTCTGCACTCATCAACTTATATGAAGACATATCCCAATCGCAAGTTAAAATTATGTCTCTCTGCTGAGTGTAGAGTGAAAAGGGGTTTCATCTCTACAATTAACCTGGTAAATTTGAAAACAGGATTATGTCATTTTAGAGGAAAACAAAAGCTTAAGAATGGAACTTACTCTGCAAATTGGGTTCCCAATTCAGTGTGGCACAATCCTGCAAGCACCTGTTCCCAAATACGGTGTTTGGTGTTATAAATCCTGTCACTGAAGGAACCAGAGACAACAGCTCCACAATCTACTTCAGTGAGAATACGAATTTGTTCTAAATTGTATCAAAGAGCCCAATGCTGTATTTTTGGGTACCGCGAGCTGCTATGCAGTTAAGTGGGAGTTAGGGCTTCACAGGGAACACAGGATTGAGTGAAATTAGGATTCTGAAGTCAGAAACAACCCCCTAAATATATATACATATATAAGGAAAACAAACAAAAAAGACATAACAAAACAACACCAACTTTTAGTTTGGTTCTCGCACAATCGCCAGCACTTCAGTTTCACATTACAGTGTTACATGTCATTCTCTGCAAAATCACCAGAGAGCATCACTGAGGATAAAGGACCTTTGAGCATAGGAGGGGAAGGTGCAAATGCTGAGTCTCCTTTCAGATGTGACTGGGGAGTTTATAAGTGGTAGCAGAAGCCCTTTGAAGGTACTTCAGATTAGGTACCTAAAATAATGAAGCAGGTATTTTTTCCCTTGGGTCCTTTCACTGTCTTTTCCTCATGGCAGATTACTACAACAGTATTGTACAGCTACATGAATGGCAAACAAATAAGAATGTCAATTCTAGCCAGTTACTGATTTTATATTCTACACAGCACTCGGGTTTTGGGTCTCACTCCTGCCCAGGCAATGAACTCCCTTGTGCACTCGCCAGTCAAGGCAGAAATTGCTGCCACAGGGGCCAGCAAGAACAGACTCCATAGAAATAAAGCTTAACTTTTAGCAAAAGGTTGAAGCAAAATCATGTTGGAAGCTTCAAAGACTTTAAGATGTAATGGGGTCTGTTGTCCACAGCAGTGCTGTCCCTCTGAAATATGGTTAACCATTAGTAGTTTGCTACTGATAATCTTGAGTTTTGAGGGGAGATGATAGTATATTCTCTCTCACAATCTGTGCTTCTTGCTTTCCTCTAACCCCGTTGTGTGAATCACATAGACAGTCCAATGCAGTTGTTAATTAACTCGGCTTTGGGCTCCCAGTTCCTGTTTTCTCTGTAAAATGGGGTGGGGGAAGGTAACTTCCCTTCTGTAACGTTCAGCAGTGCATTAAAGATCATTGTGCTCAGCAAAGGCTCTTATCAGCAGTCAAGATACTAGACCAAATTTGACTTTTACATATGCTGCAGCAAACACATCCCAAAAAATCCCATTGATTCATGCACGTCTACTTTCAACTGCCGTCAGAAAAGAGGGGCTGTACTTTGTGCCTTCAGGTACTTTGCATATTGGTACCGCCGTAAAACACTGCAGGAGTGCTTATGCCACCTGTCACCAGTCCCCTGATGTACCTGGGTAAGTGTCCGGCAATGCCTTGGGGTCCTCGAGCTGGTGGCAGAGAGACTGTTCCAGCCGGCACTGCTGGGCACGGGCTTCACCCACTGCCACAGCCTCATCCTTCACTGTGTAGGAAGCCCAGGGCAATTAACTAGTTAATTCAGGCATCTAAAGATGGTGGTATCAATACCCTCCATTTTGGACACAGTCCTGCCCCACCACATGGGAAAATCCCTTTGGCATGAGTGGAAATTCCATGTATAAAGGGTTTATGGCAGGACTTTAGCTTGGGGTGCGTCTGTATTGCAGAGTTTTGCTCCGTGCACAGATACCCCAACTGGGACTGATTGTGAAGCTGTGAGACCCCCTGAGGGTCTGCTGGGGTGCGAGGGGCACAGGCTGAGCACGTTGCTGGAAGGGTTATCCCCATCGTATCCCCGAGCCGGGGGTATTTCTGTGCACGCAGCCTTTTGCCAGGCAGAGATGCACTGTACCATACTCAGAAAGAACCTCATTAGTAGTTACAGAAGAGTAAATACAGCAACATGCTTCAGCATTGCTTCTCTCAAGGGCATACTCATGGTTCATTCCCAGTACTGTTTTACCCTCTAAAATTAAATCAACAAATCTACTCTTGGCCTCTGTTTCCTCTTATTCATCTCAAGTTACATGCAAATTTCTCGGGAAAATGATGAAGAAAAACAGGTGAGTCATTTCAGGAGAAAAAAAATGGCTAGAGACACCGAGAGTTATCCCTGAAGTCATAGGAGAAACAGTGGAATCCTGGATTTAAAAGCCAGCTATCACTGCATTTCCAAAGGCAGCTGAACTGGTGAGCACCCAGTTCTCACCAACAACCATGGGCTGGGCGATCCACCTCTGCAAATCTGGCCCTCGGACCCTTCAACAAAACACCACTGGGCTATCGGATTGTGTTTATCATATAGGGGAAATGTGGGCACTTCTGAACCCTAAGGAGCAAATCTTTTCCATCCCTGGCTGCTTGGGATTCCAGGAGCCCACACTGCTCTGTCCTGACTTATACAGACATTGCAGGTCGTTCCTAATTAACAAGAGCAAACTTGGATTTGTTAGTTTTTTTAGTAAAAAGTAGGCTACACTTCAGCTGCTCTTGGGGAAAAAAAACTCGAACAATAATACACTTTCCCAGAGAGCCAGGACTCACTGCTGATTTTTCATATGAAATATAGCAAGATTTGCTTTTAGTGCTACTATCCTGAACAATTGCAAGGGAAAATGCAAATACATATGCAAATAACATGCCAGCTGATGTTGCCATACGCAGCATCCAGCCTGTTGTCATTCTGCTTACACAAGAACAGTTACTGGCCATGGGGAGCAAGCACAGGGCGGGCTGGCTTCTGGATAGTAAAGATAACAGATGCATTGCAAGAGAATTTTGTATGATTAAATTTCAGCATTTGATGTTTGTTTCTAACCCGTCGTTTCAACGGTCTGTGATATTTGAGTCAGATCCAAAAGGTAACCTGTCTCACCCAGCACTGCTGCGCTGCCTCTGGTTGACCGTTGTTTGTCAGCCAGAATTACAAAATACTCAAGCTATGGCCAACAAGAATGAAACCCAGCACACATCATGGCTGTGGGGATTTTCCAGTGCATCTCTCCTATTATTAGATGTTGTTTCTGTCATTATTATTTGTGTAGCAATTTCACTCCCTGGTCTTAAACTGGGTGAAGGGACTTTTCAGCTGAACTCCCCATCTCCCAAGTAGAAGGGTTTTAATTCTCATCGCTGCTGCAAACAGAGCTGATGTGCTGGGGAAACAAATGATAAATTACCCCCCAAACCACAGGGTTTTACCTGCTATTTTTCTGTGTTTCTGCCTGGACAGTGAATGGAAAATGCCACGTTCCTTTTTGGTGAAGAGCAAAAAGGCTCACTCCTATCATCAACACCGCTTTGTGGAAGATGACCTGCCTATCCTCACATGGGACCCAGTCCCCTCTCCCTTCACTGGTGAGTCAATCCAGCCATGGGGCTTGTGAGAATACACCCGGGCAAATCAATAATTGAGCAGGATGAGTGAGCTGAAGAGCAACTAAGGGCTTCCACATAGTGATGTCAGTCTGAGGCCAGGCTGGTCCCCCACTTTGTGCCCTCTTTCTCTAGGCCAAATCCACACTGTTCCACTGAAACCAAATTTAGATCCTCCCTTTGTTTCCTGCTGGGGAGATTGGAGATGTAAGATTGTTGTGTAGAGTTGGTCATTTTGGGGAAAGATGGCCAACTTCAGGCAACTAACAATTAGGAAAAGAGCTTGCACTTGGTTGCTGGTCTACAAACTCACAGCTTTGCCACCTCAATCTCCAGCTTGCTCTTTTCATTGTTCTCATTCTCTCTGGACCTACATCTTCTCACCTCAGTGTGTTACCACCTCTTCCTGATAATTTGCAAGGAAGGTCACAGTTAGAGTGAGAAAATGCTAGTGATACCCAAACACTGACTGTGGAAGGAGTCCCAGGTGATATATACTATATTAACATCAACCAACACTGCTTCTGCCTGTTCCCGCTGTCTGCCCTCTGCTCCCGTTCCTGCTCTCCCACAGCCACCCCTGCACTGCCAGGCCAAGGCAATTATCTTAGTCCTTCAGGCATCATTCAAATTTTCTTTATTCAAATCTAGGATCAGCTTACCCTTTGTTCTAGCCCTGGCTGTCAAATTAGAGTCCAACCCTATGATAAGTTTGATTAAAAAGAAAGAAGGTGACATTTTAATTTCAATTCCTGCCACCATCCTATGGCCATTTGTTGTGTCTCTCTCACTTCCAATAAGTGCTGGTTGATGTCTTTAAGGGCTGGGACAAGCATGGAGAAATGGGAGTGTGGGCAGAACGAGACCAGGCTCTGTGGTCACCTTTGCAACTGCGTAAGCAATTACCTCCCCTCTCTGCTTCCTTACTTGGCTGTCCATAAATTCAGGTTAACAATACCAAACTCTCTTAGGACAGGGGTGGGGAGGTTAATAAGTTAGTGATTATTAGTTACCCACACAAATGGAAATGGTTTTAAATAGGGAAGTGATTCTTACAGACATGTGGTCTTCTAGGGTTAATTTTCTCTAACTATGTAGGGTATCAACTGTCCTATCATTTCTTCCTGCCTCCCTCTACCTTGCCTATCTCACCCTGCTTGGAATTCCCCTTTGTCAGCAATGAACAGACCTTGATTGCTGTGCTGATTGCACCTCTCCGCACTTATTCAGAGAATTCAGCATGGGCTCATCTATCTGAGCATGAATTCATACATAAGTATAAACGCCACCTTAATGGACTCTTCTCTTAACAGCTAAATTAAACTAACTGTGACTCCTCTGTGTGATTACAGCCATAGGAGACAAGACACCCGAGAACATCAAGAAACAGGACCTAGAATGTGTGGTTCCAAAACAAGAAAAGGACCCACCCGAACTGAAAGAAGAAAGTGTCCCTATCCAGTACCTGAGCAGGATGCCAGCGGGGCCTTCAGCTCAAGGTCTGCTACCCAAGACCACACTTGCAAAAGATGTTAGGGCTGGGCTGGCTTATGGAGCCCCCACAACTGGGTCCAGATTTTAAGTAAATGGCAGCTCTTATTTTGACAGCATTTTGTCCACATGATAACTTGTTCAACCACAACACAAAGCAGGGCTAGTAGAGGCGGGGGGTAATATTCCCTTAGCATTCCCTCTCCCATAAAATTTCCTCAGATTGAAATCAGTCATAATAGGAATTTTGTAGGGGGATCAGGATTTGAGTCAAAGGAGGAGTTACCAGCTGCAACTCCCAAGGTCAGGCCAGACATTAAATGGGGAAAATGGTACCTGGAGAACCTTTTTACTGGTGACCAGCTGCAGGCAATGACACTCACTTCTCCCTCTCCTTTGCAAACTCAGAGATGGCCATCCCAGGTCTGCAAATCAAAGACTGCACTAACTCGACAAGCACCCCTTCCTTCTACAAAACCGGCTTTTCTTGGGAGGCTTTCCATTTGCCATACAGCTACCGGCAGATGTCTTCCAGCATGCAGTCAGCCCTGCTGGAGCACCCAGTGAGCCTGTACGGAAGCCACCTCCTGCCCAGCACTGAGCCTCCTCTGGATTACAGCATGCATTTCTCCTCGGACATGGAGACCTACCACTGCATGAAGTGCAACAAGGTGTGTGTTGGACGAGAACCTCAGGGGTGGGCTGCAGTGATTTTCATTGCGCATGTCAGCGTTTCACTGGGTTACACCACAGCTCAAAATGGGTACCTACTTGTTCTCCTGATTAGGGGACAAGGGCGCTAGGAATGACACAGTTCACATGGCCCACAAGAGGGAAAAAAAAATCAAATGAAGAGAAGGAATTGAAAACAGAGGTGGAGACATAGCTACCTCATGTCAAGAAAAATAAAATCACTGGCATTTTGTTTTGCAGGTATTCTCCACTCCCCATGGACTGGAGGTCCATGTCCGTAGGTCTCATAGTGGGACCCGGCCCTTTGCTTGTGAAGTATGTGGTAAAACCTTTGGACACGCTGTAAGCCTGGAGCAGCACACCAATATTCACTCCCAGGTGGGTAGCGTGTTTCCAGAAAACCAGCTCTCCAGAGCTCCTGAGTGCTTGAACCTTAGCTGTTGCTTATTCAGTTATCAAGGAAGTGACATTTCCTAGGTTACAAATATGGTGGCTTTCCTGGAGCACGCAACGACAATTATAGGAGCTCTGAAGACCATAAGTCACAGATATTGGTCTCACAAATCTCAGACTGCCCTTCAGAATTCCTTGGGTGGGCAGGGAGAATCATTCTACTGGTTCTTCTGTGCCTCACCTCCTCCTGAAGGGCACAGGAGTT
This sequence comes from Streptopelia decaocto, assembly GCF_964273445.1. Taxonomy (NCBI): domain Eukaryota; kingdom Metazoa; phylum Chordata; class Aves; order Columbiformes; family Columbidae; genus Streptopelia; species Streptopelia decaocto. The sequence goes on from NC_138672.1 coordinate 8,388,069, forward strand.
TGGATCACAAGATGCAATTCATTTCCATAAGTAATTCTCCCTGCATTCTCTTTGTACTGCACCTAGCGCATTGGTCCATGAGCTGAGGAGATTTGCTTATCAAATCTACTGTTCTCAAATGCTTAACACTCTTCAAGCTCTGTCACATGTCTTGCAGCCACAGGCACCCCATGATATTCTTTCCCTAACAGGAAAGAAGTTTTGAGTGCAAGATGTGTGGGAAGACATTCAAACGTTCCTCCACCCTTTCCACTCATCTACTGATCCATTCAGACACACGGCCCTATCCCTGCCAATACTGTGGGAAGCGCTTCCACCAGAAGTCAGATATGAAGAAACACACTTACATCCACACTGGTAAGAAACAATATTCCTTAGAAGCAAATGCAAATTAGAGTCCGTCATGTTGATACACGCAGCCCCCAGACAGAGAGAGGCTGGACCAGGGATGTGTCCAGAGGCACTGGAAAGTCATTCTTCCCTGTTTGGTAAGACAGCAGAAGGTCTAAGCATCACTGAGATGCATGTCATCCTCTGTATCACAAGGAGGGGGTTATTGTGATGGTTGTAGCCAGCCCTGGATGCAGACAGGGCATGAACCACCCATCCAGAGAGGCCTGTCTGGCTGCTCTCACCCTCTGGTGCTGGAGCAGAGCAGCATTAGCAGAGCAGCTGGGCTGGCAGCAACCTGATGCCCAAGCATAGGCAGTCAGGTCTGAGTCTGCTAAACAGCATTTCTACCTCCCTTCTCTCATCTCTTAACTGTTTCTTACCATTTTCTCTGCCCTGCAGGGGAGAAGCCCCACAAATGCCAGGTATGCGGCAAAGCCTTCAGCCAGAGCTCCAACCTCATCACCCACAGCCGCAAGCACACCGGCTTCAAGCCCTTCAGCTGTGAGCTCTGTGCCAAGGGCTTCCAGCGCAAGGTGGATCTTCGGAGGCACCGGGAGACCCAACACAGTCTCAAGTGAGGGACAGCCCCAGGTCTCTGCTGGAGCTCCCGCTGCCAGTGCATGCACCAGGGAAGATGACTCCAACTCCTCCATCCAGCGTTGGGCTGCCCACCTCATAAAGCTTCCTATGTTCCTCTGGGCACTCCAGGGCCTTGCACATCCCAGTAGGTGACACAGAAACATGTGGGAGCTCTCACTTTCCAACTAAAATAGGCATCAGCCCAGATATAACATCACCTGCTCAAGTGCAAATCCAGAGGAATTCCTCCAATGTCACTATTACTCTGGATTTACACCCTGTGCAAAATCCGGTTCAGACTTACCAGCAGTGAGGTAGAAACTCCTGGACCAGTGGCAGCAAAAATCTGTTCAGCAAAAACCATGTTCTGCTTTGATAGTTAGGAAGATAAGGCTAGGGCATGCAAATAGATTGCCTTCAGTGAGCTGCGTGCAACCTGAACAGGGCTGCTGCAGAGACTTGCCCAGGTCATAAATTCTGGCAACAGCCACCTAAGTCATTTTCTTTTAGCGGAGCATTTACTGTGATCAAATGACAAGTTAACTGTGTTGTATTTTTAGCTGGGAGTGGGAGGAAAACACTGAGAAAACAGCTCCTATCCCTGATAACAGGGGTCTCTAAATGCATTCCTCATACACGCCACACTGCAAAGATCCCTGGGTTAGCAGCAACCAGGCGAGCTCCAGGAAGAGCTGTGCCACAGAGCTGGGCATAACCTAATAAACCCCACGTCTCAGTGCCATGCGAGAGAGACTGGCTGTTCTTGGAATCCAGGCTAGTATGTCCCACAATATTTCGCTGCATGCTGGACATACCGGTTTAGAGCTGTCCTGGGCAATCCCGTGTCACTGCATGTCAGGAGTGGCCCTTGGATATCAATGTCAAGAGCCAGAGTTCTGCTTTCCAGCCACACTCTTAAAGGAAGAGGTGACCTGGCCTGTACACATTGGCATAATATGCAAGTACCTTACAAATATTATACAAACAGAGCAGTAGCATTTCCTCCTTCCAGGTGTAGGGGTTGAAGCAAAGCACTAGAACAAGTAAAAAGCCAGTTCCCCTCCAAGCTCTGCTGCCTTCTCACTGTACAACCTTCGGCAAGTCACTGCACTGGACTTTTCTGTCTCCACCTCTCATGATGATGTGGAGTCATTCACTCAGGTTTGTAGAGTCCCTTGAGTTCTTAACAGGAAGGACAAAGTATTATTATAGCATTAAAAAAAGACAAGTGCTTTCAGTTAAGCAGGGCATTGCAGCAGCACACAGCCCCCTCCATACCCACATCCCTGAACACGTGGCCTCAGACAATGACACTGGCAGAAAGTAGCCTGGAAACAGGCTCTAGTACAAACCATTTCACTCCAAATGCTTCTGAAGGAAGGCTGTCATAATGGGGGGAAGTCCAAATGGAAAATTCATTTACTGCCAAGAGAAAAAGAGGTCTCTTCCCACCCCCTTTTACACTACCATAAATCCAAAGCCATTCTCCTGACGGAGAACTAGAATGCACTCACCCCTGTTTTATGCTCTGCCTAAGCTGTTAGTCATTAACATGCACTCTGGAAGCTCCAAACAGTGTCTGTACTCCTGGCTTTACTTGTACACTGTAAATATGTATTTATACTTATTCTAATGTATATTTTTATTGCACTACACCAGACAGTAACAATATGTACAGGCCTGCTGGGTTTTATCTGGTAAATCTGTTCCCTCTCAGTAACTGGGCTAACGTAGTTTATTTCATGTTAAAAACATCCGTTTCAAGAAAGGCTCATACGTGGTTCTGGAGATACAGGCAGTGGGGATAGAGGGGAAAAGGAGGAGGGAGAGAGTACAGCATTGCCCCATACAGTTCAAATGGAAATTCACACACAGGACAGGGCTCCTAAACTTAGACATGAAATAATAAATAAAACTCTGAGTCATGCCAGAGCCTGGTCAGGGCAAGGATTCCAGTGGAGATGTTTAACCTGTTGTGACCATGACACCAGGCACACATACGCATGTGTGAACACTCTCACACATGCACAAGTCTTACTCAAGGTAAGGTCATATCAGCTTACCAAAGCTGCTGCCAAAAATGCAAACTGTGTTTGTTATTCCCCTTGTCCTCCACAAATCTGCAAATAGAAATATTTAAAGAGCATGCCAGCATCTGAACTGCCCAGGAGCTAATACCCTCCAGCCCCAAAACACGCGGACACACCAGCACAGGCTTCCCCGCTGTGTCCTGGGGACAGCAGGTGTGTCTGGCTCCTCTGGAGCTCCCCGCTTTGGGGGAGTTCTGGAGGGAAGTGCTGGCACAGGCTGATCAGCAGGACTGCCTGGAAAACCACTCGTAAAAACAAATCAGCTGGTTCTTCTGAGCCTGCTGAACAAGGGCTACTGTATCCATTAGATTTCCATTCCTATCTTTGATTTCCATGGCATGTGGGAGGTATAACCTTCAACAGGCAGCTGGGGTCTTCTGTCCTAAAGCTGTGCTTCTACAGCTGGCTTCTCCCTCCTAACAAAGCACCCTGGCTTTTATTTCCCCTGGACTCTAGGGCAGGCAGCTGCTTTCACCATTACTGTGCTTAGTGCAGAGCAGTTATACCAGATGAGACAGTGTCAGCCTTACCATTTTATTTGTGAGGAGCCTGGTGAGCGCATCCCAGGAGATGCAAGGACGGGTTTAGATATATGGGCAGCAAGCAGAGAAATACACTGGGATGGCATTAGGCAGCATGCTGCTGCAGAGCTGCGCTCCAACACACACATCTGTGGCCAAAACAGCCCAGGGCCCCCATCTGACTCACTCCCCCAGGTGCTGGGATCCTATCTGCTGAACCATGGGCTATGGATGGACGCCAGCTGGCAGGGACACTGTGAGATGGTACAGCCAGAGTCAGGAGGTGACCCAAGAAGGGAGGAAGAGGAGAGAGAATTAACTTGCAGAGTTTTCCACAAAGGCACTACAGTTTCTTTCTCTAGATACCCAGGTACCACCACCTGCCTCCTTTCTCCTCAAGCCCCCTCCTTCCTTTGGGTACATGGATGTCAGCAGCCTAGAGGAAAACCTCTGCTCTGAGAACAGGAGTGCTCTGAGAACAACCCCTTTGCCACCATTTCCCCTTGAAAAAAAAATATTCTGGTCAGTCAATCAAGGAAACAGATAACAAAAGGCAAAATCTCAACTAATCTTTGTGGCTGAAGAAAGAGCTGATTGTTTTTACCTTGGTCTGAGCCCGCCCTGTATCCTGTAGTTCCCCAGTCCTCTTTACGCCTTCTTCCCTTTACTGCCAGAGGAAAAAAATCCTGGTCTTTGGGCTGTTTTGTTTAGCAAATGAGGGACATGCAAAGCAACAACCCTGGGCATCTGTCAGGAGGAGAGAGGTGCCTTCCAGACAGCCTGCAGGCGCTGAGGGCAGCAGCCCAGAAACACTATGATCAAGGGTGGATTTAAGTTTGAACACGGGATGCATCTTTCTCTTCCTAAAGAAGACAGAGCCACAGGACACCTACAGGAAGCAAGGTGTGATCCCAGCTAGAGCTTATATTCAGGTTGTATTAACCTCCATGGAGTGGAATCCTAGAGAAGGCAAAAACCTGAAGTTTTCATGTTGTGTTGACAATGGTTAGGGAAGACCTAAGAGGAACTGAGAGGAAGGACAGGGAAGAATTAGGCTGCAGTTGGGTACAGGTTGGATTGGAAAAAAAATACATGCTAAGTCCAGTTGCTTTCCACCCAAGACTTCACAAGAAAGCATTTTCAGTGCAAAAAAAGATAAGAGCAGAGTCCCTTGTCCTCACAGCAGGTCATTCCCCTCAGGGCCACGCAGTTGTAGGTTATGGGGACACAGCACCAGGTTAGTCCTAGCCCCCTTGCATAATTCCTGACCTATCATCTTCAACTAACATTCACCATGGACACACGCTGATCTTAAGGCTGCAGCCTAGACCTGAGACTTGAGATCTGCCGCATGTTTCCTGCACAACCTCAAGCAAGACATGAGTGCTGGATTTCTGAAGTTGTTCAGCACACTATGAAGCTCACAGAAAGCTTCACCCCATCTGTGAGAGGAGGATAATAATCCCCCCTCTCCCCTTCATTTCACTTGTTTATTTCAACAGTAAGATAGGCAGGAATGGGACTGCTCCTCTTTATCTTCTATATACAGCACCTCACACAATGGAGCCTTGATCTCAGCTGGAACGCCTAAGTGCTATTGCAATACTAATAAAGGTGATAGAAATTAATTCGCCAAAGCAACCCAATTCTGTAACTGGTTTAGAAAAAAATCATCCAGCGAGAACTCCACATTAAAACAATTAAATGAGTGGAGAAACAGGGTGAGCAGAAACACAGAGAGGATAAAAATGAGCAGCATTTCCACTGGTGAATAATATTCCAAGGGGAGAGACAGGGCTGGATACCGATGCTACAAACAACCCACTCGACACCCACATTTTAAAGGTGCTGTGTCAACACAAGCGTTTTTCAATCTGGTCCTTAGGCTGCTCTGACCTGCTGGCCCCAGGGTGATCTGTGTTCACCGTACCAGGCGGCAAGAAAGGGAGCGAGGAGTCCCCAAGAATGGGGAAATCTGAGGCTGGGGAGGAGCTGAGCTTGCACTGGCCTCAGCTTTGGTCTGATAAGTTTATCAAGCACTGCCGGCTGCTAACTGTCAGCCGGCGAACAGGGCCTGTTAGGGAGGAGGAACAGCTCCCAGGGCAAGATAGGACAGCCCAGGCCTTATCGGAGTGCCTGAGCCAAAGAGGGAACTGGAGAGCGGGCACTTTCCAACCACTTCATCTGAACAACAGACAGATTGGCAGGAAAGGGCTGTCAGCCCTTCGCTCCTGCCACCCAGCCATCAGCAGGGAGCTCCCATCCATGCAAACAACCCTGGTAAGTGCAGTGTGAGTTGCAAAAGTGAACATAGGGGCCCAAGGGAATGCACGGGGTAGGTTTTCTTAGGGGCATTGCCCAGCACGGAGAGTCAGATTTACAGCAAACAATTCAGGTGCTTACTGAGCAAGCTGCTCCTGTTCAGTGCCCAGAGCAGCAGCGCTCCCCCCTGCTGCCTTCTACAGGTTTGGGAAGGGAACCTTGCATTTCAAAATAAATCTAGTCACCAAGTTTTGGTGTACAGCAAATTGCTTTGTTTTCCCTCTACCGTTTCTGAAAAATAGTAAGAAAACCTAAGTGAATAGAGGAGGAAAACCCTGACCGTTCCCATCTGAGCTGCAAAAGTGTGGCCAGCAAATACCCCTCCATGCTGATTGCCAGGGCAGCAATAACCATATCAATGCAGCTGAAGGTCATAGCAGAGAGACTCTGACATGTGTGCAAGCTCCCTGTGTGTGTGTGTGTGTGTGTACCTCAGCCGCGACAAGGAGGGTAGAAAGATTCCCTCCTGACACATCCTCTGCTCATTTTCCCTGCTGAGGATGTGCTGTGCAAGGTAGAACCAGCATCAGATCAGCAGCTTCAACATACTAGCGCTAGACCATACAGACAGCTGTCATTCTGCATCTGGCTCACCTTTGGCTCTTTGGCTGGGTTCAAGGTGGTGACTTGGGTCCTGCCCATATCAGGGGATTTCACAGAGAACTGGCCCCATTGCAAGCCCTGACCCTGTACTGGGAGGATGGGATCACACTTGGCTGTCTGGGTGCAAGTGCTGTCCCAAGCCCTCCATGGGATATGAGGCAGGAAACCTGCAGCACCGATGAAGGGCAGGATGTCTCCTACGTGAGCTAGTCACTCAACGGTTCCCTTTCTGGCAAGTAACATATCTAGGGAGGGATTTACCTCCTCCTAAAGCACATATCTAAACCAGGACAGAACTCATGCCTTCAACACACCTCCTTCTCTCCCTGGGGAGCCTGGTATCTGCAGGCATCTAAAGTTACATGAGATGAGTCATGTGGTCTCTGCACTATTCTCTGGCCAAATTTCTCACAGCTGTTTCTGCTCCAGCCTGTAATCTGCTCTTCTCCAGGCCACTAACAACCTTTAAGCCGTTTAATTCCTCTGTGCATCAGGGACTCCTAAGCAAGTTGTGAGTACAACAGCCACATTCAGCACTGGCCAACACAACTCTGAGGATCAAGGCTTCCTCATGAAAAATGAGTTAGAAAACCCTACCCCATTGATTCTGCCTTCCTTTTGAATAATTTTAAAGCAATGAGGCTTTATCTTATATCCCAGACCCTTCTATATTAGGGCCTCTGGTGGGATTTTTGGCAGTGGTCAAGTCCGCTGGTTTCTTCTCTTTATGAAGTAGAAGTTATCTCTTGTCTCAGTTGGGGAAGGGGAAGCCAGAGATGATGGAACATTCCTGTTCTTGAAAGGGCCCCATCCTGGGAGCGTGGACATGGTGAACCAGTGTGTCAGTCAGACATCTCTGCCTCAGCTCCTTATTTAGATCCAGCCTGTAGTAGCTTGACTGTGAATCAGTCAGACCCAAAGGACACCCAGATGTGACAGCACCTGGAAAAGAGTCCAGAAACCAAAGCTGCCTTTTCTTAGTGTCATGGAAAATACTAAATGAGTCTCAAAATTCAAAGAAGGATCGTATTCCTGGCTTTGCCATTCTCAGCTGATCTAAGCCAGTCACTATCCCTCTCTATGTCCCAGGTTTCCCATCTGCAAAAGCATTTTAGTTCCCAGCTCTTATATTGATCATTAGGCAGTGGGCAAAACCCAGACCCACTGTGACGAAAACAGCTGCATAAGTTGCACCAGTGGAATTTGGTGTGTCCTCTCCAAATAAACATGCACACAAATGCCTTGGAGCCCTGACACATCTTTCTTCACACTGCACCTTACTACTGCATGTCTGGAAGCAGCCACTATGTAACATGACCTATTTCAAGCCAAATCCCTATTTTCCTATGTGTTCCCATTGAAGCAGGCAGAGCATGCAACAGTCCGCAGGATTCAGCCCCTTGTCTGCAAGTGCTCTCACAGCATCATCATAAATTCTGTAGGACAACACAAACCTTGTGGTTGACAGGATCAATAATTTATATTTCTGGGGCACCACCTCCTCAGCCCCACTTCCTCAATCCCAAAGTCTCCAGCAATCTTAGCTCGGAAGGGAATGTGACTCAGGCCTCCAACCGAAGGGCTGTCATCTGCAAACCCTGACGACTGGATGTGGCCGTGGTTTTATCACTGGCCACCAGCTGCCTCTAGAGCTCTTGCCTCCTCCCCAATGATTCAGCAAATCTTCTTCCAGCAGAAAAACAAGCGCACAAGTGAACAAATCACAATGTCAGATTACAAAGATGAGCGGGGAAAAACTGTGGCTCAAAGGAGGGAGATAAAAGCTGGTGAAGTTGCACGAGCCAAGGGTGAAAGGCCTGGCAAAGATGTGGTTTTTGGAGCGGGGCAATAATAATGTGAGAAATAGGGTTGTAATTTGGATTCTTTACACTGTGAAACATTAGTAACAATAAAAGGAACACAACATGGAAGGAAATGAAGCATATTCTGCCTTCTGCTATCTGGGCATTGAACATGGCTGATACGGATTTTTACTGGTATAGCTGAAAGCTGAATAGTCCATCCTGGTTTACACTGGAACAAAGTTCCACCAAGCAAACTATTTCCAGAAGGACTTTTTGCTCTCCATAACCAAGATCTTCAATAATTTGGAAGCCCATTATCAGGCACTTTGAACATCACTCTCCCTGAAAAAAAGTTCTGTAAGCCATCCGGTATCCAAGGCATGGCAGAGGGCAGGTAGAAATAATGATTTAACTTCTGACATTTTGGACCACTGTATGAGATTTATATATTACAGCCCTTTTCCATAAACTTTTTTCCCTGCTGTAACCACTCCTGAGGTGGAATATGGTATCAGCTTAACAACTAACAGCACACAGTCTATAGAATAGAAAGCAAAGAAGAAACTTGAGCCAGACCTTAGCTAGGTGGTGTAATATTTCCCCCATGGTATTCAGTCCAGACGCTCCCGTCAGAGCCCATGGCACACTGGTGGAATCTCTCAGCCCAGTGGCTCCTCTGACATCTGTGAGACAGACACACAGCTTTCCACTAGATTAAATGCAACACAAAAACCAAGCACAGAAAGAAAAGGAGCTCAGGAGCTGTGTATACAGGTATTACAGATGCATAAACTGAAGCTGATTTGGTCTCACATCGCTTTTACACTCCATCTGATTAACCTTGCCAACCAGCACAGAGATCAATGACACTAAAATACAACTAAGCAGTACTGACTTACCTTGTTATGGGCTTGTATATGCTTTGTGAATATTTCAGTATTCACCCCACCAACAACTTCCAGCTCACAAAAGCTCCTTGTCCCTCTCTGAGGGCTCCCAGGGTTTGGGTGCATGTACCCACAGTGCCTCCTGCTCTTCCCTAGGGAACACAAAAGATGCAACCACAGCACCAGCCAGACAACCTGCCCTCAAACTCACCCAAGGAATTAATGCCACATACACCATATGCAAGTAATGCCAGGGCTGTCTGCTTTTAAAGTGTTTCCCTCTGTAGTGCTCTCACCTGTTCTCACAGGTTTGGGGGATCCCTCTCAAGTGTAACAATAATCAGGTGTGTTCTTAGAGCTCCAGTGGCAGAGCCAAGGGGATTACAGTTTTTAAACTGAAAATGTGGTACTGCTGCACCCTACAGGCTGAAAACAGTGATAGGTAGTTCTTTTAGTTAAAATCACACTCTCTAAGCCAGGCTCAGCACTTTTGGGAGGCTGGCTCATGGCTCCTGGGTGTTTGAGGCAGGAGGTTCTGATTCAGCCCTGTCCTGGAGTTCCCACGAAATGAACAGACCCACGGCCCATCCTGCGGCTGTAACACCAACATGCACACGTACAAATACAGACGTGTCACCAGCCCTGACCAGGACTCTGTATGGGGAGCGGGCTCAGCTGTGCAAGATCCGCCCCCAACACCCCGGCTGCTGCGTGTGGGGACACCCAGGAAAGGGGAGCGCAGGGGTGGGGTGAGGCTGGTTTCATGGGGTGGAGATGGGATGGAAACCTTCACCTGTATAAGCTGCTGCCCTGTTCTGTTTTATCGCTCCTGATTTGGTACACCGGAGGGAGGAACGCTTGCGAAACTGCCTGGACAGCAGAAACATCAGCAGAAGTCCAGCTGAGGAAAGGACCTGGTGATGTGGCGATGATGTCTGCATCCCCAGCACGCTCCAGGCAGCGTGGGCTGCGCTGAGCCCGGCTTTCTGCAGCTTCCAGCGGCTGGAGCTGAGGGACAGTGCGCAGGAGTTGATGCCAAATGTTCCTGTGACCGCGCTCACCGGACCTGTTCTATCTTGGGTCCAGTTGGTTTTGCCAGAAGAACAATCTGTCAGATCTCCCACAAGAAACATCTTCTGTTTTCTCACTGTTGGCCTTCATCTGCACTTGAAATAAAAAGTGTCAACTGCATTTCCATCTTGCCTTGTCCCTGTGCCCTACTGAGCTGCAGAAACTACAGCAGAGCAAATGCAGAGGGTGAAACCTGTTGTGCAGCAAATGCATTTCATAGAAATCAGAGGCCAGCTGCCTGAGGGTTTTCTGTCAGACAGTAGAGGGGACGTCTGTCAGTGTGCAACTGGGTGTAGCTTTGCAGGGGGTTTTAATTTAAATTTTATTTCTTCAGTGGTATCACAGGGGTCTTTTATGGTACCGGTACGTGATTCCACACCCCATAGGGAGGTGGGGCTAGAGGTAAAGCAACCCACTGCTTACATGGCTGAGTCCTTTCTGTTCCAAAATCTGGAGCACAAACTTCCATTTTCATTTGTTCCCATGAAGGCCCCAAGTCCGTGTTTGTCACAGTCAGAAAGCATATATAATGCATGGTTTAATATTGTTTCAGCCTTCTGTACTTGTATGAGGCTTCTCAAGGCTTTAGCACTTCTTCTGTTGTCTGGAGTTTTGTCAGACTGAGATATTTCCTTACGTTTGACCTCCAGCCCACAAAAGCAACACCTGCAGGGCTCTCACACAGCAATGCCAGTAACCTCAGCCATGGTTTGGCCTCAGCCCCCCAAAAGCCAAGTGTGTAGAGGCTGCCCAGTTTACCTTAGAGCCAAATCAAGGTCGTGGCTTTGATGCAGAGCTGCACTCCAGGCTATATAAACACATAGGGCTGCAGGTGAGGGCGGCCTCTCCGGTGTGCACTCACCATGGCTCGCTGGGAGATCCTCTGCTTTGCCTTGTGCTCCTACCTCGGGGTGGCGTGGGCTGCAACCGTAAGTACAAAAGCTGTGGGCTTTGCACAAGGGTCCAAGGAGGTGGCTGGAGAAGGGGGCTGCAAATCCGTCCATCTGGGGGACTGGCCAGGGCAAAATGTGCAGGTGGGCAACGTGGGAAGCCAGAGGCATGAAGGACTGTGCAATGGATTTTCTCTTCTCAATGGTATCACATGCAGCTGGGTGTTGTGTACACCGAGGGTGGTTTTGTGGAAGGCGAAAGTAAAAAACTGGGACTCTTTGGTGACTACATCGACATCTTCAGAGGGATTCCCTTTGCTGCCCCTCCAATGCGTCTGGAAGACCCTCAACCTCATCCTGGCTGGCAGGGTAAGATCCAGCTTTTGGACACCTTTGGGTTTGGGTTTTCTTTTAATCTCTCTTTCTCTTTAGTCCTTTCTTGACAAGCCAAAGATGTTGTTGCCTGCTTTGATCTCCTAAGCAGCACCAAGAAAAAGCTCTTAATCTCACAGCGGGTATGGCAGTCCATGTCTAAGTGTCCCCAAGCCACTCAAGCAACCACATTAAGTAACAAAACCAAAACATGATACCTGCATCTCCCCTCACCAGCCTCGGGTGTCCCAAGCTAGTTCACATGGAAAAGGGTCCCACTTTGTCATTCCCTCTAGACCAATCCCAGTGGCTGGGGAGGCTTTACTGCCTCTGCACTGGACCCACAGAGGACCAGATGGATGGACAGAGAGGTTTCAATCAAACAACAGAATTGACGCCTCTAACTAGTACCTGCTGTCTCTCCTCTCAGGAACACTGAAGGCAAAAGAATACCAAAAGCGCTGCCTGCAGTCAACACTTGCACAAACTGATGTCCGAGGGAGTGAGGACTGTCTCTACCTGAACATCTGGATCCCTCAAGGCAGGAAACAGGGTATGTGCTTGGCAGAGACCTAGGGAGGAGATTCTCATTTGTTTTTTATAGCCAAATTGCTCTGGACTCTCTCTCAGAACTGTGTCCCCATATTGGGCAACTGCAGGAGCCCTGATTTGCAGAGGGAAGGGTGGGAGCCACGTCAAACAGTGTCCGGCAGCTGCAGCCTGTTGGGAATTTCAGCCATTGTACAGAGCATGGCTTTTCTTGGCCATAGGTTATTGTGAAGTGTCTAGTGGGTACAGGGATGGAAGGGCAGCACTTTCCAGCTGTGCTGTGGCTCACACTGCTCTTCTTCCTCTTCTCCCAGTCTCTACCAACCTGCCGGTGATGATCTGGATCTACGGCGGTGCCTTCCTTTTTGGAGGGGGTCAGGGAGCCAACTTTCTCGATAACTACCTCTATGATGGTGAGGAGATCGCTGTGCGGGGCAACGTGATCGTGGTGAATTTTAACTATCGTGTGGGGCCCCTTGGCTTCCTGAGCACTGGAGACGCAAACCTGCCAGGTACTGGAGCTGCTGCCCATTCGGGGGAGCCTGTCCCGTGTCCCCGGTGTGTCGGCTTTGCTGTGCCCTTGCTCAATGGCGGTTGCTCTCTGTTGCTCAGGGAACTACGGGCTGAAGGACCAGCACATGGCTATTGCCTGGGTGAAGAGGAATATCCGGGCCTTTGGGGGTGACCCAGATAACATCACCATCTTTGGGGAATCAGCCGGTGCTGTCAGTGTCTCCCTGCAGGTGTGTTGTCTTTATTGGTTCCTCTGCAGAAGGCTCGTGTCCCCACTTTTGGACCTCTGGTGAAACAGCATTTACTTGCCGTGTCCACCTACTCTGCTCTTCACTGTATGGCCTTTTAATTTGAACTGCTGATGCTGTTCACAGCACGAGAGCCGGCAGCTTCCGCGGGTCAGATGCACAAGCTGTGAGGAGATTGGCCCGGTCTGGCAGGCGCTGGTCTGTTTAGGAGTTAGCACCTGAAACCCCTTTGTTTTTGTTGTGCACCACAGACGCTGAGCCCGAAGAACGCAGGATTGTTCAAGAGAGCCATCAGCCAGAGCGGTGTCGCCCTGTGCAGCTGGGCCATCCAGAAGGACCCTCTGTCCTGGGCTAAAAAGGTAACGTGCAAGTCTTGCCTAAGGGAATGGGAAAACCAAGACGTGGTTCCTTAAAGAACAGCATAACTAGCAAGGGATTTGACAGGAGCCCTGTGGATACATGTGGCTTTAAGATTAAAACAAAATTCTGCCCCAGCGAAGCCAGGAGCAAAGCCTGGCTTTGGAAGGTAATGCTGGGAGGTTTCTCTCTGTCCCCTCCTGCAGATTGGAGAGAAGGTGGGCTGCCGCACGGACAACACCACTGCCTTGGCCAACTGCCTGCGTGTCTCTGACCCCCATGCCCTGACATCAGCCTACACCCTACAGCTGGTTAACCTGCCCGGTGAGTCCCCGGGGCTGTCCTGTGGTCCCACACCCACTCAGCCCCTGCTCTCTACAGTTTCTTGAGCCTTGGGATATGCCAGGTCACGCTTCTCTCTTTGCTCAGCTCCTAATGCACTCAGGTTTTGTCTCTTGCTGCAGTTCCCATAGTTCACACACTCGCCCTCACTCCCGTCATTGATGGAGACTTCCTCCCAGACATGCCAGAGAACCTCTTTGCCAATGCTGCTGATATCGACTACCTTGTTGGGGTCAACAACATGGATGGACACTTCTTTGCTGGCATTGACATGCCTGCTGTCAACCGTCCACTTGTGAGAATCACTGCGTAAGTGAGGAACGGTCCTAAAACCCTTAACAGGAGGAAACTTATCTTTAATGTGCCCCAAATTCTGACCACTCAGAGCTGAGTGGACAGGGCACAACCTCCAAAACAAGATGTCACGCCAAGCCAGGCTGCCTTGGGCATATGCTGCCAAGTCCATGGCCTTCAAGAGAAAGGACCAGCTGGCGGGGAAACCTCCCCATCGGCCTTGAATGTGCTCCTGATCTCAGCACCAGCGATAGGCTTGGCAGCCCTGATGCTTTCTGCCCAGAGCAGGTACATGCCGGTTGTGCTGGGCACTTGCCCCGTAAGGCTCCTCTTTGGGGACAAAAGGAGCTTGTGACCAATTCGGCCCCAGCTGTTCTGCTGAGAAGCCTGGGAAGCACATGCCCACCATGTGAAACCTGGTCTCACATCCCGGGTTTTTATTCCACCAGGTCATTGCCAATCTCAGGGTTGGATGTGACCATCACTGGGGGCTGGGATCCATTTCCATGAGTCCTGCCCCACTGGAAGGTGCCAGTCTTTAATCACTTGATACTACCTGTCTTTTCAGGGATGAGGTCTATAATTTGGTCAGAGGACTCACTGCGGACAGGGGTGAGCGTGGAGCCACTGAGACGTACAATCTCTACACACAAACGTGGGGCGACAACCCAGACCAGGAGGTCATGAAGAAGACAGTGGTGGCTTTGGCTACTGATTACATCTTCCTGGTTCCCACACAGTGGACACTGAATATGCACGTGCAGCATGCCCGGTGAGCTGCTGAGCCTTGGTTGGAACCCAAAGCCTGCCTGGGGTCCAAAACACTCTGTTTCCAGCAGAGGGGGCTGAGCAGCACGTTAATGGGTCTGAACTGGAAGGAGGAAGCTGTTTTGGTACCCAGTACACACTTACAAGTGGCTCACACATACACTATTTCTCTAATTTTACCGGGCAGTCATGCTAGGTATTTGTTTTAAATTCCCATTAAAACAAGGTTTTGCTCCTTAAAACTTCAGACTTCATCCTAGCAGTGTTTGATGCCACAAGACAAGGCAGTTGGATGATAATGAGGATTAGTGTGAGAATCAGAAATGAGAGAGAAAAATTACCAGATAGAAGGAGGTTTTCTACTGAGAACACCTCTTAGATGCAAGGGAGCTCCTTCCAGGCCTGAAGCTCTCGTTCTGATGGTATTTGGAGCATGTTTATGAACCTGCACTCCTTTCTCTGTTCTCCACTTTCAACCATTTATCAAGTCTATTTTATTTCCCCAGGACTGGCAAGACATACAGCTACTTGTTCTCCCAGCCATCCCGAATGCCTGTCTACCCAGGGTGGGTAGGGGCAGACCATATGGATGACCTGCAGTACGTGTTTGGGAAACCCTTTTCCACTCCCCTGGGCTACTGGCCCAAGTACAGGACTCTCTCAAGAGCCATGATTGCTTACTGGACTAATTTTGCCAGGACAGGGTGAGTGATTTCAGTTCCATATTTGGGGCTCGCTGCAGTGCTTCACCCTGCTGCTTTGCCTATTACCTGCTTGGAGCAGTTCCCAAAAGCGGGATGTCCTCTGTCTTTGCACTCTCTTAAAGCCTCAGTTGAGCAGATGGAGTAGATGGGGTCCCTGCTGAACACCACAAACCTTACTGCATCCACAAGCTGCCCTGATAAAACCGCCTAACTGTTTCTTGTGTTTCCCCAGGGATCCCAACACTGGGTACTCAGAGGTGCCTGTTAACTGGCCGGCCTACACCACTGATGGTGGTTATTACCTGGAAATCAACAGCGACCTAAACAAGAACTCTGTGAAGCAGAACCTGAGATCCCAGTACGTGACCTACTGGAACACGGTCTATCAGCATCTGCCGGTGGTTGCCAACATCTCCCAGACTCTGGAACTGCTGTGGAGCTAAGAAAAAACACCTTTTAAAGACAGTCCCAATTCATTAAAGTCTTGCTTGTAATTGAGCGATTCTGGCTTCTCTGTCTTTGCCGTGACAAGATTTTCTCCCTGATATTAAGGTCAGGCAACAAGCGACATTCAGTCCCTTGCAAAGCGTGTTTCCTCTCGTCCTGTCACTTGTCATTTAGGAGAAGAGATTCCTTTCAGGCAGTTCAGAGATCAGAAGGTCTCCCCTCAGCCTCATGTTCTCCAGCTGAACCCCCAGGTCCCTCAGCCGCTCCCGTCACACTTGTGCTCCAGCCCCTTCCCCAGCTCCGTTCCCTTCTCTCAACTCACTCCAGCACCTCAAGGGCTTTCTCATCATGAGGGGCCCAAAACTGACCTCAGGATTCGAGGTTCGGCCTCCCCAGTGCTCAGTCCAGGGGACGGTCACTGCCCTGGTCCTCTGGTCCTGCTGGCCACACTGGTGCTGACACAAGCCAAGATGCTGGTGGCCTTTTTGACCACCGGCTGGCTCATGTCCAACCGCTGTCACCAACACTCCCAGGTCCTTTTCCATCAGGAACTTTCCAGCTGCTCTTCCCTGAGGCTGGAGCTTTCATGGGGTTGTTCTGACCCAAGTGCAGGACTCGGCACTTGGCCTTGTTGAACCTCAGACAATTGGCCTCAGCTCATCAATCCAGCCACTTAAGATCCCTCTAAAAGCCTTCCTACCTTCCAGCAGATCAACACTCCCACCCAACGTGGTGTCATTTGCAAACTTACTGAAAGGTGCACTTAATCCAGTTAGTGCCTTTTCTCACAATGTAGTAAATAGCTGTGTTGGTTCTGGGATGGAGAGGCAGTAAAATATTTTTTTCTGGTTTGATAGATTCGTCTAGAAGACACATCTTCAAGTTACTATTTTCTTTCTTTTTCATCACTTGAAGACGCCCCCAATCCATTCTGACTTCAGTATTGTTATAGGACCTGTGCTCTTAAAGCATCAGAGCAGCACTACACGCCTCCTTCATGTACGTCACCTGTTTGAGCTGCCACCCTGTTCTGTTTTATTGCTTTTAATTTGGAACAACAGAGGCAGGCACACTGGCGAAACTGCCTGGACAGCAGAAACATCAGCAGAAGTCCACCTGAGGAAAAGGCCTGGTGATGTGGCGATGATGTCTGCATCCCCAGCACGCTCCAGGCAGCGTGGGCTGCGCTGAGCCCGGCTTTCTGCAGCTTCCAGCGGCTGGAGCTGAGGGACAGTGCACAGGAGTTGATGCCAAATGTTCCTGTGACCGCGCTCACCAGACCTGTTCTATCTTGGGTCCAGCTGGTTTTGCCAGAAGAACAATCTGTCAGATCTCCCACAAGAAACATCTTCTGTTTTCTCACTGTTGGCCTTCATCTGCACTTGAAAATAAAGTCTCAACTGCATTTCCATCTTGCCTTGTCCCTGTGCCCTGCTGAGCTGCAGAAACTACAGCAGAACAAATGCAGAAGGTGATACCTGTTGTGCAGCAAATGCATTTCATAGAAATCAGTAGCCAACCGCCTGAGGGTTTTGTGACAGACAGTAGAGGGGACGTCTGTCAGTGTGCAACTGGGTGTAGCTTCGCAGGGGGTTTTAATTCAAATTTTCTTTCCTCAGTGGTGTCACAAGAGTCTTTTATGGCACCAGTATGTGGTTCCAAACCCTGCAGGGAGTTGGGGCCAGAGGTAAAGCAACCCACTACTCACATGGCCGAGTCCCTTCTCTTCCAAAATCTGGAGCACAAACTTCCATTTTCACTTGTTCCCGTGAAGGCCCCAAGTCCGTGTTTGCCACAGGCAGAAAGCAAACCTGATCCTTTCCTCTTTCTTAGGGAGGGATACAACAATCCCCAGGTGTCTGGTGAGAACCTCATTGGCCTCAGCAGGGCCCGTCGCTCACACAACGCGATCTTTGTGAACTTTGATGATGAAGAAATCCCAACTAAACCCCTGGATGCTGCTGTACAGACCTGGAAGAAATTGTGCACCAACTCTGTGGATAAAAAGGTGGAGGAAGAGCTGAGAAAGGTACGTGCCTTACTCTTAGCTGGGCTGAGGACGATACTGGGGCATGCAGACCTTGTCAATATTGCTGTAACTACTGCTGGTTTCTCTGAAGGTTTTGTGATTATGTTTTCTGTTTAACCTTGTTAATAGTGAGGCATGGGCCTATGTAATTAGGCCAGGAACTTGAATGAAGGACTTTGGGTTCCACTCTGGTTCAATATCAACTGCCATTTGTGCCATTAGCTGAATACACATTTGCTTTCTCTGCTCTCTTATCTATCAAATAAAAAGGGCTGCGCTGGCATATTCTGCCAGGGATACAGGAATATTTGGTGTCCTGAACAGCTGCAGCTCCCCTTGAAATGATGGATGGGATAAAAATTTGTCAAGGCATGAGAACATCATGTCAGGACATACCTGAAATGCCACCCGGGGCTCTGGAATTGTCTTCCTTAGAGCTGCCTGTGCTCTGAAAAAGAATTTAGGAGCAAGAAGACTTCAAGCCTTCTGACAGGAGTGAAAATGAGGAAATTCTGCAGTGAGTAATTCCTTTCTGCAGCATGTAGTGTGTATTGTTCTCAGTAGCCGATGCACTTCTCAATTGCATTTTGACACCCCCAGTAAATAACAAGTATGGAAGGATGCAGGAAATGGGTCCACAGAGCCTGGCCATTAGTCTGCCATTGCTGGCTGGATCCTTACCACCCAGCCACTGAAATTAAGGATCTGCTGGCATTTTC
Source organism: Streptopelia decaocto (assembly GCF_964273445.1). NCBI lineage: Eukaryota > Metazoa > Chordata > Aves > Columbiformes > Columbidae > Streptopelia > Streptopelia decaocto. The sequence goes on from NC_138672.1 coordinate 8,406,572, forward strand.
TAAGTCTTGTCAATCCCCAGTGTGTTATGTGTGCAAGGTTTCTCATTAGCTGCTGATAATACGCTCTAATGCATGGTTTAATATTATTTCAGCATTCTGCACTTGTATGAGGCTTCTCAAGGCTTTATCATTTTTTCTGTTCTCTGAAGTTTGTTAGATTGAGATATTTTCTCGGGTTTGGCTTCCAGCCCACGTAAACAACACCTGCAGGGCTCTCACACAGTGACACACAGATGCATTCCAGGCTATATATACATACGGCTGCAGTTCGGGAAGGGCTCTCCGGTGTGTGCTCACCATGGCTCGCTGGGAGATCCTCTGCTTTGCCTTGTGCTCCTACCTCGGGGTGGCGTGGGCTGCAACCGTAAGTACAAAAGCTGTGGGCTTTGCACAAGGGTCCAAGGAGGTGGCTGGAGAAGGGGGCTGCAAATCCGTCCATCTGGGGGACTGGCCAGGGCAAAATGTGCAGGTGGGCAACGTGGGAAGCCAGAGGCATGAAGGACTGTGCAATGGATTTTCTCTTCTCAATGGTATCACATGCAGCTGGGTGTCGTGTACACCGAGGGTGGTTTTGTGGAAGGCGAAAGTAAAAGACTGGGACTCTTTGGTGACTACATCGACATCTTCAGAGGGATTCCCTTTGCTGCCCCTCCAAGAACTCTGGAAGACCCCCAACCTCATCCTGGCTGGCAGGGTAAGATCCAGCTTTTGGACACCTTTGGTTTGAGGTTTTCTTCTCACCTCTCTCTCTCTTTAGTCCTTTCTTGACAAGCCCAAAGAGTTGTTGCCTGCTTTCATCTCCTAAGCAGCACCTGCATCTCCCCTCACCATGTTTCCGGTGTCCCAGGCTAGTTAATATGGAAAAGGGTCCCACTTTGTCACTCCCTCAGACTGGTCCCAGTGGCTGGAGAGGCATTGCTACCCACTGGGCCCACGGAGGAGAGGATGAATGGGCAACCAAAGGATGGAGTTGAAGCCTATAACTAGGACCTGCTGTCTCTCCTCTCAGGAACACTGAAGGCAAAAAAATACCAAAAGCGCTGCCTGCAACCGACACTTGCACAAACTGCTGTCCGAGGGAGTGAGGACTGTCTCTACCTGAACATCTGGATCCCTCAAGGCAGGAAACAGGGTATGTGCTTGGCAGAGACCTAGGGAGGAGATTCTGAGTTGCATTTTGTGGCCAAATTGCTCTGGAGTTCCTTCAGCAACTGCATCTAAATATTGGGCAACTGCAGGAGCCCTGATTTGCAGAGGGAAGGGTGGGAGCCACGTCAAACAGTGTCCTGCAGCTGCAGCCTGTTGGGAATTTCAGCCATTGTACAGAGCATGGCTTTTCTTGGCCATAGGTTATTGTGAAGTGTCTGGTGGGTACAGGGATGGAAGGGCAGCACTTTCCAGCTGTGCTGTGGCTCACACTGCTCTTCTTCCTCTTCTCCCAGTCTCTACCAACCTGCCGGTGATGATCTGGATCTACGGCGGTGCCTTCCTTTTTGGAGGGGGTCAGGGAGCCAACTTTCTCGATAACTACCTCTATGATGGTGAGGAGATCGCTGTGCGGGGCAACGTGATCGTGGTGAATTTTAACTATCGTGTGGGGCCCCTTGGCTTCCTGAGCACTGGAGACGCAAACCTGCCAGGTACTGGAGCTGCTGCCCATTCGGGGGAGCCTGTCCCGTGTCCCCGGTGTGTCGGCTTTGCTGTGCCCTTGCTCAATGGTGGTTGCTCTCTGTTGCTCAGGGAACTACGGGCTGAAGGACCAGCACATGGCTATTGCCTGGGTGAAGAGGAATATCCAGGCCTTTGGGGGTGACCCAGATAACATCACCATCTTTGGGGAATCAGCCGGTGCTGTCAGTGTCTCCCTGCAGGTGTGTTGTCTTTATTGGTTCCTCTGCAGAAGCCTCATGTCCCCACTTTTGGACCTCTGGTGAAACAGCATTTACTTGCCGTGTCCACCTACTCTGCTCTTCACTGTATTGCCTTTTAATTTGAACTGCTGATGCTGTTCACAGCACGAGAGCCGGCAGCTTCCGCGGGTCAGATGCACAAGCTGTGAGGAGATTGGCCAGGTCTGGCAGGCGCTGGTCTGTTTAGGAGTTAGCACCTGAAACCCCTTTGTTTTTGTTGTGCACCACAGACGCTGAGCCCGAAGAACGCAGGATTGTTCAAGAGAGCCATCAGCCAGAGCGGTGTCGCCCTGTGCAGCTGGGCCATCCAGAAGGACCCTCTGTCCTGGGCTAAAAAGGTAACGTGCAAGTCTTGCCTAAGGGAATGGGAAAACCAAGACGTGATCCCCTAAAGAACAGCATAACTAGCAAGGGATTTGACAGGAGCTCTGCTGACAAACACAGAGCTGTGGAAACATGCAGCTTTGATATTAATACCAACCTCTGCCTCTGTGAAGCCAGGAGCAAAGCCTGGCTTTGGAAGGTAATGCTGGGAGGTTTCTCTCTGTCCCCTCCTGCAGGTTGGAGAGAAGGTGGGCTGCCGCACGGACAACACCACTGCCTTGGCCAACTGCCTGCGTGTCTCTGACCCCCATGCCCTGACATCAGCCTACACCCTGCAGCTGGTTAACCTGCCCGGTGAGTCCCCGGGGCTGTCCTGTGGTCCCACACCCACTCAGCCCCTGCTCTCTACAGTTCCTTGAGCCTTGGGATATGCCAGGTCACGCTTCTCTCTTTGCTCAGCTCCTAATGCACTCAGGTTTTGTCTCTTGCTGCAGTTCCCATAGTTCACACACTGGCCCTCACTCCCGTCATTGATGGAGACTTCCTCCCAGACATGCCAGAGAACCTCTTTGCCAACGCTGCTGATATCGACTACCTTGTTGGGGTCAACAACATGGATGGACACTTCTTTGCTGGCATTGACATGCCTGCTGTCAACCGTCCACTTGTGAGAATCACTGCGTAAGTGAGGAACGGTCCTAAAACCCTTAACAGGAGGAAACTTATCTTTAACGTGCCCCAAACTTTGAGGACTCAGAGCTGAGTGGACAGGGCACAACCTCCAAAACAAGATGTCACGCCAAGCCAGGCTGCCTTGGACATATGCTGCCAAGTCCATGGCCTTCAAGAGAAAGGACCAGCTGGCAGGGAAACCTCCCCATCGGCCTTGAATGTGCTCCTGATCTCAGCACCAGCGATAGGCTTGGCAGCCCTGATGCTTTCTTTCCAGAGCAGGTACATGCCGGGTGTGCTGGGCACCTGCCCTGTAAGGCTCCTCTTTGGGGATGAAAGGAGCTTGTGACCAATTTGGCCCCAGCTGTTCTGCTGAGAAGCCTGGGAAGCACATGCCCACCATGTGAAACCTGGTCTCACATCCTGGGTTTTTATTCCACCAGATCATTGCCAATCTCAGGGTTGGATGTGACCATCCGTGGGGGCTGGGATCCATTTCCATGAGTCCTGCCCCACTGGAAGGTGCCAGTCTTTAATCACTTGATACTACCTGTCTTTTCAGGGATGAGGTCTATAATTTGGTCAGAGGACTCACCGCAGACAGGGGCGAGCGTGGAGCCACTGAGACGTACAATCTCTACACACAAACGTGGGGCGACAACCCAGACCAGGAGGTCATGAAGAAGACAGTGGTGGCTTTGGCTACTGACTACATCTTCCTGATTCCTGCGCAGTGGACACTGAATATGCACGTGCAGCATGCCCGGTGAGCAGCTCAGCCCTGGCAGGAGCCCAAAGCCTGCCTGGGGGCTGAAATGCTAATTTTCTAGCACAGGAGGCTAAACTGGAAGGAGGCAGGTGTTTTGGCACTGAGTACACACTTCGATGTGGCTCAGACATCCATTATTTCTATAATCCTGCAGTGTTGCCATGCTAGGAATTTGTTTTAAAGCCACTCAGCAAGTCTATTTTATTTCTCCAGGACTGGCAAGACATACAGTTATTTGTTCTCCCAGCACTGTCGGATGCCCGTCTACCCACAGTGGATAGGGGCAGACCATGCTGATGACCTGCAGTACGTGTTTGGGAAACCCTTTTCCACTCCCCTGGGCTACTGGCCCAAGCACAGGAAGCTCTCAAGAGCCATGATTGCTTACTGGACCAATTTTGCCAGGACAGGGTGAGTGATTCTACTTCCATAATTGGGGCTCGTGTCAGTGCTCCTGCTGTGAGCCTGGCTCTGTGTCTCCCAGTGGTGGAGTTTGCTCTGGGTCCTCCTCATCCAGGGAACACCTGGGGACAGCAGAAGCTTTTTCAGAACTTGTGAACTCTGCTTAAACTTAGTTATGATGTTTGTTTCTGAATCCTGGCACTCAGACAGGAGTTAAGTCCCCATCTGCAGGTAGGGCTGATGTGAGTGGGGACCAAGGATGGAGACTCAAGTTGCTCCTATCAGGCAGAATTGTGGTCACTTGTCCCAATGTCAAACTCTCTCTTTGCACTCCCTTAAAGCCTCCCTTGAGCAGACGGAGTTCCTGCGGAACACCACAAACCTGACTGCATCCACAAGCTGCCCTGATAAACCACGTAACTGTTTCTTGTGTTTCCCCAGGGATCCCAACGCTGGGTACTCAGAGGTGCCTGTTAACTGGCCGGCCTACACCACTGATGGTGGTTATTACCTGGAAATCAACAGCGACCTAAACAAGAACTCTGTGCAGCAGAACCTGAGATCCCGGTACGTGACCTACTGGAACACGGTCTATCAGAATCTGCCGGTGGTTGCCAACATCTCCCAGATTCTGGAACTGCTGTGGAGCTAAGAAAAAACACCTTTTAAAGACAGTCCCAATTCATTAAAGTCTTGCTTGTAACTGAGCGATTCTGGCTTCTGTCTTTGCTGTGACAAGATTTTCTCCCTGATATTAAGGTCAGGCAACAAGCGACATCCAGTCCCTTGCAAAGCGTGTTCCCTGGCCCATGGCAGAGCAATGTCCTGGTGGAGCTGCCGGCACACGGAGCTGCAGCTCAGGGTTTGTTTGTCCTTGTTGCCTGTGTGACCCCGGGCAGGACAGGCCAAGCCTAAGCTGTCTTCTGGATACCCCTGCCTTACCATCAACATCCACACTCATATCAAACAGCTCTTCAATAAGTACAGTGCAATACACGCAAGCAAACTTGTTGCCACGAGTGCATGGAAACCAGCTCAGAAACTCGAAGGGGAAAGTAATGCCAAGGGGAAGGCTGTTCCGCACTTATGGGCACAAGTGCTGCTTGGCAGGGACCAGGCCGGGCTGGGGAGCTCCGGCTCCGGGGCTGGAAGGGGAGTACGACCGCCCACCGACCTCCATCTCCGCACTCCCCGCTGGCGGAACCGTCGTGCGGCGGAACCTTCGTGCGGGGCCACGCGGAGCGCCTGCCGGAACGGAGCGGAGCGGGGAGCGATGGCGGCGGCCGAGCGGGGTTCGGCCGTGCTGGAGCTGCCCCGCACGCCGCGCCTGGTGTGCGTGGAGTACCCGGGGCTGGTGCGGGACGTCGGGGCCATGCTGCGGACGCTGGGAGGAGAGCAGGGGGTGTCGCGGGTGAGCGGGGCCCCGGGGCTGCGAGGGTCGGGGGAGGGCGGCGGTTCCCTGTGGGACCCCCCTGCCGGGGAGCGGGGGAAGGTTCCCCGCAGGCTCCACGCGTGGTTTCGGGGTCGCTGCTGTGCAGGAGCGAGGGGATGGGAGGTGTCGGGCAGGACGGGGGCGGCTGCGCGTCCCCCCGATGTGCTGCTGGTGGAGCGGGGTTCATAGAAGGTCCTGAGCTAGAAGGACCCACACGGATGATGGAGTCCAACTGCTGTCCCTGCACAGGACACCCCACAGCTCACACCGTGTGTCTGAGGACATTGTCCAGTCTCTTCTTGAACACTGTCAGTGTTGGGGCTGTGACACCTCCCTGGGGAGCCTGTTCAGTGTCCAGCACCCTCTGGGTGAAGAACCTTTTCCTCATGTCCAACTGACCCTTCCCTGGCTCATCTTCCTGCCTTGAGTTCTGTCGCTGGTCACTAAAGAGAAGAGCTCATCCCTGCTCCTCCTGCTCCCCAAGGTGCTGTGGGGGGAAGCCCCATGGTTGAGGGTGTGGGGTCGTGGGCTGGTGCCAAACAGGTTCCAGGGGAGACGGGCTGTGTGGCTGTGATGTTAACGATGCTAATGGATCCTGTGCCCACCCTCGCCGACAGATCTACGCGGACCCTACCAAAAGGCTGGAGCTGTATTTCCGCCCCAAGGACCCTTACTGCCATCCCGTCTGCGCCAATCGCTTCCCCACCTCCACCATGCTGCTCAAGGTCAAGAGGAGGACCAAGAAGAAGAAGCAGCTGGACGGCGGAGAAGAAATCCAGCCAGAAGTCCAGTTTGAAATGGAGATTGTTGGGACTGTCACCACCGTTTACAAATTTCAAGGTAATACTTGGGTTTGTGTCCACGTGGCTTAAAGGTGAGTGTGTCTGATGGGAAAGTGAAGTGTGTCCTTCTAAGAATTTATAACTGGAAGGACAATCAAGTCTCCTTGCTGTATAAGCCTTTACATAAACTTATCAGACTCCTGCTTCTGCAAGTTGAGTGTTGTGAGAAATATTGCGATATTCACAATGAACTTCACAATGTTTTAACTTTTGTTTCTCGCAGGAATGTCAGATTTCCAGTACCTGGCGATGCACTCTGGTCCTGAAGGCAAACAAACCTCCATGTATGACAAAGTCCTGATGCTCAAGCCAGAGAAGGAAGAGTTTTTCAATGGAGAATTACCTCTCTACATCCCACCCCCAATTTTCTCACGACTGGACACTCCCGTTGACTATTTTTATCGGCCGGATATACAACACCGGTTAGTGCCTTTTCTCATTATGTAGGAAATAGCTGTGTTCATTCTGGAATGGAGAGGCAGTGAGACATTTTGCTGCTTTGTTATATACTTCTGCGTGGGCTGCGGTGAGCCCAGCTTTCTGCAGCTTCCAGCGGCTGGAGCTGAGGGAGAGTGCATGGGAGTCGATGCCAAACGTTCCTGTGACCGCGCTCACCGGACCTGTTCCCTCCTGGCCCCAGCTGGTTTTGCCAGAAGAACAATCTGTCAGATCTCCCACAAGAAACATCTTCTGTTTTCTCACTGTAGTCCTTCGTTGGCACTTTTTTTTTCCTTTTAAAAAAAAGCAAGTTCTTATTTCTAGACTGAACTCATATCTGTGTTTCTATCTTGCCTTGTCCCTGTACCTTGCTGATCTGCAATAACTACAGCAACTGGATGTAGCTTTGCAGGGATTTTTTTTAATTTAAATTTTCTTTCCTCAGTGGTGTCACAAGAGTCTTTTATGGCACCAGTATGTGGTTCCAAACCCTGCAGGGAGTTGGGCCCAGAGGTAAAGCAACCCACTGCTCACATGGCTGAGTCCCTTCTCTTCCAAAATCTGGAGCACAAACTTTCATTTTCAAATGTTCCCGTGAAGGCCCCAAGTCCGTGTTTGCCACAGGCAGAAAGCAAACCCGATCCTTTCCTCTTTCTTAGGGAGGGATACAACAATCCCCAGGTGTCTGGTGAGAACCTCATTGGCCTCAGCAGGGCCCGTCGCTCACACAACGCGATCTTTGTGAACTTTGATGATGAAGAAATCCCAACTAAACCCCTGGATGCTGCTGTACAGACCTGGAAGAAATTGTGCACCAACTCTGTGGATAAAAAGGTGGAGGAAGAGCTGAGGAAGGTACGTGCCTTATTTCTGACTTGAGCTCTGTACTGCCGCGTGCTGTGTAGGAAAAAACTGCCTCTAGTTCTTATATTGCTGTTCTGGTAGCTCATACTAAGGGCCAAAGGCCCAAATACAGAAGAAAGTCCACTTTGAAAGCTGAATTGCCATTAGTAACCCACTTCCTACTGTTCCCATAGTTGTTTCCTTACTATTTTAGCTCTTTGAAGTCCGTCCTGTCTGGTCTCGGAATGCAGTAAAAGCCAATATCAGTGTCCACCCAGACAAGCTGAAACTTCTGTTGCCGTATTTGGCCTATTACATGGTGAGTGTGTATGTGCCTGCGGGGGCTACGGGGAGGCAGAGCAAGGGAGCATCAGCTGAGAGTTCTGGTCCTTCACCGTTTCTGAGGTCCTAGCACTAAGTACCAGAGCTTAATGTGATGTAAAGAGGAGGAGGGAAGAAAAGCCTTGTTTTTAAACAGAAGTTAAAACCATGAAGGATTGAGTAACTGTTCACACCATTGGTTCTAATCTGCTTTGCAATTCAGTCAGAGACTCAAGTTGACTGTTCGTCTGGCAATGGCAGCAGAATTTTTCCATACAAGCACTTGATTGTGACCTTGCAAGTTAGTTTGTAAAAGCACACAAATATTTGTGCTTTGATGCATTGATTGTCCAAGTTTCAGTATATAACACTGGTGTGGCAGGTGAGGAAAGAGCTGGTAAACGAAATAATCTTTGGGAACAAGGGGAAATGCTAGCGTTATTTCAAGAACCTCTGCAACATTGTACTGTTTTTTGTAACCATCTCCTCCCATGTGTGTTTATGTAGTTAACAGGTCCTTGGAGAAGCTTATGGGTTAGGTTTGGCTATGACCCCAGAAAACACCCTGAAGCAAAGATTTATCAAGTGCTGGACTTCCGAATTCGCTGTGGAATGAAATATGGTAAAAGGGCCCAACCCCCAGAGACGCTCTCTCTGCTTTCTGGTTAATCCTGGTAGTACTTTTTACTTGTTTCTCAAACTCTTTTTACCATATTTCTACTCTGATGAAGATGATGCCTTTTGAGCTCATTCTTACTGTATTTCTTCTGTTAACTCCTGTAATACTTTATTTCATAGTATGTGTCTTTGCTCGTTTGGCACATCCCACACTCAGTGGACAGCTGGCTGATTTCTCTCCCACATGTGTTCAAAGCCCAGGTGGGGTTTTGTTGATCTGACACTTCTCCTCTCCCCACCTTGCTAAAGTCACCCAGCCCAGGGACCCGCCAGCCCTTCACACACCAGCCCAGCACCTCTGTTACTCAGGCAGGGATGTTCCGCAGGGTGCTGGCCCTCGGTTCATTATTGGTTTTCTTTTTTCACCTCTAGGTTACGCCTCCAACGACATGCCTGTGAAAGCAAAACGCAGCACGTATAACTACAGTCTGCCCATCACTGTCAAGAAGCCAGGTACGCTGGGCCTGCAGAAGGGCTGGCTGGCTCTTCTGTTTCTTTGTTCACCCCATCCCCGCAGGGTTGTCTGTATTCTAGCTGAGCCAAAACTGGAGCTTTATTTCTGGTTATAGTGTAGTGCTGCTGTTTAGTGAGTAGAAGTGTTGCGAGAGTCTTGGATGCATGTCTGGCGGAGGCACAGTACCTGTTGGCAGACACAGGGTGAAAGATGTCCCTAATTACGACTCTTTTTTTTGTCTTTCAGTAAGTCATACAGTCAGTGTACATGATCTGAAACAGGGGCTTGGTACGTCCGGTGCATCTGGTGCAAAAAAGTCTGCCTCCAGCATGTATAAACTGAAGGTGAGCATTGCTCCCTTTTACCAGAATCTCAGTGAAAAGCAGGGTGTTTCCTGTTTTGTCAGTCATTAAGGGGACAGTTGTGAGTTGAAGTCCTCAGGGTTACCTGGGAGGCCACTAGTTGTACATGTCGCTGCAGAACTTCACCTGCTGTGCACTAAATGTATTTCTTACCTGCTGCAAGATGGGATTGGTGCTCTAAGCCCTGGTCTTAGGCCTGATGAGCATTTTATTTCAATTGATAAACCAGGAACTTTATAGACAGTGAAGTTAAAAAAATCACGTGTTTATCAGCTCGTCCTGCAAAATACGGCAGGGCATAATAAATATTTAAACAGGAGTCTTTTATTCTTCTCTTTTTGCTCGAATTAAACCTATGGGGTGACAGAGCTGCAGTGAAGAGAGGTGAAGCGTGTTCTCTGCACAACTGTGCTGTTGTGACAATGGATGCCGTGAAATTTTGCCGGAGTCCTCATTCAGCTTTACCTTTTGCCCTGTGCAGACACATTAATCCTTTTCTTCCTTCTTCCTCTTAGGAATCTGTCTACATTTTCCAAGAAGGAGCCTTACCCCCTTATCGGCAGATGTTCTACCAGCTCTGTGACTTGAACGTGGAAAGGTACGGCACGCTGGCAGCTGAGTCTTCTGCTAGAGCTACATTTCAAAGTCTGTTGTTTAGATCCAGTCCATTCCCTTCTCTCTCTCCTTGACCAGAAACTTAAGAGGTGTTGAGCTTCTGAATAAAAACAGAACAGATTTTTCACACCTGAACTTCATAACCACATATGCTATTCCAGCTCAGCATAGTAAAATGGAAGCAAGCCATAGTCTGTCTCACTTGAAGCCTACACCTGAGTGTAGAAGGCTAACATCTCCTTCTCTTTTGCTGCTTTTTAGCCTACAGAAAATTATCCATCGGAATGATGGCACAGAGTCAGAATGCACAGAGCGGGATGGGTGGTGCCTTCCAAAGACCAGTGATGATCTGCGAGACAGCATGTCCCTGATGATAAAGCAGATAATCAGATCTGCAAGACCTGGTAAGGATGCTTCAAAGCATATTACTGCCTTCCCGATGACGTTGAGACGTTGTGGCTTGAATAAGGATGTTGCAGTCAGCACTGCAGCAGTAGTGTTCCTGTGTTTGCCTCCTCCTTTGTGCCACATCTGGCGTTCTTTGTGTTCTAGTTCATTACAGCACATGACCTGGGGCTGTTGTCCTGCAGCATCAACACGAGTTGGGACTAGGAAGGGCTGGGTAAAGGTTTTTGGTTCCATCTTCCACAGCCTTCAAGTTTTAGATGTCTTTGCTCAGTGATAATCAAGCTCTTATTCTTACTGATGTATCTGTTGGTGGCATTTTACTTTTTATTGATGTTATTAATTGAACAAGAAGTGAGGAAATTATTTTTGCATGATGCTGGGCCCAAGCAGTATCCTGGTCAATTAGATCAGACTCAGCCAGGAGAGGAGGCACCGCCCTGCAGAGCTGCTGGTGTTCCTGGAGTATGGGAACACGTTGCTTTGGGCTTGATCCAGTTCTGCTAAGATGTGCAGCATGAACTGTGCCCCTCTGACTTCTGTCTTCTCTCACTTGTTTTATGAACTCTGCTGCAAACGCCCCCAGGTTTCACTGAGAGGAGGCATCACAGTGTCTTTCTTTCTGCCCAATTAAGCTCTTTTCTCAAGTACAACAAGCAGCGAAGATGGCAAAGAGCAGCTGACATACGACTCTGGAGAGGATGAGGATGACGAAGAGGAGGAGGAAGAGGACTTCAAGCCTTCTGATGGGAGTGAAAACGAAATGGTGACAGAAATTCTGGACTATGTGTGAACTCGGTGAGCAGTCTGGCTGCTGTTGGATGGAATCATCTCTGCTCGCGTTCCTCGAGTGCTGAGGGTTCAGCAGCAACTTGTACTAAGATGCCGACAATCTCTCTGCACGGGCTGCCGTGCGTGCTGGTGGCTGTCATTCTGGATGTTTGGGAGCTGTTGCTTATATTTTCATAATTCCTGGCTAATAAACCCTCAAGCAAGCTCAACAAACTGCCGAGAAAGAGCCCAGAATCCAAACCAGCTGTTACTACACCAGAAAAGAGGAGAAATTGCATTCCCAAATCTCTCCCTGTGTAGGCTTGACCATGTGTAAGATAGGAAAGGTGTTGAGGTGCTGGAGAAACACTCCGGTGCTCCTGGAGTCCCTGAGGCAGGTGCTGCCCTTTTGCTGGCCTAAGGGGAGTGAAAATTGTGCCTTGACTTCAGCATTGGGACTCGCTGGTGATCTTGGAAACAAAGCCAGCAGGAAAACCCACTTTCTGGCAGTGAATAATTCCCACATTTATGCAGCAGGACAGTGTGCTGGTCCCACATCTCCCAGGTTCAAATGAACACGGTTCATTTGAAAATCAAACACTGGTATCTTAGTTCAAACACAGAACAAAGCTCCGCTCAGCTGAGTTAATGTAAGGTACAAACAATAAACCAAGTGCTGCCTCCTCCACAGCCAGCTCTGCTCCTTTTTCTCCAGGAACACGCCAGCATTTTGGGGAAGGAGTTCAGGACGACCCCTGCCCTGGGGGCAGAGACATTTGAGCATCAGTATTTTATTGCAAAGACTAATTACATTGCTGTGTACAAGTCACACCGGGTGGTGTGCTCCTTCATTGAAGTGGTACAAAATACATATGGTACAGCCGGTCCCTCTGGTGACACTGGGCTGCTGGGGGACACTGGTGGGAGGGGAAGGGAAGGTGCGGGGCAGGAGCTGGCAGGTACGAAGCAGAGGGAAGACCCTGGGGTGCTGGAAAACAAAGGCAGGCGCTGGGCTTTGGGCAGGGGGGAGGCAGGAGGCTGCCCCTGCGTCAGGGAGCCAGGGGCTCCCATCATGTGCAGTGACGGGTGATGCCGCCCGAGGGGACACGGGGCTGGGAGATCCCCAGGTGCCACCCAGGCCCTTCTCCTGGAGCTGGGGAAGGTGCTGCACCCACCTGGCAGCACAGCACCCACGGACAGGGAACAGAAAGGAACAAAGCGCTTAAAAAAAAAACAACAGATGGAACCAGAAGCAAAAAAAAGGTCCCCCTTCGGTTAGTGTTTCCTACAATGATTAAAACAAACACTCTGCTGCTGCTCGGGTGAGTAGTGGTATAGGAGGAAGGGAGGGGGTGGCCGGTGGGGTCTGTGCCCCATGAGCACGACAGAGTGATGCTGCTGCTGCCAACGTCCCTCCCAGCAGCGTTAAACACCAGGGTGGGGAGCGGAGAGGGACTGGGCTGCAGGGCAGGGGGAGGCTGGATTAGTAAAATGTACAAGTTCGTCTCTTCTATTTACAACCAATAAATATTGAAAAAAAAAAAAAATCAGTAAACTTTGTTTTATACAAAAAAAAGTCTCATTGCTGCTTCTCCCATGGTCAGTGTTTGAAAAAGTCTGGTTAAAGCCCAAGGTGAGTGGCACTTTCTGCGGGTCAGGCGGTGGCACCTGGAGCACCCTGAGCTCTCTGGCTCCTCGCCTGCCCAGCAGACCCAAAGTCTCTGTTTGCACAAGTTCGGACAGAAATTCGCTCTCCTCCTCCTCGTTAGGCTGGCAGCGCTAGGGGCATGGGGAGGCGTGCAAAGCTTCCCCCACCAGCAGAAGAGACGCTGGCGTTTGATCTTTGGTGCAGGTTTGAACACGGGCCGGCGAAGTCCAGCTGGAGGATGCGCTGGATCGGGGAGAGAAGCGAGACCATGCAGGCTTCCATGCAGGCTTCCAGTCGTCGAGAGCACGAGGCACCAGCTCCATCACGACACAGACACAGCACCTTCCATGGGGCTCCGAGCACAGGGCTGCGTCTTCTCCGTGGCTTCTCCCAGGGGAAGGACGGGCAGAGACATGTGGTGGTGGTGATGCCGGTTATCCCGCGGAGGAAGGATGGAGAGGTACAACAACGCTGGGAGCTGGGAAAGCCGGGAACAGGAGTGCCCCATGGGCAGCCCAGCTCAAGTGGGAGAGGCGATGACTCGTGCTCTGCTCCTTGCAAACTGCCCCTCTGCACGTCACCGCTCCCCGGCTCCCTGGGACACAAGGCACCTACGGCAGAGGCGGGCTCCAGCTCTGGGCTGGCTGGCGGCTGGACTAGTGTCACACCGTGGAAGGTTAAAAAGAGAAAAGAAAAGAGAGATATCCCCTCCGCTGCCTTCCTGTGTAGATAAAAACACCTGATTGAAACGGGAGCTTGTGCAGAGAGAGGCAGAGGCTGACACAGGTTGCCAAAGCACCCCGGCTCTCCGTGCAGGAGGAGATGCACGGCTGTCCCCCGCGGGGCAGGGTCGCTCCTCGCGCCGGGCCGGGTGGCACAAGGACCGGCCACAGCTGAGCACAGAGCAGCCTGTCCCCAAGGCCCCGTTGGTGATGGGTGGCAGTGGGGCTGAGGCTAGAAGATGCCCTTGGCGATCTTCAGGCCTTTCTGCTTCATCCTGGGCAGGGTGGAGCTGGAGCCGTGCTTGATCTTCACCCCCTTGGAGAAGCCTCGCTTCTTCAGCACGAAGTCGTAGTTGGCAGCAGAGTTCATGGCGTAGAAGACATTGGCGTTGTCAGGGATCTTCAGCTCTGGAAGTGACCAAGGATGGGGTCAGTCAGGCACCCTTTCCCCAAAAGGGGCCCTGAGTGGGGCTGAGAGTTGTCCCCAGGTGCTGGGACCCCTCTGCTGTCACCTCCCAGCCCAGCTATAACCCAGTGCTGCCCGGGCTGTGTGACCAATCAGGGCTTAAGCCCCCAGGAAAGCCCCCTGCACCCCAGCACACACCTCTCTCCTCTGAGATGATCTGAACAAGCTCATAGTCTTCAGGCCGGTCTCCATCCAAGTTGTGTTTGGCCATGGCTTTGCGAATAACGACCGGGGTCTTATCCTGGCTTGTCACCTGTGAGCACAGAGCATTATTAACTGTAGGGGTGCAAAACACTCAAGCCTCCCACCACCGTCTCCTCCCCAAATGGGCCATGCCCACAGCTGAGCAGGACAAGCCACCCTTCCGTGGTGTCACTGCGGGTGCCCCGTGCTAACCAGGATGCTCTTGTACATGTTGCCGTTGTCCACGGCCAGGCTGACGCGGATGATGCAGCAGTCGTCAACTTGCTGGTTGTAGAGGGGCAGCGAGAGGGAGGAGTAGCTGGAGATGCCGGAGACCGAGCGCTTGTGGGTGCGGGAGGCTGTCACCGGCGTGGAGGAGACGGAAGAGGATGAGGCACTGCTGGAGCCTGAGCCAATACCCGACGTGTCCAGGGAGGAGAGAGAGGTGGATTCCCAGAACTGGAGGGCAGGGAGGAGAGGGGATGCGGAGGACACAGTGGTTTTAGCTTCTCCGTCGGCCACAGACGGGGCGTACCAGCGCTGGGGGAGGGAGGCCAGAGGGATCTCACTGACCTGTGACAATGGGGGACCGACACAACTACAGCCACCGGAGGCACAAGAGCCCCGCCATGCTGCTGGAGCAGCAAAGGGCAGGGGCCTCCCCAGCCGCAGTGGGTCAGAAACAGCCCCCAGGGACCCCCAACCCACACCTGCCTCTGGAGGCCCCAACCCTGTGAGCTGCCCCGTACCTTCTTCTCCTGGCAGTCGGGGGACTCGGGGATGAAGCTGATGTTGATCTCCTCCACGTCGGAGCTGCTGGAGCCGGCGGAGGTGACGCTCACTGAGTCGGTGGTGTCCCCGCTGCACAGGTACTGCCCGCACTTGAGCTGGTCGAAGGATTTTGAGTGGGAGCTGCCGCTGGCGCAGGGCTCGGAGCTGGGCGGCTGCCGGCTGCCAGGGGACATGTGGAGCAGGTGAGAATCGAGCAGAGCGAGGGTGCGTTCGGCTACCAGGACAACGGCCGCCCCAGCTCCATCCCCGCAATGCTCAGCTGGTGTCACCCCACACCGGCCCCACCTCCTCCCCACATCCCACCAGGGACTCACTCGCTCCATCGCTTGATGATGCCCGTGTTCTTCTTTGCTTTCAATGTGTTGCTGGCTGACTCTGAGAGCGGCTCGATCTCACACGACAGCCCATAGCTGGGAGGGGAGAGAGGAGGGTTTGAGCTCTCCGAGCTGCCACAGGGAGCACCGTGCTGGAGGGGACGAGCGGTGGGGCCGCCCAGTGCCCCGGCAGCAGCACAGCCCTGGACCCCGCTCACCTCTCAGCCTCGCTGAGCCGCTCCAGGCCACGGAACCAGTCCACAAACTGGCCCTCCCGCGTGAAACTGTAGTTGTTGCAGGCTGACTGAAGCAGCTTGATCTGGGCAATGACTTCAAACTCCTGCAGCGAACAGAGACCGTGAGACCAGATCTGTTTGCCAGCGCCACGCACAGGGACAGATACGAATAACCAGAATCCTCCTCCCCAAAAACTAAGAACGTGACAGCAAAAAAGGAGAGGGATCAACCCCAAAGTGATCAGCACAGCCTGGGCTTGCATCAAGTCAGCCTCCTCCCTCCACCCTGTTGTGCTGCTGCCAGGGCAAAGCTCTCACCTTCCTTCTCTTCTCAAAGTTGATCAGCCCACCCTGGAAAAGAAGGAGCCAAATGTCAGTGTGGAGAAAAAATATGGCTCCCACAGCTCCCTGCCCCCCAGCTCACTGTCACTGCCGTGCGGGTGTCCCTGCTGAGGGACAGTGGGACAGCGGGACAGCGGCCCACGGCCACGGGCTGACAGAAGTGGATGCACAGGGTGCAGTGTCCGATATACGACACACAGGGTGCAGCATCCGATATACCACACACAGGGTGCAGTGTCCAATATAGGACACACGGGGCACCAGGCCTCCATTTATCAGCCCAGGCTCTGGGGCGGCTGCGTGGAGGAAGGAGAGGGAACATAGAAATGGAGCTACATACATCCAGGTAATCCTTCATGGCAGTGTCGAGCATCACCAGGTCTGTGAGGAAGGTGCCAAGGTAGGGAATGGTGCCCTGCATCACACCCTGTGGGGACAGGAGGGTCAGCAGAGGGTGGGTACCAGCCCTGGCAGATGTTGGTGGGGGGACATGGGGATGGCTGTGCCAGACTCACCATCTCTCGCTGCTGCTGCTGCCGCTTCTGAGCCCTCTTCGGGTTGATCTCCAAGGTGGCAAATTTGGATGTGCCCTCCTAGATGGTGGGGAGAGGTGTGGATCAGTGCAGGTGGGAAACTGCACTAATAGATGAGCTAAAATTCACCCCTGTTTTTATTGCCACAAGTTTCCTTGTAGAGAGGAAGAGGAGGAAATCACAGCTGAGCTTTTTCAGGGCTAACAGGGGAGAGGCTTAGTGAATAGGAACTGCTGCTCCCATTTCCAGCTCTGTATAAATAGCTCCTCAATGGGATGTTTTGTAGCCTTTTGCGTTTTGTGTCCTCCCAGCCCCCAAACTGGAGCGAGGTTGGAAGCTGTGGAAAGGCTCTATGCAGAAGGACTTTTTTCTGCAGAAAGACTTTCACGAAACCTACAGCCCCACCTGAAATCAAGAGGACTTTACACCGAATGCAGCTGCCTCTGGGGAGAAGCTGTCACCTGGTGCACTGGATCCTATCCCACTGCTTATCTCCGCTTGCTAAATTGCTCTGCTATCTTCAGGCAATGACAGCTTTTGGGCGGAGAAGCAAGAGCCCAGCCTTGTCTGAAACCCCTGCCTGCAACCCCAGCAGCGCTGCCAGGGCTTTGAACCTGGTGGCTGGAACAACGTGGAAACTTCTGCCAGCATCAGCCCGAGCTCCCTGCCAGAGACAGGAGGATGTGGCTCCACCTCCCCGTACCTTGATGAGAAGCTCCCGGCTCAGCGAGTGGTTGTTCTCATCAGAGAAGATCTCAGAGAGCTCATGGAAAGTGCGGATGCTCTCCCTGCTCGGGGAGAGACACGGAGACAAGTCAGCAATGTTGCCATGGTGGGTTCTCCTCCTTACCCAAAGGACTCTGCAATGCTCACAGCTCTAGCAGGGCCTTGCTTTTTGGGGGCTATTCCAGGTTATTTTGCATGGGAAGGAGGAAGAGGTGATGGAGCTTTTATTTCCTCACCTTCCTTAGGTCCCTGACACCTTATGCTGGCCCCTGGGTTTTGGGCACTCCCCAAGAGGCAATGCTGGAGCTGAGATGATCCCATCTACACATTTGAGGGCCACAGACACAGCCCGGCCTCCCCCTCGAACCCTCCCCACGGCCGCAGGAGCCCAGCAAGGTGCTGCTTACCGCAGGACCTCGTCCCAGGTCTTCTTCAGCCGGTGAATGGCGTTGCACTGCAGAGCCGACAGGATGGCTCGGAGGGAGGAGAAGTTCTTCAGGATGCGGCACTCCTGGGGGCAGACAAGGAGACGACAGGACTCAGCGCCAAAGAAAGCCCAGGATCTGCTGGGATTCTCACACTGCAAAACCTCAGCCCTTTGCCGAGGTGGGAGGTGAGCGAGCTGTCCTACCCGAGCCACTTCGATCCACCGCTCCACCACCTTGGCCCGCTGCTGTGGCTTCAGGGACCGGTCTCCGAGACACGTGACAATGACACAGTTGGCCACGCTATTGAACTGCGAGACCGTGGCACGGATGGTGGGTGCCAGGTGCTCTTTGCCCTTCTTGTCTCGCTGGGACCAGATACAGCCTAGGCAGTGGTAAGGCACCACTTTCTTAAACAGCTCCTGGAAGATAAAGGGATGGAGATGGGTCTCTGTGGGGTCCCTGGGAAGGGAACAGATCAGGGGGAAAAGATGGATGGGAAGAAACAAGCCTGTGCCCAGAGCAGCAGGTGGGCAGAGCGCTGTCGAATGATACTCACAGCATCCATCAGTGTGAACTGTTCTGCCACCATCTCTGGGGAGAAGGAGAGGAAATCTGGCTTCCCATCCCCAACCCCGTTCTCCTCCACCAGCTGGAAGGTGCAGCCGCCGTGGTCCACAGCTGTAAGAGATGGTACAAAGCTGAGCCCCGCGGAGCTGCGGTGAGCCACACCAACCCACGCCAGCCCCCGCGGGCACCCACATCCCACCTCCCAGGCTCTTAATTCCCATCTGGCTTCACGCCTTGAGAAACGAGGCTCAGATAAAAGGATAGTCACCTTAAACCTGGACACAAGCATCTGCAGAGGATTAAAGGCAGATTAGCTAATCCATTTAGAAATCCCACTTCTGGTTCAGTTGGATTATCTTTCTGTTGTACCTCCATGTAAATGCAGGGTTTATGGGGGTTCAGTGACCCAAGATTTTGGAAACCCTCGATGCCAACCAGTAGCACTCTCTCCACCTGCAGCCCCAAACGAGCCCCTGAAAGCAGGGGGAGAATCCCACCTTCCCCCTCGGACTCGCTCTGCTCTTGCTGCTGGAATTGGGCCAGCAGGATGCGGGCTCTGCGTTCCAGGTCCGAGCCGGGGATGTTGTGGTGCACGTAGGAGATGAGCTGCTTGAGGCAGGCGAAGTCTGGGGGCTTGCGGAAGTCCTCTGAGTACTGGTCCAGCCAGGCACCCAGGATGGAGGAGATGGTGCTGCGGGGAGGAGGGAAACACAGGCAAGCCTGCGTGAGAACTGTGTGCCAGCACCCCGATGAGCCCCAGGCACCAGGAGCACCCCCAGGACAAAACATGCCTTTGTACAAAAACTAAAGAGCCATCAACCAGAGCCACCCATCTTGTCCACCCACAGCGGTCAGACTTACTTCTTCAGCTCCGTCCTCTCGTCCACGGTGTGCCTGGCGTGGTCCCCATTTGCCTGCACGTGGAGTTTGCCGTACCTGGGGGGCACATTGAGGAGGCACTGAGCATCCTGGGCTCGCTGCCTCTCACTGCTGCCTCTTCTCCCTCCACATCACCCCCAGCTCTGCCCGGGGATCTGGATGAACCTCTCATGTACTGTCCTGCTCCACTCACTCTGCCACATCCCCCAAATTACATGACAGGGAGCAGCTGGAAGGACTCCAGCTCTCTGGGAAGTTGTGTCCCTTCATGCTAGTGGGGTTGGGAGAAGCTCACTGGCTCTCCAATGCATGGCAGCAGAAGATGCTGGGGCTCTCCTGGCCAAAGGGGCTCAGACATCAGCCACCCCCAGCTGCATTTTGGGGCTCAGGGCATCCTCACCTGTTCAGCAGAAGGTCCAGCACTTGCTTGGTCGTGGCGAAGGCCCGGTAAGTGCACAGGAAGATGGTGACGTAGGTGGAGTCATTGCCCTTGAAGGCTGAGACCAGGTACTCCACCAGCTTCTCCAAGGTCCCAGCCTTTATCGTCCGCACCTTACACGTCTCGTAGAGGTTTAAGGCCGACTCGTTCTCAAACTGCCAGGACAGGAGCAGAAGTCAGTGGGCTGGATGAAGACGGACACGTTCAAGCACAACACAATCCCACCAGCTCCACAAGCCGCATTTGGGTCTAGGCTGGGACTGGGGATCCCATACAATGCCCAAGACTCTCGTGATGGGCCTGGGGAAAGAGAAGCTAGGTCTCCTCGGACACCAAATACCAGCAACTCGGCTGAGAAGATTTGAGCATTTGGGAAATCCCAGAAAATGCCTCAAAGTTGCTGAAATCTAGATGCAAATCAGGGTTGCCCTATTGTGCAAAATGAGGCTTCAGATTGTTTCCCCTATGCCCTTCCATGTGGGGAAGAGGCCAGTGGGTGCTCCCAAATAAATGCATGATTCCCAGATAAGGCTTTGAAGGGGCACCCTGGACAGGAGCATATGGGAGAGTACGAAAAGGGCAGGATATGAGTTAGTATCGACCCTGCCAAGCCCTGACACCAGGGAAACATCTGAAAACAGCCCAGCTCACCCCCAGCCATCGCTGCCCTTTGTTGGCCGTGTGATGGAGCTGCACTTTCCGGAGCGATATGCTGTAGATCACACCATCCTCCAGCTCTTCTCCGATCTCCTGTGTGGAGCTCTGCACGGGAGGACAAGATACACCGTGAGATAAGGAGGCTGAACTGTGGCAGAGATGCTTTTGTGGGCTCATACTAGGCAACAACTGGCCAGCTGCTTCCTCCTCCCCAAGCCTTTGCTTTCCCAGGAGGTGACATTGCCACCCGGTGTGACCGTAATCTCGGTAATCTGCCCCTGTGGGAACTGAGCACCTCAGTGCACCTTCGGTAATAAATAATAACCATGAAAACAATCTGTCCATGAGCTTTGGCAGGGCTGGCCATGCACACAAGGCAGAATTCCAAAGGGGGAGATCAAAGCTGGGGGGGAACCTCAGGGAGCAGCACCAGGGTGGGCTGAGGCACAGCTGAGACACATCCCTGCACCCCTGGGGACAGGCACCTCTGGGCCACAGCCCAACCCAGCTATGAAGCTCATGTTTTTGCTCTGGGGAGATGGAGATTGTCTAAAACTCGGTGAGGAAACAGGGGATGCTCTCAGGGCAGGTCCCCAGGCACACGCCTGCCCCAGCTCCCCCAGCACCATGTGCCAGCGTGGGGCTTGGCGGCGGCTCCAGCCCCACACGGGTAATTGGGCTCCCTCCTCCTCTCTCACCACGCTGTGCTGAGTCAGTGCCTCTCTTAAGAGGATTTACTCAGATCCTTTTAACCACTGCAGGGATCTCCCCCACCCTCCATCCCCCATGCCAAATGGCGGGACACGGTGTAACACGCAGCAAAACCCACAGCTCAGCAGATGGGGAAAATGCCTGAAAGCATTAAGCCGGTTAGCAGGGGGAGGTGACCATGCGCTGGGGTGCAGGGACCTGGGGACAAGTCCCCCCTGCGTATCACATTGCCAGCCAGGGACCAGAGCCAGCCTGTGGCTTTCCCTGCCATCAGGAGCACAAAAAGCCCTGGGCAATGGCAACACCGGGCTTGCCGGGGAAGAAGCTGCTGTGGGGCGACCCAGGATGGATCCCCAGCAATGCTGCTGCTCCCTGCAAAAAATCCTCCTCTCAGATTGCTCCCCACAAATGTAGGAACAGCCACACTCAAGGTCCAGACTCCAAACAATGCTGAACATCTCAGGAGGCCCCAAGGTGACATATCAAATGTGCGCCCAACATGCTCTTTAACCACCATCCTGTATCATCACCATCATCTCAGCAGCCGTCTCTGCTGTTATCATCCCCTGCTCAAGTCAAGTACTCGTTATTTGCAAGGAATGAAGGCAAAGAACCACAGCCAGCACAAAGAGCAAGGGGAAAACCTTAAAAAGCCTCTCATTCATGGCTGTAATGAATGAGGACAGAGAATCCCCCTGGGCAGGGTTACTGGACTTCTTCCTCACTTTCTGTTGAACCTGCTCTTCAGTCACGCCAGACTATGGGGAGGTTTGGTTTGCAGAAGCTCAAGGAGTTGTGAGGCTCCCAAGGTCAGCCGTGCTGTGAACACCTGAAGTCCTTCCCAGGACTCAGTGGCTTCTGGACCAACCCTGACAGCACCTGCACAAGGCAGCGGACAGACAGACAACCTTCCAGACACCTGTGTCAGTCCCTCTCTTGTTCTATGCTCTGGGATGAATTATGGCATAAATTTACGTTCACGTATAAACAGGTCTGAACTTCAAGAGATGGAGAAAGTGCTTCCCATCAGCCCTCCTGGCCTCTCTCAGTCTTCTATCACCCAACTTGCAGATCAGCCCTACCCTGAGTATCTTCCAGTTACACTTTGGGCTGGAGGAAAACTCTGGGTCCAGCAGGAGCAGCCCCCTGCACAGTTTAACTCAGAAAAGAGATTTGGCTGGGCAGTTGTAAACCCCAGACACAGATATCAAGAAAGATCAGACGCTTGTTGAGATGCAATTAAGTTAATAAAGAAATCAAGCGTCTCAGGATCAAACCATGAATCACTGGCAGCTGCTGTGCAACTACAGTGGAAAATATTGTCATGACTATGCAGGGGTTTTCACTCTATTTCATGTCACGTGCAGAGGATACACCCAGCTTTATGTGCGTAGAAGCAAATTTCATTTCCTTCCCATATTCAAGACTGGCAGATTCATTCATTTTTTGTCTTGCTGACTTGTGCGATATCCCCCAAAGTTCCCCCTTTGCAAACCACACGCGAAGTACGCAGCTTCCAGCCGTTCCTCAGCCAGGTTCATGCCAAGAGCCAGGCGAGCTGCTACACTGGTACGTTTTAAAATCTGGCTATTTATATTCTGCGTGAGCTTCCTCTTTCCTACCGCTGCTTCTCCAAGATGCTGATTGTGCATTCCGCACATGTTGGTTAAAAACCAACAAAGCAAAAAGCAGCAGCAGGACGGAGCCAGTGAAGTCCCACTCCAACACCTGCACCAAGCGCACGTTTCTCCCTTTGCAGATGAGGAGACAAGGGGTGAGGGAGACACAAAACCTCAAACTGTGGCTTATGTGTGTGTGGGCACCAAGAACTCTGCAATCCTAAGTCTGGCACTCACACCAGTTCCCTCCAGGACTTCCAGCAAGTCAACCAAAGACGAATGTCTTCAAAACAGTCTCTAAAGGGTTTTGACACACAAGTGCTGGTAAATATTACTGCAACAGCTACTGCTCCCCATTGCCTGCCCTACACATCTGAGTTTTCTGCCTCTCAAAGCAGAAGGGAACATGATTCTGGCCTCAGCCAGCACAACAGGAGCCCAGCACCCATGTGCAAACCTCCTGCACCAGCGGTTCAACCCAAACAGCTGAGCACTGAACTGCGGCAGAGATACAGATGAGTCGTCCCTTCTGTGTACTGCATCGCCTTGGTACAAAAGACATGGTCAACAGGCCCAGGCAGGGCTTTAAACAAAGCTTTTCTGTGAGAGCACAAACTCTGAACATGTTGATGGTTACAATATTTGCATCTTCCCCCAAACTCATACAGAAGGGACTCAGCATCGCAAAAAGGGAGATCCAACGCATTTCAAGATGGGCACCAAAACAGAGAAGACTCAGAAAATGAACATTTGACCATGATTTCTCCAGCTCAGTGTGCAGTCCTGCTCCTCTCCATACAACAGGAAAAGGGCCTCTCGATGGAGGGGCAGAAGGAAAAACCACATGTTTAACTTTGGGGTATCAGACGCCCAATTCTGCAGTCTCGGAGCCTTTTGCAAAAGCAGCGGTAAGTGAACTCGGCAGGAGTTCATCCCCTGAAATATGAAGCTGGAGGTCTGCACCAGATGGCTTGCCTGGTTTGAGAGACGCCTCCTCCAACCGCAGATCGCCCCGGGCTGCGTGAGCAACAGCCAGAGCTCCTCCGATAGTTCAAAGCTTTGGTGACTACACCAGGGAGGAATTCCTGCTCCGTGCAATAAACTCTGCTACTCTCTGGTGAATGTTCTAGCACACGGCACAGCGTCGAACCCCACGTCTTCACGCTGAGGTTTAATAATGAGCTGTGAGACGTTGCCAGGGCTTGCAAGCCTGGAGAAAGGGCTGTGGTGCGAGGGACCCGCGCAGGAGCCAGGCAGAGAGCAGCAGGGAATCTGCCTTCGTCCCTGCTCATCGGCTGCACGGGGGGAGAATGCAAAAGCCAAACAGCAAAGCATATTATTGGCGAGGGATGTGCATTTTAGAAAGCGTTTGAGATCAGTCACAATGGTGATTTCAGTAAGACAAGAGCAATGTAAGGGATTAAGTGTGAGCACGACAGCATCCCTGCATGTTACACAGACAATTAGCCAACAATTACCAGGTCTTAAGAGCTCTGGTCCCACGTGTCCTGGGTTAGCGCATTGGCCTCCAAAGACACAAAATAATGAACTGTTATTGGGAAAAAGGTATTAATTTCAGCACACGTGGAAGAGACAAAACTGCTTAAAGTGCTTTTACTGATGGTCCCTGGACAACAGCTGGTTTAAAGATCAAGATGTTCGTGTTGCTCTGTTCCCTTTCAGCTTGGCTACACAAAATGCCTGATCTACAGACAGGTACAACACAGCACAAAGAGGTTCTTTGCACCATGATTTCCAAGGGCTGCTGCTACCAGCCAGAAGAGAGGAGCAGATACTAACCCTACCCATGGGAAACCAGGAACCTGACTCTGTTGGGAATTAACAGTCTCGCTGGCTGAAGAGACAAGAAAAGGCAGAGCTGAGCCTCAGAGACATCACCAGGAGTTTCTTGGTGAAGCTCCACGTTTGCACAAGTTCAGAAGGACTTGATGAAAGCTGGTAAAGCTAGAAACAGAAAGTGAGGGTTTGGTTTTTACAATCCCCAGTCCCTTCTCAGAATAATCCCTCACACCGGCAACGGGAAATGGGCCTTTTTCCAGAACCGAAAGGAACCGGCTCCACCAAGGACCGTGTCCTCCGTGCCTGACACGAGCCCCAAGTTAACTTTCGTTTCACTCCCATTAGCAAATCCCGAACCCATGCAACGAACTGCAGCGACTTTGGGGCCTCTTATGTAAACTGAAGCATATGATATTAAGTAAAAGGAAATAGGAAAAAAGCCACCCCCATCTAGTGAAAGGAAAACAACTGCAGTTCCGTGACCTAAAGAAAGACCGCAAAAGCAGAAGTACCCTCTGTGCTACCCATCCAAAATAAGCGCACGCAGCACAGCCCCCTTCCTCACGGGGACTTCCAGGCAAAAACCCCCGTGCTGGCTGTTCCCCCATGGGGTTGGGATCGTCCCGTCTGCTCCTCAAGCTCATCAGTGGTTTCCTTCCCCAGCTGTGCTCAGGAAGGCTACGGAGTCCACCTAAAGCTGTGAGGAAGGCACCGAATATCCCCGGTGCTGGGGGAAAGAGAGGTGCCCCATGGCACCGCCTGCCCACCCTGGGACCCCCGGCACGTGTTTTGCGTCGGGAGGCCCATGGAGGACAGGAGCCCTCTTGCTCCCCAACACCATCCCAGCGATGACCGTAGTGGAACTGGGGTACAGTGTTTTTTGGGGCTGATCTTCCAGCTCTGCTGTCCCTGAGCTGTGTTCCCATCGCTGCTGGTGGAGCTCAAGTCCCCAAACACAGCTCGGCTGTCCCCAGCCCCGGGCGCTGCTCCCCACGCAGAGATGTCAGGCAGATGGATGCGATTCCTTTGGGTTTTCAACACCCTCTGCCTTCCTTCCTGCCTGCTCAGAGCTGCCTCAGACCAGGACGCATTCCAACAGCCCATTAAAAAATAATGACAAAGAGGGAAACAGGAAAAGAGGAGAAAAAGGACCAGAAGCTAAACTTAAACTCACTGTGAAAAGGGGGTGTTTTTGCCAGGACACCAAGACAGTGGCAACAGCTGAGAGTCTGTTCTCACCCCATCAGCCGCTGGGCTCTGCAGCTGGGCTTTCCTGACACCCCGAGCTCTGCTTTTGCTCTACTTCGGGTGTTTCAGCAGGAAAAGTTGCACCCAGTGCCCGTGGGGAACAGCCCTGGGCTGGGCATCACCCAGCACCACTGCACCCCAGGGACAGAGGGAGGGCGCACATCACCCCGCACCTGCCTCCTGGGGGGATTTTATACCTCCTGTCTCATGGTCTGGGGCTGCACGAGGCTGAGGGCAGGTTTGATCCTGTGTCTGCAACCCAAAGGGGTTAGAGACAATATTACAGGCTGCCTTCTCCACCATCGCAGCTTAGAAGAAGAGAAAACAGCGGCTAGTGGATGGGTTACAAAGGCATCTTGTGACTCGCACGCAGTGAGTCAGAGGCTGGAGCGAGGATTAGGAGCTCAGCGCTCTGGTTCAGAAATGAGACAGAGCAGATACAGAGGATTCCTCCCCCATTGCCTTTTGTTTTGCTTTTATAAAGAAAAGGAAGAGCCTTCCCACGTGTAGAAACTTTCTCGCTCTTTTTATGGTCTGGAAATCAAGAGCCAAAGATGTGCAAAGATGCTCTGTGTCTACTCGGCTTCCAAGGGGATCAGGCCCCGTGATGCAGGGGGGGATGAAGGAGGGATGCAGGTGCTGGGGGATCAGCCTTGCTATGGGGACTCCCCAGGGAAAAGCAAATGCAGAGCCAGAGACACCAGAGATACCTGCTTAACTCCAAACTCTGTGTTCCCTACACCCAGGAGTATAGAAGACCACCAGCATCTCTACCTAAATATCTGCATCCTGCATGAAAACCCCACCAAAGCAGGACCCTCCTCGTGTTTCCTACCAGGGGACGTGCCAGGAAGGGCTCCCTTCGCAGGCTGCTGAAGTTCAGAAGAAAACTGAGGGCAGCAGGTTTTGCTTCCTCTCTAAGTCGATGGAAAAAAGATCCCGCCAACACATCAGTTCCAGCTCTTGCACCACAGTCCTCGGCCCTGTGTTCGTGATCGCTTCGGCGTGCGCTTCGGCGCTATCCATGCTCAGCACCAACGCCTACGCAGGGTCAGGTTTGCATACGAGGGACGCAGCTGGCCCGCGCTTACGGAGCAATTGTACCGCTACAAACTCGCCTAGAGCTCGGAGGGTAATTACTGGAAGTGAAACCAGAATGACATGACTGGTGACAAGTGGTGTATATAAAAGAATTAAAACATATTGCTTTGCAAGGCTAAGTAAAGACTGAGTGGCTCATAGTAAGTCATTTCAGCTCAGAACAAAGGTCTGTATTTCACCAAGGTGGAACAGAAAAATCTGCAAGGAATGTAACAGAAACAAGTTCAAAAATTGATTATTTTTTTGGTGCATGAACAGTAGCACCTGTAAGTCACACGCAACATGTCAGCTTCATAATTCCTCATCCAAATGCAAAGAAAAACTGGGTATGTGTCCCAAAGAGGTTATAGTTCAAGCCTGATCTAACGCTGCTCTATTGATTCCACTGCTGAAACAGGGCCCTGCTGCACCAAGTGTGCTATTTCTGCTGTAGCAAGAACTGCCATATGTATCTGGAAAGGGACGGTGATGAGGTTGGCATTCAGAGCTGATGTACCTCAAACCGATTGGTATGCTCGCTCCTGAAATACCAGTTATGTCTTAACACGTGTTAACCAGAACACCAAGACTTGGTCGTTGTGGCATCTCCAGGGCAATGCTCGTCCCTTGCACACATCAGTATTTGCAAGCTGGTGAGTTCATCTATGCCAAAAGTCAGGTCTACATTCTCAGATACACAAAACCTTGAAATAAATATTCTCCTGCTCTCAGCTTGTAGCCTACGTGCTGGTCCAGACAGCCAAAAAATAAAGAAGTATCACCAGCTGCTTTTGTCAAACCTCCCTCTCGCCCCCATCATCTAAGTGACCCGCGTGTCCAAAGCGCACACCTGGGCACACACCTGCGGCACCAACCAGGCACGTGGGATGTACAGAAATGGCAAAGCAACGATCATGGCTCCAGCAAATGCCAGGAAGAAAACATCAGCCCAGAGCCAGGAGGCGGCTTTCAGCCCCTCGTGCCGTGCTAAACCAACCCACCGGCCCCGTGCCAATATTCCCAAGGAGTTTTGCCACATACCATTCCCGAGCAGCCTGGAGAAGCTGTAAATGACTGCCTACGCAGTAACTCACCTGCTGTGGCTTGCAGAGGGGAAAAAGAAAGCAAAGTTCTATCTTTCTGTGATTTTTGAAGGTGCACAGATTGGGGTGGACGAATTGGAGGCTGTCCAAAAGGCACAGCCCTGTCTGGCTGCAGTCTGGCTTACGGTAACTGCGCCGCCACATTTCCTTTCAATCTGAACAAGGTTAATTTCGATTTTGCTCAGACATATCCTCAGCTCAGATAAGCTGAACCAAAAAAAGCCCTCGTGAAATAAATGTGTCCACCCATGTGTTTACACCACCTTACATCAACTTACATTCCCCCCGTTAGAACTGGTGTGAATGAAGCGTGGGCAAAGCCAACAAACCCAGACCTCTTGGGCCCCCCTCCCCAAATCCCACCGCCCCAGCCTGCGCAGAGGAGGGTGCCTGGGGGCTCTGGATGTCCCTGGCCCCCCGGAGCAGGGCAGGCTCGGCCGCTCTCCCAGCCCGGTTCTATGGCCCCACTGTGCTCCCCGGGGCCGGAGAAGGGCTCGCGGTGCCGGTAGCACAAGAACGGCCTCGCCGGATAGCTCGTTCTTTGTGTGTGTGTGTCTGCATCAGGGTGACCCAGTAAACAGCTGAAGCAGAGAAAATGCAGGAACAATCCAGTGCAGGGAAGCAGCGAGGGGCTGCTGGGGAAAGGACGGGAGGAATAAATGCGAGTCTTTGTTCTCCGGCCGTGCCCCTCGCGCCCAACTCCCACCCCGGCCGGGATGACGTGCGGTGCCTCCATTTGCTGCCGTGTGTTTCCCTGCGCGGAGCTGCGGGCTGAGCACAACTCGTCCCAGCCTCCTCCTGACACCGCAGCCCCAGCGTGTCCCACATGGCCCAGCGCGGGGCTCAACCTGCAGACATTCTCCTCTCTGTGGGTCCCCCCATTTGTTCTCCTCCCTGGGGTGCCTGTGGGAAGCTGGAAGGGGGAAGAGCAAGCACTTTTGCTTTGTAATCAAGAAAATCTCACCTTCAGAGCATTAGTTAAATAGGTGTCAACGAGGTGCTACATAAGCAGGTACAGGGGCAGGAGTAAACAAGCCAACACCCGGGAGGGGTCTGCAATCAGGATGCTCAGTCGAATTAAAGTCTGATTTCCACAGCTGAAGCAACTGAGAATTTAAGTTTAATTGGCACCTTTGGGGAGAAAACTACTTAAAAAAAAAAAAAAAAAAAAAAAAGATAAAAAACCCACAACACCTTAAAAAAATCCCATTTGTTGTCAAGTGTCTGAACATGCACGCTGGGAGCCCAAGCAGCGCGGTTTGGACGCAGTCCCTGCCCTGAGTGCTGGGTGTGCCGGATCCTGCACACACGGAGGGTGGAGAGCGGCTGTGGCACGAGGAGCGCGGGTGTCCGGGCAGGACACGGGCGGCCGGGGCGCTGGGATGAGTTCTCTCCCCAGACCTGCACTTGTAGGTGCTTTGGACCACGTCCGAGCATCACCCAGGACCCGCAGGCAGCTTCACCCAGGGCTGCTCCACTTTCTCACCTACCCTGACTCAGCACAGATTTTTGAACCGTGTTTTCTGTCACCACTTAAAGACACAGCCCTTTTCCAGTGGTTACTGATGACGAAGGTGTACCAGCGTTCGCAGCAGCGTACCTGCGTCCGCTCGGGGACAGCAAGCATTGAGATTTCAACCCAGCGCTGGGTCACCGCAGGCATTTGCAGACAAGCATTCCCTCACGTTACCAGAGCTCTTTCATGGCAGGTAAAACACCGCACGAGAAGTCAGCTCCTCCTGGCCGCGGCACTTTGGCGAGCCAGCGCAGACACGCTCCCACCCCGACTTGTCTGTTCCTGCCACCCTGCCCTGTTCACCAGCCACAGGTGAGCATCCCTGCAGCTCACCCTCCCATTTACAATTATTTTGGGAGACAAACGCTGGGATATCCAAAAAGATGTGCACAGTAACCATGGGGCAGCATCAGTGCAAAGAGCACAGAGGTGCCCACCTCCCTCCCCCAGCTCATTTGATGTTGTGCCTGGACTAAGACGGGTCAAGCCCCAAGCAGCCCCAGAGCTGAGTTTTACTGAGGAACGCACTGAAATCCATAGGAATGGGGGCTGGGAGAGATGGGGTTTGTGGGATACCCCCCAAAGAAGCACCTCAGGGAGTGTTTGTTGTGACACTGGTGTGAGCCATAGCTACACTCTGAGTCACCCAGCGCGTCTGCGAGGGAGGGACCAGCTGGGCCTGTCTTAATGCCAGTTCTCACTGTCGCAAGCGGGACTGCATCTAGTAAACCACGTCGTCTAGAAACCCAGTAATCAGTGACAATCACCAGCAACGGGCACTGCCGCCCCATTGCTCAGCACAGGGATGCGGCCAAGGGCCCCAACCAGCACAAAGGCAGCTGGGACCAAATATCCATTACAAAACAAATAAAATAATCAAAAGTAAATAGCAACATTTGGAGAAAAGCCGGGCTGCTTCAAGATGATAAACCAAACCGAGCATTAGCCCGGCTCTGAAAAATCTGCGCAGAATCAGACCTCACCAACAGCAGGTCATCACAGGAGCCTCCTAAGCAAGTGTCTTTGAACAAAAGCCCAGGGTTTTGGTCTAAACTGGAAGGTGAGGTCCCAAACAGCCCCACCACATGAAGGTGTGTGCTTCAGCATCCTTGTTCTCTTCCCACAGCTGAGTTTTGACCCCGCCAGTCTCAGGCAACATGCTTTGCTTTGCCCAGCTTGGCTAAACGACCGCTTCCTGAAGTTAGTTCCAACTCTAAGAAGTGAACCCAAACTAAACACATCATTTCGCAAACGCAAACGCGGCTCGAGCGGGGAGCCGAGCGCAGGCTCTCGGCTTGTGAGTCTCCACGGAGACCCGACCACTGCAAAGAGCAGGGAAAGGCTGTGTGGTTTTGCTCCATCACATGAAAAGAAGTTCTGGTAAGACGGGTAGCAAGCCCTTTGAAAAGCAGGTTTCCACACAGGCCCTGAGCTCAGCTGCTGTTTGTTAAAGCGTGGTTAGCAGAAAGAAAAGCCACTCTAAAAATAATGCCTCAGCATTCCAGATAAAGTTGCCTCCAATGAGTTTCCTCTCCAATCTGCTCCGTTTCCAAGTCAAACCAACTTTTTTCCTCCCCTGTCAGCTCCGAGGACTCTCTGGTCCCTGGCAGCTGGAAGCACCTCTGTCCCGTGCCCCCCGTCCCATGGGCACCCAGCACCGCCCGTGCGGAGCGGGACGATTCCCTTCCCCATCGCCGCGTGTTTCTGACGGCAGGGCTCATCAAAATACCAACGGTGTAATGAAAACAAACCCGCTGCTGTGGAGCTACGCAAGTGAAACAGGCCACGCAGATGCCTCTGTGCGTGCTTAATCTCCCCCGACATTCAGCTGCCACATAACTCCTGACCCTCAGGTATGTTAGAGAGAAACTCGCGGCGGTTATCTAATGTAAAAGCTCTGCCCTATAAGAACCTGTACCAGCGCAGCCTGGGGAATGTAACCAAAGACTTTAGAGATTATTTGCATAACATCATCGAAACAAAACAAACAAAATCACATGGAGAAAGAGGTTTTAGGCGCTGTGGAGCTGCTACTTCATTGCACTGAAGGAGACCCGTTTTTGCTCGCTGCAGACCACGCGACAGCAGAGATTTAGGAAAGGACATTCCTGTCACCTCTGGGAGAGCTGCTCCCAGGTGTGAAGAGAACAGAAATCCCAACCACAAAAGCCCTTCTGCAAACACCAGATTACACGAGAGCAAAGCTGCTCCTGTGCCAGCGGGCAGCGTGTGCCCGGAGCAGGCTCACTGTGCATCACCTCTGCTCCTGATGGACATATATGAGAAATAATGACAAAGGATGTTAATCAACCTTTGTTGAACAGTTAACAAGACGTGGCCCTGAAAGGAGGAAGAGGATGAGTGCCCCGGTCCCTCTCCATGTCCCCATTCCGAAGGCCACCCTGCTGTGCAGAGCCCCGGAGCAGCGGGGATTGCTCAGTGCTCCCTTTCCCTAACAACTCAGGAGCAAAGTCCAAATGCACCTCTATTGGAACTCCGTGAGCCAGCGGGGCTGGGGCTGCTGCGATGAATGGGTGAGACCCTGCGTGGGGACAGGAATCAGACAAACCGACAACTAAAACAGCTAAACAGCTCGTTTCTTCCCCTGCTGCCCGTTTCCCCAGGCAGAGGCTGCGGTGCAGAGCGACGCTCAACAGGTCTCGCTGGGCACCAAGTCCCTCCTTGCGCCAGCCCCACTGTTCAGCCTACAGAACAAAGGTCCCGCAAACCCCCGCAGCAAACGACACGCGTTTCGGACAGGCCGTGGATGCTGCCGTTGGGTCTAACCCAGCACCACGCACGCTAACAGCACAGGATGAACAAATTAATGTATGGAGGGGACGAGTCCTACAACTCAACCCCCACCATCCAGACCCCGCAGGTGCCATCCCACCAAAGCAATGCAGAAATTCTGAGCCGCCACGAGCTGTGCTGGAGCCCCCCGGCCCCCCTGCCAGCAGCTCAGCCAGCTTTGTATCCAAATCCCGCTCCTTAGCAACGACATATTTCCCCCCCCTCTTGCTGGTTCTGTGGGAGATGAAGAAGTATTTGAGAACTGAAACAGCCCTGCTGCAAGTGTGTATTTGAATAAAAGGAGCACATCTGCTTCAAAGGCAGTCACTAGGCAGCTCTGGAGATAACGGCTTGAGAGAAAGTACAAGCAGGGGATGCCCAGCCTTTAAATGTGGTCTAAAGTGACCTGAATAAGCTCTCTGCTCCTTCAATTACACGTCCCTCGGGGGACAGACAGAGCGCTGGCGATTAGACAGGCGGAAAGGGTGACGGAGGGGCCACTGGTGCTGCAGCCCTTCCAGTGGCCAGACCAACTCAGGTGGCCCTAAAACCAGCCCATGCTCTGTTCCTAACTGAGGGGCGTCACAGCCAACCCCCCTTCTCCAAAACAGCGGTGCCAGCTGAGCAAGACCCATCCCCACAGGCACAGCTGGTCTGACGCTCTTTCTGCTCATCCCACCCCAAACCCGGGCACAGGGAACCGTGAAAATCCTCGGAGACCGCATTTAGTTGCCCCTGTCTGGTAATCTCACCTCGACAGAGAGAAAATAGGTGGTTGTAGTGTGGCAATTGTGTGATTTGGGGGGCCCTGAAGTGGCCTTGGCGGGGAGTTGCCCATCCAGCTTGCAGATAAACAAAGATTTTGGTTTCCAGGGCTGCCAGACTGGTACTAAATCCACTAAAACCTCAGTGGGATCCCAGCACTGGGGGTTTCCCACCCCTATGGAAACACGGCACAGCAACACGATCCTTATACAAACACATATAGAAATCTCTCTCCAGCTCCTCTCTAACCATATCAAATAATAATTAAAAATCCCTCCCACCTCTGTTATTCCCATCTTGCACCAGCCACCAATAATCAGCATCTCAGCCTGTTCCTGGCCTCACCGCCAGCTCCAAACCCTTCTGGAAGGGAGCCAGAAGGTAGGTCCCCATCCAAGAAATACCAACAGATGATGTTCATCTGGCAAACTGCAAGGGGCATATCGGGTTGTGCCTGGGGGAGGAGAACAGGCTGGGAGAAAAGGATCTTCTTCCAAGGCAGTTAAAATGGCTTTTAAGAGCTATCTTTGCCCCTCCCTCGCCTCCTTCCCAGCTGTAAAGAACAAGCACTGACCCCCAAGGCCATCTGGGCTGAGCAGTTCAAGTTTTTAGGATGCGTTTAGCAACTGAAAATCTCCTAATTGTTCGGAAAACAAATAGAGCTAGAACAGCGAGAACACAAGCTTTTTTGATACGTGTCAGCCCAGCCCCTTGTCTGGAGGTTTGACAATGTCAGCTTCATGAAAGTTTGAGTCTGTGTCATCTGCACGGGTGTTTATGGTCCGATTGCTCAGCAAGGACCAGGAGGAGAGACACTGAATTCAACTTGCGGAAGGATTGACACTTGCTGTTGAGTTGGGATGGATTGGAACCGGAAAGGTCAAAAGCAAAAGGTCTACAAAGCTCTCTCTATCCCTTGCTTGAGATAGTCATTTTCCATTCTCTGCAGTTAAAATCACAGCAAGAACACTTGGCAACACATGGCCACAAGACCTCGAG
Source organism: Streptopelia decaocto (assembly GCF_964273445.1). Lineage (NCBI taxonomy): Eukaryota > Metazoa > Chordata > Aves > Columbiformes > Columbidae > Streptopelia > Streptopelia decaocto. Next base: position 8,440,376 of record NC_138672.1, read on the forward strand.
TAGGACCTCAAAGCGATGCCCGGGTGATCGATACCGTTGCTGTGGGATACAGGCAAAGGTCCGCGCTGCTGACATCTTGGGCGGGGGGAGTCGGCTGATGAGCAGAAAACGAGATCTGCATTCCCCGCAACCTGCCCAGCCGCTTTCCAGGGATCCTCTATTCCCTGTGGGACCAGCCTATCCACCCCGTAAACTGGCACAGCTCCACCGAAACCAGCTCCGTCCCAGCGCAGGGACAGGCCGAGCCTGGGAAGCACAGCTCCCTTTGGCGGAGGCGGCAGCCCCAGGTCCCACCGCGCACCCGGGGCAGCGCTGCGGGGCTGTTAACGGGGTTAGCAAAACACTGAAGGTCTCCAGGGGTTTTCTTATTCAAATAATCCACTCTCCCCTCCCAGCGTGCATCTTGCAGAGTAACTCTACCCGAGGATTATAACCACACCAGGCTGCTGCCAGGACGGTTGTCACAACACTGACACTTGTCTCTTTTTTTCCCGTTTCCCCACTCGTGCACTGTAATGCCAGCAAGCGCAACCTGCCCCGTGGGGCATCGCGAGCAATGTGGAGGCCCTTGCACGGGAACACACTGGAGATGAGCAGCTCTCTGAGCATCTCAGAGCTGCTTGGGAGGCAGCGGGTCACCATGCACCACTCTGAGGTGCACCCTTTCTTGCCATCGCTTGCAAATGGATGCTACAAAGAAAGGAGGAATTTGTCTGCAAGTTGTTCAGGGCGAGGAGGAAAGCGCAAGCGATCAGATGCGGGGACTGTGCTCCGACCATTACGCAGCACGGACCCACGTACAGCCTGGAGCAGAAGTGGGTGAAGGTGACTTCAGAGGAGGTCTGGTGAGCAGTTGCCTCTGCCGCATGGGGACTTGCTCAGGGCTGGGGGGGCCATGCAAAGCTGCCCTCAGCCCCAGTGCTTTTTCCTTCCATTGCCCGAGAGGCTGCCAATCCCCCTCTGGAGCCTCCTCGTCTGGGGTACACGGGGGCTCCTACATGCCAGGCAGCCTCTCCCCGGGGGTACCAGCAGCTCGCTGCATCACCCCTCTTTTCCTCCCCACTCCTCTTGCTCCCCTTGCCAAAAGCGCGGCCCCTCGGCCTCCCGGAGCGGCTGGACTTCCTGCCAGGCATAACACGAACCAGATGATGTACTCCAAACAATGTCAGTACGCCCACCCCCAAGAGAGAGAAGCAGGGAGGGGAAATGGGGGAAAATAAGCTGGATAGAGCTTTCATGAACTCTTGGCAGAGCTGAGGAGCCCCTGCGACCAGGCCAGAGATGAACCGATACAGCCAGAGCCCGAGAAAATCCCTTCCCATCCATGGGCGACCAAGACTTCCCATCACAGGTTATGGGGTAGATAGCTTAGCGCTGGGAGAAGGCGCTGTCGCCCCCTGAAAGGCTGGCTGTCCCCAAGGGTATCTAAACCGTAACTCAAAACGTTTTACTGGTGATTCCCCTGGCTTCGCCACCCCCCTCCAGTGGGAAGCATCCAGAGCTGAGAAGCACATCTGCAGCTGGCTCTAAATCCCAGTGAAGCCAGACTTGCTGACCCTTGCTGATATTAACCCCTGCACCACCAGCCTGCACCTCTGAACGCCTAAGCCTTCCTCCAGCTGTGCTTCTAACACATCCTTTGCTCAGAATCAGTGACATTCCTGGCACGCCAAAGACGATCATCCATTACTAAGAAAAGAGGCACAGCTCTGACTCAGATTATTTCGGGTGCCTCCACACACCACTGCCATCAAACAAACCACTCCAGGGGACCAGTCTGACTCTGAACCTCCTGGGGTCGAATCCAAAGAAGCACAAATATTTTGCATCCTCCAGCAAAGTCCTCCCGATGCCCATAACCTTCCTAGAGGACACTTGTGGTTTGGACAAGCCCAAAGCCTTCCCAAGCAGCTCGGATCTGTGCAGACTCCTGCCTCTAGCAGCCAGAACTTCAAAGAAAATGTTAAAAGCCCCGGGTTTTAGCAATCTGCCCCCCTCCTTGGTCATCTTGAGGGTAAGCATCTCTTTGGTTTCTCCCAGCAGAGCCTGGCGGCCTGCCTGCCAGTCAACGGCACATGGACACACGGTGAGAAGATCAAGCAGGGGTGCCCGTTTATTAAATAAAATCAAACCGTGCTGCGTGCAGCAGCACAGCCGCCCCCTTACCAAACTCCGGGCCAGCTTTGGGCAGGCGGCAAATCCCAAACTAGAGGGGGGATGCGCTCCGTGCAGAGAGCTGAGCCCCCCAAACTCACCGCAGCAGTGACACCCCCAACCACCCCCCACCTCCCCGCACTCACCTCCAGGGGCGGCAGGTCGGGGTCGAGCTGGGTGAAGCTGTGCAGCACCACGGGGCTGCTCTCCCCCGCCACCTCCAGCCTCACGCCCCCCCAGAGGCTCCGCGCCCGCCGGGAGCCCTCGAACATCCTCTCGGGGCCGGGCGAGGCGTTGTGGCGGGAAGGGGGGGCGCGCCGGCGGCCCCCCATGGGCAGCGCCGCCGCATCCCCGCCGCCGCGCTCCGCCGCCGGCCCCGCCAGCGCCCCCGGGACGCCCGGGGAGCCGCACCGGGGCGGGAGGGCACCGCTGTGGGGTGGGATGCTCGGCGTCCGGGAAAGCGGCAGCGGGAGGTTCGGCGGAGCGGGGCGGGAGGAGCGGTGCGGGAGCGCCCGCAGCAGCGGGGCAGGCGCCGGGAACCCGCAGCCGCCCCCGCCGCCGAGGAGCCTGATGTCACCGCGGGGCCGGGACGGAGCCAGCGAGGCTGTAAAACCAGGCACTGGATTTCCTCCCGCAGCCTCCGCCCGCCCCGGGGGCTGGCCCGGCTCGGCACGGCCCGGCCCCCCGCGGGAGGGGGCACATTGAGGCGGACGAGCTGTGAAAAAAAACCCCGAGCGCAGAAAAAAAAAACGCGAGGGAGGGTGCGGAGGAGGGAAGCTCGGGGGGTGCGGGATGCTGCCGGAGCCCCAGCCGGAGGGGTGAGCAGGGGGGTTTAAATGGGGCGGGAGGGAGCAAAGCTGTACAGCTGGTCACTGAATCACCAGGGGTTCGTGCAGCACCGAGGTCTGAGATTCACACACCACCACCCAAACAAAACGTATTAAATTCGAGCGCATGGGTATTAACAGCACGTGCTTTTGCCTGAACAGACAAGTTTTATCTCCTCACATGAGCTCAGCCCCCACTGGCAGCGCTCTGTTCATTCAGAGCACTGGCCAGCCCTTCACCCTCCACAGCTGGACTTCATGGGGTGACAAAGTCACGGTCACCGTGGGGGCGGCAGGCAGTGTCCTCCCCGAGGAGAAGAAGGGATGTGACCAAGGCCCTGCAGCTCGTCAGTGCCAGGAGCAGAGCCTGACCCCTTCCCCATGCCATGTCCCCAAGGCACAGGCAAAGTGACAGACAGGGACCAAGGCACCTGCACTCAGCCCAGCAGGGACTCGGGGAAAGCGAAGGGGGCCCAGGGGACAGCAGGGCTGCAGACCCCACTTTACAGAGGCCCCGAGCCCCCAAGATGATGCTGGAACCTGCAATGTAATTGTGTTTTCAGAGGCAAAGAGAAACAGGCAAAACTGTCATTCCCCATCCCCCTGCGCTGAGCACAGCGTGCTCTCACCCTCCCCTGGCTCTTCCCCTTCCCTCCTCACACACTGCCGATAAACTGCATCACATCGTCCAGGCAGTTCCTGCTGACAACACCAAAATCCAGACTTTTACGCCTCAGCTCCCTGCACAGCTGAAATAACATCAGCCTCCCAGGGCCTTCCAGCCCCGCAGCTTTATTTCCACTGAGAACATGGAGCTGAGGCTGACACGTCCAGCGCTGCCGAGGGCATGAGTAGCTCCTGGCTGGGCAGGAAAGGATTAACAAAGCTGCCAGAGATGTGAGGACAATGTGGGCTATTGTCCTGCTTATCTAGAGCCACAGAGGGTCAAGGGAACTTCCGGGGACACCCTGGAAAAGGGAATCCAGCCCTGCACCAGGGCCTTGTGCTGTCCACGGCAGCCCCACACCTTCGGGATAACATAGATTTAAACACTGCCCAGGTACAGAATCACAACCCTGTGGTGCTGGTCAGATCACTGGAGCTTTCTCTGCTGCAGAAAGGACGTGACGATGCTCCGCACAGAGGTGTCCTCAGACCCACTGGCGTCTCATGCAGAAACCTCCTGATAGTGCAAGATGTGCTACGAAATGAGATTGGTGGCGTGCATCGTTTCACCCAGAACATACAGAAACCGGAGACAGTGCCTGGTTCTCCAGCAGAAACCAGCGTTGCCACGCCGGGCTGTAGGCTCTTTGGGAGGGAGACTGCGCTTTTCTTTGGTGTTTATCTCTCAGGGCAGTGTCATCATGGCCCACCGCTGGAATTGCTTGGCACTGCTTGAGTACACATAATAAATAACAGCGCTACTCATTTTCAGTTGGCAAAACCCTCCAAAACCCTCCAGCTTTGTCTGACCTCTACAGAAAGACGCAGCTCTTTGATCGGCAATTTTCACCGGTCCCTTGGTTGACCACTAAAGATGGTTTCAGGGGAGAAACACTTCTGATAATGGATAATAAATAATATAAGGCAGGAAAGCAACTGTGAGGGTTTAAAAATAGCCAGCCAGTTTCCTTTCTCCTCTCCTGGGAACCTTCTGGGTCTGAAAAGCAAAACACTCAAAGCAGGGTCAGGAGCCCAAGTTCAGGATGTTTGCTCAGCACAACTAACCCCAAACACTCAAATGCGAGGGGCCACGCTCTTGAAAATTGCAAGATTCAAAACAAATAACTTTTCAGGGCTTCTTGATTGCCTCTAAGCAAAGAGCCAAAAGGGGACATGCAGATCACACCCTCGGGTTTCTCCCTTATACCCTGGAAAGTCTAGAAATTGTTGAAAAATGCAATTATTTTATATGCACATGACTCCAGGAGCAGGAGATTTAAGAAAATGATCAACACTTAAGTGACTCATTAAAAAAAAAAAATATATATATATATATACACACATAAATGTATCATTTTACAGTTGGCAACCTCAGCAAAAGCTTTTCACAACACACTGAGCATTTTGCATTGACGTCAGCTGTAAATGTCCCATCGAGCAAAGACGCAAAGACGGGCACGGGAACTGGGTGCTGGGGGGAATCCCATATTTCGCTTCTTTCTGCCACTCATTTGGCTGAATAAATACAAACTCACATGGCCAACACTGGAGCATCTACAGAGCACACATCTCTGCTCCTCTGCTGCAGTGTCCGGCCCGCAGGCTCCCCTGCCTGGTAAATAACACGGAGCAGGTAATACAACGGGGCTTTTGCAAACTCTAAGACAGTTTCCCGGTTTAGCTCAATCCATTTGGGTCAGGACCTGCACATTCAGACCTTAGTTTGTTTCTAAATAACCAGCGCAGACCCCGAGTCATCTCTCCCCAGCACCACAAGCTCGAATGTGTGGCCTTTGAGCACCCCGCTCAGCTCCATCCTGCAGCCCCCCTTCCCTTCCCTTCCCTTCCCTTCCCTTCCCTTCCCTTCCCTTCCCTTCCCTTCCCTTCCCTTCCCTTCCCTTCCCTTCATCTCCCTGCTCCGCTCCCAAGAAGGGCTTTCCAGCATGTTTCTTACAGGATGAAACTCACTGTGACCCAGTTCCCGTGCTCGATATTGCTGGTTTGCTTTGTTATTTCTTTCCATCAGGCCCTAGGCTGAGCAAGTGAGGCTGCCCACCCCAAAGCATCGCTCAGAGACACTCACACAGGGGTCGCTGCCTTCTTCACAGCACCAGTCGCCTGCAAACGCCCCCAAAGCTCCTGTCACTGTCCCGAGGGCACCACCAAACCCCTGTTTCCTTTGAGCCTCAGTGAACCTACAGCAGGACAGATGCCAGAGAACTGAGAAAAAAGCTGATCTCAGCCCTGGCCACAGAAGGCAAAAATCAGCCCCAAGCCCCTCGCGAGCATCACACACCCCTGGCTTTCCCTGTTCCACAAGTGAGTGAACCGGGACCCAAATCAGCTGCCTCTGAGGGGAACCGGGCTGTTTCCTGGGGAGTTACAGCGTTATCCATCCTCCATCCCAAGCTCTGGCACCAGCTCACAAAGCACGTCAAGTAAATCCCCGCAGTGCTCTGGGTCAGGCCGCTCGCTATAAAATGGAGACAACAACACTTCCTTCTATTGTAGGGGCTGGGAAAGCCCTTTTTGTTGCTGTTTGTAAGGCACTTAGGAGGAAAAGTGCTACCGAGAGAAAAGAATTCTTCACTAAAAGCCAGGCTGTTTGCTACACTTGCATTGAGTCCTAAATCAAAGCTTTTTGGACATTCAGATTTTAGTTTGAAACAGTTGCCACTGCTCAGGCTCAACGGGAAGATTATTTTATAATAAATAATAATAATAAACTAATACTATCTCTTCTACTTCAGGATGAGGAAAAAACTTCCGAGCTTCTGTAAAAAGGGAAAACAATGCCTTGTTCAGTACAAACTGTATACAGACATTAGATTAGAGCAGTTGCTCCCAAAATTTAGGGACCAACAGATCACCACCAGCCCTCAGCCCCTTGCAGATCCAATTCGCACTTGCAAACACCATCAGTGTCCCTGTTTAACTAGATTATAGGGGTGAGCCACACACCACTTGCCACGGCTTACAGAAAATATGGATTATTAGGAAATTCTCCGCCAAATATTTCGGATCCAGGGCAGTTGATGCTGACAAAGGCTGACTCGGGCTCTCCTGCACTTTGTGTCCCCGCTGCGGGTGGCACCTGTTCTCCAGCTGCAAACCCCCCTGTCCCCACGGCCCCCCCATGGGCAGCTACTCATTAAACGCTGGGTTAATTGAGGAACACCACTCTCCTTCAGCCTCTGTGAAACACGCCAAATGCCTAACGCAGCAAGGCAAGCTCCTAATTATTGTCAGTTCCTAGCAGAGGAAGCGCACCAAATCCCCGGGCAATTAGGATCTAAACCCCTCCATCCAGCTATACTGCGTCTCATTTCCTGCAGCCCCTGCGCACAGCTGGGCTACGGCATCTCCCGCCGAGCCTGCCGGCTCCTGGAGCTCGGCAAGGCAACGCAATTATGCCACAAGCCTCAGAGACTCAAGAGCCTGCAGGAATATTTCCCCTCAATTGTGCTTCTTATGCCATGCACTTGCTTGTAGTATTTGAGCATCTTCCGTTAGGGCAGCAAGTGACAAGCAAACCCCGTTCTTTCGAGCTTGCTGACCTCTAAAACCTCAGCAGAATAAGGGCAACGCGGGGTGGGAGGGAATCGAGCCACTTTCTAGGAAACAACTGAGCACAACTTGCTTTGTGAGGGTATTTCTGGGGAGAGGCACCTTGATACCTTCACAGCGAAGTGCTGCACAGTGAAAAGAAAACACCCAGAAAAACAAGAAGCAAAATATAACTACTAACATTATAATATGCCCAGAAAGCCAAAGAAAACAGGGTCCATCTTGTGCAAAGCACCAAGAGACCTCACAGCACTTCGCAGGGCACTGGTGCCAGGGGGATGCAGCAAAACCAGCACAAGGCTCGCTGTTTCGAGAGGGTCACAAAACACGCCGTGAGTTTTGTTACACGGCATCCCCACATTGAGGGGATTTGCAGCTGCAGCTTTGGGTCGCAGCATTTTGCTTGTGCACGTGTTTCTCCGTCGCGGCTCCCCCGAGCGCAGGGTTCAGCGGGCATTAAGCTGCTGGAGCCTGACACGCTGCAGACACACCAGAGCTCCCCTGGTAAAGACTATTATTTCTTGAGCTGTTTGTCTTTAAAGGCAGCTTTTATCTCCCTATCACCTTTCTGCCAGAATGTTTCAGTCAGCTCTTTTAACAAATACCACCTAAGGTGCTTATAACCAAAAGGAAAACAGGAAAAACATTTTTCCATGTTGCTTAGCGATCAGTGTCTGGCGGGTTCAAGCCTCCCAGGTGCTCGGAGTTATTGTAATTTCCATCCCTTGCTTGCATGGGCCCTCTGTGTAACAGGACACAAAAAAAATCACTGGTAAAAAGAGGAGAAAGGTTATAAAGCCATAAAAATTGGCAGGGAAAGATGGGAATGGGTGTAGCCACTGGAGATAGGGGAAACTCCTTTCTGAAATCAAAGCAGCCCTCCTCATCCACCCGAAAAACAAAATGACATAGTGAGATTTCATTATATATTGGAAACATATATCTGCGATCACTGTGACATTGGGCAAGGTCCAACTGGCAGTTTCATTGAGAAAGCACCCCAAGCCCTGCAGGGACCCCCAAAGCTGGGGTCACTTTCCCTCGAGCCCCTCGCTCCGAGGACACCGCGCTCAGACCCGGAGCAGCCAGGGGTACATGGATGCACAAAACCAAGTTAATCTGCCTCTCAGCTGCATCGCTTCCCAAAAAAACCTCAGCCTCTGAAGGGATTTACTGGGCATAACTTATTCCCCTCACTACAAGCTTTGGTGAGGGATGTGTGTGCTGGACTTTCTGTGCACACAACTGTTCTTTCCTCCAGTACCTTTGTACTATGCTACTGGGGCCAGACTGGGAGCATCAGCTCAGTTCAAAACACTGCTCTTAAATATGTGAAATACATGCTGAACAACCGGCTGGTAAGTGACTATGGAACAGGGGGCAGCATCCCTTGCTGTTACAGCTTTGGGATGCTGGTGTAGCATCCCCATCCCTCCCCAAACCCCCTTTCAGCCTCATGCAGCCCCTTCCAAAACACCCCCCAGCAGTGAGTGCTCTCCGTGCTCAGGCTTGTGAGCCCAGCTGGAAAAGAAACAGGAGGCGGCTCTGGCTCTGCTCACCTTTCAAAATACATTCAAGGGCAGGCAGTACGTTTTTCCACCAACAATAACCAGCCCAAATGACACTTTGAGCTGAATCGTGTAAAAGGAGACTCTCAGAAACAAGAAGCTCTGGCAACCGATCCGCAGAGAAATCCTGGTGGATAATGAAGCAGCTCTGCTCGGTGGAGTGCCCACCCTCACCCCAGCTCCCCTCCCGGCCCCTTCTCTGGCCCTGCTTGCGCTCACACCTTCCCTGGACAACACAGGTGGGCAGTGATGCTGCAGCCCCGAAGTGACATGAACAGCCACACAGCCTGCACCAGGTGGACAGACAGACAGACGGGGAACTCAGACCAGCCTTTGGGTCCCACTCTCCATTCAGAGGAGCAGGAGGGTGCTTTATTCCGGCTGTCCTCCTGTGAGGGCTCATACCAGCACGTACAGAGCATCACTGAGAGCTTGTGTTGTTACCAGGAATGTGCTCTGACCCCACGCTGCGTGTTCTCCCTGGGGACCGGGATGCAGGTTTGCGACCGTGTGACTATCACAACTGATGGAAACGCTGCCCCAGCACCCTCAGACTCAGCTCCCCAAACCTGAGCAGCACCGTACGTTCCCTTATCGCTGGAATGACGTGGGGAGGGAATGGTGCCATGAAGCTGCTAAGCAGTTCAAGAGAAAAGTGATGCCATAGCACAAGCACAGGGAAGTAGCACATAGATTGATGTTGCACAAGATTAAATTATGTCCAAAGACCAGGTTAAACATGGGAGCCCAACAGGCTGCAGTGCCAAGCTGATCTGAAGAGCTACAGGTAGCAAATTAAAACATATTTGCATGCAGCCTAGGCTTAGTACAGAGAGTTAGCCCAGTATACGAATAAGGTAGAACAGACTTAAATGCCAGATCCTGGAAATAAGTGAAGCAACAGTAAAGTGTCCACACTTATAATGTTAATACCATAAGCAAATAACTTAAAATAAGAAATCCAGTTAAACAGGAACAAAGCCTCTTAATGGGGGATATGGAAAAGGATGTTCCAACAATGGCCCTGTATCTCCTTCAGCTGCACAAATGTCAGGGAAAGCATACATCAAAACCCGGCCGCGTCGGGAAGCCGCCGTGAATGCTGCAGGAAAGCTGACTTGATTCGAAGTGAGGAGTGAAACCTTGGAGCCAGGCTGCGGCGGAGCCGGGAGCTGACGTGATTGAAAGTGAGCAGCCGAGAGAGGAGCCAGAGGGCCCCGAGCAGCCGCGGGGACGAGGAGCCGGAGAAGAGACGTCCAGCAGCTGGACCGGCAGCTGGCACTGGGGCGATGCCGACACTGCGCAGCCCCTGCCGCCGCATTTGGGCCAAATTCACCTCGGTCTGGGGCACGGTGAGCGGACATGAAAATATTCTGCTTTTTAACAGCCGGAGCACACACTTAGTGGTGCCGGCCACGTGAGAGGCAGGAAAAGAGGCTGGCAAGAGCTGGAAAGGGAAAGTTTCATTGCCCGGCTCTGAGCGGGTGTTGCGGAGATGGAACAGTCACATGGCTGAAAAGTCAATTAAGAATTGTAAAAGTCTTTTAGAATTCCCAGGTATTGTTAGTGCCTTGGACAAAGGATGTTTAAAATAAAATGATTTTCCCTTCCGTAATTACCACTTTAAAAGGTTTCCGCTCCACATTGTTTTAGTGGGGGGAAGTTATTCCAGTGTCTCTCTCAATGGGCAGCAAAACTCTTTTTGTTGTGGGTTTTTTGGCGTGGGGAAGCGGTGTTCTTCCAAACAATACTGTACACCGGTGGCCAAGGGCCAGATTTATCTCCGTGTTACAGTGGCACAAATATCAACACACTCGGCAAGTGCCACCGAGTCCCACTGGGGAGCTCGGTCCAGCCGGGGTGCTGCTGACCCTCCCCAATTTTTACCTTCAGTTCCATGATTTATGCTGTTTTTCCTTCAAGTCTCGGCTCCAGGGATCACGTTGAGTGCTGAAGAATTTCAGTTGTCATTAAAATACAAAGGTCATCCTGTGAGCACTGAAACTACTCATGTTGCTTCCTATGGTTTTGTGTCTCGAGACTGTCTTCAGTGCCTAAAAATGCCTGAACTGAGAATGAAAATGTTTTTGTGGTTAAAGTGTTTGTAAAGCGGCATCTCTCACGTGGATTTTCTGGTGTCTAATAATACATGAACTCATGCTACAGATGTTTTGGAGCATTTACAAGATTCTGTTCCTCCTCTCAACCATCTCGTTTCATCATTTGCACAGACTTAATTCTCTGCGAGCATTTGGCCAAATCTGCATGAAGCAGGCCAGCGGGTTCAGATGTCATTTGGGGAGAGACGACACAGGCAGACAGACATCGTGATGGCACTAACCTCATTTTGGGCGGAAATTAAGATTTTAAGAATTTTCTGCCCTGGAAAGCTAGAAAACATGCTTGAGCGTTTGCAAGAGGGCCAGGGATCAGAGAGTGAGTCAAACAAGCTGCTCCCCAAGGTCTCATCCAGTTTCTGCAAGACTTTCTGCAGCAGCGAGGCAGCATTGACCCCCAAACTTCTCTGATCTTCTTGTGGCACGGAAAGGACGGGCCGATGAATCCATTCCTGAGCAACCAACGTTGTTGCAGGTCAATTTTTGTCATCTCAGCAGTGAACATCATATCAGTATCGATGGTTAATCACCCTTCGCTATTCGCGATGTGCTGGTAAGGACCAGTGTCGGTGTTTCCATTACACGTGGGCACGTAACCCGGTGGCACGCAGGTGCAACACCAGCCGGGGTATGCACTGAGTCACCTTTTCGCAAAAGCCAAACCCTTGGAAAACTTCCCTTTCCCTGCTTCTTCGCCTCTGCCTTGTGCTGACCCCACAATAAATGGGGATGGATGGCCAGGGCTGGTTCCCCCCGGGGCAGCGGCTGTGGGTGCAGAGACAGTAGGAAAAGATGGAGCTGTGTCCCGTAGCTTGACCATCTCCTCCCCTGTTTTTCCTCCATCCCTTTGCCAAATAGAAAGGGAAATCCAGGATTTTCAGCTGCTTTTGATTCCCTCTTGCTCACAGTGGGGGGGGAAGGGATTAGTCTCCATTTTCTGGCTCCAACACAGGGGCTGCCCGCCGGTCAGGGGCTCCCCGAGCCACGACGCTGCTGGTCCCCGCGTTGCTCCAACAGCTGTCCCCATCCTGTGTCCCCCCATCCTCGGCACATCTCCCCAGAGCCCCCAGACGTGCCTCCCAGCTGCTCTGGTCGGTCAGCCCGGGGTCTGGCACTACAAACCACATCTCCCCTCCTTCCTCACTTGGTTGCAGTTTCTGACTCCTACTTCATTTCCAGCATGGGAAGCAGAAGTGCTGGGGAAGGTCTATGATGAAAGAAAAACCCCCAGACTCTCAGATCAGTGCACATGGGAGCCCAAACGGAGAAGAAAAGGATGAGCAGAAAGGGGGTGTTTTTAAGGTGGGGGTTTTGGGTGCCAGTTCCTGGCAGGCAGAAGAACAAACTCCCTTGTCTCGGTACACCAGCGTTACTGAGGGTGTTGCTCTGTATTTTCTTCCCTGTCACCAAATCACAGCCAGACACTACCGAGACTGTCACACCGCTCATCACAAACAGCTCCTCAACATCCCCAGGTCCAGGGCCTGATCCTGCCGGCTGTCCTCCAGAGCTCACAGCACCCAGCCCCAAATTCAAAAGGGAGACGGCAGCAGGACTGGATCGGAAGAAAAGACATGAGGTGTCCAGCTGCCAAGGAGCGAGGACACCGGGCAATGCCCGCATGAGTCTGCACATCAGATGATTAAAAAAATATATACATATATAATCAAATCAGTTGTTAGATGTAAACAGCCCTTGGGGTTCATAACATCAAGACTTTAAGGTAAAGTTTCTTACCATAGAGGCACAGAGGAGGACAAGCACCTGAGACTCTGCTGCCGACCAGCATTTGCGTGGAGGTAACGTCCAAAAGCCTCAGCTCCGGACAATAGCGGGGTGCGAGCTGCTGTGCTGGCAATGTGCTCCCCTCTCCAGCCAGTGTGCATGATGCCACACACATGACTAAGGAGCCAGGAGTTAAAAATACCAAATATCACAAGTTCTGCCCAAACTGAACCACCAGCCTGCCCAGTCTGTACATTACAGCATCGTCATATGACACAGCAAACAGCTCCTCCACCGGGCAGGAGGATCTGGTGAGAGCCATCTCCCCAGGGCAAGATGGAGCCAATTCTTTCAGCAGTATTAATACTAAAATCACGTAATTAAAGCACCCCAGGTTCACATCAGACAGAGCCAACACGGAGCCGCATCCAGCTGTCCTTTGCTACATGGGCTGCAGTGTTTTACCACCTCACAAGCACGTCACACTGAAACCAAAGATGCTATTTACATCAAAACAGCTCTGGATAGTAAGAACAGTGGAACCAAGCTGCTTCAGGACAGGGCTCCTGGTAGGGTAGTTCCTCAGCTTTATTTGAAGCTCACATGACTAAATTCAGCCCTACCTGAAAACAGCAGCGGTACCTATAATGTGTGGCAATGCTTAAATGGAAGAAAATCGCTGCTTTATGCATGGGGACAACAGAGCACAGCGAGGGCCAGGGGATCCACCGAAGCCGTGTTTGCTTTGGAGAGGTGCTGAGAGCCCGAGACACGTCGGTGCTGGCCGAGGAGCAGCCGTGAAGCGAGTGTGTGCCGACATGAGGACATTCCAGCGACACCATGGACCGCAAGAGCAGAGCTTATGTCAGCAAGAAGCGGCATCACCCATGTCTGCATCAGCAGCCGCATCTGAAGGCAGGCGGGGCCAGCTCAAGGCATTTAATTGCAGGCCAGGTGCACGCAGGGCAGCCCTCTGCTCCAGCATTGCCACGCTCGGCTGTCTCAGCTGCAGCACAGCCCCTGGGCTTGCTGGTTTTGCTGAAACATGGGGTAAATAAATAGGGCCAACTCTCATGGAGTCCCTCGATGGGAGATGCCCAGGGCTACGTCCATGCTCTGCCACCATCTGCAAATGGAGCAAAACCTCTGTTTCACCTGTGTTTGCAGCTGGTACACTCCAAATCAAGGGGCTGTATCGATGACAGCCCCATCCCCAGCCCAGCCCCACTGCAGGACGCAGCATGGGAAGCTGCACAGAGGAGGGATGGGACCACACTGGGATGCAGGAGAGACCCAAACCTACCGCCTTGTGATTTCTGCATAGGGAGGGCAGGACAATTAGGGCCAAGGTGCCCCCGCGCTCCTGCAAAGACCCCGAATGGGCATCACAACCCGCCTTTGATTGCCTGTAACGTGCCAAACCAGTCAGTAAACCGGATTTGCCTTATTTGAACACAAGCGGGCACCGAGCAGCACTGGCAGCCCTCGCGGCACGCTCCTGCGACAGCTGCTTCTGCCGGTGCTGCCCTGAGCCCCGATGCAAAGTGACAGCTGACAGCAAATTGTATTGACGGGCGCTTATTGAATGGAACTGTCAGGAGGCAGCTGCTCCGCATCCCGCTGCCGATCTGCCGTTCATCGGGGTGCCAGTCCCGGGGTGCAGGGATGGAGCCAAGTGCCACCAGCAGCACTGGGACCCGACGGCGCATCTGCCTCGGCAGCACCCGGAGCCATGAAAAACGTTCTGCTGAGTTCGAGGGTCCCCGTGGTATCACCAGGATGGAAAATGAGAGCAGAGAGTGAGAAAGCCAAAAGCACAGCTAAGAGATCCCATTTCACTTGAGAAAGGGAAAGTGCGAGAGGCAGAGCTTGTGCCTCATGTCTACAGAGTAAAAGCTGCAGGAGGAACAAGCTGTTACGCTGCCCTCAGATTTCAGACAGAGAAGCTGCTGCTAAACCATGGGAGAGAAGAGCAAAGCAACAGAGAAACTCTAGGATGTCACCCTGAACAATAATTTACGTCCCTAGCTAGGGACAGGTTACAATGCCACCAAAATCGGTGGGTTTGCCTTGATTTATACCAGTAGAGGACATGGCACACAGTATTTTACCAGATTTTCTTTGCAGTTTCTGCTCTGCAGCTAGCACTAGCAAGCACAGATCCAGCCGGGCCACTTGTAAAAATACACCGAAAGCAGATCGATTGACCAATTACTGGAAATTTCAGCTCCTTCCGCGCTTGTAATACATGGAGAATTAGCATTGCTTTAATGGCACCAATAACCCATCGAGGCAGCAGTGAGAGCCGGCTGGGCAGCTCCTGCAGCGGGGGAGCACCGGGGAGCACCCAGCTCCACAGTTTCTAGTTTTCTCCAAAATGATGATTCACCCAAGGGAAGAGGAGAGTTTGGCCAAGAGCAGGGATGGAGGGATTTGTTGTTTTTGATTGTAACTGTGGTCAGGAAACAGTCCCAGCGCTCGTTTTCAGCTCCTCCCTCTCGATAACATCTATCATATGCAGCGAGTGGAAAAGAAACAGCCTTTGATATAAACACGACAGAGTTTGATTCATGGCAGTTTGCAGCTATCGCTTCACCACAGCGTTCAGTGCGTGGCTTCAACCTGCGACCAACACAACCAACAACTCCCCGGCCCCGCTTGGCTCCCGGTTGAATCCTTTCCAGCCCTGGCAGAGCCGCACCGAGGGAGCGGGTGATGCTGCTGGGGCTGCGGGAGATGCCGAGTGGTTCAGCCCTTGCATTGTCACCATGACAAGAGATTTCACGCCATCCAACCCACCCCATCACCCAAAGGCATCCGTGCCGTGCCGCAGGAGCAGCCCCGGGGAGGGAGCTGAGCCACATATCCAACACCCAGATTAATTAGTTGCCATTTACACCGCACTCCAAGGGAATACCGGTGCTGCAGACAGGAACAACAAAGCTGGAAATTAGTAGCTCATTACTGCTGATCTGAAAGTTTTTCTTCTGTGTGCCAGAGGACAATGTTTCACCCAAGTCACCCAGGTTGCAGTCAGCTAAAACACTTAAGGCTCAACTGAACAAGTTCTCAAATGCGGCAGGTAATAAGTCTGTGCTACAGCAAACCTGGGAACTAATCATTTGTTCCCATCTCCAGCTCCTCTGAGCCTGGCTCTAAGGTCAAACTAAGCTTTTATCTTCTCCTGTATTCCAGCACGATGGGAAAAAAATAATATTAGAGGAATAAATTAGCATGTGAAATGTAATTTAACTAATTAGCCCACTGGAGTGGAAAATACTCGCTAACCACTTTGAAGTCAAACCTAGCGCACTTGTTAGGATGTCACAGAGGAGACAGAAAGGAGGCGAAGAGGGGGAGCCTGCCAGGACAGGCTCTGGAGGGTGCGAGTGCCTGAGCAGGACACTGAGAATTTCACCTGATCACTTTTCTTCTCGCTCTGTGGAGCTGCATTAAGTGTCCAGCTCAACCACAGCTGTGCTGGAGGTGACCAAAGGCTGTGCTGCACCCCCTCTGACTTGCCATTTACCGGCCATTGCGACAAGCGGGTATTTCTCAGTGATTTTCACCATACACAGGGCTGGGGCAGCTGTGTGTTATTAACCTTGCATGCACAACCAGGAGTGGGTGGGGGGGATGCACCAGCACTGTGCGAGGTGAGCAGGAGCTCCCCACCACGCCAGGACACCAGCTCACCCATCCCTGCGGGCTCCTGCTCACAGGCAGCGGATATTGCCAATTAAGCCGACAAAGCAACGTGCCATAAAGCTCCATCATGTCAGGGAACTGTCCGAGATGCCACAAAAAGCCGTTATATCACTTGCAACAGTCCGTTCATTGATTTCCCCATCTCCCAGATATAGAAACTGTTGCTCTTTTATTAGCAAAGCTTTGGAGATCCCAACCCATAGAAGCAAGAGAGGAACCCTGGGAAATTTTGCAACTGCTGTGGTTGAATTATGAAAGGGAGGGACTGACGTCCTCATCGAAAGCCAGCAAGAGAGACAGAGACAAGCCTCCTCTGCCCAACACGCACCACACACGCTCTGCTGCCTGCTGCTGAAACGCTCCCAAAAGGAGCCCCGCTCCATGCTGCGACAGAGCAGTTTCCCTGCAAAACCCAAGTATGAGACATGGACCCAACGGTGTTGCTGTCCTGAGAGAACAGGTTTGACCTGGGGGCTCATGTCTTTGTGGGGTGTCCCGATCTGGGCTCCACCTGTCTCCTTCACTCCTTTTTGAGGCCAAATCCCTGCTCCTCTGGGAACCAGCCTGAAAGGGGTCAGCTGTGTGTTCAGTGAATGGATCTGCAGCATGAGGAAAGCCCATTTTTAAAGCCAGGCCTTCCCACAGCGATGTTCCAACTGGTGATGGAGAACGATGGACAGGATCCTGCAGAAGAGCTCTGCTGAGGTTATTTCCACACCATGCCTTGCACGTTCGGAAGCTCCAGGCACGAGAGATGGCAGGATTTGTCCTCAGGGAAGGGTACAGACCTGACAGCAACCCAGGTGTGCCAGGTCTCAGCAGGAGGACGTGCAACAGTGACCAGATGCTCCCGTGGCCACATCAGATCAGCTGCCAGCGGGAGCACAGCAGGGCACCGCTCCTCTCCTGCGGCTTTTGGCTTCCCCAGCACCTCCCGCCTGACCAGACGTGATGCTCCTTTTGCAAAGGCCAGAGAGGGGTTGAGCAGGTTGCCAAGTGCCAGCCCAGCTGCAGAGGAACACCCACCATCCCAGAGCACCTCTGCAAAGGGCAGCTGAGCCCCACGGTGCTGGGAAACCCCTGACTCCCTTCCCATGAAGCTGATTAGTTTTACTTGAACTTGCAAGAGGTCAGGAAGGCAGCACTGGGCCAGGGCCAGCCCGCTGTGGCGCGGGCAGGGTCCAACCGCTCATTAGCACATTCCCTGGTTGAATCAATTTCTGGACCCCCATCTCTCACTAGGGCTTCCTCTGGGTGCCAGCATCTAAAGGGCCCCATGTAACACGGTTCCTAAACTTTTCCCAGCCTGCTCATGCCACCTCCAAGAAGAAGAGCAATTCATGAGCCTCAAAGTCCTGAAATAGAGGTGGGAATGCCAACGCGGCTCCCTCCACCATGCCCACACAGACTTGGGAGATGAGCAGGTACCGGCACACGGGTGGGCGTGAGACACCAAACCTGGCTGCGCGGATTCTCTCAGCTGCGAAAGGAGTTTCCCCATCTTTCCCCAGACAGAAATGCCGCTTGGGACTCCCTCGCTGACATTTCCCCACCGGCCTGTGCTTTGCAGCAGGAGGAGGTACCAGCTCCACACGAGTGCAGGAGCTGCTACACCCCTACTTTCCAGGAGAAGAAACGGGAGTGAGCATCCTCAGCCCCGAAGCAGCGGTACCTGAGCACAGAGAGGCAGCACGGTCCCCAATCCACCTCCTGCTCATGGGTGCTGCCAGCCAAAGCTCAGCCCTGGGGGCTCATCCTGCTCTGCCCAGTGCAGGGGATAGAAGCACCAGCAGAGCCCTGAGCTGGGAGAGGTGATGACGGGTGGGAAACGCACACGGTGCAACACGGAGAGCCTCAGTTTAAGTAGGAATGGGGGTGGTGGAGACCATGCTCCCAGCCTGACCTCGTGGCAGTTTGAGTCTCCACAGGAAAGCGCTGACCCTTTCTGCCCTGCACAGTGGGTGACGCCCCAGCGATGACCTGAGTGCTGGGGACGCCCCGATGTGCCAGATTACGGATGTGCCAGAGTATGAACGTGCCAGATTACTGACCGGTGCCTCACCATGACACAGCTCCCGGGACTCGCTGTGACCCAGCGGCTGCCACAGGGTTAGTGGGACTCACTAAAAACCCAACCAACCAACAAACTCTTTAGCGCAGCGCATGACCCCTTACAAATTATTTTTCTTTTCTGCAATAAACCCAGGAATAAGATCAGCAAGCGGAGGTTGTTTCCAAGCAACCCAGACCAGAGCATCCCCTGCACCCACTCCCAGGTGAGCACAGGTGTCCAGCTCAGGCTCCCCCCTCTGCGGGGAGCGAAGCCTCCACCCGTGTCAGGCAAACCCTGAGGATCCCCCGCGCTGCACCACGGGCCGCAGGGAAACCCAGCACCAGATTGTGCTGCTGAGCAGGAATGGCTATCGCGTAGTGTAAGACCTGAGAAATCTGCTGCTTGAATTAAAATCAAATAAAAAAATCAAGCTAAATGAGAACAAAGCATCCAGGCACTGGTTCACCCGCTTCACCCCATGCTCCAGCCACCTCCCAGCACCCAGCTGCCCTCCCTCCCTCCCACACTGCGGGAAGCACCGGCGCTTTTGGGGCACATTTCCCAGCCCCGGCACACCCCACCAGCTCTGCAGTGGCCCTCACAGGTATCCTCATTAGTGCAGCAACACAGTAGATCCCGGCAAAGCCCTGAGGCGTTTCTAAATATAGGAGGCTGTCTGCAAGTCCCCTGTCCCTGCAGAGACACTTGCAGGTTGCTGAGCTGGGGCTGGGGCTGCCCACCCCTGCTGAGATCCAACACATCACCCTGCAGGAAAGTCCTCCCTCCTCCAAGAGAGGTGAGCTGGTTTCTGTACTGTCATTTCACCTCTTTAACACATATAATGTAGAAGAGAAGGTAAAATTAACCGTGACATCAAGAAAATTCAGTTTTAAGGCTCCTGCAGTGACATTACAAACACTGAACACACACACACACACACACACACACACACACACACACACACACACACACACACACACACACAGCAAGAATGTGGGTTTTTGCTGCTCCAAAATCAAAGCAAGTTTTTGCCGTTTAATAACACCTGAATCACACCCATAACCCTTGCACAGGCAGGACCCCAACCGCTCACCACCCACCAGTCATGGAAAGCACTACCCCCTATTTTGGCTTCTCCAGTAGCTTTATCACAGGGTTTCCTCCTGCACAGTCAGGTTGTGGTGTATTTCTGAGAGGCAGAGTTAAGGTGAATCACCAGGAATCCCCTGACCTGAGCACATCAGGAAACCTCCACCTCAGTGCTGCAACCAACACCAATTTTTGCATCATGGGCCAGACCCTGCATGGTGTTGCAGCCGCAGCACAGCAGCCGAGCGAGAGGGCAGGATCGGTGCCCGGGGCAGAGCCAGGCAGGGCAGCACCGGGGCGTGCGGAGGCAGAGCCGAGCTCTGCAGCCCTCGCTGCCTTCCGGGTTCTCACACCCATTGGCCACCCCAGCACGGACACAGCAAACACTCCCTTTTGCACCGAGAGACAACCCCTGTCTTTCACCATCCAGGAAGGCTTCCTCTCCCTCCCAAACTCCTCCTTTCATTTTGGTGCCCTGGATTTGGCAAGTGCCACAGCCTGCCTCAAAAATACACCACTTCAGAGAGGAAACAGTCACATCTGGAGGCGGTGCCAGCCCTTGGCAGCTTTCACTTTGCCAGAAGTTCACCACCCCCGGGCAGCGCCGGGGTGGGGTCACGGCACCTCTCTGCCCCTCGCACACCCACCCCATCCCTGGAGCCGAAATGGGGCTGGTGTTTCAATTGCCTTCTACTTACATCATCATCCTGCACGCTCAGGGGGATATCCAGCATGCACATCTGCACGGGCTGCACCAGAGCCTTCTGCACGTTGAACAAAGGTTTTGCCTCCATCTTCCCAGGGATGGAGGGGCTGCTCATCCTTCTCCCTCTCCTCCGCGGCTCCTCCGCCAGGAGCAGCGTCCAGCCCAGGCAGCGAAACGGCTCGGAGATCTCTCCCCGCTCGATTTTTGTCAGTGCATCTTGTCAACAGCTGCCGCTTCTGCTGCTCTAAGAGGTCTTACTTCCTTCCTTGCAAATCAAAGAGCTGCGAGGAGCCGCACCGAGAGGCTGTGTGTGCGCGTGTGTGAGCGAGCGCGCCTGTGTGCGTGCGCGTGTGTAGCCGGCGATGCTCCCGAGGTGGTGAAACAGCCCTTTGCCAGCGTGCCACGGCACGCCGCCTTCCCAGCCGCTCCTTCCTTTCAGGGCGATCTCGGCGCTGGCTCCGGCTGCTGCTTTTTGCAGCGGCGCGAGGCGTTCAGCCTCATCGACATGCAGCACTCACAAACCCCGTGCATTGTCTCCGAGACACAACAGGTCCTGCCTGCTGTTGATTTCTGATTATGATCAAACTGTGCCTGCAGTAGCTACAGCATTTCCCTCTGGCTGTTGTGGCAGGAAAACGAGCAGAGCTGGAAGGATGAGAGGGTGTGAGACACAGAGAGAGACTGATCGGAGCTGGAGCCTCCCCTTTTCTTCCCTTCTCTGTGTCCATCCCTGCTTTCCATTGTCAGAGGCAGTTTCAGCTCAATGCCTTCCTGCACTCCCAGGACCACAGCGAGGCTTAAATAATTCACATTCAGAGAGCACTTGGGAACCTTATGGCACTGAAAATGCAGCATGGCACTGAGACACAGTGAATATTGGTGATCACTTTGTTTGTAGGTCAATTCTGCATGGAAAGTTTTGCCCAGGTGAGCCTGGCACCAGCTGCCTTCTCCACCAGAGAGCCTGCAACTCCAAAACGGAGTTTTGCTCAAGGGAATATGGCACAAAACGTGGTGGGTTTTTGTTGCATTTTGGGGTTTTTTTGTCCCACTTCAGGGCTGCCCCTTGCTCCCAACCGGGCAAAGCTCTGGGACGGTGCAGCCTTGTCCTGGTTTTCCCAAACTCAGCCACTGCCCACACGCAGCGCGCCTGGGTTCAGAGCAGCACCAAGGCGCCCTGCTGAGCCCAGCATTCCTGCGGTGTTAGGTAAGCTGGGCTTGGTGAGCCCTGCTCAGCGCCAGCCCCGCTCCCTCCTGGCCTCCCGGCTGGGCTGAGTCATCTGCAGAGGAACCAGAGCCGTCCAAGACGCTGGGGTTAGACGGGTCTCACGTACACACGGAGCCTTTGTGCTGCTCGCAGTTGGAGTTGGGCATGTGCCCAACATGCTGGGGCAGCGCATGGGACCACGGCAGCGTCCAGCTCCCGGGAGAAACACCAGGGTGAGAAAACCAGAGCAGCAATGGGAACTAATGGACAAGCCTGGAACAACACCAGATAGGGATAAACGCACCATAAATAAGTTTTAACTGAAAATCAGACAGAAGTTTCAACCACTGTACTGCCAAGACGAGCAGCAGCACAGGACGCAGAGACCAGCGCTGCAGCAGCCCCGGGAACGGCCTTGCAGGGAAAGAGAGACAGGAGATCACGGCTACAGCGCACAGACAAAGCAGTATTTCCAGGGCCACCTCCCAGTTTCTGGCTGACAGCATTTTGGCAACTGTCTGGCTCTTTTCATAGCAGAAAGGTAGTGCCACAGCCCAGGGAACACCCCGGCAGGGCCAGTTACTGTGCCTCTATGTATGTGATGTCTTGCTGACTCAATATAACGTGTGCTCCCATGGAGAACAGTCCCACATTTCACGTTGCCATCAGCAGTAAGGAGATGTGCCTCCAGCACAGGCAGTGCCCACAGCTCTGGTTCCAGGAAAGGTGATTCAAACCCCCACTTTAGCCCCAGCTCAGGTTACTCACCTCCCCGCAGCAGCAGGTTGGCAGGGCACAGCTTTCCAACAACAACTTTCCAGTAATAAGCTGGGCTTGGCCATGATTGCACCTTTCAATGGGCCTAAGTGACTGCACCAACATCCTGAGAAGGACACAGATTTCACACTCAAGTGCCAGAACCTCCATGAGCTACCAGCCCCAGCAACCCACTCATCATCCTGCTCAGCGACTGATCTTTCCCATGGGAACAAGAGTCTCTGCGAGGTGGCGTGGAGGTGTGGAAGTCCCATCATCTGCTGGTGTCTGGGTCTGCAGGGCTTCCCCAGACCTCACAATAACAGCAAAGGACAGATGACACATGATGTAACTCCAGAGCACACACTGGCAGGGACTCAATCCACTTTGCTGGTCCCCAGAGCCCAGCAAGCTCCCACCAGGCAGCCGTAAAGATGCTAAAGGGATAAATCCTCTGGAAGAGTCACAAACCACAAAGGCAGACTGCGAAGGAAAGGAAAACTACAAGTGCAGAGTCCCAGGATTGATGCCAGGCATAGCAACAGAGGTTGGATGAAAAAACAGCTGCTCCAGAGAACTGTCTCAAACTGACAGCAACGGGACGCAGTGGACAGGGCTGACGGGACATGGAGACTCTGTGCATGGAAAGCTGTGGCCAGGTAACCAGCCAGATGTCGTGGGCATTCACACAGTCCTAGAGACAACGTGAAACCTCCTCCTCCTCACCAGCTCTGGTCTGTCCACCCACCAGTCTCCCTAGCCGCCAGCATAAATCACCGGGGAACATCACAGTCCTCCAACAGAAACCAGCAAAGTGGTTTTGAACAATTTCCCATTGGGAGATATTCAGCAGTACGAGGCAAAGATTCCCCCAGCATCAAACCAGCCGAGACAGGACAATCCTACGCAGAGTTTTGAACGACAGCTTCATCCTACTTCTCCAGTTTGGCTGCCACGAGTGGAAACTGCTACGATCCCAGATCCTCCAGCAACAGCAGCTGAGCACCTTAAATGCACCGCTGATGGGTGACAGAGGAGCATCCCCACGCACCCAAGGAGCGGGGAGCCCTGCGACGGCTGGGGGAGAAATCTCCCCCCACTATCAATGTCCCCCAGCAGCCACTCCTGGCAGACAGGGAAGCCCCAGCACAGCCACCAAGTCCCCATTTCATTTTACACTGGAGCTTTATTGTTTCCTGCAGATCCAGCTGAGCAGATAAAGCCCATCATGAGACCTCACTGCTTAGCAACCATTACTGGAAAAAACACTGTTTTCCAGTAACAGTCTTGGCAGGAACAGAGCAACTGCAGGGCAAATAAAATGCAATCCCTATGCCAAATGCATCCTGCTCCCAACTGCATGACTGCTGCCCCAGGGAGAGATCGACTCCTGCACTGGGAATTGCATCTATTTCTTAAGGTCTGAACCTTCCTACCCTGCAAACACATCGTTTTGGGCATATCATGATGGACCACGACTGAATCTCTGCATAGGTGGACGCAGGTTTCAGTGACAAACTCATGCACAGGAGGATCTTCATATCCAGCAGAGCTGCGATGGTGTGAACAACCAGAACACTCAGAACCAGTGACCAACCTCTCCCACCATGCTGGTCGTTCCTTATGCCCCGTGACTCATGAGTACAAAGGCCCACCTAAGGAAGGCTGGCTCCAATGCTTGATGCAGTCGAGCATCAAAGACTTCCACAAAATTAAAGAAATTCCACAGAAATAACAATGGTGAGTTTGTTTCTCAAAGGAAATTGCAACTCCATGTATTGTCTGCAAGCCCAAACGTCACCGCATCCTGCACAAGAACGCTGTATTTGAAGAGAAGTGACACAAAACCAACTGGTTTATTTTCACTATGCGAGGCCGGTAGAAAGGCAAAGAGGAAACAAAGCAGCATGACGAATAAAAGG
Source organism: Streptopelia decaocto (assembly GCF_964273445.1). Lineage (NCBI taxonomy): Eukaryota > Metazoa > Chordata > Aves > Columbiformes > Columbidae > Streptopelia > Streptopelia decaocto. The sequence goes on from NC_138672.1 coordinate 8,464,441, forward strand.
CAAATGGAAAATCCCAACAGCTCTTCCCCTTTGATACTTAGCAGTAACAGAAAAGAGGAAATCTGCTTTCGAAAACACAGAAACCTCAAGCTGACAGCATCCCACTGAAGGAAACTCGCATTTACTGAAAGCCTGCAGGTAGACTGAGCGAGGCAGACACAGGCACAGACACAAAGCTGGATGCCCAGTGGGACTTTGCAGAGGCTGTGGGCAGGTAGGACACCCACATCCCGTGCAAATCAAAGGCACCTGGGTATCTGAGCACACAGGTGCCTCTGTACATCCCACCTGAAATCTGTCTTGTCCAAGTGAGTTATGAAAACAAACCCCCCTGATTCGTATCTGCGCCCTTGCTCCTAGGTATTTATTTGACAAAGCTGCCCTTGTTCCCTCAAAATTACTCCTGATAGCAGCCACAGCCCGTGCTGCACCTTGCGCCTCTGGAAACCCATCTGGCATTCAGCATCCTGAGCCAAATAAATTCCTGTGCTCCCCAGAATAGATATGTATGCAAAATTAATTTGCAATCAAGCCCGCATGAAGCATGAGACGGCCTTTTAATAGGTGCAGAGCAGCAATTACTAATGCAAAGTGAAAGCCAACAAGCATTAAAGGGGGGGAATCAATTAGCTTTCTTGGGATTCCTCTACACATTTGCCACTTGAGGGATTTCAATTTCCACGCTCCCCTGGGTGCTGAGAGCGCACCCTGGGAGCCACCATGTCCCGTGGGGAGGGGATGGGGACACTTCCCTGTGGCATCCCCCTGCACGGTCCCTGCGATGCTGCTGTGCCTGACCAGTCTCCATGGAGACGGTCACTGCAGCAACGGAGACCAGAGGTGCAGCAAAGGGGCTGCGAGAGGATGCAGAGGAGAGCAAGGATCACTTCTTCCCCATGGCAAAGGGACTGTCAGGTACCCACACGCCTCCTTTCTGCTTCCAAGACTGTTTCCCTGCATCAGCGGGATAAAAGGGCCATGCCACTCACAATCCAGCTGCCTCGTCCTGTTCTGAAAGCGCTTCATCCTGTTGAAATCAGTCCCACAGGAGCTGGTAATATTGAGCTGTCACGGTGGGTACGGCACTGGGAGGGCGCTGAGCTCCCGGCTGTCATGGCAACAGTTTATTGAGTTTCCATAACTGCCTTTTCCCCTGGAGGTGGGGACAGAGCCCCGGCTGGGGACACTGACGCAGTAGTCCCCAGGTGTGCACGGCTGGGGAGCCCAGGGTGGGCAGAGCTGTTCTGGGTCTGGCCATGATGCTGGTCACTGCACCACTGCTTGTGCACGGCGTGGAGGAAGGACCCTGTGTCCCTGGGCAGATGTCACAGAACAGGTCCTTCCTGCCCCAAGTGGCACCAGCACCTTGTACCACCACACTGCAGGCGGGCAAGAGAGACAGTCACCAAATGGCTCGGCTATCCCCATGCCAGGCTCTTCCCACTGCAAACAACATCTTTGCTAGAGAAGAAAAAGGTCCTGGGGGAAATGGAGAGCCGAGGGCACCGGCAAGCCACGGCAATCCCCGCCGTTATCAATTATAATTTCTCTGCAAGGGTTTATTCCACGTGCCAACCAGGGCAGAGCAGCAGCCGTCTGTGGGCAGAGACCAGACGGGCAGCAAGGCCAGGGCACCTCTCTGGCATATGTCTGCGTGCAAACAGGGGGTGCACAGATGAGATGTATCGCATCACTACCTGGAGCACTGGCCAGAGACAGACTAATTCACCCACCTGGCCAAGCCTCCAGCACTGCGCAGGGCTGCTCTCTTCAGCATATTCTCCAGAGCCTAGTTGAAGCTTAAACAAACCCAAAGGAGGAGGTTCCCGTTCCCCCACCCGTGCTGCCACTGCTGCTCAATTGGCAGACAACAAACCGCTGGCTCAAAGAGATAAGAGTAAGAGGCACAGCTGCAGCAGCTCGGAGTTTTCCAGCCCTACGCCCAAAGCCAAGGCTCTCCCAATCCTCCCTCTCCACGCCTGTTTTGCAGGCTAGTGTGTTTAAAGGAGTTTCCACCATGTGCGGTCCCCTCTGCCAGCTTGTGTTAGCCAGGGGGTTGGAAAACCCTTGTTGCATGGACAGATTCCTGAAGCAGGTTGCTTTTCCTGGAAGTTTCCTTCAGGGCTCCCATTCAGCTGCCTCCCACCCTCCCGTTACAACAGCAAAGGGTTCGATGTTGTTTCCTGGGCTGCAAGGGGAGCTGATACCTTTTGCAGACCTCTCCCAAGAGCCACAGCCCCAGATCAGGGTGCGAGAGACATTTTAAGCCTGGACCCCCCGCAGGAGGGTGAGGTGGGGAAGGACAGGGCAGGGTGGGACTGACCAAAACCCAAGGCTGTCAGCTTCGGTGGACACAGTCCAGAGAGCGTGGGGCCCTTCCCTGACCTCCCTGAGGGCTGCAGCTGGACCTCAGCTTTCCCAGGCCCGGCCCCCGCGCAGTGCAGACGTGCAGCCAAACGCATAGGGGGCTGCACCCCCTGGGCCCATCCCCTGCCAGCACCACAGCCCCTGCTGCGGTTTGGGGATGGCGAGTTGTGAGCTCACTTTGCATTGCACTGATTAACAAGCCACCCTACCAACCTGCTGTCTCCAGCTGCTTTCTGACAGTGGAGAGGAGGGTGAAGTCCCCCCAAGGCATTGCAGAGCGGTGCCTGCTCCCAGCTTTGAGGGCAACCCACCAATTTTGGCTGGAGAAAGGGAAAACTCCTCGGTTTCCCACACCAGCCAGTGCTTTGGTACATCATGGAGCTACATCAGCATCCTGCCTGTGGGCTCCCAGGCAATTCACCGACCAGGAGAAACAGGTGGCAGGCACCAGGGGAACAAGAGCATCCTCAGCATTTGCTGGAGGACCCAGCAGAGCAGCACACAGCATGGCAGGCAGCTTGCCCTCTCTCCAGCACCACACCAGCCTCTCACCACACACCCAGCACAGCCATCTAGTGACTGCACCGTAAATCGGATGAAAAGCAGCCCTGGAGGCCCACCATTGATTTCCGTTGCCTAACGACAGGAAAGCTTTATAATCCTATTAACTAAACACCCTTTCAAGCAGCACTGGGAGCAGCGCAAAGGGGAGTTGTATAAGCAGTTAGAGCCACCTGGTGCAGCGTCCAGCTCCGGGAGGTGCTGGGTGAATTCCCCAAAAGCGGGGCTGTGACACCCGCAGTGTCGGTGGCGGCCCCCACAAAGACACGTTGGACCCTACCACGAAACACGTGCCTCAGCTGCAGGTCACCGGCCAGAGCACAAAGGAGCCGGGAGGCCTTGCACAGGAAAATAGTGCCCACGTGTGCAAACCTGCAGGACTTGGTCTCTGAAACACTAACAGCTGTAATTGCATTTCAATCTATTCCTCATTATCACCACCCTGGTCAGACTTATAGATGTTTCCCAACAAAAGATACACTGTTTCAGCCAAAATATATAAACATTTTGTGGGAGAATTCGAATTTCATTTCCACTTCCTAAGGAGAAACGGTATATTTCAGAATAATTCTGTTTACAAAACATTTCAAGATTGCATTCCTCCTCCCTAGTTTGCAACAACAGCCAGTGTGGAAAATAAACAAGCTTGCAGAGGACGTAAAAATCTCCGTTTCCCACCCAGCCCCAGGTACCCCAGAGCCACAATGCATTCCCATGCGGGGGTGAGAAGCCTCCGCACCCCGGGGAGCTCCAAGGAAACGCTGCTGAGCCACATGCAGGGATGGAGAGTGGGGCAGCCGTGGGTTCCGTGGCCAGAACTCCCTCAAGGGCCATGTGCCACCGTGCAAGATGCAGATCATGCAATTAAAAGCCCTTTGGGTCCAGTTGCCCCCAAACAGCAAGGTTGGGAAATCTCAGTGGTTAGCTGGAGGAGGAGGGTCTGCACTGCGGCAGGAGGGAGATAAATGCCTTTCCACCAGTGGAAGTGCACCTTCCCCAGACTGTAGAAGCATTTATCAGTCATCTCCGCTTCCCTTTAATTAGTTATTCACACAGCATTGCTAATTTCCAGGCCTAATATTTTCCATGAGGGGTTATGAATACAGAGGCACAGGATGGGCTCTTTGTCAGGCGACACGATGCTGCAGGCGTCCCCATCAGTGCCATGTGCAGTGACCGAGCGGCCATGCGCAGCTCTCCCGAACAAAACCCTTCCCAATTTTAGCACTTATCCCATTAGGAGCAAAACAAACTGCCCCTCACGAACACTGGGGAAGGAGCATGTCGGATTCCCCTGTACTGGGACAAGGCTGCATGGCCAGGGGCTCTGGTTTGCTAACCCACCACACTGAGGCAAAACCCTTGCACCAGCCCCGTTATTTTGGTGCCACCAAGGACACCAAGAAGTGTCTGCCTGTCACCATGGAAATGCTGAACTGGAGGATTTGAAGCCTGCTGGGACTTTCCACCTCTGCCAAGCTGCCAGTCGCTGTTTTTCATGCCAATGGTGTCTTCTCCCCAGGGAAGCAAAGACCCGCGGCCCCACGGGACACAGCGCCGAGCAGGAAACACGAGTGGGAAATCCGCTGGGAGGAGGCGGCAGGGGCGGCCAGAAGAGCAGAGCAGATTTCAAAGAGGCCACAGGCTGCCCTGTGAAACAGCCCTGACCTCCCACCCCGCGCCGGTGGTCCATGCGGAGCCAGGAGGGCTCCTTGTGCCGAATGTGGCCTTTGCAGCGTTTGCTTCCTGCATTCGCGCCAGGCAGAGTGTTCATAGCGAGGGAGTGGGAAGCAGATTGGGAGCGCGTGGACGAGAAAAGATAAAAAGGAACAGCGGATGTGCTGAGAAACCTGCGGGGATGCAAACCAGACGTAGCCTCAGGGTCACGTCAGCCGGTCCGTGCCTCCGGGGAGCCTGTGAGCGGGTTCACGTGGAGAATCCCGGGCAGCATTGCCCGTAGAGTGCGCCAGCAAACCCGCGCCCCAGCTGCACATCCCCTGCTCTGCTAACGCCAGGATTGCTTCTCCCATCACGCAAGTGATCCCTCCTAACAGCGCTGGTCGGACTACAGCAGTATCTACACCGCGCCTCACTCATTTTCTCTCTCGTGCTTCCTCCCTTTCTTTTCTACACCCTGCAGGGAAGCGCCGAGCCTTATCTGGGGTGGTTTGACAGACCAGAGCTCTGGCACCACATCTAAAGCTTCTCTGATCTTCTCCAGATCCTACACAGAAGCAGGACAGACCAACAGCGCTTCTCCACCCTTCCTGAGCTACAGGCAGCATCAGGGCACCACAGCACCCTTTCCTTCCCCCCCCAGCCCTGCTTCTTTCCTTCCTTTCCCCCCCATCTTTGAAATGTCTTTCCAGGTAGGGTGGTGAAGGACATTATATTGCAGCTACACCCACGCCGAGGAGCAGGCGATGTCCACCAGCCCCAGGGTAGGAGGGCAGAAGCCTGTGGGGCTGCACCGCAGCACAGCTCAGCAAACCCAGGAGCACCGGGCGCTGTAAATCTTTGCAGTGATGAACTCCCACTGCACTCCTGGGCCTCGAGGGAGCAGGAGCCCTGTCCTGCAAGCCTGTGATCCCCCAGCACACCACCGCCAAACCGCCTTTGACGTCAGCTCACGGCTGCAAACATTGTCTTTGACCCACAGCCAAAATTTGCAATGCAGGGGAATATCAGCGGAGAAAGCAAATATCCGCAGAGATAGCCCGAAGAGAGCCTGTTCTGAGAGCCCTGGGAGGCCAAGGGCAGAGGGCCAAGGGCAAATGTGCAGGCACAGCCAGGGTGACTTTGGAAGCCAAAAGGTCCCCAGGAAATCACGTCATTTAAAATGCAGATCCCCAAGGAAAAACAGATGGGTGAACCCTCACTACGGGTCACACAGGCTGGAGTCGGGCAGTCCCAGCAGGGAAACCTGTGAACATCTGGAGGCTCTGCCGCTGCCAGAGGATCCCGTGGCAGCTGGGGGCTGACCCCAGGACGAGCAAACTGGATATTTGAGCAACAGCTCAGCACCCAAACAGCTGCCAGGGCCACTCCTGAGTGCCTGACGCTGCTCTGGCCACAGCAGCAGCAAGAGCACGATCATCCCCACTGCCCCATGCATGTATTTAAATGCCACTACAGCAACACTAATAGATGTGGCAGCCTGGAAAGCAGCACAAGCGCCTCTCCCAGCCACGGCTGATGGAAAGGTCACGGGTTTGCCTGTTGTTTACAGAGCCCTAGGGAAAGCTGGGGGATGGGTTGACCAGGGACAGTTGGAATGAGCACAAAAGGGAGCTGTGGATCAGGGCTTTCCTTTCACAGGAGGGACATGGTGATTGACATGGCCTTGCTGGGGTCTCACAGCAGGCCCAGGGTGGCTTTGGGATTGGACCTCTGGGTCTCCAAGGATGGAGCTGGCGCACATGACTCATCACCAAGAAGCCAAACACAGCTCCTCCTTTGTGAGCAAAGCACAAACACTGAGCTCTGCGGAGCTGATCCGCTCCCCGCAGCGAAGCCCAGCTTGGCGCACGCCGCTTCCCCAGAGACCCGGGCGCCAGCCGCACCACGGCTTCCGCCAACACTGACCCTTCTCAGCAAAACCCGAGGCACTAACTCACAGGGAAAACAAGAGTGCCATCTGCTGCACAGCCCCGCTGGGCCCCGAGCGGCTGGACAGCCTCTGGCCTGCCCGCACAAGGCATTTGCACGGGTTTACACGGTCACAACAGCATGGAAAACGCATCCTCACCAGCACTAAGTGATGTGTGGAGGCAGCAGCAAGTGGGAAGGCAACCCTACAGCAGCTGAATGAGTGGGGACAGCCTCTGGTTTGCGGGGACAGCAGGATGGGGAGGTGGAGCAGAACAAGAGGGTGTCCCAGAGCCCATTTAGTGACTGCAGCGTGTGAAGGAGATGGAGAAAGAAGCAAGATTACTTGCAAAAAGCAGGCAAACAAGCCCTCTCCCCATCAGCATCCTGCAGGTGAACAACTTCCAGCATCTCTACAGACAACAGGAAGGGAGAAAAAGCAAACAGTCCCTAACACCCACCGAGCCTTGGTGAGAGAGTGGGTGCCATCCTGAACTTCTGCTTTGGAGAGAAATCCCAGATTCTGGCACTAGATACCACACATTTCCACATGTACCCTGATATCCCAGGAAAAGTCCAGGTAGTGGGGACACCTGGGAGAGCAGGGTCAGCCCAGGGGAGCTCAGAGCAGCTTCTCTGCTCCTCCAGCCCCAGCAGCTGTGGGCAGTTGCCAATTAAACCCCCCTGAGCAGGTGATCGTGGTTTGGTGGCAGGTGAAGCAGTTTCTGCACATAAAGTGCCTGGAAAGCATGCTGGCATTCTGCATGAGACACGTGTTGCTATAGCAATGGGGAAGGTATCAGAAGCAAAACTAGCGCTGATAGATAGCGCAGATCACTTTTAAGATTACCATACACAATCAGGACCCCTGATTCTCAAGATCCAGTGGCCAGGCACTGTACAGGGAACAGCACAGTGAAAACACTGAGAGGAACTCAAAAACACAACCCCAAAGATGCCCAGAATAAATGAAGTCCTGAAAATCCCCTCCTTTCCTTATGTAACGAGTCATCTCAAAGCAAGCTGACCCCAAAGATAATGAGCTGCACTGAGTTACAGGATGTCAAATCAATCATTACAGTATCCCAGCGATTTATTCTGGAGCTTGCAGCAGTCGCTGCATCCTCTATTCACGTCTGATCAGCCCTGTCTGCGGGTACATTCACACATGCGTGAGTGGGAGCTCCAGATGGAGCAGCTGAACCACGCTGAGGAGCGACTTTGCATCTCTGCACTGGCGTCCTCCCAGCCCCTGCTGCCAGCTGGACCCCCACTTGCCATCACTTGTCGCCAGCTCGCCCTCCTGCCCACGGCAGAGTTCAGTCTGAGCCATTGGAACCATCTCAACACAGCGCCCTTCTCTGCCCCGGGGCAGATCACAGAGAGACAGACAGAAACAAATTCAGCTCCAGCCTTGCTTGCCTGACTCAGGCTCTCTGCATCCTGCCCTCAGACCGCGTGTCCACCATCTGCTCCTTTCTCCAGCCCAAACAGACAGTAAGGGAGAGAGGAGATGAGTCCGCAGCTCCAGAAGCTTGGTTCAGGACAGAAGTGACCTTCTGACCCAGCTCACGTGCAGGGTTTTAAGCACTGAAATCCATCCTTGCACATGAACCTTTGCTTTCACGTGTCATGACACCCTGAACAACGCACCTGCGAGACGAAAAAAAAAACAACTCCTTGTTTGCTCAGCTTATTTACTTTTCAGCACTCAGTTTTCCCAGTTGTTTGTGTGGGTCCTTCCCTTAGCAACCGGGGAGAGAAACATCTATGAGGCATGAAAAATGTAGCTGTGCAGTCATAAGCACTGGCAGGGTGCGGCTGCGGGTGCAGCTGGAAATTCCTCTTAACTGGTGGTGATAAATGACGGGACTTGGATGAATTGCGCCCCTTAAACAGCAAAGTGGCTCATCCTCTTCAAGCAGGATGTACAGGTGGAATCAGGACTTCCAACCTGTGCTCTCCACTGTACCACCCACCACGCAGGATCCTGGGCTTGTAACAAATGCCTCGACATGACTCAGTTTACCCATATATACAATGAAGCAACAGGAAGGCTAAAGTTGAGACGTTCATATAACGCACTCCATAGGAATGCAACATGCATTTCCCAACGTGGAAGAGAGCCCAAGCTCTGGACATCTTTTTCTAGACAGCTTTACATGTCTAATTTTCTGGATCTCCCAGCAAGATTACTTTCCCTAGCCCACAGCCATGGTAACAGAGGACTCTTGTTCTTGACCCCTGGCAGGGTCAGGATCCAAACCCCAGGATTTTGGTTGCTGATTTCCTTTTCCAAACAGACATGCCACAGTGCATGCTAGTGCACACATGATGCCACTAGCTCCCGCCTCACACAGTTACCCCCTGCAGAGCTAATTTAGCTTTTGTTTATAGGCCTGGATCAAGGCACATAAAGCCCAGACCAGATGGACCCACTGGGTGCAGGAGGAGGCTCTTGTATGCACATTTTCCAGTCCAAAAATGGATCACAGCCCACTTTTCCATCATAGCATCAGCCCTTTAGTCATCCCTGTGCTCCCAGGAGCCATCGCTGCCCATGTACCTTTGTGCCACCCCCACAAGGGCAGCAGCACAGACCACACTTCCCTTCCTAGGGCTGTGGATTGGGGGGAACATACAAAGGAGAATATAAGGTCAAAAAAGCATCAAGACCAAACAGAGAGCCACGTTCTGATGAGACCCCCAAAATGTCATGCCTTTGCTTCATCCTCCCCTGCCTCAAAAGCACCAGTGGGGTTGTGAGTGTAGAGCATTTGTCCACCCAGGCTCAATTTTGCTTCCTTTAGCCTCATAAACACACCAGGCAGAGACAAGGAACCTCCTGGTGCCACTTGGCCCGGAGCTGCAGCTCTGGCTTGCTGGCCCAGCGCGCAGCAGCCCCGCAGCCTGCCAGCAGCCACGCAGCTCCAGAGCGGCTGCAGCACCGCACCAACAGCTAGAGCCTGTCCCAAACTGCCCTGCTTTCCTTCCCAATACTTCATCCCACTTTAAGCAGCTCCAGTTACCTACTACATAGATTTAAAAAAAAAAAAAAAAAACAACATATATATATATGTTCTCCCCTTGCAAAGGTTGTTGCTTTTCCTCTGCCAAAGCTCACGCAGCAGACCAGGGGTCGGGATTGCTGGAACGTACAATGTTACCCTACCCCAGCAGGCAGCAAGGGACATGCACCTGCAGCGGCAGACCCCTAGAAAACCACCGACAGAGCCCACCCGCTCTCTGCCACCGCACATACATTAGTCACCCGTCGCGGACACGCGTGGGCCGCCGTGAGCCCCCTCTAGTCGGGGTGCAGAAGGCGACCGAGCCCGCGTACCCCCGCAGCTGCGCACCGGAGCTCGGGGGGCACCGGGAAAGTGCTCCGGGGAGACAAAGCCGAGGGGTGAAACGCGCAGCTCACCTGAGTGTCGATCATCATCATGCCCCGCGCATCTCCTCCGCCGGCCGCGCACGGAGAGCCGCTGGCCGCCGCTCCGGGGCTCCGCGGGGCCGGGCTCAGCGCCGCTCCGCGCTGCCCGGCGGCCGGGGCCGCACCGCGCCGGCCATGGGGCCCCGGGGAGCCGCCGCCAGCGCGGAGCGCGGCCGGGAGAGGCGGGCTCGGGGCGGGGGCGGCGATACCGGGAGGGCGGGGGCGGCGCCCGGCTCCGCCCGGTCTGCGCGCCCGCGGCTCCGGGCGAGCAGCGGCAGGTGGGTGCGCGTCTGCACCCGCACCCCTGGGTGCGCACAGGGGCTCCTGCACCCCTGGGGTACCCACGGGCATCTCTCCAGGTGCACTCTCTGCCTGTTGCCCTGGGCACCCTACTTTTTTTTTGGGTGTCCCCCCTAGGAGGTGGGTGCTGCAGGGCAGCAGAAGCCCTGGGAAAGCACCGTGCAGGCCTCGCCAGGGGGCGAGCGGCGGTTGGGAGGGTTTTGGCACCGCGCTGTGCAAGCTATAAATAGGAGAAGAGCTTCAGGGCAGAGAACGGGTCATTTGCTGGGTGAGATCCCCCTGCACGCACTGCTGCCCAGCTCTCCCCAGCAGGACACCTCTAATGAGGCAAACACAGCACCCTGCGACTGGTGCACAAACACCCACCCCGGCTGCCTCAGCTCTGCTCAGCCCAACACCCAAAACGGGGATACAGACAGACCAGGGGAAAAAGCTGCTGGAGATTTTGGTGCACAGTCGGTGTGCTGGAGCATGAGCTGGTAAGACAGCGGAGGCCGAGCGGAGCAGGGTTGCCCTGGAAACAGAGGCTGCATAAGAATGGCTCCAGTACCCACAGTTTGTATTTATGAGGCTGATGACATGTGTCATTGCAGAGTGATGTCAGGAGAAGCAGGAGCTGAGAGCAGGCTGCGTCACTCTCCGTGGCTGAGCGCACCCGGCTGGTGCCATGCTCCTGGTTTGGGGGTGCAGAGCTGGCCACTGCACTCCTGGGGACCCCAGGACACACACAGCCAGCACCCATACAAGTGCCACCATGTCTAACAGCCCCAAGAGCCACCGAGAGAGAAGAGCCAACTTATCCAGGGTCACAGCAGGAAGTAGTGACGAGGCACAGCCCGTCACATCTGCCTGTCCTGCTGCTCGGCAGCTCCAGGCCGGCAGAACCAGCAGCTCAGGATGGGGAGCAGAGCCAGGAGAGGAAAAGGTGCTGCCAGGGCCCTCGCTCTGGCACTAGATGCTGCTACAGAGCAACATCATTCTAATTATAGTAACGATGTCAGTGCTGAACAGTGGGAAAAATACATGCTTCAGAAGGTTTATAACGATGCAATTTGCTGCTGGCAAAACTCACTAAAAAACCCCAGAATGATGCATTTTTTAAAAGTAATTTGTTCTCATCTGTCTTCCACTAAATTAGCTAAAGGTTCAGCAGGGAGGGCAGGGGGCAAGGTGGGCAGCCAAGCAGCAGGGATTTCTGGTTAAAACTGCCTTTTTGTTCATATGGCTTTATACTAGTTTTACATGACACAGCGACATTTGGTGGATCTATGTTTAATCTAAATATAGCTCAAGAAAAGTCAAGTCAGTACAGCATTACTCTTAGATAAAGGAGGGAGTTGGGTGGGTAGGCAGACATTTAAAAGTCACTTCTTCAATGCATTTTGCTAGCAACGCTTTCCTAAATTATTTATTTGTGTTAACTGACATGTGGATCAGAACTGTAGGATTGGGGAGAACGAGAGGATCATGGTCTCACCCCATCTAGGATCATATTCAATGCTGGAAGTTTCTGTTTCTTGCCCCCCAGAGTTTTTCCTTTGGGGATGAATGCACCATGCAAGTCACCAGCTGGGGCAAGGAAAGAAAAAGCCTGTCAGATGGGTTCTTAAATTAGATGGACAATGAATGATGAGTCTGTTCCAGCCGAGCGGAAAGGGACGAGTAGAACAAGGGGCCCTCGGGAAGGCAACAAGCTGCTGAGCTGGGCCTTGGTTAAGGACAAGCAGGGCTTGAGTCAGAAATACCTTGAAAGCACGATCAGATCCTCCGGCAGTGTAAATCAGCCGATGATTTATTTACATGTGGTGATTCGCTTTTCATGCAGTACTGTGTGCGTGTTTCCAAGCCCAAATTCCCTTGGCACAAGCGAGACAGCATTGTGCCCTGTGGCGAGGGGAGGAAGATCCCACAGGCATGAATGCCTGTCTGCTGCCTTGCTACCGCGTGCCTCAGTTTCCCCACCGTGCAATGGATGTTGGTGGAGAATTTAGATCAGAAAGTAGGTCCTTGCGAAGCTCCCACACTGCCCACAAATCTCAAGCTGCACAATCCAAATGAGAGAAAGCAAGCTTGCTGCTGGTGTTGGGGGAAGGGAATTAATCAGCAGGAGATGACAACAGAAGTCCAGGCTTTCATTAATTAGAGGAGAGTATGAGCTGATTCAGGGAGCATCTCCCACGCTCCACCGGGGAGTGTGTTTCTGCAGTCACATTCTCCTGCTCCCTGGAGACACGGAGGGGTTTCTAGGTACTGCTTCAAATCACAGCCCTGTCAAGCAGAACTGTGTCAGGTAATACGTGACACAAGACCTTCCCCTGGGGAGAAGCTGCGGGGCTGCCAGGAGGATAAACATGTTTGGCACTGCACAAATCAGGCCATTACTGAGTCAATCACAGGGTCTTGGGTTCAGCCAAAAGGAAGCGGAGCCAGAGAGCAAGCCTTTCACAGAAGTTCTTCAGAACAGGTACCCCAGGAACATAAACCACCCTCTATCACACACCATTTGTGCTGGAGAACTTCCTCTCAGAGTGGATCGAGTATAGGCTGTGAATATCTATGCAGGAATTCAGGTAATTTAGTATGGCAGGATGAAGCCCAACGGCTGCAAATACAGGCTGCAAACACAGACCAGTTTAGAGCAGAATTAAGGCATAAGAGGAATCAGCCATCGGCACAGCTGATCTATGGCTGCTATATCACTTCTTGTTTTTATTGGAACTGAATGCTTTTCTAAAAGATGTAGCACAGCCCAGCCAGGTATTGTGAGCTTGATACTGGCATTGGGACATAAAATTATCTGGCTTGTCCTATGCAGATGAGACTAGACAGTTCCTTCTGGCTTACAAAAGAATCCATATGCATCTATATAGCAACTGGCATAATGAGACCCTAGTTTCGGTCCTGGCCTTCAGACACAACGGTTTTACAAATAGGAAACATACACTATTAATCCTGGGTTTGGTAGGAATGTATCTTTTTGGAAATATTTTGGTAAAGATCTTTCTTCACCCTGTTGGCTGAAATGAGGTGCCTGGTTACCAAATGTACCAAATGAATCTTCACAGGAGATTCAGTTCTGGTTTAGTTATGCAGAGAGGTGTCTTCCTCCAGTGCCACAGCACCAAGAGCAGCCTGGAGAAAACAGAGTAGACCCTTTGCAGGGTAGAGCACGAACCAACAGACCCACTGCCACTAGGGCTTTGGGGCTGCAGTTATCTCTATTATGGGTACCGTGAAAGCTTTTCTAATTAGGCTTCTGGAAGATGAAATGCATACATTCACACTGGCAAGTACCATTCTCAGCTTGCTTACACAGGACTGAAATGGCTCGTTAAGTCATCTGCAATCAGCAGTGGGGCCCTAAAGCTTTGAATACTTGATACACTGCCATACAGCAATTTTCTCATGCGAAGAGAAGCAAAAACAGTCAGGCACCTCTTACCCATTTTCTCTCTCTGTGCCAAATGAGCCTTTTTTCTTTTCTTTTATTTTCTTTTTTTCCAAGTGTTCCCTTAGGAACAGCTTAGCCCTTTCACCCCTGCTTCTCCTCTCCACGCCATACAGCATGACAGCAACGCTTGGCACTGCCATCATTCTCTGCTGCTCCCTGAGGTCTCTCTCCCTGCTCACATTAAATGTGCATGGCACAGACTTGCACGCCTCGGGAGGTAATGGAGGAGATGTTTATGGCAGGGGAGGTGGCACATGAACCTCCATGCTGTGAGCTCAGTTGACGATCATGCAGTCGTCGTTGTCAAGCCATGGCTGCTTCCCTCTCTTTGGTCCCCCCAGCACGTTCACCTGAGTGAGCTGTCAGGCTTTAAAGGCTGCAAAACGCCTGGTTCGGCTTCTCATCACATTCATGCAAAGAAAATGTTAACCCCAGCCTACTTCCAGCTCTAGACTGAACTCACAGTTTCACTAGACCATTTTGTTATGACATGAAATCACCCTCTCTGCTGGAAGTGCATCAGCTCTTGCTGTTGGTTCCAGCAGCTTCCAGCCAATTTATTTCACAGAGCTTAGAAAAGCTGGAAGAGACTGAAGCAATGGATAGGAACATGAACCTCTCAATACCAGATTTTCTGTGTTGGAAAAGATTACATGGTCTACAGAGACATGTGAACCGGGGAAAAGGTTCAGAGCACATCTGTGATTGAAATAAACCCAAAGAAGTTCAGTCTGGGTCTGAGCTGTGCCAGTTATGTCTAAACTTGGGTCTGCAAAACACAGATGGGAATTTGGAAGATAACGGCTACGTGGATTCACACTATTTGTCCTGTCAGACCAGGGTTCTTACTGGCAGTGGCTGGCACCAGCTCTGTGCTGAGAGGGTCCAAGAAATCCTGCTGCACACTAATCAGGGATAACTTGGTCCAAGCACAAGTTTCTTCCTGATCCTCCTAAAGGATGAGTTCAAATCACAACGCTTGAAAATGTATTGCCCTGCAAAATTCTTTTCTTTTTTATTTTTTAAAGTGAAAACTGGGTCTTCTCATCCACAGGAATGTCAATTACCATTTTGATCTTGCTAAGTTTCTACTAGGCTTCAGGAAAACACTCAGGCAAAGGCATCTCTGCCTTGCTATAAGGACAGCCTTGCATTTGGTAAGTGGCCTTTTGGATGCCTTTTTGTGTGCTGCAGCCTCAAGCAGGATGCTTGTATTCACAGTGTGTTTGATTGTGTGGAGGACACCTCTGCAGGGATCAGATGGTCAATCTCGTATCTCTTTGTAGTTCTTATCCACTGTGGAGAAACGTATGAGGTGAATTTCAGGGGTCTTTGGCTTCCTGTCATCCCATAAATACTCTGGAGAAAGCACTTTGGAGGGTTTGTGAGAGAGGAAGTGCCTGTTGAGATGACTTTCTTCTTGCCAGGCTGCCATGATCCCATTGGCTTTGTCTGTCAGGATGGTCATGTGGCAAGTCTTGGTGAACTCATAGACTTTCTTGACCAGCCCTCCAAACACAGCTCCTCCGTAGTAGAAGTCCCCTTCTCCATCAGGGATGTAGGCTGCTGAAGATCTTCTCCTCTCATAAGGGAACTGGCTTCGAGGGACATTGAAATAGCCAGGGTGTATGGCTGCTACAATATCACCCAGGGTCTCAGGCCCCCAGGTGTTGTAGAACACCATGTCAATGTCCAGGCAGAAGAGGTAGTCCACCTCCTGGTGGCTCGTCTCTGCGATGTGCTTGTTTATGGCCTCCATCCTGCGCATGGAGATCTCTTGCCAGCTGGGGTATTTCTTGATGGGGACAATGACAAACCTTCGTCCAGGCTGCAGGAGGACATCAGGAATTGTCTCGGGGTTGTCAGTGAAGATATAATAGTTCACCCGATAGCCTTTCATGAAATGTTTCTCTGCGGACTCCAAGAAGCGGCCCACAAACCTTGTGTATCTGTGCAGACACAACACGTGAATAGCACAGCAGAGACAAGGGGATGCATGGTGGGTTATGAAGGGCGTTTTGATCAGTGGAAGAAGACAAGGGATGGGAAATGTTGACTAGTTGTTGCTGCAAGGATTCACGCGCTATACATGCAATAGGTAAAGTACAACGGAGGACAAAACAAGTGAATTATCCCTGCTTTGACCAACCAACCACCTATCTACAGCTTTAATTCCCAAGGCACGTGCTTGTTCTTCAAAAATATTTACCATGCTTCCAGGTACCTTGGGTGCTGAGTCTGTATCTTGAAGTCTTACATGATTGTGGACACAATACATGGGCATGAAAGTTTTACTACAGATTGAGGACAAGAAAAGCCAAAATGATCTTCGGACAGAGGAAGTAAATCAACCCAAGAACTGTGCGCACTGAGTGGTTCACTTACTTTCCGATGGCAAAGGCCGTCACCCCTATGGTGAGATTCAGTGGCCTGTAGGCACTGTCTAGGATCTCGGGATTAAAGGTTCCTTCCCAGATGATGGGCGCCAGCCACGGTGTGACTGTCAGCACGTCCTGACGCCTGAAGAAAAAAAAAGGGAATGTTAATGAGATGTAACCGTTCCTTTCAGTTTCAAGGCCCGTAAATGGGAAAGAAACACTTAAAAGGCAGCTAGAAGAAGAGTGTGTGTGTCAGCATTAACTCATTATGGATGGTATTATCTTCAGATCTTTTTCCCTGCCGTCTTATTTAAGGTTACCAAGCATGGACATTTCAGTTCCTGGGATGAAATTAAGCACTGTTTAATGAATTGGCAAAAACCCGAGGATCTGCTAAATCTGATTTAAGCTCATAGGACTTTTCTACTGAGGAGAGTTTAATGACCACTCAACTCACAGAATGAGAAGCTATGCATATTTGTGATCAGTCTGACGCTGATTGCTACGTACAAATTAAAACACAAGTAATAATATGACAATTACTATAAAAATATTCCCCATTGCTGTGTTATTAAAACACAGCTTGTGGCATGACAGTTTATTTTTCCAGTATTTAGCTGGAAAGCTTTAACACATTCAGATATAATTTAAAATTCTGTATGGGAGCCAGCATTCAAATGTGTAACAATGTTACAGAAAATCCTTAATCTCCTGTGTGGGTAGTGGAAAAACTGAATATACATGCAGCAGAGTCTGATTATGCCCTACTACAGCTCTGCAATGCTATTTCAACTTTCTTCCTTGTTTTCAGGATTTCTTTCTTACCTTTTTGATTTTAAAACAAGGTGTCGTTCATGATGTGTAATTTACCCTGGCCCACTCATCTGGAGCACCACGCTAATGAAATGTGTCATGCGCGGCGCAGGGCCATGCTTGGAGGTTGAAGCAGTCTCCCGTCTGACACACTCCCCAGGCAATAATAGCACAAAAACCAAACCGAAGGGTCTGTAGGGAGCAGTCTGATGGCTGAGGCAGCGGAACACTTTCAACCCAGATATAACGCTTTCAGTCCGAGCAGATACTAGAATAACAATTTCGCTCCCTCCTATAGTAATGCATATGATTCAAAGACTAAATTATACAGGAAGAAGAATTAAGTTTGTAGGAAATGTACTAACTGAGCTGTTCTCTTTCTGGGTTAATTATCCTTTTTTGGAGGAGGAAAGAAAGAGAGAGAGAAGGAAATCAGCAAGTTTGTTTTTCTAAGCAGGGCTTTTTAAATTTCATCTTAAAGGGCTGTTCTGGATTTCCCAATGACTCATTTCCATGGTATGCATCCTCTCAGTGCGTGCTAGCCTTCAGAAGACACAGAGCACTAAAAGCTACACGATTCTCTTCTTATTTAGTCCAGTATATACTAGCTAATTTTGCATAATAATTTACTCCAACACGGAAGAGAGAAATATTCAGGCCTCACACACCCTGTTGAAACAGTGGGGTTGGGGTGTGGAAGATTTGTACCAACAGGGTGTGTGTTTATTAATGTACAAAAGAATGGTGGCTGTTGAAGGTGAACTGCTAGAGATAAGAGCTGGATCATAGGAGCTGGGCTGAAGGAGACTGCTAACAAACACGAGCTGACAAGGAGCATTTGCCTAAGTCACTTCTTAGCTGCTGCTGCTTGAAACCTTCCACATCTGTTTAAACTCACTGGTCTGACTGCTGCTCACAGTGGCTCGTCTGTGCGAGTGCCTGCAATTTGTTCCAGCGTAAGATCCAGCAGGTTAGCTGGAACCATTGCTGAAGGTCATACAAGGCACCTGCTTGATTTTGCCCTGAAATGGATTCAAAGCTCTCCCACAGCTGGTTACAGCTACAACACAGTTCCAGAAGGTGTTTCTCACTGTCTTCCAGCGATTATATATTACCCACCTCAAAGAGTTCCTGGCAGCAACCATGCAGACAGGCTGTG
Organism: Streptopelia decaocto; assembly: GCF_964273445.1. Classification (NCBI taxonomy): domain Eukaryota; kingdom Metazoa; phylum Chordata; class Aves; order Columbiformes; family Columbidae; genus Streptopelia; species Streptopelia decaocto. The sequence continues at coordinate 8,482,494 of NC_138672.1, forward strand.
TGTGTGCTAATGTATTAACAGGGAGTTTACAGTAGGCATGTTAGCAAGGATACAGTGACTAAACTTGGTCTTATAGCAACAGCTATAGACATACCCATATGGTCAGACTTCTCTTGGAACAAGGTACTGTGCAGTGTGTACCTGGACTTTGAAACCATAAGCAGCACAGAGCACCCAAACCAAAGTCAGTAGAAACAAACAAGTTCAAACAAAGAAACTTACTTTGGAGCCAGCAATCTTGGCTGCTGATAAAATAATCTGTAAAAAGGAAGAAATATCCAATGAATAAAACATGAATATGCCTGGAAGAGAGGAACAGCAGTTTAAAGGTCAGCAAATAAAAAGCCAGTACTTACTGGGGGAAAAGCTGGATTAGTTTCTCTTCTGTGTATTGTAGTTTCATGGAGCTGGAGGATGGGGTGGGAAAAGAATAGGATTGTAATGCTTTTCCTCAAACACAAACCAGGTTCAGCTTCAGGACCTGCTGCTGTACTGACAGGAGTCCGAGTCCTCGCTTCAGCTCCTGTGCATATTGCTCTTTCTGGTACAGAGGGTTAAATGTTGCCTGTACGCACATTCAAGGGCTGTCAGATGAGTACCAGTTTTGAAACAGAGCACACAACAGAACAGGGACAGAGAGATGGTGGCAGCTCTCCGAGCCTGGGGGTAAATCAGAGTTTAGGGGTGAAAATCTAGGGAAGCACATGCTTGTTGGGCACTGCAAGTTTTGGTCATTTATGTGCTCCATTCCCTGCATAACTGTTTCTGTTCACCTGAAGGGCTGAACTACCTGAACTACATCACACTTTGAATAGCTTTCAGAGAAATAAGCATCTTATTAGACACAATGGTTTTTAGTGGCTTGAAATAACCAACGTTAACGTGTTCATCCCAGTCTCTGCGACCTGCAACAAACGAGTCCTCACTCGTGCTGTACAAATACAGAGTTGTCTTGAAGGGCAAGCAGACTAAAGCAGAAAAGTTTGTATTATAAATTGATAAAATAAAGAACAAGTGACTACTTGTTAAGAACTACTTCTACTGTCAGTGAAGTACAGCTCCTGTAACAATGATCTTTGGTATTCATTAGATACAACATGGGATACTTACAATATTTCAGGGCAAGGAAGGTAATATGGGAGGTAGCGCACTTTTCCATTCCCAAATGTAATCCTGTGATAACAAAGAAACATTTTAAGATGTTTTGATCATGATCTGCATAGATTTTCGTATACAAACACTTAACTACTGGTGAAACAGAACCACTCACAATGTGAAATAAGAGCAATTGCAATATCAAAAATACAGTATAATTACTAACTTAATAGTTAATAGAAATTCCTTTCCAACAATGTTTGAGTCTGTTCAAGACAATCTGTAAGGCATACTCAGCAGTCAGTATACTCAAAGCTATAATGTAAATATTCTCAATGTTCGAAAGCAACAACGTTTGATAGCCGTAAAGCTATCCCTAACTACATGGGTGTGGGTTCAGACTGTTTGAAAAGACAGATAATAATCTTTTTTAAGGCCTGAACTGAAATGTAACCGGAATATTCTGTACTTGAACATTTGTTTGTGAGTCAGATAAAGTGCTAGCAGCCTAATTTAGACACAATCGGTCTTTTTTTTCCTCTCTCTCTTCAGAGGCTTCTCACTCTACTTGTGTTACTTCATCTATCTTACGAATTACTGTTCTCTTACAGCTCTAACAGAGACTTTCCATAAAATGCACTGCCTATATTTTTCTTCTGCTGTGCCTTTTACCACAGTGTAGATATAGACAGGATGTTTTAACATGGCCAAGCTTGCCAGCAAATGCTTACCAGATAAATGCAGCAACAACAGACAGACAGACAAGAGATCCCAGTGTTTTCCTGGAAATCATGTCTTCGAGAGAAGAAGTAAGGGCAACTTCTTATTCCCAGCAGCTCTCTATCTACAAAGAATAAAAAAGCAAGGGAAATTGGCTATAAATATCTCACTGTGAGAGAAATGGATTATTTTATCACAAAAGCAGAAGGTTCTCTAAGCAGTTTCATTTGAACTCAGACCTTGTGAAGTCCAGAATACGGAAGGAACCAGACTGAATGACGCAAGCCACTGAGTCACTGAGGCAGCTCTTGTAAACTCTTTGACAAAACTGTCCATTTCCGTGAGATTTAATCATATGTATAAGTGCATGGGGAGCCTTTCTCATTAGATTCTCATTTCTGTAGATTCATCTAAAGCATATACCCTTTGCAATTTAATAAACTTACCCAAACCAATTAATTAATCGTTGCAGGCTACGTTCATTATTACCTTCAGTGAATACAGAACTACAGGACTGCAGAGAAGTCTCTGTTGTGTGCACGCTCACTTCTGCCTCCACAGCATCCTCTGTGTCCGCCTGCATTAAGGCTCCATCTGCAAAGCAAGCTCTCCAGGCTGCTGCTGGAGGGACTGTAATGCAGTCTCAAGTTAGAGAAAAGCACTTTGTGCCATGTGACTGAAGCCTGGGGGAAAAAAAAAAAAAAGGCTGTTTGTCAAATTCCTATTTATAGATCATTAGCAGTGATGTTAGGGGGAGGAACCAGTACTGGGTGCGCTTCTTTGGGGGAGGCTGAAGAAAGCATTAGAGAGATCTTTTCTGTCCTGGCCCTGGGTGAGGCACACAACAAGTGCCAATGGATCTAAAAAGTCAGGGGTGATTTTCCCACTTTAATTTATTTGGTCGTAAAAAGACAGGTAGCAAAACATTCTTTAACTTGCCTTGTTATGCCATGCAGAAATCCTCTCTGCTGCTTCTTCCTCGCTCTCCTGTCAACCAATCAGCTTTGGGCTTTTACCAAGAAGCATCACAAAATCCCACTTTAAAAAATATTTATATATATTAAAATATATATCCCAAGGCATTCCACCATTTAAAGTCTTCGTGGATTAATGCTGAGCAATCCTGGATTCTTGCCTAAAAATGCAGCAGATCCACCAATGTAGGAGGATTTACAGCCAGCCTTTCCCCTCTAGCTGTTATTCTACACTTTGACCAGTTTTATCTAGTTCCTGTGCTAATTCTGTAATGAGAGCTGCTACACTGATGCCAGATTTTTTAGTGCCACATATCTGCCCCCATGGTTGATGCTTTTGGCACATGCAAAATGGACAAATGTGTAGAGGGGGGTTCAAACTGCTGATTTCCCATCATTCTTCGAGAGCTGGATAGACACGGAGTGGGTTGGCAGCCTTGCCAGGGCTTTCCTGCCCTTCTCAGCAGGAGGCTTCATAATTTCCAGGCAGGATCTCACCTGCTGCAGTTCAGGTCTGTGCCTTTTTACGACAGTAATCATTCACCTGGAGACTCCCTTGACATATCTCAAGTCTATGATGTTTCCTCCCCTCTTCTATTCTGTGAGCTCAACCACCACAACTCCTTCAATCTTTGTGGATCACTGACTTCTAAGACCCACAGTTATTTCTGTCAATTCCATTTGAACTCTCTCTAATCAGTCCATTCTCATTAAATGCGGTGCCAAACCAACCCAAATACTTGGGTTGAGCCCTTACCCATATTGAGTAAAGCAGGATTACCCCACAGAACAGAAACGCTGTGCCAGTTCATACATTCTCACACGATACTTGCACATTTTGCAAGAACACAGCACTGGCAATGAGAATCCACCTGTGGCCAAACATAACCCACACATCTTTTCTACAGAACCTCTCCCAGCCAGGTCTATGACATATAAAACTTTGTATTTGATTTGACAGAATTACATTCCATTACCAGGATATCTGTTTTTCTGAAACAGGTCGAGCCTTGATTGAGTTGTTTTCCATGGTGCTTGCAGATCCTCCCCAGCTTGATACCACTTTCTAATTTCATAAACATCCTCTCAAAATTTTTCCCCAAAGCCTAACTGAAAACTTCAGACAGTACCACTTCGCAGAAAGCCGCCTGTGGATTCTCATTTCCTGCATCTGACCATTCTCATGCACTTATTGCCATGTTGTCCAGAGACTGATAGCACAGAACTTGGGTGATGGGGAAGGACAGATAGAAGAAAGGAGAATAGAAGTTATCCTCAAATTGAACAGTAAAATTAGCACAAAATTAAAAAAAAAAGACACAGGTGTTCTGGTTATTTTAGTGCGGTTTCAGCTATTGTACTAGGCATGTACTTCCATGTGTCTTTACAGAGCAAAACATCTAATCCCTCAGGAAAAGTAATACATGTATTTTGAAATATGGCATCATTAGGAGCACAGCTGATGCGTTCCCCTTTTGCTGCAGTTTCTGTGCTACAAATCTGCAAGAACACTGGAGCCAGATGAATTCAGAACATCTCCTTGCATCTAAAACCATCTCATTGACATTTACCATGTTTGTCCTCAACTGATTTACAACTCCAGGGTTCACAATGAGTGCAAACAAAAATTAAATAGATGTGGTTGCAGTTAATGACAGAATCTCCCAACAAAAGCAAAACACAGCTAAAGCCTTTTTAATAGTTACTCAGGTTCCTCAAATTTGTTCAGAGAGTTTTCTAAAAGCGATTTGGTATTACTCCTAAATGAATGTGCTTGAGCTCCCAAAACAAAGCAGTACTTTATCTTCGAGCCCTGCCTTGGAAAGCATTCTGGATTGCAGATAAACACCTCACTTACAGACCATTCCATGCAAAATATTCTTTTTCAACTATGTATTTCAGATTTCTAAACCTGTATTTCAGATTTCTAAACCTGAAGTAGCAAGCTGTGAGCACAGCATCATTCAGAATGTGAAGAAAGAGGATATCCATGGGAAGGCCTTCATCTGTGCCGAACAAAAAGCTCCCTTGCTGGACTCCATTATTAAACCGGCTGCCTTGGACTATTATAACCCCAGGGTGTACCATGACAGACACATTCAGTTTTGTCTGAGCCTTGAACATGAACTTCAGTACAAATCTGCTGCTTGGGCTTCTCAGGTTCTCATATTACAGCTAGCACCACAACGAGTTAACTTCACTCTGGCTGAGATCTGACTAGGAAGCACTGCGCAGAGTCTCCATTTCATTTACAGCACATTCGTCAGATTATTTTATTTCAAGAGGCAAAAATCAGCTCCATTGACCATTGCACTTGCTCAGTGCAACAGAATTTTTTTTAAAAATTAGAAAATTCTGTTGGGCTAAATCTATAACATCACTGACATTAGTACAAACTTGTCGGTTTACACCAACAATGATCAGGATGACACCAGCAAGATTTGACTGATCTCACGTATAGAGTTCCTTAATCTTCTGGACAGATCGTTTCCACCAATCTTCCCAATGCTGAATTGTCAGCAACTGAGTTGTACTTTCTTCCTTGATCTGGGCAAACTGCTGCTCAAGTTTACATTTGTATTTCTAGATAAACAACAACAATAAAGGACAAAATTAGTAGTGATGAAATATAATTTTACTTTGCCTAAATCCAGGTCCTGATCCACTATCAGAAGATGGCATACAGGGCACTTTTTGAATTGTGATGCTGGTGAAATGCATGAAGTGTCCTGTTTCTTATACCATCCATGGGTCTCTGCTGAAACAATTCCCCATTGTAACGTGTCAGAATGAGTGGACTCCCTGAGAAACCAGCTCTGCTTTTGACAACATCACAAAGAAACAGACAAGAGAGGATTTCTACACACAGTTAATATGGCTTTAAGATCTGAAAACACTGTGCATATTAAAAACTTATACATAGCTACAATTTTCTTCTTAAAAAAGCAAATCCACAAGAGTAGCAGCCCCGCTCACAGTCCTTTCCCACTGACCAACCTTATATACAGCATCTCTTGCTTCTACTGCTGCTACATGGCCCAGTGTAGTCTTTGCTGTTGTAACTGACGCAGTTTCTCTGCAAATAATATAGTCCGAATTGTCTGTAAGAGTAGTCATGGGTATTCCTGGCCAAGTCCTTTAAAAAGCAACACAAACAAAAAAAAGACACGTAAGAAAGTTAGAAAAGAGAACAGATTATACTAATACATGTTACTTGTACTTACAGTGCAAAAGATTCAATAGTTTTTTAATCTCCACAAAAGGATTAGCCTAAAAACCTTATTTAGTACAACCACCTTTTCTTTTAAAACTTCAGGATCTCTGCACAGTAAATTGAATTCCTGTCTGCTGAGTGAAAATACACAGTATATTCATAGATCAAACGTGTTGAATAGATAAATAGTGGCTAGGAATGTGGCATAGCAATAACACTGAAATTGTATTGCTTTGCAATACAATATGTAATTCACTTTTGTTTCTTTGGATCCATTGCTATTCTTTCTCTAAGATCATTACCCACCCAAACTGCCCCATAACTAGTTAAAGGACATCACTAGTGATGAACACAGTATTCAGCGGTTTCAACAAGGCAGCAAAAAATTATGAGGACAGTGGCCGATACCAGTTTAGACAAGAGAAATTTCATAGAACAGTGTTCAGTATGGTCAAATATTACCTGCTCCCACGCTCAATTAACTGTTTAACTTCAGAGATTTCTAGAGGAAGTTCAGCTTGTTTATGACGGATTAAAGTGGATGTCTTCTGTCTTGGTGGATCAGTTTCTGGGAGATTATAGAAGACAGACTCAGCAGCAATGAAACAATGGCACTAGTAACGTTTTGAAGTAACTATAAGCAGCTAGATGCTCTTCACTTTTAAGACTTTTTGTTGTGTGCTTGATCATTCAAATCTGTCCATTTAAAGTACTATAGCATATGAAACTCTCCGCTTCCTAGTGAAAGTCTGCAGCAATCTTGAGAAGAAAGAGGAAGCCTGAACAAGCAATTATCTTACTTACTTGCTACGTGTATATCATCAATAGTGACACAGTCATCTAATTCCAGAAGCAGCTTTTCAGTGAAGGCAGCTAGTGCAGAAACAAAGTTCTGAGCACACTCGGCAGCACAGGCCTGTTGGGACGTTGGAGACAAGTGAGAGAAAATCTGTTAACAGTTTGATCTCCTTTTAGTTTAGCTCACAAAGAACTACACAAGCACTCAACCTTGACATTTTGCAGCAGCTGCAAATAACAGACATAAGGCTCTAAGTTGCGCATAAAAGGTCTTACAGTGCTTCTGCGGTATTTTCAACACTACCTGATTGCCTAAGGTAGAGTAAAAAGAGCTATAGACTTCTGTGTGTAGTTGCCCAGTAGTTGCATATTTTGTTTAAGCATCTGAACTTGATAAAAGCAGCTATCTGTAAATGCATCCTTCTGCCCAAAGCAAAGGCCATTTGGGAGTTCAGGTACTTTGGGTAGAAGTGCTTTGGTCAGGTATTATTCTAAAACAGGGTACGTGTGTTTCTGTGTGTGTATGCATGTTATTTGCACTAATGAAACACAAACAGAAGAAACTCTTCCAGGCATCTGTTGTCTGCAAGTAATATAACTAACCAGAGGATGTCAGTGTTGCTCCCAATTTAGAATTATATCCCATAATTCTACCATTAAGATCTAAATCATCTCTTCATCAGTATGTTCTATGAATCATCCAGAAGATCAGTTAGTTCCACAATAAATCTATGCACGCGTACAAGTGCATATGCATTAATGCATATATTGACCTAATGCTGATGATACATAACTTAAAAGTGAAAAGACATGTGAACAGGATTGCCTAAAACTGAAAACATTTTCCATTTTCTGGTTTACTTTCGATGTGGAAGAAAAATGTATCCAAGATGTCCTCTCCTTTCCAAATGCAACACTTAAGTTCCTGTTAAGCAATGGCTTTACAATTACCTGCAGCATCTTAGTGTTGAGATTAATCCCATCAGCTTGGTCTTTTTGCCTTTTTATTTCCCTTTGGCACAAAGTGTCCAGCTGAAGTAAGTTGTCTGGGTGTCCCAAAGAGGGATGCAATTGATTCTTGTGCACGGCCTTTCAGTAAACACATAAGAATGAAATCTCTTCAGTAACAAATGTGCAACTGAGTCATAATAAGGAAGTAAACCCCACACATTTTACATAAAAGTATTCAGAAAGACAAAGAAAACTTAGCTGTCTAGAGATAAACCTTGCAGTATATACCAAATTGCCTGTCTGCCCAACAGTAGGGCCTCTGATCTCACCTTGGGTTGTGTTTTCAACAAATAATAATTTCTCCTACCAAGTGGTAAACAAGATATTTTTTATATCTTTATATTTGAATTTTTTCCTGAATTTAACTTAGTACTCAGAATGACAAAATCTCAAGATACTGGTCTGTAAAATTGTCTGCATGATCTCCATTATGATTCTGTTTATCCGTTCTGATATTACAGGACAAAATACGCCTCTTTTTTGAAAGACAGTAAATAATGATATTTCATTACCCGTATACCATAGTACCTACAAATGAGGGCACCCATACAGTATGAGCTGTGTAGCCATACCACAATGTCACAGCCCTTAAAGAGTTTACAATCTAAGTGTAATATGTCAGGCAGAACTGTACAAGATTAAGAAGAGGCAGCTCAGTGCTGGAAGCAGCCAGAGAAAGGGCTGAGTTACTAGCAACACAAAAAACTACACAGACTAACTGCAAACACAGAAACTAAATCTGAGGCCAGCTCAGCAGTGAATGATTAAGCAAACAGTGAGATTAATAAAAAAAAAAAAAAAATTAGAATTCTGATGCATTTAGCGTCGTACCCCAGATAAATACCTTCACATCCTCCCATTCTTCCATCTGGTTATTGAAGAGGTGCCGAATCTGAGCAGTGGAATAGCTGAGCTTCTGCTCATGTTCTCTTAAAAGACTATCAGCTGCCAACTGGGAGACATAAGGGAGCTCCTTCTCAAACAACGTCAACTGATCCTGAAATGCTTTTTGGAAAAGACAGGGTGTTCATGTGACACAGAAGTATTCGTTGCAAGGAAAAAAAACCCTCAGCCAAGTTGAATATACACTGCAGGGGCCAAAGAACCTGGAATTTTCTTTCACAGAGATGCTGTCCCTGACATTCGTGGTCAGTGGGGTGGAGTCTAGTTGGAGGCCTGTATCTTAACTGAATGAACTCACCTACAAGACAGGAATTGTAGTAATCATCTGCCTGACTTTGGTATGACAACAGGTTCTGTTGGAGCATTTCTGCACAATGTTCAAATGTCTCTGGCAGATCTCCAGATATCGTGATTTGAGGCTGCTGCTGGTTTTCATAGAACTCCTTCAGGAGGTAAAGATAGAACAGAAATACTGAGAACACATTCAAACAGGTCACATCTGGGCATATAACAGTCGCAGGGATACATAAGGTTACCAACCACGCTCTATTTGAGACCACTTTTCTTCTTCTGATTCTGAAATGCTCAGTTAATCTTTATAAAAAACCCTGTGATTAAAAATACACCGTGTCAAATGCTATTTAAACGTTAGGTACGCTGGTGAAGAAAGGAAAATTTTTGGATGGCCATCCAAAAATTGTGAAGAACCAAGTTATTTAGCTGACACAGAGGAAGGCCTATGAAAGCAAAAGTGACTGAAGAACACTGGGGTTTCTTACCTCAGCAAGAGAGAGCAAGCTGTTATTACCCGTCCAGAGAATATTCATAATAATCCCCTTAAAAGTACTGGAAGCAAAAAAAACCAAATAATAATAATAATGACAAAAAGACAATCACACTGTAAAATGATCATGTTGGCAATATTTACTGTTTTACGAGTATTTTTTTCATGTTTATTTTAATGTACAAAGTAGGCTTAAATGAGGCCACCCATGTTAGATATTAAACAGAATAAAATGGATGATTTTTATATTCACTATTATTATGCTATAAAATGGAACCATTCTGTAAATGCTTTGACTCATAAATATCAAGGTTAAGTACTTCAAAATTCAATGGTGAACTCTATAGTTCACAATTGTAAACAAACAAGTAGTTGAATAGATAGACAGGTGCATTTTTTTTTTCAGATTAACTTCCGTTTCTGCAAATAAATGTACATGACTTACTCAGATTCTGGAGGCTCCTCTCCAAATATTTGGAATTTCTCGTCACTGAGATCTAGCATGTTGGATTTCCTTCTCCTAGGGAGGGAAAACATTAATTTGAAACTATCCCCAAGTATTATATTTTCCTTCTCTGGCTGATTATTTGAGCTAGTCAGTCACATGCTGGACATGAAACTGAAGAAAAAATGGGAAAAATGTAAATCTAAAACTAGTATTACATGAAAATAATTTTTCAATGGAAAAAAATTCTCAGGATTCTGCCCTCAATGGCTCTTCAAAACTTTTCTGTTGTTTTCACTCTTACAGTAACTCGTTTCATCTATTTATAGACTGAGCTGAAGACACCACACCCTAAAATTAAGCCATATTGATTAAAGAGTGAGGTTAGTCAACAACTTCACAGTACAAAACAACAACAGATGAAGGAGAAAATGAGCCAAAAATTCAGCTAAGATCTGAAAAAAAATGCAGTGCTGATTGTGACGACACAAACAAAGGGATCCCAAATGGCAGGCACGGACAGAAAGGCAGCTAATACTAATAAGTATTAGGAATTTGTGGACAAAGTTTAGGTAAATATCTGCACAGGAACATTGTAAGTGGAATTTCTCCTTTCAGGGGTCCTACCTTGCTGTGAGCTTCTTCTGGTTAAAAGATGACTTCCTTCTGATCTGAGCAGTGGAGGTCCGACGACTTTCACCAGACACACTTACGTGAGAACTCTTCTTTGATGGGGGAAGAAGTGCTGTGTATTCAACAAGATGAAGAACATTGTATAAGGCATTGTAGGATTCATCATTTCTGGCAGACAGAGCTGAGGTAACCCAGCAGTGGCAACAGCAAAGGTGGTGATTTGGGGCATGAGTAATAGGAATGTTGTAGAAAAAACGTAGATGGGAGGAGATTTAAAACAACATTAGGGCAGAGAATAAGGAGGAGAATAAATGGGCTACATTCACTGGCTGTGATGGGGACTTAGGAATGGGGAAGAGAGAGAGGTTAAGAGCCAAAAATCATCTTATTATTGCAAAGTAAAGATAGCCAAGAAAAATGTTGGGATGCACAACTCTGTCGAAGTTTGTATGCGCGCCACTGGCTGGAACAGGCTGGGCCTGCTCAGTGAGACGCGGGGAACTACAGTTTAGATGACTGTAATACATCAAAAAATGCTGGCACACCTCCTCCTGATGAAGGTAAACGATCCTTTCTCTCCAGATTTAGGCCTGTAGATTTTCCGGATGGCTGAATTCTGAAAAAAAGAAAAGAGCTAAGTGGCTATTGAATACTCTGCCATTTTAAGTTATATACTGGATTATACGGAGAATTAGTTATGTTTTCTATCCCTACCATATGCTAAATGCAGTTAAATTTCTGAGATAGTGTTTAAGAGATAAGATTACCTTTACAACTGACAGTGTAAACATAAGTACTTTAATGGAAGTAACTAATTGTTTAACTAGAATTTCTACAAGCGACACTGTGCATTAAAATATTTACCTGCAAATTACATGCTTGTCATACTGTTTGTTGCATACTTTGTATGTTCGTTCAACTATGCAGCACGTAATCACCTTTTAACTAAAATAACAGTGTAGATGAAAAAAAATACCCGAAATGTATCATAATGCTATTAACAAGATGTAACTTACAGAAAAATACCTTTAGGCAAACAAGTACTTACTCAAGTAAATTTTTGATAAAGCTTATTGATAAATCATCAAGTGCAGACTTTCCCATTCTGCTTGGATTTAACACAGGAAATTCATCAGGATCCAGCCCCATCAACAACACTTTCTTCTCATCTCTGAGACACTCTGTTCGAATGGCAACAGCAACTGGACCTTGTAACGTAACATCCATTGCAAGAGGGCTGAAGTTCTCCTGAAATCGGAAGAAAAATGAGACCCTGTTGGCTGGAGCAGGCAATTAGTGAAAGCATTACATGAAGTTACTGATTGCTAAAGCAGATCTTCCAAACGTACACTCTTTTGCTTCACAGGCTGAAATAAATTTCTAATAGCAATATTGTTACAGCTATACAACCCCAAGACACTTAGAAGTAGTTGTGAGTAGGTTCTTAGAATTTTCATAAGCCATATATAAGTATATACCCTTAAAACAATGATCCACTGAAGCTTACAAAATAAAGACAGACTTTACAGACAAGGAAGTTAAAAACCAAAACAACATTTAATAAAATAATCTCTTCAGGGCACTTTTTTTCTAAAAATTATTTAAAGAAACCCATGAAATATGGATCTATGAATAGTGCTACACGTGGAAAATCCACTCTTGCGAAGGACTGAGCAGCTCATTGTGATGCTGAGCATCTTTAACATTAAGTAAACTCAGTGGTGACTGATTTACTCAGCCTCTTGAAAAAGCTGACCTAAAGTTACAATGTCTTGGACAGCTTGGCATAATGCAGCATCTATCTTCATTTGAAAATTCGAAGCACAGATTCCAAAAAACCTTCCAAACATCTACACCAAAAATTCACTCAATATTAAATAAAACACAGAGAACTTGGATGTTATCTTACAGAGTCACACGGGCTCATTGGTTTTATTAGCAAGCAGTCAAGATATTGGCTCCTCTTTTTCAGTTCTTTCAACAGTACTTGGGCAAAATCACACAACTCTTCAGAAGTCAAAGCCTGAAAGATATGATAATACAGATGGTATTTACTAAACTAGCTATTTCAGTCTTTTCAAATATGCTGACTTGCATGCAACCTTCCTGAGCAAAAATTCTGGAAAGTACTCTTTCCACCACCCCCAAATGTGTATGAATAGAAGTCTGCCTCAAAACTATCAGTTTTTACATTATACAAACATGCACGGTGAGTCAAATGAATACCAAGTCAAATTAAATACCATTTTGTGCTGATTAGAACTTACTTCTTTCTCTGCAGTAGGATGAGCACAAGCTTCTAGCTTCTGATGGAGCTTCTCCAGGTAAGAGTTTATTGTCTCTGCCTGCAGATTGGAATTCGCTACCTAAAGCAGAAACAGATATTGGGGAAGTGAAATTCCATTCAAGGGGTTTTCAGAGGCTCCACTTGGAAACCACTAGACTTGCTGGTAGAAACACTCAGTCACTGGTACTCAGAAGAGAAGGTGAAAACAATAATTCACAAAACCACCACTTCATGTCCTTGACTGCGCCACAGAAAAGTGCTGGTCTGTTCAAATGTACATGCTGCAAGACCATACTGTCCCAGCAAAGCTGCAGCCCTAGTGAAAACACAATTAAAGCTGATAACGACAGAAAACAGGTTTTGAATGAGTATAAAAAGTCACTCAATGTGTGTCCACTCTGAATTCAGTCAAAAATATCTTCAACGGAATAAAAGACACATGATTATAATTCATTTAAGCCAAGTTTTGATGTTTCTGTTTGTACCTCTGATTTGATTTGCACTTGTAGATTTCTCAAAAATCGTTGGATCTTCTCCATAAAAACTCGATTTGTAAAGAGATGCCGGAATTTTGTTTCAGACTGTTTGATAAGTTCAGTAGCCTTTAAGAATGCCAGAAACAAGAGACAGAACTAATTAATTTTCACTTTTAAAAACTTAAATAATAGAAACTCACCATTTCTACTTAATTTTTCCATTTTTACCACACAGAACAGTCTTACAGTCCCAATCTGGGAGCAGGCCATCAAATATGCCAATATAATACATAATTTGGAAGAATGAAAGTGCACACCTGCTGCAAGCATCTGGATTCCATTTTCTTCATATCTGCCTTGATTAAACTTTCAAAAGAGTCAATACGCTTACTTTCTTGCTGAAGACACTGGCTGAAAGACTTGACCTCATCAGAAGAAAACTCACCTCCCTCCACAAATAATCTGAAAGCAAAGTAAAAGCAGTTGGTTGTCAGTCTTTCTTTTCTCAGAGACTATTTTAGCTAAAGAGACGTAAAACAAAGATACCAACACAAATGTTGGGTTGTTTAGTCTGGAGAAAAGGAGGCTTAGAGGTGAGCTCGTCACTCTCTAGAACTACCTGAAGGGCAGTTCTAGCCAGGTGGGGATTGGGCTCTTCTCCCAGGCAGTCAGCAATAGGACAAGGGGGCACGTGCTTCAACTCTGCCAGGGGAAATTTAGGCTGGAGATCAGAAAGCAATTCTTTGCAGAGAGAGTGGTCAGGCATTGGAATGGCTGCCCAGGGAGGTGCAGGACTCACCGTCCCTGGGGGTTTTTAAACTGAGATTGGACATGGCACTTAGTGCCATGATCTAGTCAATGGACTGGAGCTGGACCAAGGGTTGGACTGGATGATCTCTGAGGTCTTTTCCAACCCAGTCGATTCTGTCATTCTGTGATGTGATAAAAACAGTATGGTAATTGTGGCTTAATAATTTTTTTAAAATAGCAAATTAGATGAATAACAGAATAATTTTACTGTTCTGCCTATGCAACAAATGCTGATGCCCAGAAATAACTATTTACAAACAACGCTCTAATGAATCTCTGTACCTGCAAGTTTTGAGAAAATCTGTATTTGAATCCTTTAATTTTCCTAAAGCTTCCTCCAAATACTTCTGGTAATTCCTCAGGGAAACCTGGATCAATTTCAGATGATTATCTAGCTCTGTGTGCAGGCTGTTGCTGAAAGGAGCTAACCTAAACATAAAAGACAGGGGAAACAGGTAGAAAGAGGAGCACACATTATGGTTCAGAAACTGCTGGCTGTAAAGACGCAAATAAAATCTGAGAACTCAAGAGTGTTTCAGTATTCTGAAAGCAACTCACTGAACTGTTATTGCTTTTGTGACACTTGGAAGATACCACAGCAAGCAGTTGATGCTATTGAAAAGTATCCTTCAACACTAACTAGTTAATTGCTAATACTGTGCAGGTTCACTAAACTGGATAAAATCTAAAGGGATGAAACATCTTTTCTATTTTAAGACTGCCAGTACCTTGAAAATATATGAAAGCTGTCATCCATCCAGTACTGATTTTAATTTCTTCACACGAGATAAAGGAAGAAAACATTCTTTACAATTTTTTTTAAGTTTCATGAAGCAGTCTTGATTGAAGAGTAATGACATATAAACCAGATTAAGAATGCAAACCAGGAATGAGCAATTGGGAGTATTTAACCATGGAAATTCACAGTCAGGAGCAGCTGCGGTACACTTACTTCTCAGTCATAGGAGTGCTGAGGAAGACAGATTCCATGTCATGGATTTGGGAATGTAAGTTTTTGCTGATGTTATTTTGCTGATCACAAAATTCAAGAAATTTATCTCTCTCCTTTCTCAGAACTTCCACCACCTCTGTGCAGTGGTTCTCCAGGCACTCTTTGTGAACCAACAGTTCCACTGATAAGAAAATAAATTTTACAATTGGGTCGTGATTGACTTTTATGAGGACATAACAAGATGGATGGATGATGGCAGAGCGGCGGACGTGATCTACCTTGACTTGAGTAAGGCATTTGACACAGTCTCCCACAGCATCCTCACAGCTAAACTGAGGGAGTGGGGGCTGGATGAGCGGGTAGTGAGGTGACTACGAACTGGCTGAAGAGAAGAAGCCAGAGAGTCGTGGTCAATGGGGCGCAGTCCAGTTGGAGGCCTGTATCTAGTGCAGTGCCTCAGGGGGCAGTACTGGGGCCTGTATTATTCAATGTATTCATCAATGATTTGGACAAGGGAATAGAGTGCACTATCAGCAAGTTTGCTGATGACACCAAGCTGGGAGGAGTGGCTGACACGCCAGAAGGCTGATGATCTTTCGAGGTCCCTTCCAATCCCTGACATTCTGTGATTCTGTGTTTACTGTGGACTCTCACAGCCACCAGACAGCCTATTATCAGAAGCACCAGTAAAATATTTTCCTCTACTACTGAATCAGCAGATGCTGAAACATATTTTGGCCAACTTATGATCATCTCTAAATGAAGACATGCAATGCTCAGAGTAAAAAATAGTCGGTACCAGCTCGAAGATTGTAGATATTTGTCTCTATATTCTCCTGCCTTCGTTGCTGTAACTGAAGATGCTGCTCAAGTTCTGAATCCAGGTCCTCTTTCTTGACAGCTACAAGGACAAAGGAGTTGGAGAAGGCATCTGCAAACCATTTCTCCAAGTCTTCGAAAAAGCAGAGGCGAATCCTGTGATTGAAAAAGAAATATTACAGTCAGGAACAGTAAGTAATAAATAAGAATTTATCAAATATAATAATTCTAAGAATTTAACTTCTGATTATAGGAAGATATGGTTTCACTCCCATTTGCATGATACTGGCAGACTTCTCGAGCTGGCATGCACTACTGAGTACCAAGCATTTTACCTACACAGCTCTACAGGAAGTCTGGGCAAATTACTTGTCTGTAATATCTTTTGTCACTAAATAATTTTCTGTAAAATATGAATGTTCTGTAAGAGGTAAATGCTTGTGTGGTACTCTGAGTGCCATGGATGAAAAGCAATATAAAAATTTTCCCTTATTTTTATCAATTTAAAAAGAGGAAGAGCATCATATAATTAGATTTTTTTTTTTTTTTGCATCTTTAGTCTAATGTTTCTTCCAAACAGCTGAAATTTGTCTGTTACCTAAGGGAAAGAAAGAAGATAAACTGTTTGCTACTAACCGTTTCTTGAGCTCTACAAACACCGTTTCTTCGATAAGTACATATTTCAGGTACATAGGAAGCGATTCCTTCTTTTCATATTTTGTAAAATAAGTCTCTGGGATGTCAGTCTTTCCTGCCTCTTCAACTCCAAAAACTGTGTAAGAGTTTCCACTAGAAGTGGAAAAGGTCTCAATGGCAATTTCAGAGCTTTTTCCCTTGCTGCTGTCGAATGTAGCCTGGGAAACAACAAGGAATCATCACCTGTTACCTTTAAAGGTGTAAGCCCAGAATCAACAGAATAGTGTTCTGATTCTCAGTTTCGACAACATTCATACAGAGAATGTGTGCAAGTCTCAATAGGCAGAGTCACCAATGTTTTAAAAGGTTTTTGTTATGTTAATAAATATACATAACTAAAGACTGAAAAACTAATAGTCAGATATAAATACAGCTTAAATCATTCACAAAGGGTTAAGAATAGTGTGATCAAAGAAAGGTATTTTTAAAAAAATCTATGCAAAAGCTTCTTACAAGGGTAAAAGCCATGCATAAGGAATGGTTATAAACTCCATTTGCCCACAGAAAGGATCTAAAACTCTAACAGTCCAGAAATAAATGAAAACAATAGAGACTCCTGCATGCTTTGTGTAAAACTAAATTTAATCTACTTTAAAGAATTTAGACCTACCTGAAGAGAAAGCAGATTTCCTATTCATCATTATTTTGTGCAAGACTTCACTTTCTCTTGTTCGCTCACCTGTGTAAAGCTTACCCCCTCTCCTGCATGCTCAGTTCCTTCACTTCCATGAGAAATACTCTCCTTATCTTCTTTTTCCTCCATTTCTTCAGCTTCCTGTGCAAAGATCTCCTCATTCCCAGCTGTGCTGGTTTCCTCATTTTCTTGTTGACAACTCTCCGTCTTTCGCTTTCCTTCAGTTTCTT
This sequence comes from Streptopelia decaocto, assembly GCF_964273445.1. Classification (NCBI taxonomy): domain Eukaryota; kingdom Metazoa; phylum Chordata; class Aves; order Columbiformes; family Columbidae; genus Streptopelia; species Streptopelia decaocto. The sequence goes on from NC_138672.1 coordinate 8,499,975, forward strand.
GCACAACACTCTCAGCTTGCTGATCCACCAGACATTCAGCTTCTGAAGCCTCAACTAGTTCTTCCCAGTTAAAGCAGAGTTTTACTTGGTTACAATCCAAAGAAATACAGATTGAAAAACATGCAAGCAAAAAGACGTATTTGTACCATTCATGTATTACCTTCATCTTGAAATGTGAAGTCTATCTCTCCTTGCAAGTTCTAAAAGCAAAACAACAACAACAAAATAAAACACGCTATTTAAAAACAAGGATTTGCTTGCTTAGAAGAAGTTCATATTCCTTCTTAAAATAAAGCTATTTCAATAAGATAGTCTTGAGTGGATCACTTGTTTTCCACTTTCCACTTTCCACTTCTAGTGGAAGGAGCTATAACACCCAAATTGGAATATTTTGTCCAGTTCTGGGCCCCTCAGTTCCAGGACAGGGAACTGCTGGAGAGAGTCCAGCACAGCCACCAAGATGCTGAAGGGAGTGGAGCATCTCCCGTGTGAGGAAAGGCTGAGGGAGCTGGGGCTCTGGAGCTGGACAAGAGGAGACTGAGGGGTGACCTCATTCATGTTTACAGATATCTAAAGGGTGAGTGTCAGGAGGATGGAGCCAGGCTCTTCTCGGTGACAACCAGTGATAGGACAAGGGGTAATGGGTTCACACTGGAACACAAAAGGTTCCACTTAAATTTGAGAAGAAACTTCTTCCCAGTGAGGGTGGCAGCGCCTGGCCCAGGCTGCCCAGGGGGGTTGTGGAGTCTCCTTCTCTGCAGACATTCCAACCCGCCTGGACACCTTCCTGTGTAACCTCATCTGGGTGTTCCTGCTCTGGCGGGGGGATTGCACTGCATGAGCTTTTGAGGTCCCTTCCAATCCCTGACTTTCTGTGATATAATGTAAATTTTAAAGCTAGTGTAAATTTTCCCAAAGAAGCAAAAATTAATACACAAATAACATTTTAAACCAGAAGTTTGTTTTCTTTATACCTGTTTGAAGATTTCCTTTACATTAAAATATTGGCTCACGGATGTACTGTAAGAAATCAATTCCTGAAAAATGGCTTCTGGGTAAGTTTTTACTTTATCCATTAGAACTTCATAGAATGTCTTGTATCTGTCAAATTTAAGGTCATTGTTTAAGGGACTCAGGTATATAGAGAAATAAAATTAATTATGACTACAATGTCTTTAAATCCAAATTTAACTTTTTGGCCAATCTCATAAAACCTACTACTTTAACCTTCTGAATAAATAATTATCCCATTGGCACGGATGACATGGTATACTACACGATAATATTGATCTGGTATATTTTTTGAACAGTACCAGTCTTCCTCGGTCCTACTTGTAAAATGTGGGTATTAATTGCCTTAACCTTGTTCAATGTGGCCATTATTTTACATTCTTACATGAAGTAGAAAGCAATGGTTTTCAACACCTCCACACTACAGCATAAACAAGACCTAAATAGTACAACTAACACTCAAATATGCTTTACTTTTAAAGTTTGCACTAAAATTCATACTTAGCTCTGAAGTCATCTAAAGAAGAAAGGGCATCCTTCAAATATTTCTTCAGTTTTTCTTCAGAGCTTGCTCTTCTCATTTTATCCAAAACTATATCCAGATTGTCTTCCATAATCTAAGGTCACAGAAAAAGAACCCAGTGAAATTGATTTAGTAATTATTAAATTGCTTCATAACTATTTATGATTCAAATAATTAACTTATATACACATATTCTACACCAAGAAGGGAAGTTATCTTATCAAAACTCATCTACTACGAAGATCTTTCATAGATAATGACCACCTCTGACATTGCACATTATACACATAATAAGAGAACCTGACAAACAGACAAGACACTATACCTCCACGAGATCTTATGAGTAATAGAAACTTGCAGCCACTTAATATATAAAATATAATCATTGCCACATCAAAAATAAGATATGACTTGGGTTAATCAAGCAGTTAGCAAAAAATGTACCTGACAGAATGAAACTACCCTGTAGGCATTCCAGTATAAATGTCAAAGGTTACGGTTTAAATTTTGTATCAGGTATTTTGAATTCCAGAGGGTTCTCTGCATTGAGAAGTCATTTCTTTACATCATACCGCATCCTTATTTTTTTGCTTATACCTGTATTAAGATATGCTGTTTCCGTCTGCATTCATCTAATTTCTTCTGAAGTTCATCTTCCTGCTGGGACAGGTTATGTTGATGGGCATCCCAGAGAGCCATGGCCTCCTGAAAATAGCTGTACAAGTCTCGACAGATCTGCTCATTCTGTTTAGCCAGCTCCTTGAAGTCTCTCTAAAGAAATACATTTAAGTGAAAAGGTTATTATTAATCTGTTGCTAGAAAGTGAAATACATGTATAAGGGGACATATGACATGATCATAGGCCGCCTGAAATTACACTATCAGTATTCAACATGGTCTCTTCTACTTGGCGAGGGAAAAATAGTCCAAGGAAATAGGATGATATGAATAAGGATTTTTGTTCTAGAAGCTGAGATATGAAAACTTCAGTTTATTCTCCTGGTACTGCAAAGCACAGAATTACTACATTCTGCATATGCCCTGAAGTATCTGGCCGTCTATCATTTTAGTAACAACTGCCCAATCATTTTCATGTATGGAATCATACAAGACCGATTGAAAGAAATTTGGGAGATCATTTAAATGTCTCTCTCTGTCTCCAGGCAGGATGAGCCATAACAAATTAAACCCTGACAACCTACTATAAATATAAACCAAACAATTATGAACTGTTCTCCTTGAATCACACCAAACTATTTTTATTTATGGGGCAGGTGTTCAGTCACGCTACGAAACTCTTTCTAACATCAATAGCCTAAGACGCACGTGGCATTTCAGACAGTAGCGCAGGATGAACAGACTACTCCCAGAGAGTAAAAAATACCAGGTGTAATCAACATACATCCATATGCTCCAGCTCTTCTTCAAAATGACTTTGTAGTTTCTCAGTCAACTGGAAAAACTCAGAATCCACAATCTCTTCAGCTTCCTCTTTTGTGCAAAGTTTCAGATTCAACAGGTTATTCTAAATGAAAAGAATGCCAAGTTATCAACATGCATTTTGCTCATTTCAAGTACAAATACCAGTGGCTATTGTAAAAAAAAACCCAGACAGTAAGTTTTGTAATGGAACAAGACAGAGATTAAAAGCAATTTCATTTGTTATCTCAGTGTTTGGTAGATCCTCAAACTTGTATCATTGTGTACTGTTACTAACAATCCTTCCAAGAATTCACAAAGCTGTGATACGAACCTTGCATAACTCCATTTCTGCCAAACATTTTTGCTGGACCATCTCATACTGGGTGCGAATTTTCTTCACACATTGCGCATTGTGGGTATCTGGAGGATATGAACAACAGGCAATTGTAAAGAAATATTTCACAGTGCAGTGTGAAATGGAAACATGACAGAGAACTTGTCCGAGTCTCAGCACAGGTAATATAACCCGGTAGCGTCTTCACATGTGGACGACACTACCAACCAGTGAAATGTTTTAATACAAATTGTTTTATCCTTATGCTTAAAAGCAGTGAGTTATTTACAATCGTCAGCAACTTCTTTGCTACTATACAGGCCACAAACATAAAGACGGGGTGTGCTCTGGAGAACTGGTGAGAGGAGTCAAGGACAACAGGAAGAGCTTTTTCCAATACGTGGCAGATAAAACTAACACCAGAGGCAATGTAGGCCCACTGATGAACGAGGTGGGTGCCCTGGAGACAGAAGATACAGAGAAGGCAGAGTTACTGAACGTCTTCTTTGTCTCTGTCCACTCTGCCGGAGGCTGTCCTGAGGAGCCCTGTACTGCTGAGGCCCCAGAGGAAGGCAGGACAATGGAGGAGTTTGCCTGGGTTGATGAGGACTGGGTTAGGGAGCAGTTAGGCAATCTGGACATCCATAAATCCATGGGTCCGGATGGGATGCACCCACAGGGAGCTGGCTGAGGTCATTGCTGGGCCACTCTCCATCATCTTTGGCAAGTCTTGGGAAATGGGAGAGGTGCCTGAGGACTGGAGGAAAGCAAATGTCACTCCAGTCTTCAAAAAGGGCAAGAAGGAGGACCCGGGTAACTATAGACCGGTCAGCCTCACCTCCATCCCTGGGAAGCTCTTTCTGGTCATGTTGTTAGCTCAAACCTACTTAGAAGGTACATGGAAACACACAGAACACAGAACAGAGCAAACACAAACTTTTGAAGCAACCACCTGACTCATCACTGCCTGGAATAAAATAAAGAATTGCTTGATTTCCAGACTGTTTTATTATTTTCCAGCTTACCTATATTTTCGTTCAAATTCATCACATATAAGTACCATTCATCTATCTCATCTGCTTTGTATGTTGAAGGGAACAGCTCACTATCAAAATAGCAAACAAGAGTCAGATATCTTCAAATACAATCCAGTCACCTTTTAAAAGCTAAAATGATGAATCAGAGTAACCATATTACTGTTAAAAATAAACCATGAAGACTGCTGTCATCATATCAACATAGTAGTGTTAGATTTCTACCAAGACTTCTTTCTTAATTTATTATACAAATTAAACTCCCACACGGAAACAATGCCTTGACAAGATCACCAATTTTTACTTATCTACCCATCCTTGTCTGCCCCTTTCTGCTGTGTTTCAAATGTCAGTAAGATTTACTTTTGTGCTCCTGCATTTCTAACCCTCGAACACCCCCTATTTAGTGTAACTGGTGCAGCAAAAACCAATAATACACTTCTTTTTTCCATTAAAAGGAGCTTTAAAAAAGAAGTTTTGGCTCTGCCTAACTGCTGTGTTGTACAATCGCACACTGAAAGGGAGTAAAGTGCATTTTGTAGCCAAGTCGCTCACTAACTTTAGAAAGAATTCTATGTTCCTTTGTTCCCGTTGTCTCTTTTGTCATACCCAAGGCGCTGCAAAAGCTCCATTCTCCTTTCACTAAGTGCAATCTGATCCATTATCACATTTTCAATTTCTGTTTTCACATTTGGGGGATTCTGTATTTCTTCATTTGCCATAAATTCTCTGCAGGATAGAAGAATACATTGAAATAAATATCTGTTTACGAAACTTTAATGTTTGAAATACAAACACAAAACATGTTTTATACATACCAGGTGAAAAAGAATGCTGAGATTTTAATTTTTATAAAGGAAAAATGATAAAATATTACTGTTTATAGAAAACATAAGTGAACACTAGTCATTTTGTGTTATTCATACTCCAAAATCTAATTGTAAAATGTCTGACCTGAACCTACGAATTACACAGTTCTTTTGGGTGAGCTTCCAGTCCTTGACTCTATCTTGCCATTTCAATCGATGTGATAAATCCTTCATCATTTCTGATTTCATTAGATTAACGAACAGCTTGGCAATTGCCCGCTGATTAGCCAACAGTGCTCTGTTAATCAGCTGTGTATTAAAAAATAAAAACAGGAAAAAAGAGACATCGTGGGAATATTCAGATTGTTATCTTCTCACAGGAAAAACAGACTCTCAATATGAAAGATTTACCATGGCCTCATTATTCATGAACTTGTGAATGTCAGCTGGCAAGAAGAAGGAGATTTTCTCCAGTATCACAGTATACTTCCTCAGTACATCTGTTATCTGTGCAATAAAGGAAAAACCAAAAATCCATATACTTCAAGTGTCAATTTCCTAAGGCAAGCAACTATTTAAGACCTTTTTTTTTTTCCATTAAAATAAATAAAATTGGCTGGTAGATTAAGAAATTAATCTTAAAATACCTATTTTAAATACCTTAAATACTGATTTGTTAAATCATTCATAATTAAGCAGACAGGCAATTTAAGCAAACATAGTCATGTCTGGTATTTTTCATAACTAATCAAACAGAAAATTCCCCGGTGATCCTGTTGGACCTATTCATCATGTCTACCTCACAAAGAAAGGACAAAACGACACAGGTATAACAAATAGCACTTGTTTGCGTATAAGAACATCCTTATGGACTATCCATTGATTTATCCAAACATTTACTGTGATGTCCAACAGCTTTCACAGGTCACGCTGAGGTCTACACAGCTGTAGCATCTCTACTATTGATACCCAGCCTACTCAAACTAAATTAGGGCACCTGTGCACATTCTCAGCTTCAGAACAGTTAAGTCCCAACTAAATAACATTTCACCTCTTCATAGTTTGACCTCAATAACCCTGTAGAACAATACAAGCAGCTCACATATTTCTTTCATCTTTACTACAGGTAATTGTTGGAGAAACTAAAACCTTATAACTAGAAAAGAAGCATCTTCTACTGATTACATGGGAATAAAATGAGAGAATGATCTACTGGTGAAAGGACAGCAACCACCCACACAACAGAACACCCAGCAGACCTTTCTGACTCCTGTGGAAACACCCTACTCTTTGCTTTGCATCCAGCATTACGAGCAAATAGTAATATTATGCTTAAATTAACAGCTATTAAAACTGCAGCTCACTTTGTCAGCTCGACTCCATTCAACCTTTTTTAAGGATTCATCCATTTCCCTAATCCACTTCCTTCTGGTCAAGGATTCCTGATGGATAATGTTCCACAGTTCTTCCAAACCCTGCAAGAAGAATTTGTTCGCAATCTCACTGAAAAGTAAATGTCAAAAACACCAAACAAACAAAAAACAAAGAAAACCACAAAACCCAAAAAAGGGCATTTATATCTTAAAACAGCAATACATAAGAAGTTATTTTACGCAGGTGAGGTACAACGTAACTGAAGATGAGACAATGGCATGAGCTGCCTTACTTCAATTGAGAAACCTTCCAGAGCAGTGTCAGACTCAAGCTTTTTCAACAGAAGTTCAATTTTTCTGTCAGATTCCATCAGTTTTGTCAGAAGGAATTTTCCAGGCTCCAAAACAAAAGGCTCCATCTCCTAAAAAGGTAAGGAAGTCAGTCTGATCTCTTGAAATTAGGTCCTGACCTTAGTGTAGCACTCTGGACTATCTGGATTACAAACCCCAGCCTTACCCTGCCAATGCAGGCAAGCTCACACGACATGGAGGAGAGAGCTTCCTCGTGACGGCCGCGCCGCTGTTCCGCCAGGCGCTCCAAGATATCGCTCCTCGTTTCCCCAGGAGCTGCCAGGAAAGAAATGAGGATGATGGAGCTTGGAACTGTTGCTGCAGAACACATAATGCAAGCACAACGAACCACCAAATCCACCCTCTGACCTGTGTTGTTTGTGCAGGTGTTACAGCGTGTGGCACCTTCCCACTGGAAGGGAAATCTATGCAAATGTAGGTTAAAAACAGTAAAGCATATTTCAAAATTTCCTTTGATTTTATTAATCTGCAGTTTTCTGAAGGATAGAAGCATGGAAGCTATGAACTAAGTTCAGGTATGTTGCAAAAAATCGCAAATTACAAGAGTGAGATCTGCTTACACCATAACTGGAATTTACCAACTCAACACAAACTGTGATTGATCGACAATTTTACAACCATTTTTTCTATGAGTAGACTCCTCATCTTCAAAATGACCTACAAACCATCAAAAATCCATCAGGTCGTTTCTGAGACTGATTTTGTACCTTGTTCGGCTAAAACAATTATACATATGGCAGCTCCTAAGAATGCAAATTAAAATATCTGACATCAAGGGAAATAAATTTTACCAATAAAATCAGGCAGGGATCTGACTTCCTCAGCTGCATTTACATCTACACTTTTCCAAGCCTTTTGAAATACTGTAGCTTCTCTGAAACAGAAAGAGAATAAAGCTTTGATTTATACTAAATACATAACAGGAGGAAATTGCAATGGGTGTAATATTAAATTTAATTGGCAAATGTAACATTTAAGTGAATATAAGCATCATTCTCACTTCAAAGATTATGGTTCAAAGAACCAGAGGCGAATTGAACTGAGTAATTATCTATCTTAGGTTGATCAGAAGTCTGCTATGACGACATCAAAGCAATAAATGCTAGATTTAATACGTGTAAACTACAAAGACACACATACTACCTCTAAAAGGTATAAAAATCTATGAACTGTTAAGTAAGGACTAGTGAGAAATATGGAAATAGGTTTTATCTGCCCACTGCCCTTCCCATCAGCTGGAGCACTGTGTTTTTCCTTGGAAGAAGTGAGAATAAGGGTGTCACTATTCAGCAGAAGAGTTTGGGTGAAAAGGATGGATGCACTAATTGCTTTTCTTGCTCATTATATAATCATTAGTGCAGCATCATGTAAACCATTAACATAGCTTAAAATGTGGTTCAATAACATATATCAGACTGGGCTTATGCTTTGAACAAAGATGACATATGATTTCTTTTTAAAAGAAAAGCCATACAAGACGCATGCCATTGCAAATATTATCCTGCTAATCTGCTCTTCAACAGCCAGCAGCTCATTATACTCCTTTTACACCCAGCAAGGGAACAGTCTATTACAAATGGTTAGTGTTGAGATCAAGATTTCAGGAGCATCCAGCCCCCAGTGTAAATCTTACAGCCTCATACCTATAGCCATGAAGATAAACTTGGGTTTTTATGCTTCTGTTCTCTACCTGGACAAGGGCGGCTTTTCTGTGGGGTCATTGTAGGGTGTTCTTTCAACACAGTCCTGCTGGGCACACAGCAGCCTGGCATCGGGAGAAATTTCTGGATCCCCAACCAAAGCGAGCCTTTCATTCTTTATGGGAAAGCCGGGCTTGTTCCTCACTTCACGCAAAGAACGCACTAAGCGAACCTTCAAAGAACCGTAATCAAAATGGTTAGCGTTCTTCCCAGCCTGCTGAAGAGAGAATAATGATATAATTGATAAAAATACAGGGGGAAAGGCAGCAGGGAAAGGCAAAATAACGACCATCACATGCATAACAATTTTCATGCAAGGCTGTTTACAAAATGCAAAATATATATATATGTATATATCCCTTTCCACATAGAGGAAGAGTGAAGCAAACTGGATTGTGTGTCTTGCTGCTGGTTACGTGGAAAGTCAACAGCAGAGTCAGAAATGCCCGAATCCAGCACACGATGCCTCTTAATTGATCTTCTACTGCTGCGTGATAATTATTCTACCTCCAGTTAATGTTATACATCCTGATACACAAAGACACAGGAACACCCAGAGATGCATTAGTAAGCACATGCTAAAGATAACACAAATATTTTTGACTACAACAAACAAAAAGCAGGAAGGTTGAAACTGACCTCTGCTTTGAAACCGACCTCTGGTTTGCGGTCAGTTTAACAACCAGCCAACATCATTAACTCACATTGTTCTACCGTTTCTTTTTTTTTTTACCTCATCCTCGAAGATGGGTTTGTAGACTCCCCCGGGGGGAAGCAGCCGCACGGCCCCCAGCGGCAGCATGCGGCCCAGCGCAGCCCCCGCCCGGGGCCAACGGGGCAGAAAGCAGGCCCTGCCGCCTGGTGTTGTTTAACGTTGCTGCAGGTGAAGCATCCGGAGGACTGAACCACCTCCTGTGGTGATTTAGCGGCGCTGAGGGGACCGCGCTGAGGCGGGAAGCGCCCGCGGCTCGCGCGCTCCCCTCGAGGCGGCAAACGGGCGGGAGGGGCGCGTGGCGCGGAGGCGTCGCCGTTGCCATGGCAGCGCGGGGAGGCGGGCCCTAGGCAAGCCACGCCCCTTCGAGACCACGCCCCATCAAGGATCCACCTACCCAGCCCGGCAGGCTCATATTACAATAAACCAGCCAGAGGGCGTTTCTTTGCGATAGGAAATTTAATTAACACACACGTACCAAACTTTTTAAAAATTATTAAACAGACCCCCCCACCCCGCGCCAGCAGAACGTCCCTTCCCTGGAGCAGCTGCCGTGCTCACGTTAAACCAGCTTTTTTCAAGTCCTCCGGCAGAACCCGGCCTTTCTTCCTGGCCCTCGCTTTCTTCTTCTCCATCTTGTCCTTCTTCTTCTTCTGGATGTTCTTGCGGCGCTTTTCCTGCCGCTGCTGCATCCTTTCCACCACTTTTTCCGTCCGCTTCTCCCACTGCCTCTGGCGTTGTGCTTTACGCTTCTCCTTACGCTTCAGGGCTTCTTTCAGACGCTCCTCGTCATCGCGGATCTTTACGCCTTCCGCCTTGTAGAGAACATTTGTCCACTTCATCTTGTTCTCCAGCTCCTCAGCTTTCTGCTGGTCCTTATCCTTGAGCTCCTCCAGTTTATTCTTCCTGGTCTCCAGCCTGCTCAGCAGCTGCTTGTAGTTCCTGCCTGTCAGAGGAGTGATGTTGCCTTTCACCGCTTTCCTCTTCTCTTTCTTCTTCTGGATCTTGCTCAACTCGTTCTCTCCATGGACCTCAACCCTGTTATAGACAATCTCAGACGTGCTCTCCTCCTTTTTGCTTTCTGGCTCCACCGGTACCTCCTCAGGTTCCTTTTTCTCCATTTTTGCCTTCATCTTCAACTCCTTTCTTCGGCGCTTCTTTCTCTCTCTCTCGTACTTCCTGCGCTGCCTCCTCTCCAGGACTGCAGGGGGTAATTCTTTAGCATCGTCCTAAAAAGGAGAGACATGAACCAGAAGCTTTAAAGGGATAAAGCAGAATTAAGAGTGGGATGTCCTCAAGTTCCCAATATCAAACTTCTCCTAAGAAATACACCACTTGTGACAAGAAGCTGGGGGTTCAGCTTTTAGAGATATTAAACACAAAAAAGCATTTAAAACCCTTTACTCTCATTTAACACTCCATAGCCATGTCCCCATTCAGGCTTTTAGTGTTTCTCTTTTTCCTAAAAATCCCCAGGGCCAGGCTCTCCTCCAAATCAGGTCTTTTCTCACAATTTTCCCAGCCCACAGAACACACACGTCTCCAGCAATACCCACAGACGCTTCTTGAGGAGATGGAATTAGCGCAAACCCTGAGCCTTGGAAGATCCTACGTTCCCTGGGAGCCTAGGGAGAATTTATACGGTATAAACACACATATAGATACATATGAAGAGTTCTCATACTTGTCCAGAAGCTTTTTTAATCTTCTCGTGTAGTCTCTGACGTAAGAGATTCATTGCGGAAAAAGAAGGGGAACCAAGTTCACTTTTGCTCCCTGAAAAAGAGAGGAGGAAAATAGATAAAAATCTGTGATTCAGACTAAATGCTCCTGGTCCAGAGAGCCACCCAGTGGTGACATTACAAATTTACATCCATATGCACAAGCTTTTAGGGCACGTGGAATAAGCAAAGACGTTTTCAATTCAGCTGAACTTCTGAAAAGCTTTCCGAAGTCTGTATGTGTGACGCAACTCAAACGCAGCCACCTCAGCTCAGGTAACTTTGACCAGGCAACGGCAACGCTGGTGTTCTTACCTGTGACCAAGCTCTCATTTCTGCTCTGTGTAGCGCCCTGTGGAGATGATTTGCTGGCCTGAGGAGCTGATTTCTGTCCTGGGGGAGGTTTATTGATGTTAGAAGCAGCTTGTTTGACTGAAGGAACATTTGTCTTCTCAGCTTGCTTCCTGGGCTTCTTTCTCTTCCTCTTCTTGAGCTGTCTGCCGGCATCCTCGGGCTGGCCTGGCGTCGACACTGGAAGGCAGAACCAAATCACACAACACGCAGTTATTTCTGAAGAATAAGGTTCCAGCATTGCAACAGCACATCTCGGTCTTCAAAAATCCCATCGCTTAGGATTTATTTAAATAGAGTCAAACACTCTTGCACACTCCAGCTCCCCCACATCCGATGACCACGTGAGCAGAACTGCTCAGAGTCCCGTATTTCAGAAGAAATTGTTTTTCTTAAAAATACGACACAACATCACTCGCCCGGGCAAACCCGCCCCAAGCGCTGACTCCCCCAACCGGCCCCGGGGGGACACAGGCCGAGACACGATCGTTCCGTTACCGAATTTTCTCTTCCGCGGCTCCGGGCCGTGCTGCGCGCAGACCCTCCTGGCCAAGCCCTGCAGGTAGGAGTCCTGCGCGGCCAGGCTGGCCATGCTCGCCCCGCGGTGGCCCCGGCTCAGCGCGGACAGGCCGGACAGGCCGCGCAGCCCCGGCCGGGCCGCGGACGCGCCGCTCCCGCCCCAGCGCACCGGGAGGACAGCGGCATCCCCCTCGTGCGGCCCTCCGCCGGGAAGTGGCGTCGGCGCGCCGCGCCGGAAGTGACGGCATCGCAGTGCGAGGCGGCAGGAACCGGCGCCAAGAGCCGCCGCCGGTATGGCCGCGGGTGACCCAGCCAGGCGGGAGGCGCTCGGGTCGCCCCGCTGCCCCCGTTTCCCCGGCCGCCACCCGCAGGCTGTGCCCCGGTTCGCTCCGGCCCGGTCGGGCTCCGATCTGGAGCTCCCAAAACCCGATTTGTGATGACGGGGTCGGAGGAGACAGAACCGTAACCGGTTCGGTCTGTAGCTGCCGGAGTCCCGCCTGGCCGGGGTGCGCGGCGCCCGGCGGGTGTCCCGGTACCGGCGGTCTCTGGGCACGGAGCAGGGGTTTTCTTCAGAGCCGTGGGGAACACTTGTCGCAGTGCACACTCAACACCATCAGGTTGTCGCGAAGCCTTGTGGCTGAAAACACACGCTTGAACAATTACACAAAGGAGTTAGTTTTATTAAACCACTTAATTACAAAAAGAAACGGAATGGAAGAACAATGGAACAAAAGTTATGGCAAAATTCACATTCTAAGGAAGGAGACGCTACAGCAGAACACCAGAGAAGTTCAACGCAGCCGCCAGAATGCACGGGCGGCTCCGCGGTGCCCACAACACCAGGAACAACCACAGAGGGAACGGGCAGAAGCACCGAATGTGCTGCTTTGGAAGGAAACTGCGAGTAACCGAGTGTCCCTCCCTGAAGCCCAGTCACCTCCAGACTTATCAGGTGAAATTAGGAGCCAAAAGAAATGCCAGGTTGGTGTTGGCTCAGGCTGTGTGAGCAGAAAGTTTCTGTGTAAACACTGGAAAAGGAAGCAGATTAACTGAAGTGCTTCTATCTGCAGCCTTGAGCAAGTGGCACCATCAATACCTCAGTCCGATTCCTTGGTTTTCCAAACTGCTCTTGGATAAGGGGCTCCTGGGAGCCTCTTTCAAACAACTATGAGCATGAAGTTCAAGTTTGTGAAGCGCTCTGACAGTGTAAAAACTACTACAAGCTTCTTACTCTAGTTCAGTAGAACGGAGGTTGTCAGATGCCATCCTGAGAGAGCTTTAAAGCATCCAGAACGTCAATAAGCTTGGCAAGTGGTGTAAAAACCCCCAAACACTCACTGCCCCCACATTTGGCTCGAGTTTATCCCACAAAAGTTCAAGTCCCAACATTCCAGATTGAACTTGCTGACAGAAATACTTTGTTTCCAATGTCTGGACAAAAGTGAATGTTTGGTAAATAAAGACAACTGAAATAAACTTTAAAAAGACAGACCCAAACAACCATGACTGACCTGATTAAAGTACAACAAACTCAATGCTGACCTGACATAACCTGGTGAAGTACTTCTCATGTGAGTCATTCTTCACATTTTAACAGAAAAAAAAATCTGCAGGAATGCTCTGTTTGTGGTTGCTGGGTTGTTTTTTTCTCTTCCTACAGCTTCCACATGGAAACAAACTGGATTTCTAACAAACTCTACACATAACTACCACGTAAAAGCAAACCTAACTCTAATTTGTTAGAACAATCAGCTTTGTTATTTACTTATCGCGTTCTCTTAAGGGCGAGGAACACTCATGGCAACGTCCCAGGGTGGAGAAAGCACCAGGGCCACCCAGTGGGCAGAAACCTGTCACCACAGCTCCAGTGCCTTCTCCTGGCAGCGGGAGATGCTCGATACAGCAGGTGGAAGACGTCCAGCAGCCAGGAGGAACAGCTTTGGCAGCAGAGGATCCTCTTCAGGAGTGCTCCACGGGGCCTGCCCCGTGCCCGTTGACGTGGGGGTGCGACGGGGTTGAGCTCTGGGAGGTGGCGACGCTCTGCTCTGCTGCGGCAGCTGTCAGAGGCATGGAGAGGCTTTCGGGGGAGAGCGTGGCAAAGTCTTGTCTCCAGTAGGCTTCGCACAGCGGCAGATCATTGCTGTCACACAGACTGTAGCTTTCCAGAACAAACAACCCCAGGAAGGAGAGACAGCCGGGGCAGGAGGAAGGGAGAGGTTGGGAGAAGCAAGACAGAAGCAAAGCATTAAGAAAATGGCAAAAAAACAATCATGGAGGTAAGGTCTGTGATCACAAATTCATCAAAAGTCTTGTGAGACTGGGCTTCCCTAAGATACCCTTAAGGGTTGGTCTTGAACGTCATGGATCAGGAGAATTTCAGAGACAGAACTGTTGCTACAGACTGAAACGGGGGCTCAATTCTCATCCAGATGCTCTGAGTCCCCAGAGAGATCTGGGCTGAAGTTGGCACCCCAAAGATGGGAGCTCTGCTACTGATTTGAGTGAGGCAAGGAACTCATCCAGAATTATTCTACTTTGAATTAGATCACAACCTATGTGAGGAAAAAAAAAAAAAAGAAATCCTGCCCCTGTGAGGATAAAGAAGAAACCTCTTTGCACCCTTGCCCTTTCAATACACTGCTCCACAGAACATCTGGGTCTTCCTACTGAAGCTCCCCAGCCTGATTATAACATACTAATGGCTCCTACCATTTTCAGCAGAACCCGAGCTGTTCTAAAAGCAGCTTGGTGGATTTGACCACTGTAGAGCTGGATGAACCAGCAGCATGGGAAAGTCATGCTTTTAAACAACTGGCTCATTCTTGCCTGTGCTCTGAGGAAAACATAATGTGGAAGGGCCAAAACTAAAAATTATGAAAGAAAAGGGAACAAAACCAAAATAAATTCCAAAGAGAGGAAGGAGCTGTGCACAGAGACACCCAAGACAAAGTGAGTGCTGGAGCAGAAAGCAGCTTGCGTTCGAAGTAAAACAAACCCAATGGGTCAAGTGATTTTGTTGTTGCAGCTTTATTTACATTTTTAATGTATGGACTTGAATCGATGCTTTGGGGAGTATTTTAAGTGCATAGATACGAGACACTTCAAATTGCACAAACATGAAACATGTTGAGATTTAACCCCACACTCAAGACAGCTCCTGTGATCTCAGAGAAGGGAGCGATGGAACAAAAACACAAGTTTTGGGGTTAGGATGAGAGAAGGCAAGCTGGAGTTGGAGTTACAGCTTTGGGGAATAAGCACACAAAGCACTAGTTGCAAGCGTCTACTTCTGAGCTCTCTTCTGGCTGGTTTTGCCATAGAAGTAAAACAGATACAAGTTTTATATCTGAGGCCTTTGTAAAATCCCTTGGATGCCTTTCCCTACAGTCCCCAACACACCATGAGGACAGGTTCAATCAGCAAAGACCTTCACGGCTGAACCAGAACTATGGGTCATCTGTCAGTCTCAGACCTCAGGCCGTTGTTTTCAAGAAGAACCTGGCCAGAGCATCCACCACATTTTGGCAGGTGCCAACATTTTATCTGCATGAGAAGCACAAGTGTTTCTCCTGCTGCTCCAGTTAGAACAGGCCCGGAAGTCTAAGCTTTGCCTCTCACCTAACACTCCTCAGAAGTCAGGGTGAACGTGCAGCTGCTGCCCAGCCCACAGCAGCAATGCCCAGCCTGCTGCTCTGCCCTTTGACTGCGGGTTTGTCACTGCTGGGAAGGGACCTCCCCGCTCCCCTTGGGGCAGGTGGCCAGGTCTGTGCGCAGAGGAACAGCTCTAGGAAACTACCTGAACACAGGGACTGAAAGCAAAGGTTCCTTCAGAACAATCTATCCAGCTTTAGTGTCACAGTCCTGCTTTCAGGTCTCATCAAAACCCCCACGTCCACATAAAAAACCTGGCAATGAAACCTGACCTTACACCTGTTAGTTACGTTGGACTGTGCACCTCTTGATAAATCCTGCAGGATCAAGCCCTGTGAGAAAGTAATGGATGGTGCAGAGAGGTGACCTCAGCCGGGCTCCCAGGTCAGCACAGAACGTCCGTTTGTGTGCAAATCAGCTATTGCATTTACAGCCATTTAAACACGATTATCACTCTGCGACTATGTGACATAACATAAACCCTTTTTCCCACATTAGACAATAAGCTTTCATTAAAAATATCTTAGTGCTCTCATTATAAAAGGGCTGAATAAATCACTGTTTCTATATTTACACACACATGCAATTTCTTTGGTGCAGAAAAAGACAGGAAAAAGCACAGGAAGGGAACAAGTGCTAAAAGCAAACGATCGAGTGCTACATGACATGAGGCTTCAGTGGAGGGATCACAGCTCTGCAGAGTTGCCAAGTTTCCTCCCCTTGCGATGACTCTTTGCCCAAAGGCAAATCCATTTGGTGTACACCAATGGTCACGCTTAAGTGCCCGCTCTGTTACAAAAGGTTACTCTACATGGCACCAGGTGAACAGACCACGCCAGCATGGTTAGAACCTCTTACTCCAGAAGTTAAAGCAACTGCCAGAGCGGTCACAGGCTGGTGACAGCACGGGAGGAGCACGTCTGGCACATGTGAGGCACTATCAGCTCACGCCGCATCACAGTGGATGCAGCTCATCGCTCTGCTGTATGCAGCCTAAGTCATGGGTGCAGCCCTGAGCTACCAAGGCACGGGCTGGCGCTTGGGTTTGTGACCACCCCTCTTCATTCCCGAGATATTCCTAGGATCCCTTGCCACCTCCCAAAAAATTGTGTAAAGTTTGAAAAACAACTCTAAATCTGTACCTCAAGTTGTCTTCCTATGTTGCAGCAATTCCTAAGCTATATCAATATCTTTTTACTCTTGAAAAGTGTAAATTACCCATACATAATGGCCCAACTTCCAAAGATATTGAGCCATTAGGGGTTTAGTTGACTCAGATGGGGCTATAGACATTCAGCATTTTTAGAAAGAAGGGAAAAGCAAAAATAGAAAATCTGGTCATTAAGATTTTAAATAAAATTTTGAAAATTTTAGTTTTGTTTAAAAGTCATAGCACCATTGCACTGACTTCACTCAGCTGGGATAGTGCAGCCAAAATAATCAGGTTCTCGTTTGTTTTCTCCTGCTTTCATTTACTGCATCATCAACTAGAAGTGCTGGAGTGCAGAAAATAAAATTAAAAAAATAAAGTGTCTGAATTCTCTGAAGTCTGTTTCCTATGAGTCTTTTTAAAAAATATTAAAAATCCCACAAACAAATCAGTAATAAGTCTTCCATAGAAAATCCTATGACAATGCTTCAGAATTCAATGAAACTGAGCGTCTCTTTTTTGCTCATTTCAAACGTTCCCCCCAGCAGGACTCCAGGCAGCTGGGGGCAGTGAACTACAAGGGTGAAGGCACAAGGTGTTACATGGTCACTTGTGAAAGAACTCCCCATGAAGATGTGATCTCATCTAACGTGAGGATCCAGCTCAGCAAGTTAGTCTCTCCAGGGAATGAGAGAGGCTTCTCCAGAGGGACAGTCAGAGAGAAGCCGACACCCTCAAGCAGATTGATCTCCTTTTACAAAGGAAGCTGAAACAAATTATCTGTCGAGCCTACCGAACTAAAGCAGGCACCTAGAGCTGGATGCTGTGAATACCTCTTTCACTATGGCATTTATACCCTGTAGGGTATCTACAAAGAAAAGGC
The DNA here is from genome assembly GCF_964273445.1 of Streptopelia decaocto. Lineage (NCBI taxonomy): Eukaryota > Metazoa > Chordata > Aves > Columbiformes > Columbidae > Streptopelia > Streptopelia decaocto. Next base: position 8,517,540 of record NC_138672.1, read on the forward strand.
AGTGGCTTTAGTTACAGAAAAAGAGTTTGAACCAATTAAAAACAGCAGTGAAGTTTTGCTGGGAACATTCTCAAGACCTACACTGTAAGGACTACTTGTTTGTCTGGACTAACCACCCCAAAAGAGTTGGACTCATAAGGCAGAAATCCGCTGCCTTATTTGTACCTGGAAGAGTAATATTCTTCTTCTAGCTCGTACAGGTCAATGGAGATCTCATCACGTAGTGCAATCAGCTTCTTGTCACATTCCTCCTGCAAGTTTTTCAGCTGCTGGTTGCGCTGGTTGATAGCTTCGTTCACAGAGGGGAAATCATTGAGGATCAAGAACTGCTTCAGGTCAGACACAAGTTTCATCAGGGACTCACCAGCTCGGACCTTGTAGCAGGGAGAAAAATCATATAGCACGTAGCATATCTAAACAGTACTTTGCTCCAAGTCTTAAACAAGATCTCCCAAGCTGCTCCTTCAGCACAAGCCTTGAATAAAGCAGAAACTCCCATATTACGTGAGGATTCTGACAGAAGCCTGTAGCTCACAAGCCAGGCTACCCAGGCTTTCCCCCTAGTGAAAGAATTCACCCAACAGCCACCGTAAATCCCATGTTACTCCTTGTGAGTGTTACAAAGACTGCCCTAGATGCAGTAATGAGTACAACAGCTACCGAATGAAGTGCTGCCCGCAGATTTGAACCACAGAGCGCTACTCACAATGTTTGCAGCTCGGACGTGCATCTCGTAGTTATCTTGTTCACCCTGAGTTGCTCGAGATACTTGAGTTTCATCCTCAATCTAAAGAAAAAAGTATACACATCCACCTTTACATACGAGAATCATGATACATGATTACTGCATTATAAAGCATCGCATTTCAGTTCAATCCACACGTGGAATCCCTGGGCTGGCCCCTGGACTAGACACCCCCAGATCACCTTTACTACCATTCCCATTCGGTTCTCCCCAGTTCAGCAACATCGCTTTGCTGCCCACAGTTGGGAGGCAGGGAGGCCAGCAGCAGCCGGGGAGAACTGAGGGAATAAACCCTCTTCATTCCCTCACAGGTGGTCTCAGGGGAGAAATAGCCCCCCTGTCAGCCCCTGCCCTCCCCTCATGGCGGCTCCTTCTCCCCTCAGGGGCTTCGCTCTCAGAGCCGCCCTCTCTCCCCTCAGGGCCCTTGTTCTCCCCTCACACCTCAAGGGCTTTTTTCTCCCCTCAGGGCCGCCGTCTCTCCCCTCAGGGGCCCCAGTCCCACCCTCAAAGTCGCCCCCGGGGAAAACCCCCACCCAGGGCTCGGCTACAGCCCAGGCCAACCTTGGCCGTCTTGATGATTTCGGTGAAGTTGTCCAGGATGGACTTGACATCGTCCTTGAGGCGCTTGTTGTAGGACTGCAGCAGCGTCTCCTTGCTCTGCGGCAGCACCCGCTGCTGCGCCATGGCTGCCCGCGCGCCCGGCCCCGCCCACTCAAGCCCCGCCCCGTCGTGCTCTCGCGAGACTTCGCGCCCCATAGATATTTCCCGGCATGCATTGCTGTCTCTTTCTCTTCCGTAGTCCAAGATGGTGAGTGGCAGCGGGACCCGGGCGGGGTTGGGGTCATCCGCCGCCATCCATCCCCATCGCTGCGCGGCGGCCCGGCACGGAGAGCCGCGCGGGTGCTCGGAAGCCTGAGGGGGTGGTGGAGGGGTGTTTCGTGCCCGGTTTGCTGTGACCGGCGTTGATTCCGGGAGAGGCCGAATCTGGGCCTACCCGCCGGTAGCGCGGCGCCGCCCGGCCCAGCGACCGGGGCTTCTCCCGGCTCGGGCTGCGGGAGCGGGGCAGCTCGGCCAGGCCGCTGCGTTTTTCCCAGGGTAGGGCGAATCTCGGCCCGGGCTCGCTGTCCGGTAACCGCGGTGGGTTTTGGGGAGCGCCAGCTGCTCCTTGAGCGGTTCCATACCCGCCGAGGAGAGAAAGACGCGATATCAAACCGTGTCTTTCTCAAGGAGGTTTATAAACCTTTCTACGTCAAAGCGAAGGACTTGCTCTCTCTAGGAGAACGAGGCTGCTAGGCTGGGGCAATGCCTGGGAAAATGCATTTGCAAGTGGGACTGAAAGCTCTTTGAAGTACACAAATATGAGAGGCAAAAGATGGAAAGAGTGTATTTCTTATTTGCAGCCGAAAGGAAAGAAGGCCAAGGGCAAGAAGGTGGCACCAGCCCCTGCTGTAGTCAAGAAGCAGGAGGCCAAGAAGGTTGTCAACCCCCTCTTTGAGAAGAGGCCCAAGAACTTTGGCATTGGTGAGTAAGTAGAAATTTGGGATACTTGTTCAAGGGTTTTTTGGTTTAGAGACAGATGTCTAAATTGTAAACAGAAGGGTGTTGTAATAAAGCTATAGTGTGAAGAGCGATGAAGGCAGTTGCCTTGCAATTAAGAGCTGTCCTTTGTTAGGTGTATGAAGGTGGCTATAGACAATTTTCTCAATTTTCCATATTAAAAAGATGCCTTATGTGATTCTATTGTGATGAATCTCGTGCTTTTGCACATGGTGTGGTAAATCAATTCAGATTTCTGTAGTGCCGTTTTTGTATGGTGTGCAGATGATGTGAAAGAATATTTGCTATCTGAGTGATAGTGCTGACGTATCACCACCAAGATCACTGATGCACTCCTGCCCGTTCCACACTGCTGCTCTGTGGGTGAGGAACAGCTTTGAATTAAAGCCTGTATTTTCAGGACAGGATATCCAGCCGAAGCGTGATCTCACACGTTTTGTGAAATGGCCACGCTACATCAGGCTGCAGCGCCAGAGGTCCATTCTCTACAAACGCTTGAAGGTGCCTCCTGCCATTAACCAGTTCACTCAGGCCTTGGATCGCCAGACAGGTAAGGATGTGCCCCAAAAATTGTCTTGGCTTGGGTCATTATTGGGATATGTATCACCAAAGGAAAGAAACGAAAATAAGACAATAAGGGTAAGCTGGAGAGTATCTTTGCAAGCCTTTTGGGCTTTAATAGTGACTGGGGAGATGTCAGCAGCAAGCTGCTGTCTGAATTTGCTGCCTTAATTCTTGATAGGGATAGAAAATACCTAATTTCCTATTTAATGACCTAAACCCAGGATTATCTCAACTGCATGTTTCCATCGGAGTCCCTTCTTCCAGCTTGATGTAGAACATGGAAGATTCTTTCAGCTGTGTAAACAGATCGTTTGAGAAGTCTGTATGAGTGCAGGCTCTTGCAGGCTGACACTGAAACGGGAAGAGAAGACTTGAGGGTTTTCTGTGAACAAGTAAATAGGCTTTTCCAGGTGACAGTGTCTATGCTGCTTGCTTTAAAGGAGGAAGTTTACCACCTTTCACTGTAATTGCTGTGAGAGTCCACAGCCATTTCCTCATCCATGCAGTGCAGAGATGCACATAGAGGTGAATATGAGCTCTGCAGGCACCCTGCTACCTCTGCCCTTGCACTGTGCAAATGATGACAACCTTGCAGTCTAAATACACTTGATGACAACCACCAAGATCGCTGATGCACTGCAGTCTTTCTAAAAGTAATGCTCAAGATTTTTTTCAGTTCATGCAACTAACTAACCAGTAGATGTTCTCTTCCAGCTACACAGCTCCTGAAGCTGGCGCACAAATACAGGCCAGAAAATAAGCAAGAGAAGAAGCAGAGGCTACTGGCTCGTGCTGAGCAGAAAGCTGCAGGAAAGGGAGATGCTCCAACTAAGCGACCACCGGTCCTCCGAGCAGGTAATTTTGTACGTGGACTTGGCTGTTTGCATATAAGGGAGTGTGGTATTTAGGTAGATAACTCAAGAGTTGGTGCTCTACTCCAGCCACACAGGATTGGACAAGCTATTGCAATGATGTATGAATTTCTTCACCTGAGCTCAAAGTGAAGAGCAAAATAGACAAGCTTTTTAACCCTGAGCTTTAGCACATTGTCCATGCAATATTATCTCTTTGCTACTGAATGGATGTGAAAAGTTTTCATACTGTTGATAATGAAGCTGCACAGTGTGGAATCTGAGCTGGTTGCATGAGGCTTAAATGAAAGCTCTGAACACAGACCAAGCAGAATCAAAGCTTACTTGTAACTTGTTTTTCAGGTATTAACACTGTCACAACTCTGGTAGAGAACAAGAAAGCTCAGCTTGTCGTTATTGCCCACGATGTAGACCCCATTGAGGTAAGTGTGCTCACTGGTACATCTTACTGGTGTAACTTAAGCTGAGGTCAGAACTGGGCTTGGGGTGAAAATGCATTTTAGGCTAAGTTTATTGTGTGAAAAAATTAAGCATAAAAACTCTTATTTACCAGAACTAGAATGCTTGTGCATGTTCATAGTTACAAGGAGGCTTGGCCCTTGCAATGATGTATGAATTTCTTCACCTGAATCAACAATGAAGAGCAAAACGAGCTTTTTAACACTGAGCAATTGCCACAGCCCAGGCTGATTCACAGAATAAGAACATGTTTGCCCTCAGTTATACAGCACGCTCCCTTTCTTTTCAGCTGGTGGTCTTCTTGCCAGCTCTGTGCCGCAAGATGGGAGTGCCATACTGCATCATCAAGGGCAAAGCCAGACTGGGCCGACTGGTCCACAGGAAAACTTGCACCTCTGTTGCTTTCACTCAAGTTAACCCGTAAGTATTCTGTGTGCAGCCTCGATTCCCTGTAGTGGAGAAAGCAACTGCTTGTAAGCAGAGAACTATACTTGAGTCTCTCTAGTTTCAAGTAGTAACACTAAATTAAATACTACCTCTGTAAGAAGAGCTCTATTGGATCCTGATTATTTTAGTTTACCAAAATGGATGGCTATTCTAAAGTGTGTAGATTGAACTGTTAATTTTAATCTGAGCAGTGCATGTTCCTAAGGCACTGATGGTTGGGGTGGTTAACCCTTTACGTATGATGCTTAACTTGAAAAATCACATTGCCACTATGAGCACCTAAATCCTGAGGTGAAAGATGTATGGAATATGTTAAATTGAGGCTCTAAAGGAATTAAAACTTATCACCAACAGGGAGGATAAGGGAGCCCTTGCAAAGCTGGTGGAGGCTGTCAAGACCAACTACAATGACAGATATGATGAGGTAAGATTCTCCATGCTTCCAGCTTCTAAATTTATACTGTTACCCTCCCCAAAATCTTCCCAGTGAAATGCAGATTATTTCAGACATAGTGACATCAGATTTGAGCCTGTTGGGGGTGTTGTACCAAGATTTGCTTACAGTGTATCCAGATTCTTTACCTGAGTGTGCACTAAATTGTGAACACCGTCATCAAGTTAGGAGTAAATGGAGCTATTGCAGGGCTAGGATGGAGCTAAGGCAACAGCTTCAGCCAGGCTCAGCTCATCCCCTAAATCCAGATGTTAAGTGATAGCAGAATCCAGCACCATTCATGGGGAAAAATTTTAACCTCTTGTATCTCTGCTCTGAAATGTAGTTCCCTGCTTGACTTTGTGGTTGAGGGAGCTCTTCCCCTTGTGCAGCAAGGAGTGGAATTCAGCAAGTGGACTGAATGATGTATTAAGAGATTGTATGAGACATCTAACCTGTTATGTCTTTGCAGATCCGTCGTCACTGGGGTGGTAACGTCTTGGGTCCAAAATCAGTGGCTCGCATTGCTAAGCTTGAAAAAGCAAAGGCTAAGGAACTGGCTACCAAGCTGGGCTGAAGATGTACTGGATTGGTACCATGTTTTCTGTACATAAAAATAATAAACCCCAGATGAAGTTTCAGTGGTCTCTTATAACACTTCACCAGGTGTGGGGTCTGTAATGCCTCTTCTGGGGCAAGACTGGTTTGTGAAGGCTAAAGTGGGAGAAGAATTTGGACCTTCTTGTCCTTCTGTTCTTCACAGGCTGCTGACGTGGTCTTGCAGCATTGTTGGATGCTACCAAGCTTGGTACGGCTCCAGCTGAGGTAGCTGCTTGTTTTGGCTACTCCTCATGCTCTTGCAAAGCCACAGGCTGCTTTACCCAGCTAGACTGGAGTAGCCACAATAACCTTTAGAGTAGGTTTGTCACTGCTGAGGTGTAAGATGCACAACGCAAGTCACAAGGTACCAACAGACCCTCTCTTTATTCTGGTGCAACTGCTGTGACCCACTCCTGACTTCAGGAATGACTACTCAGCGTAAAGCATTTGATTCACAAAATCCCTTGCTGTCTTTTGGAAAATGGCAGCAGTGGAGGAGTTAAAACCACCACCCACAATATAAAATTGTATCCTGAGGTGTCTAGAGAAGCTGTTTATGCATTAGTCTCAACAGCCACTTAACAGTGCTTCCAAGCTGCAGCCAGATCACACTGGTAGGAGCTGTCTGTGTCTTGCTTAAAGTCCGTAGCTTGATTGCTGCACATGTTTACTGAACATGCCCTGAACCTCTGGGTGCTTTAGTTACTCGGGACTGACCTGAGTGCTCTCTTCCACAAAAGTCTGCTTTTGATCATAGGACAGAAGAGATCAGCCCTTCCCCTCACAGAGGCATCTTCTGTATAAATTTTCTGTACCACAAGAATGAAGTTGCAGCGCATAAGCCATACCTATGAAAGAGAACAAAACCACACATTTACATCTTTTTACGATTGACTCAACCTCCCAAACTGTGCTATGGTGCAGTAAAACAATTATTTCAAATCACTGTGCAAAAGTTTTAGGCAGGGGCAAGAATGCCAGGCAGAGCTTTCTGCTGATAGGATGGGATGTGGAAGGTGGATGGGACGCTGGCTGTGACTCACCAGGTGATAATGTACTGCATGTGCTCGTTCCTCAGGCTGACTCTCGTCTGGCCCCCGATGGGCCCCCCTGGGACTGTGCTTCCTGCAGGTACAACACAGGGCACAAGTTAAATCTCTAGTTGCACCACGTAGAGCTGCCCTTGCTGTGAGAAAGGGGATGAAGGTGAGAAGACTTTCCCTGCTTCTCTTTCTCAGGCAATGGTGTTCCCAATTTACCAGCAAAGCCAGAGCTGTGGGGCAAGTGGCTGGTTGTGCTTGACCCCCACTTGCACCTCTTGCAGTATTCACCCCCCCAGTGCTGCCTGTCACCTTCAGACGAGCAAACCTAGCAGAGTACACAAAGATGCAATATCTTAGACTCAAAGGTCTTTTCTAATACATGATTCATGATTCTACCTTTCCAAGTGCCCTGGGGAAATAAAGAACTAAACGGAAAGGGAGACCGACATGATCTAGAGATGGCGTTGGGTTCCTCTGTGACTTACTGAAATCTGCGTCGATAAAGATGGGCTCAGCGCCGGTCACCTTGGCCATCGCCTCCAGGTCACGATAATGCCAGCGGTTTTTCTCGATGTTATTTTCAGGCACAAAAGGTTTCCGGTTTTCCGATAACCTCACCACACCAGTGAGATCAATTTCATCCTCAATCTGAAGAGAAGTGCAAGGGAGAAAAAAGGAACTGAATGTCAAGGTTCATTTCATGTTCTGGCACACCAGGTCCTGGTAGAAAAATATGGCACTTGTAGGGTCTGATTATAAACCAAGGGGTCGTGCCCTGCAGTGGGGCAGTGCTGTCACAGCAGGGAAAAAGGCCGATCAAGAACATCTCCTTGTTTGTGAAAAAAATATTACTCACTTAAAAAACGTGGGAAGAAAAGGTTTATTTTTGAGAAGTGAAATGACACTATTTAAGTAATGTCCCATGATTCTGAACATGGCTTCTGCCTTTGTAGGTTTGTCAATAGTGCCTCTGGGTGATCACAGGGCAGAAGGTGACACACAACATTCCCTGTACCCCCCTTACCTGTCCCTTCAGCCTGGTCTCCGGTTTCAATTTCTTTTTGGGCACAAATCCTCGGTTGACTAAAATCGTGACCCTAGAGTAACATAAAGAAGTAAGGCCCGTGAGTGAAATGAAGTTTATTTTTGCTTCTGCCTAGAACTAAGTGCCAAAGAAAGAAGCAACCCGTACATTTAGTGCCCCTTTTTGTGTCAGAGTGCACATTATAAGGGAATTTAAATACGATTTTGAATTAAGCCTCAGTGACCTAAAGACTCTGAGAGATGCCTTTTAAGGGAGAAATTTATATAAACTCAACCATCGCGATTCAGCTTTTCAAAACACAAGTGAGTTGCTCACATGAACATGACTTTAACTAACTTACCCTAGTTCTGTGCAGTAGAAAGGAGTAACGACATTTGCTCCGTTCTCCGGGTGGGATGTCAGCCGCCCGGCTTCTCTGGCTTCTCGCTCAGGGTCCACAAGTGACCGTGGCAAAATGTAGAGCTCCTTGGAGTGGTCAAAATGCCCTCGGACCTTTACAGGTCTGTACTCCAGTTCCTTCAGTTCCATGGGGCTGCATGGAACAGGATGAAAACAAAATCATGGCTGTGTGATAGGCAAATCAAATTAGGGCAAATTGTAGGATTCTCCTTTCCCCAGCACACTGTCAGTGCTCTGCTGACAATAAACTATCTCAGCTTCCTTACTCTAACGTCAGAGGGATGGGCTCTGATGTAATTCTTGATGCCAGTTGTGCAATCAAATCCAGTTTCCACTTGCGTCGCTGAACCTGAAAGTGCACAAACACAAAAGTAATTCCTCATGGTAGAACAGAGCAATGTAATAACCCCACGAAGCCTTAAAATCTTTGTCATGATTTTCTCCCCAAACATGGCTTAAAACTGGGTAATTAGAGATATGAAAGTGGAGGCTACTGGCTTCATTTTGAATAAATATTTATAGTGAAATGAAAGTGTAAAAAATAAGCAGCTCTCCTTTAAAGACTTACAAATGGACACTTGGAAAATAGAAAGGTAAAATAACAGCAAGTCTTTACCCTGCCTGTGATTTGAACTAGATTAAACAGCCAGAGATGGAAAACCCTGACAGCGCTCGAGTGCTCATCGCTTGAAAAAAATGAAATATTTATTGGTACCTGCCAAGTGCCAAGACAGAACGTGGCCAGAGGGACCAGGAGAAGGCCCCATTTGAGTACAACATCCTCTCCAGATGTGTCAGCAGCTGTTGTAGAACTTCGTGGTCTGCACAACCTCAAACACAGATCTAGAGAAAAACAGAACGAGGAACAGGATTTGTAGAGGAGAGGAGATGCCAAATTCCTGCAGGAAATGTCATCCCTTACTATAAGGTTAAAACGAATCAGAAACACAAACGAATCTGTTCTTACCTTTAGTCTGCTGGACCAGGCCAGAGCCTGCTTTACTCAGGGGATAGCCAAAGAACGTTCTTCTGATCAAGCACTGTGATACCTACACGAAACAAAAAAGATTCCTTATAGTGTCTCTGCTTTGTAAAATTTGTATTAGATTATATCAGTTGCCTCAGTGATTGCACAGAGTTCTGTTTACTCATTGACTTAAATCTCATCTGAGCAACCACTTGAGAAACACTACAGATAAGGTTAGAATTTAAAATAAACAAAACAAAAAATGATCTTTCCCTTTCCAGCCATGCTATCAGCAAAAACACACACCATCGTAATTTGTTCTTGCAATAAATACCAGCCGAGCACCTGCCCTCCCGCTGCCTCCCCTTCCCAGACACATTTACAGCCTTTTTGCCACAGATTCCTCTCATTTTTCCCACCGCTTCTCCCCGGACAGTGAAATCGGTCCCCACAGCGCGACGGGGGCACCGACCCACGGCAGACAAGGCCCCGGGGCCTCGGGCAGGGCCGGGGGCAGGGCCGGGGTGTCACCCGGCCCGGCCCCGCTCCCCTCACTGGTCCCGTTCCCCTCACCGGGCCCGTTCCCCTCACCGGGCCCGTTCCCCTCACCCGGTCTCGCTCTCATCAGGCTTCACCTGTTCCTCTCACCGGTCCCGCTCCCCTCACTCGGCTACGTTCCCCTCACCCGGTTCCGCTCGCCTCACCCGGCCCCGTTCCCCTCACCGGGGCCCGTTCCCCTCACCCGGTCTCCCTCCCCTCAGGCTTCACCTGTTCCTCTCACCGGTCCCGTTCCCCTCACCCGGTTCCGCTCGCCTCACCCGGCCCCGTTCCCCTCACCCGGTCTCACTCCCCTCAGGCCTCACCCGTTCCCCTCACCGGCCCCGTTCCCCTCACCCGTTCCGGTCGCTCCCGCAGCAGCCGCGGCCCCGCGCGCAGCAGCAGCCGCCCCGTCGCCATGGCAACGCCGCCACCGTTCCCCGCGCCGCCACCGGCCGCCGGCCCAGACAGTCCCGGCGCGGGCGGGCTCCTCTCTAGCCACCCCTCTCTATGGTGCCGGCTGCTCGCACCGGAAGTGGAAGCGCGCTGCGGTCTGCATGGCGGGGCCGGGGCCTGCGGGTGGCGCGGCCATGGCGGAGGTGCCGGAGCGGGAGCGGCTCTTCCTGCGGCAGCACCCGCTCCTCAGCCTCGCGGAGCCGGGCAAGGTGTGGCCGGAGCCGGGTCGTGCGGGGCTGGGGGGCGCCGTGAGCGCCGGGGCTGCCCCTGGAGCGGGGCTGGGGTGACTCCCTGAGGGATTATTGAGGGGGTGACGGGGCCGCGGCCGCTGAGGGGAGACCAGGCCCGTTGGTGTCGGGCCGGGGAGGGTTCCCCGGCAGGTCCCATCGGCCCCAGTGAGCTCCCTGCCCCGGGGGCTTTTCCGCTGCTGTGGAAGTCGGGGGTGGCTGGGAGGAGGATGGTTCTGGGCCCTGAGCCCCCTCCTGCCCTCCCCGTCCCGCTGATCCCCTGACACACAGCCTGGTTTTCTGCAGGTGAGGTGCCGGCTGACAGGCCACGAGATGCCGTGTCGGCTCTCGGAGCTGCAGGCCTACACTAACGGCAAGAAGTACCAGCGGCTGATAAAGACGGCCAGAGAGTTTGACTATGGCAGGTTTGAGCCCCACATAGTGCCCAGCACAAAGAACCTGTACGTATTCTTGCTCTCGTGCGTTGTGCTTCACACAGTGTTCAATCTCAGAAATAAAGCAGTTGAGCTTTACAAAGTTCTTGAGTGTTTATGGGTTTGGGGAAACTGGGAAAGTCTTTATAAAGTATTTAACAACTTTGAGCACAGTGCTTGTAAGTGAAAAGTTATAAAGCAATAGCATACTCAAACTCTGTTGTTCCTTCTTCCTCTCTGCATCTGTCAGACACCAGCTGTTTTGCAAGCTCACTCTCCGGCACATCAACAAGTTTCCAGAGCACGTGCTGCGTCACGTCCAAGGGAAGCGCTATCAGAAGGCCCTAAAAACATGTAAGTAGCTTTTCTGAAGATATAACCAGACAACATTTTTCCCTGAGCTGTTGAGATTCCAGTTACATTTCCTTTAGATGGACAGTGATGTTCTGCTATTGCTGGGTGGGCTCCAGAGTGAGGAAGGCAGATCCAGGTGTAGGGGGCAATAGGCCCTTGGAACATCCTTACTCGAGAGGAGCAGTTCTAAAACTTGCCCGGCGAGAGTGGTTGATACGTCCAGCACAGTCTGTGTGTTAACTTTCCAGGCTTTCATGGTATCGCTATAGATTACATGAATGTGTATTAGAGTTGGAGCTTGATGTACTTTTGAGTTGCATTCAGTATAAACTAGAGCTGGGAATGAAAGGACTGGGGTGGCTGGGAAGCCTCGCTAAGTGCTGCTCCCTGTTAGATGAGCAGTGCCAGAAGGAAGGAGTGGAGTACGTCCCCGCCTGCTTGCAGCAGAAGAAGCAGCGGCCGCAGCGCCCTGATGACCAGACAAATGGGAGCACGCGACCTCACAGAAAAGAGGAGTTCTGGGAGCCAAAGTCCAGTGATGAGGATGGAGCGGAGACAGATGACAGCATGAGCGACCTCTACCCACGTGAGTAAGAATATTGGTATCCTCCATGTTCTAAATGGAGTTTGCTGGCTAATTTTCTCCCAGCTTCTTTATCCTGCTGCTCATGTGCCGGAGGCCTTAGAGTTCCATCCCGCTGGGGGTTCTTCTGTTTCAGAAAAGCTTATCACCACTGAATAAAAAATAGCAGTTATCACTAAGTTGCATTACTTAAGGTGAGAGGGGAGGGGTGCAAGATCTACTGGGATTTGTGGCTTTAGGCACCTCCACTTCCCTCATTTCTCAGCAAGTCCTTGGGTCTGACAGAAGCTGGTGAGGCCGTTCTGACTGATATTGGGAGCAGAAGAGCAGGGGTGGAACACACAGAACCACCTGCGCTGAACGGTTCCCAGAACTGGGCCAGCGAGAGCACCCAGCACTTTTCTAATAAAACACCAGTGTGTATTTCCCAAGGATTTCAGTAGTGACTCGTATGTGTTCCAGGAATGGAAGCAGCTTGGCAAATCACCTTTAAGATGCCCACAAAGTTGGGTGGAGGCAGAGCCTGTGCGCACAGGGAACTGCTCCTGAGCTACGTCTTTGTATTTTAGCTGCGCTCTTCCCAGAAAAAAGCCCGGCAGCTCCACAAACCACAAAGAGCAGCGATGACTTTGCAACAGACAGCGAGGATGAGGGGGCCAAGCAGAATGGTGACGTGAACGGCAAGGACGGTGGAAGAATGGATGTCAGCAGAGCAGCTGGCAACAAAAGAGGAAAGGTGGGAGTCGCGCTGCTGCGTGGGAGCGCAGAACCGGGATCCCAGCCTGTAGGTGTTTGATCTGTTCCTGTCTGAGAACCGGCAGAAGGTGCAAAGCTGTTGAGAATAGATTTTCCCTGTGTGCCAGCCACCGAGGTGTGAATTACTGCTAGTAAATGTTTATCCCATCTGCTTTAACCAGGGATGTTCCTGCCTGTATAAGCTGCTTGTCTTTGACGGGTTCCTGCTGCACACTTGTTTTAACCGTGTGCAGGGAGTTTAAGAGCGTTAACAGGGAGACTGCTGCGTCTTATGGGATCCGTAACTTTCCTCCCCAAAATGTCAAATACATAAAGATGGATAAACCTGTAGCTCTCTAAGGCAGCCCCTGAGGAAGGGGCTGGATCTTTATAACTGTATCAGACTGGAAAGCGAGGGCTGGATGAAGTTCAGGTTCATTTCTGTGAGGAGATGGCCACTGTATCTAAGGAAACCATGTGCTGTCAGAGAAGGGGATGCTGACTTGCAGGACAGGGCTGGGCTTGTTCGGTCTGTTGGTCAAGGAAACCACACTCAGTTTTTCTTTAAGTTCTCCTGGGCAGGGCTGGATTTGGGGTTTGGAAATAAGCCTATTAATTTTTTTTTTTTTCTTTGTAGAAACAGTCAGGCCCTTTAAAGAAGAAATTCAAGAGTCATCATCGAAAACCCAAGAAATTCAAGCAAGCAACAAACGGCAAATAAATTTTACGGTAACTACATGGCCTGAAGCCTGTTGTGTAACAATTGTAGAGGTGCACAGGACTGTCTGAAGTGTTTGCCCATTCTGGGTGACCATTACAGCTGGGAGGGGAACAGTGGGGTGGAATTAAGTGGTGTTTTAACAGCCTCCAGGGAAGGATGACAACTGCAGCAGCCACAGATAGGTGGCCCAGTGCTCAACCTCTTTATAGGAAGAGGGTTTTCAGTAGGAGGGAGAGAAAGCCACCACTGACCAGCGTGGCTGTGGAGTGTCACCAGTCACACCCGCCAAGTGGATACAAAGATGCCATTGTTTTATTTTGATTGTTTCCAAAAATCAAAACATTTTCAAACACAACTAAGGTACAAAATACAGCATAAAATGAGAATTTATACTTTTTTTTTTTCCACATAGAAAGCAAAAATATATTCAGAATGAATTCCAGAACACTTTGCCGAGCCAATTGATAGCTGACATCCTGCTTGTGAGAGCTTCTCAGCCCCGGGGAGAGGTCACTGTATTTTTGGGAGATGTATGAATACAGCAGTGTACATAGGAAACCAGAATCTTCCGCATCAGGACTCACAGTTACTAAGTCTGCATATTGTGCTGCCTAGAAATACCTTATAATGCCCTCCAGCTACCTGTGCCCCTTTAGGACCAAAATATTTCTGCTGCAAGGGACAGTATCTGTTCCTTTTCTGGGGTCTTTTCTTGGAAAGGGGACTCGATTTTCACAGAGGAATCTTGTCAGTATTTCAGACTAGTCCATCATCCAGCTCCTTAGGACACAAAGAAGTTGAAAAAGCCAACTAAAGAGCTACTTAGAAGAGTTGTTTCATCATTCCATTTATAAATACTATGATCAACAACAGTGAGGTTATCTGAGAACGGCTGCTTTGACGTAGCCTAAAACCGTTCTAGTACCTGCAGTGAAAGTGAGAACAGTGTCCTGTTCTCCATACCTGTAACTGAAAGGACCAGTCTTGCTATGAAGAGACAGGCACAATGAACCCTTGAGCTGAAAACTTCCCTTGCAAAACCTATTTAAAAGCCACATGTGAACTGAACTTCAATGCTGGCTTCCCCTCCCATCTACCCCCACACATCGTTTCCTTCAGCAGCAGCACACCCTGCTATTCCATAAGCTATTTTACCCTTAAGATTGCAAAAATCACTAGTTTAACAGTCAACAGTGCTCTTCTATTTGTCATCAAGCCTTGTTTTCTCTCCTAAAATGCAACCGCTAAGCTGAACCGCCCAGGTTAATGTCCTTACCAGGAGACCCTGGTAAACAGCTCCTGCTGGAGATGTTCAGTTCAATCACTCCTCCAACAAATAGCTGAGCAGCTTTCTCAAGGGAGACAACAGTGCAAGGAATCAACATTATGTTAGCAAGTTGGTAGGGCTCACGCTTTCTAGAATTCTTTATCACCTCGTGAAACAGGTTCATCTAGTTTACTAATAGAGGACAAAACGCCTCCTCTGAGCAGCACTAAGCATGTTCATGGCACAGAGGTCATGGCACTGAGAGGTGAAAACGGGGCCTTCCTCTCTCCTCACCGTCACGCTGAGGAGTTTGAACACACAGTTTACATTCCCGGCTGCTTATGCACTGTGCTTTGCACTTGATATAACCGTTAACACACAGGGTTGAGAACTGGGGCTATGGCAGCACAGCCAAATTCCACCTTTCCTCCCTACACATCTCAGCTGTGGTCTGAGACAGCAGAGGGAAGGGGCTGTACTGGAGGGTCCAGCACCCCCGTTCATCCACTGTTCAGCCAACTGGGACTCTGAGAGGCTGACTGAAGGGACAATAAGAAGCAAGGACTACAGATCAGATGATCAACTGCTCTCATCTTGCATGTACTGAGTGCAAAGGGGGGTTCTGTAATTCTGAAGACACTTTCACCAGTAACCTGCAATTCAGATATGTATTTGGGGCATATACATCTGAAAGTTGGTTAACAACAGAAAGGAGCTTTTCTTATGGAACCTGCAGGACAACTTGGCTCCCTTCTTGGAAATTCAGGAGGGGCAACTTTGGGGAAAGAATGCTGAATAAAGAGTTCCTTTGGCACAGAATCTAACATTGTCTCTTCAGGAATATCTTCCCCTCTTCCTTCTTGAAATCTGATTAGCAATACATGATTCTCCCTTGTTCCCCTCAAAAGCAGAACTGGGACATGTCCAAAAACCTTCTCCCTTTTCTTACCTAGAGGGGGTTACAACTACTTTCAGGGTTTTCTTTTTGCCGTCTAGTTGGGGGAAGGAAAGACCTCCCCTCGTTAAACAAAATGGGGTTACAGGCCTCTGAGCAGCAAAATAACAGTGATTTTTTTATGCCACTTTCCACCTTGATAAGCAATGCTATAACCAGCAATGGAACTCCTTATGCACAAGACAGTTTTGATGAAGGTGAAAAAGGGGGATCCACTTTTTCAGTTATAGCTAGAACCCAGCAGCACACTGAATCATACAGCTGTATCTGCTCACAGTACTTCCAATTTTAAAACATTGCTGACATTACAGACAGCAACAGTTCTACTGCAGCTCACTGAAGCATCAGCAAAATGCAGGTTCCTTGGGTTAGTTCCAAATCTAGGAAGTTAGAATAAGCCTAGGCAACATTCCTTGAAGAAACAGGACTTTATCTATTATATTACTGGTGCCACTGTAAATCAAATTCAAAACATCTGTGCCTTTAATAGGAAGGGGGCATGTACGTGTAAAATGCTGGCAGTTTCTGTTGAATCCATAGAGAATCAGTTCTGGACTTAACATGTTATGTCCCAAGAAGTGTTGCTATTCCTGTTAC
This sequence comes from Streptopelia decaocto, assembly GCF_964273445.1. NCBI lineage: Eukaryota > Metazoa > Chordata > Aves > Columbiformes > Columbidae > Streptopelia > Streptopelia decaocto. Next base: position 8,533,537 of record NC_138672.1, read on the forward strand.
CACTCTTTTTTCTTCTCATCCATGGAGACTCCGCCGGGGCCCAGTGCAACGACGAGGAGAAGCCCTCCGATTACAGACATGGTCTGGAAGAAATCGTATTTGAGGAAGTCGTGCATGGGCTTGTAGGCTGGGACGGTCCAGAAGGCATTGAAGTAGATGTTGATGCCAAACAGCCAGATGACGAGAGTCAAGGCAGCCAGCTTAGTCTTGAAGCCAATTGCCACCAAGATAATCAGGGCCGTGCCCACTATGTTCTGCAGAATCTGCAAGGAAAAACCCACAGGTCTTAATATAGATAACACAAACACCAGAACAGAGCACAGATAAGTTCAGCAGAACAAGTTGTTGTAGCACAGATTATTAAATAACTTTTCTAAATATTAGTTCTAGTAGAAAATAGACTGACATGATAAGCATTGAGTAAGTCCTGCAGCCAGTCTGGGAGTTGGTGCTATACTCCAGTTTCTTAACTCATACTTTTATACTCAGGTACTTACAGAAAAGAAGTTCATATCAAAATGTAGCAGTGTCATGAACATGAGGACCAGCAGCACCCGGCCGCCCAGCTGCATATACTGCTTAGGAGAGCTTTCCCGCATGGTAGGGACACCAGCAAACATGCTCTTTCCTTCTGAGCGCGACTCAGCCAAAAGCAGCAGCAAGCCTCCCCCAAGGGCAAGGTTCCTACAGAAACACAGAAATGGGGACAAAAAGCGGTTTATTATAGTTTGCACTGATCTATTGATTTAAAGTCTTTTCTCACTGGATCAACTCAGAATCTGCATGCAGGGGTGACCAACTCTGCACCTCGTGATGTGTGTCTGCATTACTTTCACAGCTGAAACAGCAGCACTGTGCACAAAAATGATTTACACAAGCCTGTGTAGACACACAGCCTGCAAGAGCAGTCCAGCACCCACAGCTCCAGCACGGTTTGCTCAGCGTCTGTTACAGCACAAATTCAGTTGTGTTGAAGTTATTCTGTACCTCAGATTTAGCCGTATACGCCAAAGTAGTTCAGAGGTTGCTTTGAGAAAACAGAACAGCAGTACTGCTAAAAGAAGTTACACATTTACAGGGTTGTAGTAAGCCCAGAGTATAGTTCTTGTGCTGCCCCCTGCCCTCTCCTCAGAGGAGAGGGGTGAAAAGGTAACAGCCAGCCATCACTTGGGATTTGGCAAGAAACCTCGTGTTTAAGAACCCTGTCATCTACTTACAGAAGGTATTAGAGGTTTAAAAATCCCAGAAACCACTCTAAGATCTACATGCTTTTGTTTTCTCGGAAAACAGTTTCAGTCATGCATAAGCACAGTGGCTATTTTAGCCATTTAGGAAATAATGGCAGCTCACAGATCCAGTCTAGAGAGTTGTTTGTGAGCTCTCAGCAAGGAGGTTGGTAGCAAAAGCACTTAGATCCTAGTGGGTTAGGGTTAGTTTTTCCCTTCTATGGTATTGAGCCTGCTGTCTATGGTTTAACACAGACTGCACTGATTTTTTTTAAGTGCTGTCATTTCTTGTTTAATGTAAATGCATCATTTGTAAAATCTTCCTAGTAAATACTACGTACAAAGACAATTTCCTCTGTCAGCGAGTGACAGTGACACACAACAGTTTTCATTCTGGTTTGATAAAAAGAACTTCAAGAAGTAGACATACCTCATCAAGAACTTCAGGTCCCATAGAATGCTGTATGCAATAGTCTAGGCAAAGAAGAAAACAGGTTGAAACACCATATAAATTACACTGAAGTTCTGAATTTATGTTAATCTCAAGCCTGTACTATCCATTGCAGAATTCAATTATATATTATACCAAAGGAAACTAGGTAATATCAGTGTGGCCCAGTGAGTCATTGTAAAACAGGGAGCAGAAGCCAGAATTTCATTTGTGCTTTAGCCCTCACAAAAACTTATCGGTTTGGAACAGGAAGGATCCTCGGTGATGGAGACAGCCCTTCATACATACGAGTGTGTGCTGAAGGCAAAAGCAACTGCAAGTTCCGCATTTGGCACTTTACTGACACACAGGTAAATTGCACGTTACTTCTGTTAAATTGGTCAAGGTCAAGTATTGAATCAATGTCTCCAGCTGACTAATTGCAATTACAGCCAAGGATCTATTGGGCACAGCAGAAGAACAGAAGCAGCAAAATAGTTCAATGCCATTGAGGACTGGCACTAGGCCAGGCTGAAGAAAAATTCCAGGGTTGTGAGCTGTATTTAACTATGTTGGTAGCACTGGGGCTGAGAGAGAAGATTTGAAAGATATGATTTAGAAGGGCTGAAGACTTAAGCCTCCTACCTGTAATGCTATAATTCCAAACAGTCCAAAGCAGGCATACTGCACAAAGTTCCTACTCAGCACCAGGATACAGCCACCTGAGTTGGGGAAATTGAAGACAGTTACACTTGGGGCTTGCACAGGAAGAGATGCTGCAGAACACCAACTCATTTTGAACTAAGCAGACTCCAATTTCTTTCAACTGTGCCATGGAAAACATCAGGCAGGAAATTTTAATGGCACATTGGCACAAATAGGTTTGAAAACCAGGAAGTTTTACTGCATTTTAAAATATTTTAGAACCCCAGAAGTATCTTTTGTTTTACAAAGGGTAAGCACATGCTGAATGCAGCCCCCAACACACAGCACTGCACAGCAGCTCTTTGTGTTCAAGCATTTAAAAGTTTCTTTTGAGCTTCTTTTATGAGATAACTGTTAGGGCAGACATGCTGCACTCCTTTTCCTACAGAGTTTTTGTTTTATATCCTTCCTCAAGTTTTCTGTCTCAAAGCACTAACAGCGTTTGCCACTTCCACATGAGGACTGGTAACTGTAATACATTAGGACAACACTGTACACAAAAATGAGGGTAAAAAGATCTAAAACCCAGGCACAAGACAAGAAATTGGCAGAGCAATCAAGAACAGTAGATCAGGGACATAACAGAAAAGAATTTTACTTCTCTCCATTTCCAATAGCCTAAGTCCACCTAGCACACATACAGCAGCTCTGCTTCTGGGCTTATTGTAATTACTGGGCTTTGAAAATCTGACACAAGCACCTCCCTCAGGCTTCAGTGTATCAACTGCAGGATAAGACTTTGCCATTGAGATCAATAACCATAAAATCAGCAGGCTGGGAAAGTCTTAACACTGCCCAGTTTAAGAAAACATGAGTATTTCATTTAGAGAATTCAGGGGGTGTGGTACGTGTTTATAGATATATATACAGACCTGAAAACAGAGTGTCCTAATGGATTCTTGGCATCTCAAACTCAGAGGTAGTGTGTCCCCAGAAATTCTCTAACACTACTTCCAGGAAAGGCTGAAGTGGATCAGTTTAGAGTTCTTTTCATTCAGCCCACGTAGTACTATCTGTTCTAAGATGTCAATGGCTATTAAGAAATCAGTGAGGCATCCCGTGCTTACATGAGCCAGGGTGGAAAACACTGGAGCGCTCTGGCGTCCACCTTAACGGCCTTAGCGCCACTTACTCAGCTGTCCGAAGAGATTTATGAACACAAAGATGGAGGCCAGGAAATAGCCACAGTTCCACGTGCCGTCAATGTAATCCCTCTGTTCGCTCCACTGGAACCACATGCGGATGCCATCCTCCAGGAAGGTGCTGATGAGGCACAGGCGGGCCACATGCGGGAGGTACTGCTTCGTCACCCGCAGGAACTGCGGGCAGACAGCATCGTTAGCAGGGACGGGAGGGGCGGAAGGGGATATTCACGGTATAACAGATCCGCACACCCTGCAGACTGAAGTCAGCAGTCCTCATGCACACAGGGTCATCAACATTGGGAGAGAAACACTGACTTGGGATTTGGATCTAATGAAAATCTTCTCCACTCCAGTGTGAGAACATTTAGGAGCGGCAAGGGAAACCTGTTGTCGTGCTGCACCCAAACAGCATTTTGGATACGGACAGAGAAAAGCAGAATCCAGGAGCACCCCTCTGTGTAAGAACTGCGTTTTGATGGAGCTCTTACTAGATGAAGGCTGACCTTGGGTTTAGTTTGTCTATCTCAGGGTTTCATGTTACAGCTCAACTACCAGATAGCCAGGAGCTGAAAGGGCAGTTTTGCTCCCACCCACACGCTCAGGCACTCAACACCATGTAACAAACCAATTCAGGGAGTCAGGCTGACAGGAGATTAATTCTGTACAAATTAAAAAACATTAATAAGCTTTGTGCCAAGCTAGTTCCCTCTAACAGCTCAGAAAACCAACAGTGCAAAGCAACTGTACTTGGGTAACAGAATTTTAGAGCAGCCTAGCTGTTGCATGACTTTGCACCCTCTATGCAAGTACAGAGTTTCTACTTCCATTATAAATGCCTATTTTCTTTCTGCAGAGGATGTTATTTTTATATACAATTCTGTGCAGTTAAAAGGAAATTACATCATCATGCAACAGATGCGGAGCCTTAGTTCTTGGGAATGCAAGATGTGTCTGGTCCCATATACCCCTTCATCCTCCAAACCCATTGGTTAGTTTGCTCTACAATCACAATAATTATAAAGGAAGAAATACAGAATTGCCAAACAGCATGTAGACCAGATTGAGGTGCACGGGAAAACTTAAATGCTTGTCATAATCCAGAGGCATTAACTGTCACTCAGTTTCTTGAACAACACTGGTTATTACTTAATGGAGACTTCCCTAGGATCTGCTTTGTCACCCTGGCACCTGGCTGGCCTCTTTCACGCACGGGTTCAGCTTAGCCAGGTCTCTAAAAAGACATTTGGAGTCCCTGTATGTTGCTGTTTGAGCAAGTGCAAGCTGGGAAGAAATAAATATAATCTAAAACTAAGTACAGGATTATCCAGCAGGTTTCCACCTTCAGGTGACAGGAGCAGTTTGGACATGCTGCTACTTGTGACAGTAAATGCCCTTCATGCAGAACTGCCAGATCCCATGTTAGAACTCGGAGGAGCCACTTAAACCCCCACTATCCCACACAAAGCCCAAGTGCTGTAAGGCTCATTGATTCACCCAGTTTATGCAATATTAGCATATTTCCAGCATGAAAGGGGTGGGGGGACCCACAAAAAAGGCACACAACCCTTTTCTTTTATAATCTGGTATTTACATTGACTTGAGGTTAGACAATATGGCTTCTTTCTGGGCAGAATATTTTCTTTCCAAGTTCTGGCAGTGTTGCATGCTCTCAGTGTAAATGGGAGTGCGGAGAGACTAAAGCCATTCCTGAAAGTTTATTCTTGCCATAGTGATTAGTAAATAGTAAAGGCTGCTCCAAATCCCATGCTAATGACAAGCCTTGCTTGCTGTCTAACTGAACATTGCCACAAGAAAAAAAATCCAGTAAATGCACTTAACAGTTAATTAAACAGTTAATATCGGAACAAACTACACTAGTTGTACTGCATGCATAGAGTCTAAGGGTCAAGATTCAAGCTAATCAAGTGCATTTGAAGTGCAGCTGTACTCTGACTCGGGGCTGCCACTTCAGGCTTTTTTAAGCCATGTTAACAGTTGGATGAATGAGTCAGAAGAAATGTTGTGATCTTTGTCACTGAGACACACATCTTGGTTTACAGCTTCCTTCTCTCCTGGATTTCACTGTGTGTTTGGCCAAACCTTTTGAGGACTAATATTAAGGATGTTTTGGAAATAGTACAAAGCCAGAAGTATTTTGTAATTAATTCTGCCTTGTCAAGATGCAGAACAGGCAACTTTGGTCTAGAAGGAAATGAAAGAGGACAAGTGTTGGGCATCTGCAGGAAAAGGAAAAAAACATGGCTGTGGAAAGGCTGGAAAAAGAAGCAAACACGACAGATCTGCCCCCAGGCCTCATCTTTGTTGTTCTGAAGTGGGTCATGTGAGCTCATCTCTTCTTCCCCTTACCCAAAACCAAACAGCTGCCGACAGTCCAGCTGAAGGAGCCAAGAAGTCATCTCACTTCTACCTGTTCTCCCAGCATATAGAGGGAATTTAATGCTACCTATTGAACACGAGTGTGCACATCCAATCAGCTTACGACAAGTCAGAGAGACCAAAGGCAGCTGCAGCACTAAGCAACCTTATCATGACACACATCTTCGGACATCGGTAACGCGTGGAGCTGCATTTAGTCAACCACGCACAAGCTGAAACCCCTGTACATAGCAAGCTGGAAGTAAAAAAGCTTCAGAAACAGACTGTATGAACAAAATTCCAAGCCAAAGGAACAACTAGATCCAAAGAGAAAGGAAGAACATAGTTACATGATAACCACAAGAACATAACAGACATGAAGTGACTTTGTGATTAGAGGATTAGAGCATGAATCACCTAATTTAACTAACAGAGTAACTTATAAGAAGCAGGAGATGTCTAGAAGTGGGACTGAACTAACGGTGCCAGACACCCTGGTTTTATCCCTACACATCACGAGCAACATGTGGCTCAAATGCTGCACCCTGAGACCACTTCCTATTTCCTTTGTGATCCACACAGATACAAGTAGCACATACAGGAAACGTGGTACTGCAGTTAATAAACGTGTCCTACTAAGACACAGGACTCGAAACACACACTCCACTAAGCACAATACACATAAGCCCAAACAAAACTGCTGAGATTGATGGAGGGGGCAGCATTAAACACATGACATCAAGTAACTGGGTGGTTTATTCAGCTATGAGCTCTGCATCAGCTGTTCTTAGCACATACTGCATCCCTGCAAAACACTGGGAGAAAAGACAACAAAATGCTGAAGTAAAACTATTTTAAAGTAGAACAGCTGGCTCTGGGTTGGCAGCCAAGTTACTAATGTAAACCAGAGGGGCTTTGTGTTGCCACTTCCCCCCTCTAACAGGATTAGAAAGGCAGAGAGATTTAAATGCTCCTCTTAAGTTTAACAAGCGAAGATGCACAAGAAGATCCAGATATCCCTGTATCAAATCTCTGCTCAAACCCCGTTTTTCAAAAGGAGGGTTGAAATACTCAAACCCTGCCTCTTACCACGCTTTCTAAACTATATCCCACCTCAAACAGTTTCAAATCTGATAAAAATCCAGTCCATTTTGTCAGAAGTGTTTATACCACAGCATAATTACAGGTATTTTAAGACCAATACACAGCTAGGAGTTGGGAATGTTTGCTGTCACCTAGGTATATTCTGTCCAAACACAGAAGCCTTTTTTTCCTGTGTGTACACGTGTCTGGTTTTGCATCATGGAAGTTATGAACACAGTGATGAACCGCAGCCTGCTAATCTACACAGAAAACCTTCTTGTGGGCTGCACAGCATTATTAGCCTGGAGCTTCTGATAACGGCGTATTCCAGATATCTGGCTTGTATTCGTTTAAAGGATTGCTTTGTTCTGGCAGGACAGAGACATCCAGCAGCCCGGGACACCAGTGATCTTGTCTGGAATAGGATGCTCAATCCTACGGCACAAAGAAAATCACTTCTTTCCACCAACCTGTATAAAGCTACTTAGGAGATCCCACCTAAAAATCACAAGGAGAGCAACACCAATCACAACGGGCTCATTCAATGTCTACAAGTCACAAAAACTGGAAACAGAGGCTTTCCTGCTTGTTTCAAAAGGTGAGAAGATTGCTCACAGTGTTCTAGTGGGTCAGAGAGATCTTAATCAGGTTTTTAATTACAGGGAATTTCTAATTTTGTCTTCTAAAGTGTACTTTATGCCAGTGCCTTTTTCCAAAAAGGCTGTTTATTAATCAAATCTTTAAAATGGGAATTATTAGTCATGTATTGCATTTTGCTATCACTTTTTATGGGAAGATTCTTTCCAGCCTAACTAGAATAGAATAGGCTATTTGGCTTCTAACGATAAAGGATACGTGCACTGATATGACTAAGTTACAGGGAACACTTCCAAATTCAGTTTTTTAAATTTAAAACACACACACAACCCCACCAACAGACTAACAATGAAATGTTCTCTTTCCTTTCTGTTTTCTGCAAAATAGGATACCAAGACATTAGAATTAGCTGAAAATCGTGCATCAGCATTTATTTGGGGAAATTAAATAAAATCCCCAGAGTCTGGTTCTCCCTTATAGTCCTTTCACTATAATACAATGACTCAATAGTTTCCCTGCATTTTTGTCCATATTTTTTTTCAGAATGGCAGAAATACTAGGCACCCACATTCCTAAAGTTTATTACAGACACTGGGAAGGTTGCACAAGATCTGCTCCCTCTTATGGGGATTTCAGAGGAGAGACAACCAGTTCCGTATCCCCAAACAATCAGTACAGGCCCCAGATACAGCTATTTTCAGTACAACAATGTCAGCAGTACGTGGTGACTGCAGTGTAATATTTTAACAATCACTAAAAGAAGGGCTTAACTTCTGAGTATGTAGATTATTTAATAACATTGGGCTGATGTTACGTGGCTTAAAAAACCAAGCCGTACAGCCTGTAGTTGGGCATCATTCTGAACCAAGATCCTTATTTCTTCGCTACAAAAATGAAGACTTAGGTCTTGAACACTAGTCCAGGGAGTGGAGAAATCAAGGTCAGAAAGGAAAATGCCTTCAGCTCCCAAACAGCCATTGTCCAGCTTCACTTTTTCCGCCTCCAGCAAGGGGAGTTTCAATATAATTTCAGTCCAAATGTTCCAAGTACTTTTTTTTTTTTTTTTTTTTTAAATCCAAGACTAACAGTTTTCATAACACCAAGTGTTAACTTCACAATATATATCAAAGGTTACTGTTTAGTAAATCCCTCCACTCCTGCACTGGTGTGACACAGTTTTAGCAGCACACCCAGTACTGAAAGTGTCTGATTGAGCTACAAGGCAGCTATTTGGAGCCAGAATTATCAATGGAGTTACTTGGAAAGCCATAAAAATGGTTTTGCAATCTGATGGGTAAGTGTATGCAAACACCCCAAACTCTGCAGGTAAATGAAAGACTCATCTTTAAATAGAATGTGGCCCAGCACAAATAAAGCTGTGCCATTTAAAACTCATCTCAGGAGAAAGCAAACTGCATTTTAGCTGAACAAAAGAGCTTTCAGTAGTATGAAAAAAGGGGTGGTAAGGACATCTAGAAATAGTCACACAGGGATAAATAGAGAGGTGTTATAAAAAGGTCGGGACAAGTGCTGTAAGTTTTGGTGAGTGATTTGAACACTATAGCAATAGTTCACTTTCTCCTCAAAAAGGAGTGAGAGGAGAAGGTAAACAGATGATGACAAAGGTGACCCAGACACCCCTTAAACTGAATGCTCCACATGCCATAAGAGGCTCTGTCTCCACAATGAGTCTTCCATCTGGGGGTGGAGAGGAAGGGCAGAACAGGTTTTCCCAGTAAAACTCAGTTAAAGACACAGAAGTAGCACAGCCCCCTCAGAGCTGTGACCTGGTATCGTGCACCACACAATTCTCACTGCTTCAATAATCACAGTTGTAGAACCAGGCAGAATCAGATTTTCCATAGAACTTGCTAAATATGATAGGATGCCACCTCTTATTTTCAATTAGATGAATCACCATGACAGTGAAGGTCTTGCTAACACCACCACCAGCAGATCAACTACTTACACTGGAAACATTCCTGCTCTCACATACAGTAAGAGATCACAAACTTCTGTTTAACAGAGAAATCTGTGAGGGTCTCCACTGAAATAAATGCAAGAAGGATTACAAGACAACATCAGCTTGGAGTCATTTTGCTTGGAAAAGACCTTTAAGATCATCAAGTCCAACCAAAGGGAAGCCTGTCCATTTTCCTTCTGCCCCAAATCTAAGCACAGTACTATGGTGCTGCCAAGCCTGAGTTTCCAGACGTGGCTCAGAAGTTGTTAGATTTTTTGCTTTCCTGACACCACCACCCCACCCCACTTTCCTACACCTTCCTGCCCTATTTACCAGCCTAGACGGCTTACAGGAAAACCAGAGCAGCTCAGCCTCCTGCTCTCTTCCCGTTTATTCAGCCCCACGGAGAAGCCCCATTCCCGGGAGAACTCGCCTCCCCGGGTGGCCGAGCAGCCGCAGATCTGCCCGGGGACAGGAGCACCCGCTCCCGCAGCGACCCGGCCGCAGAGCCGGCCCGACCCCGACGGGGAGCCGGACCCCCAGCCCCGCACAGGGATCCCCACTGGAGGGACAGGCCCCACCACCCCAGCAAGGCCTGACTGGGCCCCTCAAGGCAGCGGCCTCACCGCCCCTCCCCACGGGGCGCCCCCTCACACCGGCCCGAGGGAGCGGCCCAGCGCACAAAGGCCGCCCGGCCAGAGAAGGGCAGGGAGACGGGTACCCACCTGGTCCGCGAAGTCCTCTGCCCTGCTCATGATGTCGTTCTGGCCCATGGCGGCGGGAAGGGGAAGGTGCTGCCAGCTGCTGCGCGCCTGGGGCCCCGGCTCGCTGGCTCAGGCGGCCGCGGGAAGGGCGGGCGGGAGAGAGCGCCGGGCCGCTCGGTGCTGCTGCCACGTAGGCCAGGCCTTAAAGGCGCCGCGCGGGCGGCAGCGCCGGCGCGGGCGGGGCGGGGCGGTGGCCGCGGGAGGGCGGGGAGGCCCCGCCCACCGGCGCTGCGCGCTTAAAGGGGCCGCAGCCCGCACTAGGGAAACGCCCCCGAGGAGTCGTGGGGAGGGGGGTCGATTGTCTTTCCCGTGTGCTTATGCCTCAGTGCTAATAACGGTGATTTTTTGGTTTGAAAGCGTAGCCTAAGGGTGAAGGAAGCAGCCTGACCCTGCTGGGCTCCCACCACTGACGGCTGAGGGGCCTCATTTCCTGAGGGTCCTTCCGCACCCGCTGCCTCACTGAGAGCCCAGTCCCGCCATGGAGAAGTACGAGGTGCTGCCTGGGGCCAGGCCTTGTGTGACTGGAAGGGAACGGCTGTGGTGTTTTGGGGGGAGAGGATGACCCTGGGGAGGGGTTTGTGGCTTAAGGGTGAGGGTGTAGATACGTGACTGTGGGAGGGGACGCAGGTGGCCCCGAGGAGGGGCTGTGTGGCCCTGTGGAGGGTCAGCACTGCTCTGAGGAAGGGGCTGACATGGGGGCTGGAGAACAGGAGCTGGGGGGTGGCCTCCTCACTGTCTACATCTACCAGAAAGGAGGTTATGGCATGGGGGGGTTGGTCTCTTCTCCCCAGTAGCAAGTGATAGGGCAAGAGGAGATGGCCTCAAGTTGTATCACGGGAGGTTCAGATTGGATATCAGGAAAAAAATTCTTCACAGAAAGAGCTGTTGGGCATTGGAACAGGCTGCCCAGGGAAATGGTGGAGTCACCATCCCTGAAGGGGTTTAAAAGGTGTTTAGATGAGGTTCTTAGGGACATGGCTTAGTGCTAGAGTTAGGTTATAGTTGGACTTGATGATCCTGAGGGTCTCTTCCAACCAAAATGATTCTGTGGTCCTAGTGAGGGATGTGCCGGGGTGCCAGTGGCCCTGGGGAGATGAGGGTGTTCTGCTGAGCAGGGGGAAGTGTGGACAAACATTTTTGAAGGGGAGGCTTGTGTGTCCCTGGAATTGGGTGCGTGTGGTCTGGCTCCTGGGAACTGGGGGTGTGCACTGTGCCAAGTGTCTCAGAAAGGGGTTTGAAGGGGCTTTTCTGCCTTGGGTGCTCTACAACTTACAGCTGAGCAAGTGCCTGAGTGTATCTCCTCTGCCCCACAGGTGCTGGAGCAGCTGCAGCCTGGGGCACTGGGCACTATGCTGGTGGCTGAACTCAAAACAGAAATGGATGCAGAGAAGAAATATATAATAAAGCAGGTGAGAAGATGATTGTTAGGAAAGCATTGACATGTTTGTCATCTCCATGAGCCCTTCTGATAGTAACAGACAAACGTGTTAAGGCAAGGTTGGCCATTGGGTCACAGTAGGCTTACCTCTCAGTATGCTGCTGGTTTGGAAATGGAAAGGTTTTGGTCACTTTATCAAAATATTGAGGTTAGAAGTGGGAAAGGGGACCAGCCTATTTAGGTGTTTGTTCACCTTAGCTTGCTGCCCCTTTGGCAGTACAGGAGGACTGGCTAGCTGTCACGGACTCATTTAAAATGCTGCTTCTGGCCACCTCCCAGCAATAAGACTGCTCCAAATGTGAGATTGGAGCTATCATTGAAAACTTACGCTTGTTCATACACAATTTGCAGTTCTAGTCATTCTGACAAGATTATTCTGGCTTGGAGTTTGGCTGTCTCTCTGTTATGATCTTATCTTCTTTTTGGTGCAGGTTGAATGCATTGAAGAAAAGCAAGCAAATGAGGCCCTGAAGGAGGTATCAGTGTGGTTTTTCTTCACTACTTCATTTACAAAGACCAAAGTCTTGACAGAACAAAGCTTTTTATCTGTAAGGATTAACTAAGTAAATAGTCAAGATGCAAATAGGGTAAGGCTATCTGAGGGGTGTGCTCCCTGCCCTCTGCTTGAGCTCAGGCCAGGATTTTGTATTAATTGTTCCTCTACTTGAATATGTAGATTCAAATGGACAAATCTTCTCAGAGGGTAGCCCTTTTCAGGGTTTGTGTTTGCTTTATGCCAAAAACAGAGAAGAGTTCATCCTTTTGGCCTTTAAGCTGAAGGAAAACCTTGCTCTGTTCATAGTTTATTGTTAGTAAACTCAATTTGTAACTATACTAAGTAGAGTCTTACTGAAATATTTTTCCTTGATACCTCTACATACAAATATACAACAGAGCTTGCATATTGAAAAGATTTGATCAGACATGTGACATGAACAAGTCAAGAACTGGCTTAGGATATTATTTACAGTGCTGGTCAGTGGGAAGGACTGTGTAGCTATGGAAAGCTCTCTCTGTATTTTTTCTATACAGGCAAGAGATTTGCTAAAACTTCATCATTCAAACATCTGTGTTTACAAGGAATTGTTTGTGACTTGGGATAATGAGGTGAGAATGAAATAGGATTGGTTAAATTGGAATACATGGTTAACGTTGTAGGTGTGTAAGCATTTTTGCAGGTTTACATTTAGAGTCATTGGTGTGAGATGCTACAGAAAAATATTATTTGACATGAAACAAACCTGCTTTATTAACTCCCGAATAAACATGCTGTGAAGGAGTCCATCACATTTCAGTACTGCATACTGACTCACAGCTTCTGGTGTGAATCAGTGTGCAATACTGATTTGCGTTCCTGCATAAAAACGCTTTACAGGAGACTATAGGAAACTGAAAAGCCAAAAGCCCTGAGTTTTTGCAGATTCTGTGCTCAGGCAAAATTTTATGGATGTATATTTGATATATTTGACTTGAATTGTCCCATATGGCTTCAGATAAGATGCTTGATAATGGTGTGGGGTTTCTTTTAACACAAACGAAAACCAAAACAACAAATGTGCTCTATTTTTAATAAAAAATAGCAATTATTTTATCCTCTGTGAGGGATGAATCATCTCAGAACACCTTGGTAGTGGTGAACACCACACCCACCAGTTTGGCCAAGTGCTCGGTTTTATCTTTCTTACTGAACATGTTATTACCTGTGAACAATTAGACAATGCCAGTGTAATGTTGTGTTACAGATATCATCTCTGTTCCTTTGTCTGGTAATGGAGCACTCAGGCCAGGGAGATCTTTCTGCTGTAATCAAGGAAAAAAGGCACAAGTCAGAAAAAATAACAGACATGGTAAAAAGTACAAAAGAGGCACCTGGCTGAACTGACAGTGTCTCGCTGCTTTTATATTTCCTTCCTCTGTGTTCCCTCTTAAAGTCCTCCCCAAAATCTCTGAGGCACAGTGTTTTGCTGAAGGGTGGGCTTGGAATCCTCTTCCAAAATATATTTGGAAGTTACTCTGTTTGTTACACTTTTGTGTATATTCTGCTCAACAGGTGATAATGAGTTTCCTGGGACAGATGGTGGATGCTTTGTTGTATATACACACACAAAATATTTTCCACAGGTGAGTAGAAATGTCATGCACTTTGTCTGACAGGTCACTTGTATATTTTAAAAACAAAGAAACCAAACAGAACCCCCAAACAAACAAACCAAGACCCAAATCACCCCCCCTAAAAAAAAAAAAAAAACAACAAACAAAACCAAACCCAAACCTCCTGATGTGTAAAGATGCTGGGAATCTGTAGTTAAATATCATTAAACCCTAATTTCACACGCTGATGGGAAATCTTTGCCAAGTCTTGGGAAACAGGAGAGGTGCCTGAGGACTGGCAAATGTCACTCCAGTCTTTCAAAAGGGCAAGGAGGAGGACCTGGGTAACTATAGACCGGTCAGCTTCACCTCCATCCCTGGGAAACTGATGGAACGACTTCTCCTTGGTGCCATCTCAAGGCATATCAGGGATAAGAGGGTCATTGGGGCAGTCAACATGGCTTCAACAAGGTGGCTTTTGAGGTCCCTTCCAATCCCTGATATTCTGTGATTTGTGTTGCAGAAATCTCAAGCCATCAAACATAATTGTGACTGGTGAAGCATCCTTCATGCTTAGTGACTTCGGTACAGAAACACTTATGACAGATGAGATGAAATGGAAAATAAGAGTGGAAGAAAGTAGATACTTGGTTTACTGTTGTGTTTTGTTTAGTTTTTTTTTTTTTTACTTTATTTTTAAAAGTTTCAGCTGTGGTGGATATTTTTAGTTCTCAGAGAAAAATCAGCCAAAGAGGAAAAAAAATATCTACTGTCCCCCTTCTCCATATTGTACTATTTGTCTTCTGAAACATGAATAGGATATTCATTGGTGGCTGCCTGGAGCATTAATTGTGTTCACAATTGAAAACTATAATATGTTTGAGTCTCAGACCTATGCAACAGATAGAGCTGGAATCCTTTTTAGCTTAATACCTCTGCAGTAACATCTGAGAAAATAATTAATTAGTTATAGTGTGTTTTAGTCTTTTGTGGTATATCGCCAGTAAAAAATGTTTAATCTGTGCAGATTATCTCTAAATGATTTTTAGACATAAAACAATTGTTTGCGGTTCACGGATGTGCAAGCAAAAACTGTGTGTAGTACAATGTCACTGCCATGACTGTATGATTCTTATTTCACCAGGTTGCAAGTCTTGGATGGCTCCGGAAACATTTGGTTTTTCTTTTACTGAGAAATCTGACATCTGGTCTCTAGGTTGTATTCTAATCGACATGATGACCTGCTCTGTTCTGAATGTATGTAATAATGTTTCATTATAGATTTAAAATGTCCTGGGCCCACCAGGATGGCTTTGAGTGTGTGGAAGCTCTTCTGATATTGTGATCCTTACAGGCAGAAGAGACAATGTGTTTTCTGCAGGATATCAGACAGGATACTAACCGTCTTGAGATGATTGTGATACCCCTGCAAATGGAATATACCAGCTCTGCACCTTTATTTCCAATTTTATTTAGGATGCTACAGATTGAGCCCTGCATGAGGCCCACAGCAAAGTGAGTTCTGGATGCTTTCCCTTTATTTTTTTATCCTGTGCCTCACCTCTGTTCTTGAAGATGGGAGCATTAGCTGCTGTTTGAAAGAGGCTGAGTCGAGGTTGCTGATCTTAGTGCCTTGACAAATTGAATTATTAAAGAAGTGAAGATTTGGTATTCATTCAGAAGCGTGTGTTCTGATAGGCGTGGATGCCCCTTTTTTGAGGAGTTACATTATAAAATCATGTTATACATAATTTTACAAGCTGTCAACTTGAAGCCCAGGCATGGCTTGCTCAGTATGAGCTCTTTTAATAGCCATTTTGAAGTAAATTGTGTAAGTTCTGTCAAAAAGAACCCAGTCTTCAAAGAAGTATTATTAGGTTTCTAAATCAAAATGAAACAAAGGCTGTAGATTTTGTTGTTGTTGTTGTTGTAACTTACCAGTTCTAACTTATTTTACTGCTTTTGCCTCTTATAATTCTAGGGATCTCACCGATGATCCTTTTGTTAGGGAATGCCTGACTGTTGCAGGTGCCTCTTCAGTAAAACTGAAAAAGTCTTTGCCTCCCAAAATAATAGATGTGTTCCTTGAGGGAAGAATTGAAGAAGTTCTAGGTAATAAGGAAAATCAGATTAATGTAATGGTGATTTTCATAGGAAATAAAGCTGCGTGTGTCCCAGTCAGCATGTGCTCTACCTGAAGATGAATTACTGGACATTCATTTTACTTGAAATAAAATGGGATCCTTTTGAGGAAGGATCACTACACAACCTTTTCTATAACCTCTTAAGGTTGCCAGCCATACCTGCTGTGTGAGTTAAATGTGGTCAGAGATCATTCCTCAAAAAATTGGGGACCCCTGCTGTTGTTGTCTGCATTCTAATGTGTTTGCTGATTTGTGCCACAAAAGATCTGCTCCATTATTTTTCCTCCTAGAAAAGGAAGATACAATCTTAATCTGAAAAGGCTACCAGAATAATATATTTAAAGCCCTTATCCCTGTTCTGATTTTATATATTTTTGGGGACCTTTTGGAATACTATGTCAAACACATATTATAGAGATGAATCATAACACTTTGTAATATTTATATGTTTGATGCATTAGGTAGAAAGTTTTTCTCTTTTCAACAATCACAACTTGTGAATTCATGTAAATGAAAATAACATATCTTGCACAAAATAGAGAATGTGAGCGATTAGAAGAATTTTCCTTTTGTGTGTAGAATTCATGCAGGCTTTCTGGGATATAGAAGAAGTACAGGTTAAAGCCATTCAGCTCTTTGCCAGTTCTGTGAGAGATAAAAGTGGTAAGGCACTATTTTATCAGTTTATTTATTCTGCTCTTTCCTTACATTTTGAGATAACAGGAAGAAGAAAAATATTCTTATGACAATAAATGAGAATGAAATTGTTCTCTTCCTGTTTCACATTTTTGGAACGTACTGGAATAGGTCACTAGTCGATGTGATTGTGTTGGTACTTGTTTTGTATGTGCTTTTGTTGCACAGCAGAGATGTTTTGCTGGATAAGAAAAATGGGCAAATGGAAAAAAACCAAAACTAAGTGATATTTTAATTGGAGACTAAGGTGAATTGGCCAACTGACATTTGAGGAAGGTAAATTTGTATCAGTGTTGGGGCAACGTGGGGGTGATGCCTGGGGCTATAACACTGGGAGAGCAAAAGGAAACTGCATGTGTTTAGTTTCTGTGTCTAGTAAAGGTGTGTGAGAGAAAACTTCATATTTTCCCCAGCATCTGCACATTTTTCAGGCTAATCTTTCAGATCACAGCTAATATTTTCGAAGCACCATGTTAACTCAGTTACAAAATGTGTTGCTGTTTAATACTGGTATTGGCTTATTATGTTAAAACACAGGGCTGCTCATATCTGTAATCAGTAAGGAAAAATAACTTGTTTGAAACTGGAACTCTTGTGTTTTGGAGCATCGATACCCACTGAGCATTCGAAGCTGTGTAACTGGATGTTGTCTCAAATAATTTCTTTTCCCCACAGCTTGGCCCTATCTGCTGAAGTTCACAGAACTGACCACTTTTGCCATGAAGACTCACGTAGATTCTCCCAAGTTACAAGTAGATGGTTGCAGTTTATTGCTTGAAATTCTTAGTCAAGGTACAGTTATGAGACTTCCAACTTATGCTGAGTAATACAGCATCTCTTGTAAAGTTAGATGTAGCAGATCAGGTTTGAAATGGGTTCAGTAATCACAGAATCAACTGAGTTGGAAAAGACCTCAGATCATCAAGTCCAACCCTTGGTCCAACTCCAGTCCATTGCAGGAGTATATTATGACAGTGTCAAAGGCTTTGCTGAAGTCTAGATAGACCACATCTACAGCTTTAGGGGATAAATTGAATGTAACAGAATAATTTAATAACTTTTGGATATGTTATGTGAAGAAATGCTGCTAATTGAATGTTTTACTCATGCTAACAGCAGAAGGTTCAGACTTGCAAGACACTGAAATCTTTGTTCTGTTAAAATGTTTTTTGACAGCTCCAGAACAGGATGTGGTGGTGGCCCTGATTGAGAACGTGGCCACCTCTCTGTTAGACACCGTGAGAAAACACTCGGAAAATGAAGAGTTACTTTCATTGGTCTGTACATTATTGATGATTATTTCAGCCAGTGGTGAGTCACCTTGTTCCTATTTTGGGAATATTTTTATGTTTCTGCTTTTATAGTCTAATCCAAGATATGATACAGAACTTGTGATTTCACTGAGAGATGTGGATGCCTGTAGGTGTTAGTTTAATAGTGGTAACATCGATAATATGCACTAGATATTGGTAAGATAACAGTCCTGAAAGTATAAGATCCACTGCTGAGGCTTCAGGTACTTACAGAATTGTATCTAGTGGAGTGGCCCTGTATTTCATCTTGTTTTGGAAATAAGTATAAACTGTGCAAATAGTAGCACTTGGGAAAACAAAGGCATAGAACCTGATTCTATTTTTAGCTGTGTAGTGGCAAATTAGAAAACATTCTACCTAATTTCTCCACTTTTTTTTTTACTCCGACATTGTAATTGCTAAATATTTATAGTATTTTTTTACTTGTTTTCAGTGTTGCTTCAATAGTCATCAGAAGGCTGTTTTTTATAAATAGTTACAGAATAATTTAACAGCAAGGGGATAATCTTAGAAATACGAGGTACAAAGTGTCATGTACAAATAAACTTACCATCTAAGACCAAAACACTTTTCTGCAGAGTTTCCTAATTCTGAACTTGAGGTAGCTTTAATTGCTAAATTGCAAATGTTTGAAAAATAGTAATTTATACCCTCTCAGTTCCTTTTCTGCTCTAAATTTCAGATCTGTAAGGAAAAAGGATGATCAAAGGTCTGTTTGAAAGCGTGTGCTAAAAACTGCTTAGGTGCATCCTGTTAAAGAATTTGGTCTGTTCTCTTGCTTTCTTTTGTCTAGCTGATGGTATCACATTACTGATTCGTTATCACTGTTTAAATATGGTTGGTGTTGCTGTCTGGTGTGAGGACAGCAAGTGGGACAAAAATACCAGACTGTATAGAATTCCTTTCTCTGTGTTTTTCAGAAGTTGCTGCAGAGAATCTGAGGAAAGCTGGAATAATCACAGACCTTCTGACAATTTTGAGTGGTTTTCCTCACAATGCGAAGATCTGCCTCTCATGCTGTGGAGTTCTCTGGAGCTTGGCAGTGGGTGGTAAGGAGAACAGAGTCTTGTGCCTCAACTCGCGTGACTTGGAGGCAGTGGGTGTTGTGCCCAGTTGAGTTCAGACATTCCCGGTGCTGGAACTGGATCTTTCTTCTTTCTCCCATTCCGGAGAGGTGTCTCCACATGACTGCTAGAATAACTTGAAGTGATCCAGAGTTAAATGAGAGAACTAAAAACTAATGCAGACTTTTTAGCAACTCTTTTTGTGATAGGGTGTCAAAGTAAGATCTTAGCTGTTTTTGCCAAAATACGACCATTTCTGTGAGAAGTTCTCGTGCAGGTGTGTGGTGTTCTAATCATCGAGGAGGGGTGAAAGCAGGGTGTGCACAATTGCTCTTGGTGTGTTTTATTACCTCTGTGCAACAAACCACCCATTCAATTTATGTGATGAGCTACATATTCATCCTGCAGACCTTATTCTGTCAAAGGCAGTTATTTTTGGAGGTTTCTTGCTGTGATCCCCATGTATAATTCAAATGGCAAAGAAAACCCAACTCCAGGAGAAGTTCAGCTTTCTGCAATATTACTATATATTAGTTCTGTAAAATTTGATTGGTTTTTGTACTTTTTGGATTCCTTCCCTCTGCTGTTGTCCATATTAAAATAATGATGCATTACTCCAATGCCATCACCCATTAAGATTTTACATACAAGGTGCTTATGATATTATTACTTGATTAAATAACTGTGCTCGATGCATTTCCTTTTTGTTACGGTCATCCAGAGAGCAACACAGACCACGCGTTGCTGAAAAGTGCCGTCCCCGTTATCTCTGCCGTCCTTCAAGAGCATCTCCAGAATGGACCAGTTATGGAGTCAGCCTGCTCAGCTCTGTGGGCATTGTCACTCCAAGGTGTGTGTTCCCAGCTTCCTTGTTCCTTGTGCATGGGAAAGGTGTCTGTCTGTCAGTGGGAAATAGCGGCTGCTTGGTCTGAGCAGGCTCTGCAGATGGCAGCAGAGTTAGGAACTTGCATCTTCTCAACCAGTTTTCCCTGTACTTTCTTACTCTCGTTAATGAAGTTCTTTTTGATGAGCCACAGCAATGATATAACTGGATGACCCCTGGATCAGCTCATGATAAGGTTTTATTTGGCCTTTTTTTACTGTAGTACAGGTTTTCACATGCTTTCTTTGTAACTTTTATCACATCGTCAAAAAGTCATTTCAGAAACAGGAGGTAGAAATTGAAGTCTTGCTGAGTGTGTTAAAGGCTTTTGAGTATATTGAAGTTTTGGGGTTTTGTGTTGTTTTGGTTTTTTTAAGGTTGCTTAACTGAAGATGAATATGAGCCCACAACAGCACTTCTGCTGGATGCGCTCAGGATGAACCTGGGAAGACCAGTGCTGGTGAAGAACACCTGCCTGGCATTAGCAAGCCTTCTGAGGCTATCTGGTAACATTCAGCAATTCTTTTTTAAAATTATTATTATTAATTGCAATTCAGCTCAGAAGTGGATATTTCTGTATTGTTCAAGAGTTTGTAGTAGGATTTGGATTGACATGTGCTCTGAGTTAATCTTCCAGGACTGTGAGAGGAAATAGTGAAACTGGAGGTGTGATTTTACTTTTTTTAATTTCCCATGGCCCCAGCGTGAATGTATGAGAAGTGTTAGATCAGTGCAATCTGATCTATTAATAAATTGAGTGTTTTGTTTACTTACTTTACAATGAAGTTGTTTCACTGTGTTCAAGTGAATGTGAAAACAGTAAACATGAAAATATCAGTCCTGCCATGTGCGACAGCATTGGTTGCGTATATGTTCTTCTGCTTGTTGCCCGAACTTGCTTCAAAATAGCTTTTGGGAAGACTAAAAATAACAGACACACCTTCCTGGAAAAATATTACACATGTCCAGGGGACTGGAAAGCAGATAATGCTGCAGTGACCAACTAGCCCAACAGTGTTTGTCTCCCTTTCAGAAATACCAGCTTTGAGATTTATAACGGATTCCAAAGGCAGTGGAATAAAGCTGCTGAAAGATGCCTACCGCCTTCACATAAATGATCCAGAAGTGGTGGAAAACATCTGTATGCTGATGAATGAGATGGTTCAGTATGGTGAGATCATGGTGGTATTAGATGAACCTCTTCCTCTCCCTCAAAAAATAGTGAAGAAAACTAATGGCAGCTGCTCAGGGATGTTAGTTGATCTCAGGAAAAACTTAACTTATGTATCTGTGAAAGGAGGATGAATTGGAACTGAGAGTTCATCCCTCTTGTTCTTGAATAATTATAAATGCCCCTCTGTTGTAGTGATATAACTTCATCTTATCCTGCCTTCTGTTTGTGGACCTGTCCCCTCATTGCTCTTTTTTAGCGCCTGCTGATACTATTGGCAGTTGTAACTGTGTATTATCCTGTTCATTTGCAGAAGACATGGTGCTGGATATGCTGTCCCAGAAAACGGAAGAACTGCTGTCTGAAATAAAAAGGCGGTTTCCATCCAGTACGGTATGTAGAAGCCACTGTCATAATATAGGGTAGATGGTTAATATCTTATTTCTGGTTATGAATTGTATCATTCTCGAATAGCTGCAATTACACAGTGTGGAAATTTACAGAATTATGTGTATATGGGGTGAAGAATGAATTTGTAAGAATATTTCTAACTACTGAAAGCAAGTAGTTGGAAGTCACAGAATCCCAGAATGTCAGGGGTTGGAAGGGACCTGGAAAGCTCATCCAGTGCAATCCCCCCATGGAGCAGGAACACCCAGATGAGGTTACACAGGAAGGTGTCCAGGTGGGTTTTGAACGTCTCCAGAGAAGGAGACTCCACAACCTCCCTGGGCAGCCTGTTCCAGTGTCTGTCACCCTTACTGAGAAGAAGTTTCTTCTCAAATTTAAGTGGAACCTTTTCTGTTCCAGTTTGAACCCATTACCCCTTGTCCTATCATTGGTTGTCAATGAGAAGAGCCTGGCTCCATCCTCCTGACACTCACCCTTTAGATATCTGTAAACATGAATGAGGTCACCCCTCAGTCTCCTCCAGCTCCAGAGCCCCAGCTCCCTCAGCCTTTCCTCACACGGGAGATGCTCCACTCCCTTCAGCATCTTGGTGCTGCTTGGTGCTGCACTGGACTCTCTCCAGCAGTTCCCTGTCCTGCTGGAACTGAGGGGCCACAACTGGACACAAGATTCCAGGTGTGGTCTCCCCAGGGCAGAGTAGAGGGGCAGGAGAACCTCTCTGACCTACTGACCACCCCCTTCTAACCCACCCCAGGTACCATTTGCCTTCCTGGCCACAAGGGCCCAGTGCTGGCTCATGGTCATCCTGCTGTCTCCAGGACCCCCAGGTCCCTTTCCCCTTAAGTCTTTTTTCTTAATGTTGTCATCTTTTAAAACTACATTCTGGTCTCTTGCAACATTTTGTTACTTTATTACATTCTTCATACTAAAACATGCCAAGGTTCACAAGAACAAAGCATGTTACCGCCAAATATTTTTGTGTTGTAATATCCTTAAGCAGACCCCATACAAAGATAAAATCAACAAAAGAAACCCTTGGGACAATTTGCCTGCAGGTTTAACTTAGAATAAATTCCAACAAGTAGTCATACCAAAAAAGGTAAGTATTGAAACACCAGAAACAGTGAAGTTATTTGAGCTATTTAATGTGTTACACTAATATTTCCTTTTGCAATGGCTTGCTGTCATCAAACCAATAATAAGTTTGTACATCAAGCCAATAAAACTCTTTAGTCTTACAGCTTTCCTCTTAGTTACACGCAAACTTGTTCTCCAGTGTCTCCTGCAGACATTGCCTGCACTAGTTTAATGAATGCTGCAGCTATATGGTAGTGCAGAAAAAAAGAATCACAAAAGAGAAGAAAGCTCCCTCTTCTGTTGTAAATGTAATTTGATGTTTCCCCTTCTGTTGTAAATGTAATTCCTTGTTCCCCGAGTCCCCTGTTGACAGGCCAGAACACTTGTTTTGGCAATACAGTGTGCGACGTGCAACTGCTAAATCTCCGAAACCCTTTCCTGGTATCCATTTCCCTTCCAGTATCCATTTAGATTATTTAAATCAGAACATTAGTATTTGGTCTGTTAATTACGGTTACTTTGGATTTTGCAGTATCAGACCCCACATGTGCTTTAAACATCACTCACTTGAAAGGCCTATTTTAGACACAGTGCTTTTATTAATAAAGAAATGTAAAAATAAGTGAAGCAACAAGGTAATCTTGTATTTTACAACTCTTATATTTCTCTCCAGGAGATAATAACCCTTGTGGATGCAATGCTTTTGAAACTGCAGAAATAAGAGAGAAACTTTCTGTATAAGAACAAGACTTGTGCACTTCTGGTTCAGATATAAAAGCTTGGATCCTTCAGAAATATTTTAAAATATTTTTCTCATCAGAAAGATTAATAATACTTAACCAGCTATATATTCTGTTAATTTAGGTACACAACTGTGAGACTAACAGCAATCAAGAATTTGCCTTACTTTGTAGACTTTAAAATATTTCAAATAAAGATTTTAGTTTTGTGAATTTCAGCCGAGCAATGAGTTTCTCCCTTCATTTATCCTAATAGAAACACATTTTTCAAAACTTATTCAGTGTATATTTTCTGCAGAAATTGAACTGATGAAGTACTTGACAGAGGCAGGACTACAGGTATTGTTTACACACAGTAGTAGGCATTAGGTGTGGGTACCACAGGGATGGTGGCACTTGGTTATCATGTCAGGAACTATTGTCCTATATTTTCATGAAGTAGCTGCTGTCAGTTCTGAGTTCTCTCTAAATTTGCCCTGGAATGTGATGTGAAACCAGCAAATGCTGCAGATAGAAACACAGTGTAGAATCATTCAACTTTTACTATTTTTGTTGTTAGATTTGTTCTTAACAGCAGCTTCCCATGTCTTTTTCTCCAAGGTGTACAGTCTCATAGCTGCTTGTGCATCCTGAATCTGAAAGAGAACAGAACAAACAGGAGGCTTAATGAAACAGAGCTGACATGGTTTAAGAACATTACTGTTAAAAAAGCAGCTAAATCTTCCATCATTATAATGTCTTTTCAATTAGCATTTTATAATTGCTTTCTAGGTGTAGGTTCTTTAGAGTGACTAGCAGAAGGGGATGAATATATATTCAGACTGTGTGTCTCACCACAAGGCTATGCACTTCTCTTTCTGATTGTGACTTGGAAAGCCCTAATGAAAAAATACTCTTAATACAGTATCTTGGAGGTATCCAGACACTCTTCCCTGCTTTTCCCTTCATTCCTCTGTTATATCCTCATGTCCACTATTTTATCCAGCCCACCAGAACGCTGCTTTTAAGGTAAGCAGGCAATACTTGAGAATTACTTTTTTCCTCAGGGATCTTAAAACAACAATTAGTATTTAAACAAAATACAGCTGACTTGTTCAAAAGGAGTTTATGAATATAAGGGAATAATCCAAGTGGTATGAGACACAGTAAGTAAGCTTAGACAGCAATCTTACTGCGTGCTGGTGTCCACGCAGAGCTCATTAACTTTCATGGAGAGGTGAGAATGAAGCCACGGTGTTCTGGATTGAACCTGGATCCTACAGCTAATGTGTTCATCTACCCCAAAATGTATGTTCTGGTGAGATACGCACCGAGCAGTGCTCCGCTGTCTGCACTTGAATGTTCAGCAGTCTCTCGCAGAGCAGTTTCAGTGATGGCCGTGCACACTAGAAACAGAAAAAATAGCATTGTTGTGTCTTACGCTATTTGAAATCTGTGTATTTATATAAAAGATACTAGTTTAAGTGTATTCCTCATTAAGGTATAGCACATCTCAGCTTCTACTGATGAACTGTCAAGAATAATTTGTGAATTAAGAGATTTGCACAAGCACTGCTGAGAGGATTTTATATTTATGCTTTGTTGTGAAAAAACATGAGCATATAGTTATGAAACTTAAAATATCTCCCTATGATCTGAACCTTTACTCCTGCAGTCTAGGCAGGAACTTGAAGCCATCTATATTTTGTATATCCCTATGGAAATGATACCATTAAGAAGGTCGCATAAGCCTTACTGTAAGCAGAACTGTACCATCTTATTTTGCTACCCAGAAAATCATTATGAAGACCATGCGAGTGCTAAAGAATGGCAGAGCCACAGAATTTTGTGTGCAGGTATTATTGGTAATGTTTGTACTGACCTAAGCAACTTATTGATTTATTTCAAACACTAAGGTGTTTAAAAGATGCATAGATTAGGTTCTTGGGGATGTGGCTTAGTGCTGGTATTAGGTTAAGGGTTAGACTTGATCTTGAGGGTGTTTTGCAACCAAAATGATTCTATGATTCTAAGCATTCACCTAGACTAAGCTTTTCAAATGACAAAAAGCAGACATCCCTGTTTTGGGGAGGAAAGAAAGAACAGGGGCAAGCAGGAGTGAGCCAGCAGCTCAAGAGTCAGTTCTGAGGTTCACCTACCCAGCAGCTTCTTACCTTGACTCTCTGTTTGAAAGGCTTGTATTTTTGTGTGTCACGTATTTTCTTCTTAGGATGATCAAGAAACAAAACCTAGAAGAAATAACATTTCCAGTCCAAAGTGTGCTGTTGCATAGAAATTTATACAGCTGAATGTACAGCTTCCTGCTCTTCCATCCATTGTGAGAGAGAGTTCAAAACCACGAATGGACAAGACCAAGATCATCCAGCCACCGGCCGGACTTGAGAACCACGGTTCTACTTAGCACAAGAAACAGAAATAATCTGGAGGCATCACCTGTAGAAGTTGCCTGCAGTGCTGGTATAGCAGGATGTGAGATACCTGTCTCTGGTAATGATGTCCAGACTGCTGAGCTGGTTTTTCATCATTCTGCTTCTTTCCTGGCTCTTTAATTTAGTAAACAGATCAGTGCCTTTAGCAACAGCGTTTGGGAGTGGAAGAACTTCAGTGGGCAAGTGACTAGGGCTATACTTGGTGCAGCATGAAATGACAAGAAACTGAGGTAACAAAGCTGTAGGTTCTAGGAGCTCAGGTGTGTTCATCTGAGCCAGAAAGATGTATTAGAAACTCGATCAATCTTAAATTTTTGGAGCCTTGTCTTCAAAATAACAAATCTGCAGCCACATACCTTTAGATCATTGCGTAAAGCATGTCCAACTAAAATCCTTCCCTTCAAGATGTCAGCGACCTCCTTCTGAACTGTTTTAAAATCTTCACCTAAAAATACCGCACAAGGAAACACTTTGCATTAGATGCATGAGACAGCTAAGCAAGCCACAGTTAAAACACTGCAGCTTTTCTGAGAAGGCAATTGTATCCTTGGGATTGTACTTATCCAAGCTCAGCCAACGAGACTTCTGCCATAGCCTGTTAAATCCTCCCTCCCTAAGGGACATTTCTGGGAAAAGGCTCCTACCTGTATTTATATTCTCGGGGCGAATGCCACTAACAGCTGTTCTGTAATCGGTCACCTCTTCTGTAGGCTTGACATACTTGTCATAAACGCACTTTCCAAACTGGTTCACGATGGACACGCGAGCCACGATGCTCTCTTCACCCTTGGGCCCCACTCCCACCATCTCGCAGTCCATGGCCACGGCTCGTGTCAGCCTAGAGACCAAGGACAGCTTGGTGACACCTCTTACAGGGACAATCTCCATGGCTCCGCTGGGAGATGTCACTCACCCTTCAGAAGCTGTTTCTTTAACCAGCACCTTCTCCACAGACTCTTTGGATTTGGTTTCAAGTTCCAGATTTCTTCTAGCGATTTTTGCTGCTTCAGGTCCTATTGCTGCTTCAATATCTTTCGGATCAACGTCATCAAACCAGATTTCAGGCCTGGTAAGTACAGATTTAATTACATTTAACAGTCTTAAAGCAGTTTTGCATCTCTGAAGTGTAGGAAAAGCATATTTATTTTTTACATCAAGACATGAGCTCTGTGAAAATCAGTTTAGTTCTGTCACCTATGCAGGTTCATTGCTATATCTGAGGAGCGGGACAGCATGCACCTTATTTATCTCAAAACTTAGTGTGGAATAGTACAACTGTTTTGAACGTACTGCTCTGTGCTCCTTATGTACACCTCCCAAAATAAGTATTGTGTGATGCCTGAAGTACTCACTCTTTGGGTTGCTGCTCTGCGTGTTCTTCAGCTTTCCTCCTCTTATGCTTTATATCATCTTTCTCCTTTAAAAGATTACTATTTTTCTTCTTTTCTTTGCAGCCTTTCCCATCACTTTTGGTGCCATTTAAAGCCTTGTCTGTTGCACCTCTCTTGGATTTTGGCTCAGCCAAAGGAGGAGCATCTTTAGCAGAACCACCGTCCGTTTGATTTGCGGGTTTGGCCTTTCCCACTTTCCCATTGATAGCTGGAACCTCTTGGCCATTTCCAGCTGGGAGCAGATGCTTCTTTTTGGTGGATGTTTGACATGTAGAGAGGGTCTCGTTGGAGCTATTTGCCTTTTGTTTCAGTAGCTAAAATGACCAAAAAAAAAGGAAAAATGATGATTCCCCTGCATTGCTGACCCCACCATCCTGACCCCAGACTCTTGCTGGTCCTAGAATTACCTGCAATGGGTAATTCCCTGCCTTTATTGACACAAATATTGTTATTTTTTAATTACTCCACACAACGTGTGCCTGTGTTCAGGGAAACCCAGCGTGGCCCTGGCCCTCCCCGGGCGGTGGCTCCGTCTACCCGCAGTGACCCGCCCGGTTCCCCTCACCTCCTGCAGCGCCTTCCAGTTGGCGGAGAACTCCTGGGGGCTGCGGGGCGGCGCTGCCGCCATGGCGGGGCCTTTCGGGGCCGCCGCCGCTTCCCCGGGGCCGCGCTCCACCTTCCTCCTCCTCCTCCTGCGGGCCCCGGCGCTGGGCCCCGGCTCCTCGGGGCTTCGCTTCGCCATCCGGCCCGGCCGCGCCGCGGGGGAGGCGGTTGCCGAGCGGGCCGGTGTTGCCGAGCGGGGGTTCCCGCTGCACCGGCCCGCCCGGGAACGGGCACCCGCGCTTGGGTTCCGGCGGCGGGACCCGCCCCGGGGGGAGCCCGGGGGTGTGTGTGGGTTCTCCCCGGTGCCGCAGCCGAGGTGTGGGGAATGTGAGGCTGCACAGCACCAAGCCGCTTTTCCCCTGTAAATCGGCCCTTGTGTGTCTCGGTAAGAGGAACAAAAATCTCGTGGAAACCTCTAGGCTAAGACTGAGCCTAATGTAGCAAGACCAGGCTTAATGTAACAGAAACCTGACACAGAAGCAATAGCTCTACAGAGACTGGACACAAGGCTTGCAAGCTGGGAAAGTGGAATGTTCTGCTAAATGAAGAAAGAGCTACATGATTACTTTTGCTGAGTAGCCGCAAAAAATGACACCATGTGTGCTGGAGAAATCAGGTCAAGGAGCCGACACTGGGGGGGACCAGGCTCCAAACACCCCCGGGGACCACTAGAGACCCCTGATGAAGCCTCCCGAATGCCAAAGACAGGCTTCCGGCAAAGGGAGGGGTTATGTAAATAGTTTATGTTTAACGCACTCACTAAGCGGTAGAAACAAATGAATATGCAACAGGCGCGTGTAATAAACCCTGAGAAGCGCGAATCACGCGCACGCTGGATTAGAGGAGCGATCCTGTAATCAAAGTGCTGCCTTTTAACACCTTCCAAACAGCGCTAAAGAGTCTTTTTGCCGACCCGTCGGTATCAGTCTGGCTCCGCGCTCCCTATCGCCGCGCTCTTTGGCTGCAGCGAAGCTGCAAACGTTGCGCAAACCCTCCCTCCCTCCAGCTGTTCCTGTAAAGCCTCCGGCTGCAGGACATTCCCCCGGCTGCCCCTCTCCCAGAGCCTCAGCTCCCCTGTTTGCTCAGACCCCTTCCGCTCCACGTGATGCTTCGGGCCAAAACTCGGCTTAATCACCCCTGGGCCGGCGCTGAGTCCGCAGCGCTGGTTGCGACTCCTCCAGCATGATCGTCAGCTTGACGCTCCGGGCGCTCGTGATGCTCCCCTTGGGGTTCTGCTGGCCGTCGGCTTTCCAAGAGGTGAGTTTGACCTCCAGAAAATGCAGTTTCCAGGAAGACTTTTTTAATTTCTAGGAAAAAAAGAGAAGAGACGACACAACGTGTTCTAAGCCAGACTCCATCCAGCCTCACTAATCAAGAAGATAAAGCTGTTTCCTCTGGGTGGCTGTTGTGCAGCCCATGCTTAGTGCAAAATAAAGCCATGAGAACTTGGCGTCGGTACTTGTTGAGTTGTTCGCTGGCGTTCCTTCCAGGTTAGGTTCAGTTAACTGATGGTCTTGTATCCATTTGTTTTTCTTAAAAAAATGTGAGGCTATTCTTCTTCTTGCAGAAATTTCTCGGCGCTTTGGATGCAGAAGACGTTTTCTCTTATTTTGGAACCAGCTCAGTGTCTGATGGTACGCAGGGCTCCTTCCTGGGTCTTGGAACACGTCTGTCAGTTTATTTCTAATCCTGTACATTCGATAATGCTAAGAACACTTATTAATGAACCCCGATCTGACAAGCATTTAGCGTCTCTGACTCGCATTACTCAGTGAGGCAATCCGTGTTTCAGTGTGAAAGCGGTTGAAGAACTGGGTCAGTATTTAACATCTGTTGAAGGAGATATGATAAATCTTTTTGCACATTTCTCCTGCGATCCTTGTTCTCCGTATTGGTATTTTTCTATGGAATTAACAGAACCAGGTCTTCTGAGTGGGCAGCTTTGGACTAAGAATAGCTTTAAATGCACTTGATAATTCTTTTTTTGGTTTTAAATAAACGTGGAGAGACTGATATTCTGGGTCTGGATTGATGGTAGTTTAGAATAAAGATACATTTTAAATTCTCAAATCCTTAAAGCGAGGATGTTGTCTGCTTGTGAGCTCACCTAGTGCTCATCCCTGTCTGGATTATGATAATTCTCACTCAGTAATACTGAACATCTGAGGAAGTAAGACTGTCTCAGCCTTTGTTAAATGAACCGTTCTCCTTATCGAGAGAGCAAAAACACCAATAAATCAGGAGCCAGTTTCATAGCTGTTGTCTGTTCCCAATCAGATTATCCTCACTTTGGAACATATGAGAGCATAGAAGTTCTTTGACTGTTGTCGTGATGACCCTGAAAGGCCACAGTTGTCATTTAGAGAGTATTCTTTTTTCCTAGGAAGATAGATTACTACATTTGTTTCCTGTGTATCATCATTTCTCTTAACTGTTCCTCTTGTTCAGATCTGGTTTCATTTCTTTCAGTACCTGAGTTTGTTGTTGCTGAGCCAACTTGCCCTTGTAAAGAAGAGCAGAATGGGCTGACGTCCTGTCCCGTTCAACGTTGCTCCATTGAGGCCTGGGGAGAGCTCTACACCTTTGAATTTCTTGAGGACCATGCCCTCCTTTCCTCTTCCTTTGTGAGCAAGCAAGTGGTGAACTCTTCCTTTGGCTTGCTGAAGCGATTCTCGGGCAACTGCTTTGCAGGTGGAAATTCTCTGCAGCCTCCTGGGGCGAAGTGTAGAGTCACGTACTGTGAAGGGCAGCTGGTGAGTATGTGCTGAACTCATTCTCACAAGAGTTTCCAGCCTTTGTGTGTTTGCAGCTTGATGCACCAAACACGTGTGAACCATCCATTTAATAAATCTGAGCAGTACAAAGGAGGAACAGGAAGGATATGGCACACAGTTCTCCATTGGTAGTAAATGTATTTGGAATAACTTAGAGATGAAATTTCCTCTCCTTTAGCAAGGAGTCGTCGTTGCAGATGAGGAAAATATTCATATCAGGCCTGTCAGAAGCAAAGATTTGGCCCTGCTGAAGGACCTTGGCTTCTCCAGACCCCACATTCTCTTCAGAAGTGCCGCAAGAGAGGAAAATACAGCAAGAGGTAACGTACGTGGAGCGGAATCCCTGCTCGTTCTGCTTGGGAAAGCATGTCCTGGTAGTGGCGTTGGTTGAATGAGCTCAAAGGAAAAATCTGCACCTACAAACATATGAACATACTTGATAGATGTTTCTCACCTCACTGAGGTGTTACTAGTGTGTTTTCATTTAGGTATTTATTCTTTTGTTAGCGTGTGTTATTAAAGATGCTGCCAAGGGAAAGAAACCAACAGAAATGGGAAACCTGAGCAAGCAACTGGAGGGGTGGTCTTCCAGATGGTTATTCTAGTTCTTCAGGATCTGTAGGGAGTGGATCTGTAGGACTTTTAAAGTTGTCTTGCATTTTAATCTCCCCACATCCCTTTGTGCTGCTCAGCAGGGCGGTTTCCTTCTCGCCTGCAGAAGAGGGCTGAGGGAGCTGTCAAACATCTGGAGCTCATGGTTGTAGCAGGTCCAGATGTTTACTTGTACCACAAAGAGGACACGGAGCGATATATTCTTGCCAACCTGAACATCGTGAGTAGCTTTCTGTTTGGACTGTTGTCCCGGTGTCAGAGCTCATGGTGTCACAAGCAGACGTACCTCTGTGGGTGCATTTTTTGAGGTGGTTGTGGTTACCTGCTCCCCATATGGAGCTCATGTGCAGGGTGTTCCTCTCTGCTTCTCTTGGCACTACATGGCAAGCTGTCCCTTGTACAAGGAAAAGCGAATCTTAGAAGCTCTTGGGTTGTAGTTTAAAGCCCATGTAGAAAGTATATCTCTTCATTTTATTACTAATATTGTTGCATGTCAGATACAGTAGCAAGAGTTTTATCACCAGAGCCTTATCCAGTCCCTGGTGCTTTCAGTGAGATCGAGCAAGATCCACTCAATTAATCTTACATTTCACATTTCAACATTTTATTTCTATTACATAATTTCTCTAAATGTCTCCCTTTGCTATTGTTAAGAATTTGTTTATGCATTTTCTCTGTGTGCGTATTGCAAAAAAGTGTTTAGCATTCGCTCTCCTACCCCATGAAACTGTTTTCCCTGCAGGTTCTTCTCTTTGCTTCGAAATATCTGACAAGTCTAACAACAGTTCTCATCTGTTGACAGATTTATTTACATTTGTAGCACATACTTTAATGTCGTGCTTCCCTGTGATTTTATAATTGCCCCTTATGGTTACCAGGTGTGTTCCCTTTGTAGTGAACACAGCCCAGTTTTGGGGAACAGGCAGTGGGAGTGACTTTACTGAATCCTTTCTGTCTCTTAACAGGGGGCAGAGCTGCTGAGAGACGCCTCGCTGGGTGCTCATTTCAGGGTTCACCTTATGCAAATGCTGGTTTTGAGAGAACCAGAGGTAAGCAGGGAGGACTACGTTCAAGCGTTGTCCAAGGGCTTGCTAGAAGCTGGATGAAACGTGCCACCATGTGCCTTCACTCTAGGCAGAGGTGAACATCACCACAAATATCACCTCCTCGCTGATCAGCGTTTGTGAGTGGAGCAAGAAGGTCAATCCCCAGAATGACTCTGACCCCCAGCACGCTGACATTGTCCTCTACATCACCAGGTACTGAGGGTCCCCTGCCCTGGGAGGGGATGGGGACGGGGCTGATGGCACCCTAGTGAACACAGTGATTTACACCGGCTCTTCCAGCAGCATCACAGGATCTTTGGAAGTGGGTTGATTCTCCTGTTTGGGGTTGATCTCCTGCCCTGGTGTGATGCGGTCGGTCAGAACTGCTGTGTCTTCAGTTGCTGAAGGAACTGGAATGTTCCCCAAGCACCGACCAGCCAGCCAGAGCAGCACAGCCAAACCCACCGCAGCTTGTTGTGGGCAGAAAAGTCGAACAGTAACTGGAAGTGAAGACCCACTGGTCTTTTCTGTGGAAGATTTCTAGTGCTGCTCTGACTCAGACCTTTTGTCTGACTTTCAGTCTCCTTGCTCTAAATTGCCTTGGCTAAATTTGTCGAGGCTGAATTTTTCTTGCGTGTAATGGCTTTGTTTTGGGGCTCTTTCCTCAAAGAGATGATGATGATACTGCTCTGCGAATAGGGTTAGGTCATTTTATTCTATTCTGCTTGTCTTGGCTCATGGGGACTTTTTAATGAAGAATCACCACAAATTTTGAGCAGTGGATGTTCGTGGGACCCTACTGCTATGATCTTGCCCCAGGGAGCTCCATGTGTATATGTTAGCAATGTTAGGTAACTGGCAAAGTTAGATCAGGAAGTTGCCAATAAATTCAGTTGAATGTCTAGACCTGACTTTATTGGCTGCAATGGTTCTTCGCTCTTTCCTCTGTATCTGTCTCCCTTTAGGTTTGACTTGGAGTTGCCTGATGGGAACAAGGAGCTACGTGGAGTAACTCAGTTAGGGGGAGTCTGCTCCTCCTTCTGGAGCTGTGTTATTACCCAGGACACCGGCTTTGACCTTGGAATCACCATAGCCCACGAGATTGGGCACAGGTCAGCAGGAAAGCCCCAGAGCAGCCCAGTATGTTTTATACGGGTAAAAATGTTCCCCAGTTTACAGGATTCAGAAGAAGGAAAAGGATCTCTTGGCATAACAGGGGGTTTCCTATAGATTACTCAAAACTTTTGGAAAGAATTCCTTGCCATTCTTGTATTCCCGCATGCTCTGTGATAATTAGAAGCTGCAAAGAGGAGATAAAACCTTTGTGACAGGAGTAGAAGGAAAGGCTGCAGAGAGAGCTCAGCCCTTGCTCTGAGGGAACCCAGCCTCGGGTTTCTACTCCTCAGGGCACTGTGCTGCTTCTCTTACAGTCTGGGGATCCCCCATGATGGTGAGGGGAACCGGTGCAGCAGCAGTGGGTACATCATGGGGTCAGCAGGAAACCACAACAGCATCGACCTCACCTGGTCGCAGTGCAGCCGGGAGGAGTTCCTGGCCTTTGTCAGGTAAGGGAACGGTCCAGGTCTGTGTGCCCCTGCGGGAGCGTTTCCCTGTGCTGGGAGCTTGGGAGAAGGCAGGGAATGACAAGGAATAAATTAGGACATTCTTGGAAAATGAGGAACTGTTATGTATTTCTTATCACTTGTGCCTTTTGCTGAGGTTAAACCCAGTTTTTGCTTCAACTATCTGGAAATGACTTTGGTTAGTGACTAACGTGCTTGGGCTGTGTTGAACTTCTCAGACACTAGCTCAGCCTGGGGATTTTATTTAAAATGTCGGAGCATCTAGGTTCAAACAAGCATTGCGGGCTGTGAGCTGGCTGGGTGAAGAGCAGGAATGGGTTTCTGTTATAAATTCAGCAGCAGGGAACTGCGAGAATCTCCAGGCAGCTGCTGCAACTAAATCCATCACAGCCCACAGTAAGCATGTGTTGTCTGGGAAAGCAACAGCCAACTCCCTAAATGAAACTCAGCACAAGTTTGCAAACATGTCGTTGTCCTTACTGCCTGCAGCTGGGAAAGTGATATTTCTTATGTTTCTATCAGCACAGGCCAAACAAACTGCTTAAATGACCTGCCGGACATGGACGGCAGCATCCCTGGATGGAAGCCTGGGTTGTATTACGGAGCAGATGAGCAGTGTAAAATAGCCTTTGGGAGCGTTGCCACAGCGTGCACCTTTGCTGACAGCAATGTTGTAGGTAGAAGGTTTGTCTGGCTTGCTAGGGGCAGCAGGGAAATGTTCTGGCACCAAGATTCAGGAAAAGGGAGGTTGGGGCATTATTATTATAAAGGGATGGAAGGTGCTTTCCTGGCACAGACTTCTTGGCAAAGAACAAACCTTCAAAGGCTTTTAAAAAATGCTTCCATCACCTTTTAAGGTTTGCACGGTACCCAAAGGTTTGCAAAGGTACCAAGGTTTGCAAAGACCTCTGTCCAAATTGGGGCCTGGCGGTGCTGGGTGCACCTACTCGAGGTCCTGTCTTAAGGAGCTGTAGTTCGTTGGATTCCTTCAGCTAACAGAGGGAGAAACGAAGGGTCTTGTTTGCACTGTTGGGTACCTGTGGGGAAACAAAACATCTGTGACATGCGCCATTTAGATTGAGCAGCTTTTGGGACTGCTGTGTTGATGAGCCCAAGTGATTCCCTGAACTCCCTGATTTTCTTGTCACACCAGGACATATGTGAAGTTCTCTCATGCCACGTACAACCGGGAGATGAATCCAGCTGTACTCGGCTTCTTGTTCCCCTCTTGGATGGTACTGAGTGTGGAATCAATAAGGTAAGGAGGCTGCTGATCTGATGATCAGAAGTGAGTGTGGATGCTGTGGAGCTCATTGGACAGCAAGACATTGCTGGTGGCCGGAGGGGACTCACTGTCCCTCAGCCAGAGACTCCAGTTCACAAACTGGTACCAGCTGATCTTGCTGTTTCCACCTTGTCTGCATTTCTGGAGTTGCTTTGCAGTTCTATAGCCTGATATCTGAGCTCTCCTCCAAGGCTTTCCATCTGAAATGACCTATCAACTCTGTTTTAACCCCAGCCTCACGTTAGACCATAATTAGGAAGGGGACTATGCTAGGCTTTTGTGGGAAGGTACCTCATTCATCTTGGGATTCTTTGTCACAGTCTGGCCTGCAAAAAGATGGGGACTTGTGCCGCCCTTGTAGATCCCAGCCCTGCTGGGTCCACTCTGGTTCCTGCTGCCAATTTTCTACATTCTTTGTCTTAGTGGTGCTCCAAGGGCCAGTGCAGCTCTCTGGAAGAACTGAACCCCATGGCTGTCGTCCATGGGCAGTGGTCGGTCTGGAGCCCCTTCTCCTCCTGCTCCCGCAGCTGCGGAGGTGGAGTTGTGCTGCGGCAGCGGTTCTGCAACAACCCCAGGTGAGGGCTGGGGAGATGCCTCGTGGCTGATTCAGGGCCGTGGGGGCTGAGTCCTGCTCTTTGCTTGGGACAAACCCACCTCTGAGTTCTTCTCTTTTCCTGTCATCTCCAGGCCTGCTTTTGGGGGGCAGGAATGCCGTGGCGCCAGCATCCAGGTGGAGATGTGCAATACTCAGGTAGTGGAGCTCATCACATCTTCTGAGCTGGTTTTCTTAGCGCTGTTTAGCCCTGGGAGAGCAGTGTGGTTTGGGACCGCGTTTCTCACAGCTGACTGCTCTGGGAAGGAGCACTAAAGATGTGGCGTGCAGCCTCCGTCTGTCTGACAACAGGAGAGGCGTTTGTCCCACTGTGTCTGAAGACAGCAGGATTATTTAATCGCATTGTTCATGTGTAATGAAGCATTTTCTCTATGCCTTCACAACAGGACAGACACTGAGAAAATAGTGACACACTTAATGATAGTTTTCTTCAGCGGGACATTCTTATATTGTTCCTATTTTCCTTATCCATTTATTTTGTATAAATAGCAAAGATATCAGCTTCCAAACACAATTCTCTGCGTATCCCGCAGCCTTCCTTTAAATTGGTTTTCTTTATTCGCAGTTGTTTTGGTGTTTTACTTATCAGACACCATTTCCTGCCTTTAGCTAGTGGGTAAAATGCTTTTGGGATTCTGTGCTCAGTAACTGCCTTTCGCTACCCGTACGATTCTCTCTGGGATATAGGCCTGTTCAATGACCCAGCAGGACTTTATGGCTGAACAATGTGCAGCAACAAATTTAAAGCCACTGTATCTCACTGGAGAAGCACCATCCTTTTATAACTGGACTTCTGCTGTTGGCTTTGCCAAAGGTAAGGACGGGCTGAGAAACCGTGGTTTCCCTGCCAAAATGGACCTGTCTGCACTTTGATGGCAAAAAGCTATTTCATTGATTATTTTTCACGTGAAACCTAGATAAACTTTTTGTCAGTTCCTTTTTGACTTCTTCCCATTGTTTAACGGTCAGCCCGTGCCTTTCTGAAAGAGTGAAACTCCTTTCTTCTCCTGCCTCCTCCAGGGGACATGCTGTGCAAGCACATGTGCAGGGCCATTGGAAACGAATTCATGGTGAGCCGCGAGGGCAGTTTCATCGATGGAACGAGATGTGAGCAGGATGAGTCCGAGCGCCGCGGGGCTTTCAATCTGTGCGTAACGGGAACCTGCAGAGTAAGTGACTGGTGAATCCAGGTGAACCTCTGACACATCATCTGCCCCAAAGGAATCAGTTTGCTTAAAGCAGGGGAAAAGAAAACACAGTGTCGCAAACAGCAGAGCGAGCTTGTCTTAAAAGAAGAGAGTTTTGTTCTTAGCTTGTTGGATGGAGTCCAACAAATCTACTGTTCTGTCAGTGCATCCTATGCCAATGCCCTCCAGATAAGGCATCCTGCTAATTATGCAGTAAGTACATAAGGCTATTCATCCCTGCTTCAAGAAGCAATTGGTTTATGTGCTTGTTGAGGAGACATCGTTAGCCGTTCACTTTGCATGGTATAAATAACCCTACAAAATTCTGACTCTGTTGGAGAAAAGTTCCGTGATTTGAGCACACCGAGGCAGTGGCAAAATAAGGAGTAAAACCTGGGAATTGTAAGTTGACAAACTGATTGTTGAAGCATCACGAATCAAAACTTTCGGGTTTTTTTTTCTGGATTGGACGTGAGAAAGGCATTTGAACGTGAAGGCATGATGAACGTGAATAGAACTCCCCCGCACTGTCTGCATTTTAGTAACTGCTCAGTGCTGACCTGGTTGTATGTTTTCTGTTGTTTCTTTACGTTCCCAGAATACACTTTTAAAATTTTATGGTTTTCTCATTATCCTGGTGTTCACAATGCTTTGTAATGCATTTCCACCTAATGAACAGCAGAGGGTGTAGGCATAAGCTGTTCTGGTCGCCGCTGTTCTGTGATAAATATGTATGTTATGGCAGCATCCAAAGCCTGGGATCAGTGCCTCTAGCATAAATTCAGCAGTTGCACATGTTTTGCTGCTAAGCCTGCTGAGATCCTCCTGTAGCTTTGTGTAAATCAGTCTTGTTCGTGGGAATGAGGATAGAATCTCTTCTCTGAGCTCCATGGGATTGAAGGCCAGGCTGAAGGATGTGAGTGAGGTTTGGGTTTGGGGTTTAGGGAGCTAAAGATTCTTTTCGAACCTGCCATTCATGTTTAAAGTTCTCCTGGGCATTTTTTTGGCTCCCCTTCCAGAAAGAGTCTGTAGAAGAGAGGGAGTGCAGAGCCTTTGGTTTAGGTCACCGGAGAAAACTTTTTGGGCTGCTTCTTATGGGAAAGAAATTGCCAGACAATTAATGAAACTGTGCTCTCACCTAAAACTGCTGTGCAGTGGTAGGTCTAGGTACAAATGCATCTTTGTCTATGTTGTCTTCTTAAATTTAATTACAAATGAAAAAGGTGGTTTGAGGAATTCAGGCAATATTGCTTTGATTCGCTTGTTTTCCTCTTGGAATAGGCAAGTTCTTGACAGACTCTCCTCTGCTCAGGCATTCGGCTGTGATGGCCAGATGGACTCCAAGAAGATCATGGACTCTTGCAAGGTCTGTGGGGGTGATAATACCACTTGCACCAAAGTGAGCGGATCTTACACAGAAGGAAAAGCTAAAGGTGTGTGGTCCTCACCCTCAGGCCCAACATTACGGTGCTGTTTATATCCTGTATACTTGTACGTGTATTCAGCGTTCTTAATCTTCTGTATGTGACTTCTTGTTTCTGCTCCTGCTTGATTTTATTTCGTGGAGGATATGGTGATGGAGCTTGGGTAGTCGACAGAGAAGGCAGCCAAGAGCTGTAGCAGGGAGGTGGCTGTTGTGCAGGAAGAGTTTTGGTCATAGTTCTCTGGACACGGACCAGAAATGTAACCATTTGGGAAATCCAGCAAATGATTGGGAGCTGAGGACCGTGTCAGATGCTTCCTGAGATGTTAAACATCCGTTTGGGAACTGATCTGGCACTTGCAGACTCACATATAGATACTAGCAGGGAAAATAAAAAGAACAAGAGAAAGAGGAGAACAGGACACAGAATTGGGTTCAGTTTTATTTGCTGTAATCACACCAAGCTGATAGAGCTAAGGTCAGTGTGAATTTAGCCTGCTGGTCATAGCTGTCACATCCTTAATTTTTTTATATTAGCTGTATAACCTTTTCTTTCCATCCTTCCAGAGTACGTTACATTTCTCTCCCTGCCTTACAACACCACCTCGGTCCATGTTACCAATCGGAGACCACTCTTCACACATTTGGGTGAGTTGAATGAAAAGGAGAGGAAGGACAACAAGGCAGGGCTAAAATAGCTTGTGAAAACACGAAAATGGAACTTGGGAGGAAATTTCTTGATATTGCAATT
Source organism: Streptopelia decaocto (assembly GCF_964273445.1). Taxonomy (NCBI): domain Eukaryota; kingdom Metazoa; phylum Chordata; class Aves; order Columbiformes; family Columbidae; genus Streptopelia; species Streptopelia decaocto. Next base: position 8,572,551 of record NC_138672.1, read on the forward strand.
TGTTTGTGGGATGCTCTCCAATGGGAAGTGATGGAAGCCATGGTCTTTGGGAGGCTTGACTTAGATCAAACTGGTTTCTAGCAAATAGGGAGTCTGTAGCTGCCAGCACCGGGGGATTCTGGTGAGCACATGTTATCTCTTAACCTCACTGCGCTTTTGCTCCTCTAGCTGTTAAGGTGAAAGGAGAGTATGTGGTGGCTGGAAAAGGAAAAATCTCCCAGAATGTCACCTACCCGTCAGTTCTGGAAGACAGCCAGATCATATACAAAGTGTTTCTCACCGAGGACAACCTGCCACGCCTGGAGGAAATCCATGTGGATGGGCCAACGCAAGAAGAAATTGAAATACAGGTAAATTCAAATAGGAGAGTTGGAAAGGGGCCAGTCGGGACTGGCCGGGCTGAGTTTGAGTAGCTCTGCTGCGGTGCAGAATCCAGGTGTTGTCCAGGGCCACTGGAGATGGCGTTCACTAAGAGTGTTGCTCTTCTTGGGAAAGGCTGAGGGTTGGCTGCCTACAGGCTTTCTGCAGGTCTGGGAGATGAGCTTACTGAGTTAAACCTTTCCCTTGGCTTAATCTTTTTGTCAGTGCTCTGTGCGCAGAATTCGCAGTGAGTACTCTGAGTGCACCTGGCAAGCACTGAGGGTCATAGCATTGAGGTTCAGGGCTGGATGGAAAAGGGGGACCAGCTTCTCTTATCTCCGTCCTAAGAAATGTGTCAGAGTTGATTTGTGCATTGACCACAACTTTTTCCTTCCCCAGGTCTATCGAAGGTATGCAAAAGAATATGGCAATGCCACCAACCCAGACATCACCTTCAGCTACTTTGTCCCCAAAGAGAATCTGACCTATGTGTGGATTCCTCAGCGGGGGCCGTGTTCGGTGACCTGTGGGGAAGGTGAGGCAGCAATACTCAGTCTTTCTGCCCAGATCTCTGTGAAAAGTCATTCTAGTTATGCTGGCTGGTAGTCACCCAGATCCTGACCCCACGGGCTCTCCTGGGCTGACTGAGAGAAATGTGTCATCAATAATAGATACTTGGTTAGAACTTATTAAACAACTGGGTTGAATTTAATAGCAAATTGCTGAAAGTGAGCTGCAGTTGACAGTGTTAAACTGAACCAAAGAAAAGCGTGGTACAGCTGTTGAATTAAATTAGCAAACCAGCAAATGAGCTGAATCATCAAAATGATAGTGGAAATGTTTGATCGTGAAGAGGATTTTTAAATAGGGTTTAACTGAACTTTTGGTTTTAAGACTAAATAATTTTGTCAGATTTTTCAGTTATTGAAGACTGTAATTTGAAGTTGGCTAAACATCAAAAGTCTGAGACCAAAGTGGTGTCTAACTAAAGCCTCAGAGCTAATTATGAAACTTCCTTCTTAGAATTCTATTCCTGTGCCATGGCTAATCCTTTCTGTCTCCCTGAAGAAACCGTCATGCAGATTGTGACAGATCACTCTGTCCGACATCTTGTTTACCAGATAATACAGATGACACTCGCAAGCCTCTCAAGACTTTTATGACAAGGATTGAGAAAATACATTAATGAATACTTATGGAAGTCAAGCTATAGGACTAGTTATGTCTGGAGAGCTTTTCTCCAGCAGATTCTTCAGGTGAACTGGTTGCCGAAAGCCTGAAGTAAAGAACTTGAAACACTCTGGGGCCTCCCAACTAATGCAGTCAAAGGGAAAAAAATCTGGGACTTAAAATAACAGAAAGTTGAAAATCTGAGCTGAAATTGCATCCTGAGCTCCAAGTGATGCTCAGGCCCTTCTTGCCAACAGACATTATTTGAAAACAAGGAGAGTAGTGAAAAGATGACATTGCTGATTGATTCTTGACATTTGCTTCTCAGGGTCATGCTCTTCGAGGTGCAGGAATGCTGGTCTCTCTTTGTGGGAGCTCATTCACTGCAAAGGAGACTCATTACAGCTTTGCTTGTAATTTTTTTAAGCTGGATTTTCACCTGCTTTGCCCGTCAGGTTCAATATTGTTAAAAATCTTGTTTAGAGCTGTAGTTCATGAATATTTCAGTTCTTGTGTGCCACAGGCACTACAAGTCTGCAGTTTCTCTCCCAGTACCCCAGTGTAGTTGTGGGTATTGATGATCCCTTGGAGGACATTGGCACGCTGCTCTCTGGGTACAAAGGTTGTGGGATGATATTACGTGATTAGTTCTGCAGAACGTCATCTAAAAATGGCTGGCTGCTAGGACTTATTTTCGGCAACCTGCCCCTCATCAGTCAGACATCAAGATCACAGAAGTAATTTGGACCAAATTGCGATTCATATCCTTGCTCTTGCGAGCGGCCAGTTTAGAATGATCTTCCAATTTTGTCAGCAGATTATCTGTTAAACTTCTGATCTTCAGGGCTGTTCATCTTGGAAAGTCACTTTAAAACTCTTGAGGAAAAGTTGTATCAGAAATAAGGGATTTGTGTGTTTCTAGAAAGGCTGTATTCCCAAATATGTCTTTTTTCCCACACAGATAATTTGGGTAAAGCAAAATGTGTTCCAGTTGTGGAGATGAGTGCGTTAAGCGTGCCTAGGGCTTGGACAGAGTTTGCTTATTCTGCACACACAGGTGCAGCTGGCACCGCTTGGCTTGTTTTCATAGAACGTCCTCAGTTGGAAGGGACCCACAATGATCATTTTCCAACCCTTGCACACGTGCCATGCAGTGAGATCTCTTCCCGTCCTAGGTGAGAGGCAGCTACAGTACGTATGTGTGGCTTTTGACACCAAAGAAGAAACCCAAGAAGAAAACTGTCATCCAGTGCCAAAGCCGGAGAGCAGGATGGAAATCTGTGATCTCAGACCCTGCCCGCCAAGGTAAGGCAGTTACCAGGAGATGAGGGGGCACCGAGAGGCCTTTCCTTCCTCTCTCTGTCTCCAGGGATGTGGTAAAGTAGGGGTCAAGCTACTCTGAGGATGTTATCTTCCTCTCCTCTGCTTTGAAAGCACAGCCAGCTGCAAAAACAGTAGCACTGATCCATGCTTGGCAAACTAGCTGAGAGTCTTTCCTGGGCTGGTATATTCTCAGGCAGAACTAAGTGAAGTCTTTGGAGTTTGAGTCCAGGGGAAAGCTGGAAAACTCTTGATCCCTCATTACCTTGGGGAAGCAGAAACAAATCCATAACTGCAAAAGGCAGTGACACATTTGCCAGCTGTCTTGTAAGTACTGTAGGAAGCAAAGTGTCTGAGGCGGAGGGGTGAAGAAAGCTGCTGAGAAGCAGAAGGGGGGAAGGATGAGGGAGCTGCAGTGCGTTTTCTGCAGTGAGGCAGCAGAGGGTGGGGATTCATCACTAACTTGATTTTTCTCCTCCTTGTCCTCTGTCAGATGGAAGGTAACTCCAGCTGGCCCCTGTTCCTCCAGCTGTGGGCTCGGCTTAGCTGTTCAGCTGGTCACCTGTGTGCAGATTCACCAAGGCAAGGAGATGTTGCTGGAGGAGCGTTTGTGTCCTGTGGCAGAGAAGCCCCTTACCAGTGTCCCCTGTGTCATCCGAATGTGCTCTTATGAATGGAGCTTTAGCGAGTGGACAGAGGTACCTCTTCCTGTTCAGATGCAGCACTTGGTGTCTAGTGCAGTGGTTTTATAGCCGTTCACATCCCTAAGGCAGGCAGTGGAGAAATACCACCTCCACCTTGTACATTTACTTCCCACAGAAATGCTAAACTGTTTCTAGGGATGTGTTTTCTATCCTTTCCACTGTCCAATGTTTAGCAGGCGTAGGTTTGCTTCTCATGCTTCTCAGCTCCGGTTTCGGCCGCAGTTTGAAGATGGTTCTTGACATGTTTTCTTCTGGAATGCAGATATTTTTGGAGGTTTTGGGAAGTGGTTCCGTAATTCAAAGATACAGTTTGGAAGATCCTCTGGGAGGTGGGCCATCAGAGCACTAAAAGGCCAAGTGACAGAACAGCATCAGTGAACAAAAGATCAGCCCCTTGGATCACGCCAATAAATGTATTTATTTATAAACATCAACTGAAACACATGTAAAAAGGCCTGTGGGTTTCTCCCTCTGCAGTGTTCAACTTCGTGTGGGAATGGCATTCAGACACGGCAGGATTCCTGCCTCAACCCGCTAACCCGTAAGCAGGTGAACCCCGTCTTCTGCAGGCACTTCCCCAAGGCCATTGTGGTACGCGGCTGCTCCACAGGGCCCTGTCCTGAGCAGGCAATGGGGACCGTGTCCCACGGAGCAGGACTGCAGACGGTGACACCAGCCCTGCCGACAACAACCACGACTGCCAAAGAGGCGAGATACAAGGATCTGGATCTTCCTCCATCTGCTGTGCCAGTTGTGCCTGAGGAGCAGGCAGAGACCGGTGGAGGTGAGGAGGACACTGCCAAAATGTAGAGATGGTGCTCGCTGCGTGTGGCTGGGTTGTGGTGACCTTGCTGCCATACAGGGACAGGAGCATGGGTTAGGAGGGACACCATGCTGTCCCTTCCCGCAAGCCATGACCTGTCCATGTTACCTCAGCTCAGAACAAAAACTCCCTTCCATGGGCTTCCCAAAGCTCTTCTGACTCAGGACAACTTGGGGCAATAGCTGACTCTTCCTATGTATTATGTGGACGACATGCTGTTGGCACTTGTCTTGTTCACTGTGCCATGGGAACTGTGTTTCAGCAGTTCTGCTTCCTTCTGGAAGTGTTTCTCATCTGTGTCTGCTGTGCAGGTGTCTGTGGAAAGCTCTTTCTTAATGCCACCGGGGTCATCAACATGACGGGTGTCGAGAGCAGCGACTGCACCGTGGCCATCGGACGTCCCCTTGGGGAGGAGATAACGCTCCGTGTCCTGGAGAGCTCCCTCAACTGCAGCGCAGGTACCACCCAGGGTGTGCTGGGGACCAAACTGGCCCTTTTGGGAAACCTGCACCTCATTTGCCCATATGCTTTTGGTGTCCTGAACGGTTCTTGTTGCCTTGGAACCTGTGTAACCTCTGCAATGACTTTACAAGTTTTTCTGTCCCACCAAGTCTTTGCCAGGTAGGGCTAAATGGCATTGATGTCTTTCCTTCCCCTACATAATGGACTCTCACCTCTTTTGTTGATAGATATTGGTTGAAATGAATTTATGGGGTTAAAGAAACTGCTTGTTTTGACTCGCTCTGTAATGTAGCCTCCTGCTGGAATCAGTACAGTTAGATGAGTTAACTAGACTGTTTTCATGACAGATTTTGATAAGATAGGGACAAGACGCAGGAATTACTTGATTACAGACCTATGTAAGACAGGTTGTGGCCTTTTACTTAAAGTAAAAATGTCTCTAGTCCCTGTGCTCATCTGTTCCAGGTGAGATAGTGCTCTTTTCTGGGCGAATGATGTGGCGGACGGGCTGCAGGAACCTCCCTTTGTCACTGATAAATTCCAGAACGAACACGCTGATTGTGAAACAGCGCGTTTCGCTGCCAGGAAATGGGGTCATTCTTCAGTACAACAGCAGAACTGCAACTAAAAAATATTACCAAGGTATCTTACTGAAAGCTTTGCTATGACTTTAGATTCAGGCACTCATGACGAGGCCTACAGAGTTCCACAGGTCATGATTGCCTATGGAAATCTATGGAAACCTTGCTTCATTTTTTAGCAGATAATAAGCCCCTTCTTGGAGAGTTTTGGAATGAATATTACTTGTGGACTACCCCTCTGTTTTAAAGGCAAGCCCGCTGCAGGTGTTTGCTGATGCTCGGAGGTTCCCAGATGAAAATCCTTAGAGAAACTTTTCTGCCTGTGTTTAATTTAAATGATTTCTTTCTTGGAGATGCTGGACACTTCTCTAAAGAATTTTCTTTTCTGCTCCCTTTCCCAACTCTCAGACTGTGACAAGCAGCTGTTTGGTCCCCACGGTGAAATAGTGAATCCTGTGCAATTGCCTGGTCAGAGACAAGAAGTAGTGTGTCGGACCTTCATCAACGTGGCTCCTCGGCATCGCATCGCTATCCGTGCCCTAAATATTGACTTGGGCAATGAAAGCAACCAGACACATTTTAATTACATCCTGGTGAGTCAAAACCCTAAAGGGGATGATTTGGATGGAAACGGACCCACCTCCTCATTAGGTATTTGCATCCAGATGCAAAGTCCCATCACAAATCCTAGAGGGTCAGGCTCTGATCTCTGTTAATGTAACTGTGGATGAGCACTACCGACGTCTGCTGTATTTCTTCTAAACTTTTTATAGGGCTGATTTTCCCCCTGAGTGCCCAAACTGCAATCCCCAGTGTTTCGTGGGTACCTCACTTGTAGGCTGCTATGATATAATGGTTTGGTCTTGCTTTATGCAGGTCCGTGATGTAAGCACCATGAAGACGATGGTGTTCCATGGGAAACAACAATTCTTCTGGCAATCAACAGGAAGCCAAGCTGAAATCGAATTTCATGAGAACGTTAAGGATTACCAAACCAGTTTCTGGGCTGAATACTATGCTATTGAGCCCAAATAAAAGGAGCCAGGGCCACTGAGTATGGCTGTGGGCCAGTTAGTGACTGCTGCTCGTTCACTGCTCGAGGTCACATTTAATCTCTTTGCAAATGCTTCCCCATCTATTAAGCAAAAGCAGTAATACCTACTGATTCCTTTGGGATCTCAGTACTTATAAAGGTTATGTAAAAGACATGTAACTACCAAATATTTAGCAAATAGCCCTCATACAGATTTTCTGTCTGTGTTGATTGGTATTAATGCAGTTTATGTGTCTGCAGTTAGTGACTTGGACTCTGAAGTCTCAAGGTCCTGCTTCTGTAATACGCTGTGATCTTTTAGGATAGTCATTTAATTACTCAGTGCCCTGTTACAAACCTCTGTATACCACAAGTAGCCACAATTATGGTTTCGCTGTTAAAGAAATGCCCCTTAAAACTGAGGCCTGTTGAAATTCTGCAATATTATAAAGGCGGCAAAGATATGTACGAGGAAAAAACGCTAGAACAAGAAGAATAGAGATGTATGAGGACAAGACAGTTTCTTTGGCCAGGAGGGTAGTGCAGCAAAAGGAGAGGTCACCCAGAAAAGCTGATGGAACCACCGTCCTTGAACACTGACCAAGGCACAACTGAGCCAGTCAAGCCCTGGTGACAGTTGGCTCTGATGTCTAAATGAAATCTAGAGGTTCACTTCCCCACCACCCCTTCTGTGGTTCTACTATTATATATGGCAGTGATATGAGTACTTCTTTTCTATGGGAAAATAAAGTCATTCTGTCTCTTAATGATGGGTTTAGTGCCAAGACTTATTTACACAGATAGTAACAGAGCTGTGCTATTAATCTGCTTGTATCTTCATCTCACAGGAACTGTGCAGAGAGAGATTGTTGAGACTGCATGATACAAGTTGTAGCAGGAAGAGGTATTTTAGAGCAGTGACAAATAGTCATGTTTGATTTAAATACATTTTTAAGGTGTTTGTTTTTTTTTTTCTTTTAATATCTTGAGCATTTAATATCTTGAACATTGCACCGTGCTTTGGTCCAAATCTATCATCCTCCTCAAAATCACAATATACTGCTTAAGGGGTCTTTTCCGCACCTGGAGCCTGGCTGGACACATCTGCCCTTGCTCTTCACACTGGATTCAATAAATGGTTCTGCCTGAGCAGTTTTAACCCTGCTTCTGCTTGCTTTCAGTCGAATTCTCTGACATCTTTTTTACAACCACAAAATCTTATTTTTTTTTCTGTCATCCTAGTAGTGTGGGGTTTTTTTAAATTTTAATTTTATTTTTAAATGTTCTGGTTAAGCCTGGAGTTTTCTGCTTGCCAGCCTCCAGATTTACATTCCATTCCTGGAAGAGCTAGAAAGTAGATTCTTGAAGCGAGATCCTCGAGGAGCTGGTTATATCAGGTATCCCGCTGCGCTGCGTGGGTGATGCAGGCACCGGGCCTTCATTTCCTGTCTAACAGGAGATGTTAATGAAAAGACATCCTTTTCTTAATCCTTTTTTTGTAACCTTTTAGCAGATGGGATCTGTCTTCCCACTCTGCTGTGGATCCCAGGTCTCACTGTTAAATATTGTTCCAGATCAGCTATGCAGAGTTCCCAGTCTGTGGAGACAGGCTCTGGTTACTGACTGTATCTCCATGTTAATTTGCAAAAAATGCAGCTGTTGTCTTCATATTACTATTATTTATATTATATATATTATTATTTATATTGCACATATTATTATTTATACTGCATTGCATTTTTTTGGTATTGTTCTAGGTTTGTAAGCTGATTCAAAAGAGTGTCTGTGGCTAGGAAGGTTTTTAGCCAGTGGACACATATCAAAAATGCTTGCTTGTGTTTGCCATCCTTTTAAAAATATGTTTTTAAAATATGTGTATTATCTTACGCTTTTTTTAAAAGTACGTTTATCTATCTTACATTTACTTTGCCCTCAGGGTGTTTTAGGGTAGCCCTGTTGATTAAACAGAGACATACAATATTAAATGGTATAAATCATGTTGCAAAAAAGCTGGAGTATTTAACAAAGGCTTATAATCTAAATATATCTGAAAGATAATAGCAATAGTTAGAGTAATTTTGGTTGGAAGAGACCCTTAAGATCATTGAGTCCAACCATAACCTAAATTTAATGCTAAACTATGTCTGAAACCGCAATTACTTTTGCACCAACCTAATAATTTGAGAGAACTGAGGCTGTTTCCCTGTACCATTTGTTTGGATAACAGGTTGCCAACTCTGACTTGCAAAGTCCTGCTTCTGTGCTCGTTTCCATGGGAGAAAACCTGATTCCGTCCAGATTAAAGGGAGTGTTTCCCTTATTTTGAGGGCAGAATTTTGTAATAGCGTTCAATTCATGTTAATGCAAAAATTCACACTTATTGAGCACTCACCGGATAATGGCACCGCATCGTTCACCGGGGGCAGCGGGACCCCAAGCCCCCGTGAACCCCAGATTCCGTGTCTGCGCAGCTGCTTATGAATATGTACAGAACGGGCTCTGCCCACCCGCCTTTTAATGCGGGTGACATCAAAGCCCTGCCTGCTGCAGGGGGGGACCCACAATGCAATACGCAGGCAGACGTGGAGGCCGCTCCGCTGGCATCGCCACTGCAGGCACAGACCCTCCATTGTCAGCCCTGGGGGGGCTGCGGGGGGCCAGGCCCTGCATGGGGGAGCAGCTGCACGGCTGGGTTTAGGGGGACACGGGGGGGGTCTCACCTGGGGGGGTATTGTGGGGTGCTGCCCCCTGACCCCCTGGGAGCAGGGGGGCCATGAGCTCTCAGGATGAGCAGTTCCCAGCAGCAGCCCCTGAGCCAGCGGCTCCCTCCACCGATGATGGCATGACCTGGTGGTACAGGTGGCTCTGCAGGATTGCCGGGGTCCTCGGGGGCCTGTGTAAGTATCCCCATTCCCTTGCAGCCAAAGGGTCCCGCTCGATGCCGCTCGTGCATGCAAAAGTGCGTATCAGGGGTCCTGCCTCTTGTTGGGGTCACGTTTGTGCAGGGGGGATGCGCCACAAAGCGCTCATTTGGGGTTATGGGTTTGTGTCTGCTCTAGACATCTGTTCGCTGTGTTTCGGGCAGGTTGAAGAGTCGTGGAGGTGCCTGAAGTTTGGGTGGTTTTAGCCGCACACGAGGGATGGGCTTCGTGCTCCCCAAACTTGCTGAACTCCGGCACCTGGGAGAAGGGGCGGCATGGGGGGATCGGCAAATCCTCGACTTCTTTCTCGTATCCAGAGCTCCCTGGAAGGGATGGGAGCAGCGGCCGAGCCCCTGGTCCCACGGGAGGGCTGTGGGCAGATAAACCAGACAATGATTTTATTGCAAACGCCAGGTTCGGGGTGCTCAGCGGGGTCAGGTGCAGGGCTTGAACTGGGGCCAAGGGGTTTGGTTCATCCTATTTGCCTGTCGGGTGTTTCCGTGTTCCTGCAACTTATTTTCTTTGCCATTCTGAATGCGGGAGCGTGTTTCCCGTTACTCCTGTTGCTGATTGCAGAGGGCCTGCCTGTGCTGTTATGGTGTTTTTTTTTGAAGGTGAATAATGGACTCGGTTTGTGTTATGTGTTTTTAAGGGGTTTAGGCTTGGACGCACAGAAGAAGGGAGCCGGCATACGGCAAAGTGTGTTGGCTGCGCAATGAATTACCTGCTGCTGAAAAAAATTTTCCCAGGGAAAGAGTCTTTGCAACTTTGCCAGAAATCAGCCTGTCCTGTAGTGCTGTTTTGCTACATTTTGTGGGGAGATTAATAGCTCTTAAAAGCAGGAGGGACTGTTATGACCACTTAGTCTGATCTCCTGCAGAGCACAGGATGGAGAATTTCTTCTGCTTCAGGTCCGCGACTTTTAGTAAAACAAGAGTATTTCTCAGCCAATGCAGTCAGCCCTGATTTATTCCCTCGGCTGTAGCGTTCCGTCTCATTCCCCCTCCCTGCCCCTTTCCCATGCCTGGCTTTTGCCTCAGGACTCGACTGCACAAGCCCACGGCATTTTTGCAGCCGATTCTGTATCGTTGGTCAGGCTCCTCACAACCCTTTTTGGCTGAGCCGGTGAAACACATACCGCTCTCACCGTTTTACGTCTTAAGTGCCGAAATTCTGGAGGTGTGAAAAGACTTGGTAGGGCTGTTCTTACGGGGTAAGACACCTTGGCCTCGCCATGCTCTGCCTGAGGGCCCCACGCTTCTGGTCCGGGCAGGTGGCCAGGAGAGCAGCTGGGACGTGTCTTCAGCGCAGGTCCCAGGTCCGGCTTTAGCATAGCAGCACCTTTGCCATGGGCCGGGGGATGTAGCTGGAGCATTGGTGCTTTTGGTGTGGCTTTGGTCCATGCAGAGCTCAGGGGAACGCGGATGGAGGGTGAAGATGGGTGTTGGGTCACGTTGGTGGTGTTGCCCACCTTGTGCTAGAGCAGCCTGAAAGCACTGCAAGTCTCTGAAGGCATATTTTTTCTTCGTCTTCGTGTTTCAAAGCAGCTGAATTATATTAGGATCGTTTTCCCAACCTTTTTATTCACAGCTCAGAGAACTCATGACTTGTTTTAAAGGAAGGCTGAGAGTTTTATGTATTTGGGTGAGTCTGTGAGAAGCAACTTTTGGAAGAAGAGCCAGGTTCCGATGATTTGGGGAACTGGACAGCTTGTTCTGTAGCCCTGACAATGTCCCTTCACCAGGTTTGTCAGGCAGAAAACGAAGCAGCGTGAGATACAACTTCTGTTATGAACAGGGAAACAAGACACTGTGGAAAGAGGAGCCCTCCAATGTCCCGTGCCAGTAACACCCTCTTCAAAACACTCCTTGTTCAGCATCACCTTGTTGAAGGTGGACGGTTTGGAAAAGGGGTGACTAATAACACAGCAAGGCTGGAGTTGGCTGCTATTTTCAGAGCTTGCTATGGAAGAACAGAAATAATCTATAAGGATTTTGAGCAACTGGATTGTGCTCCTGCTACAGGGCTGGGTTATTTCTTACAGAAAGAAAAAATCCCTGTAGAAAGGAAGAGAAATTTCGTTAGGGGAGATGAGACTGGCAGACAACGTCTACCACAAGTGAACACCTGCAGCCCACGACAGCTCAGCCGGAAAGGTCCAGGGGCTGGAGCAGGAACAAGACAAACACAGTTCGGTATCTGCTTCTGGCTCTTGTGACCTCGGCCAAGTCCCTTCTCTCCCTCATGTTCCTGTTTGTAAAAGAACGAAGAGAGTCTGTGGCTTTTGTAAAATGCTCTAGGAGTAAAAATAGGCGTGTGTTGAGGAGGGTGACCAGCTGCTTGAAATGAATAGAGCCTTTGTGGGGATGGTGTTCTCCCCCCTGCCATTTTAGCTCCCAGTTATTTGTGCTACCTCAGGGATTCAGGATGGGACAGCACTCAAACAAATGGCAGAACTGTCTGTCTTCCATAGCTTACGTGCCATTGAGCATTATCTACATTTTAAACCAATTGTGAGGCCCCTGCTTTGCAAAAAGAAGTGTCTGGGTTGGCAGCTTTGTCCCCTTTTAGCTACAGATCCCGTCTGGGCAGGACAAGGGTGCACCAGGCTGCTTTGCTGCTCTGCAGAGGAGACCGAAGGTCATGGAATCGTTATCTCTGTGGCTGTTGGCAACCATCACCCAGTGCAGTGTTCCTGCAATTATAACCCTTTGACTCCTTTCCCGCTGGCTGGCGCTGGTGCTGACGTGGGGCTGGCTCAGCCCCGGCTTCCTGGGTCATTAGTCCATTGGCAACCGGGGTGGGGCTTGGCTGGGGCTGCTGTGGGGGTGCTGGGTGCTCAAGGGTTGTTTTGGGGTGTTTGAGGACAGAACCAAACCAGAACTCTGACCATAGAAACAAACAAAAAAAACCAAACCCCCCCTACCAAACAAAAAAACCCCAAACCAAACAACTGGTTAGAAAGATTTAAAAAAAAGTAAGGCAAAAAACCTGCTTGGGAAATAACATTCTGCTTCTCTCTGTTTTGTGGCAGAGACCAGTTTTGTAGCTGTGAACCTCTTGGACCTCTGCTCTCTGCCAGGCTGTTCAGCAAGGGAGGGTTGTGCCCCAGCTGTGTTTTGGGGGTACAGATGCAGCTGCTTTTTTCTGTCCTATTACTTATGAAGTGCCAGAAAGTCATTCAGCATTATTTTCAGAAGCGTGCTTTCCTGGGAGAGACCAAGTGTCACAAGCCTGTGGTGCTTCCTCTGAGTGCCTCTTCCATCACATCCAAGGGTTTGTTGGTCACAGAGAGGAATGATAATAGAAGCCTCGGTGTTGTGCCCTGCTCTCCGTGCTGCCTGCTGCTCCCAGCAATCCCACTTGCCATCGCTTTTCCAGCTCTTTGCATGTGTGACCATGAGCAGATTATCCCACCCCAGTGCCTCAGTTTCCCCCTGTGGTGTGGGGACACTGAAACTGGTCCCACTGCAATGGGAGGATGAGAAATGTCCTTGGAGCATCGACAGTAACATCTCCTCTGGCATTTCTCCTCTGGTCGATCTTGTTCTTGCAGGATACTCTGAAGGATTTTGGGTCCTGTGGAATTGTCCTAGGAGCCCTTAAAAATAATCGTTTGATTGTTTCCTAAAACCAGGGTGTCACTTGTTTGTGAGGTGACCTTAGATGGGTCCTGTCATAGGCTCACGGTTGTGTTTCCCAGCCCGGTAAATAAGGACAACTATTCTTAAGGGAACTTTGAGGATTCAGCAGTGAGTGCTTAAAAGGAACCTTGCAATCATGTGCCAGGCTTTTGAAGGTCAGGACTGCTCACAGCAACCCGGCTCAGGGATCCCCTGAGCTAAACACAAGCAGACACCTCAAATACCTGAATCTGGGCTGGTCTCATTCTCAGAGATGGACTCTGCTGCTCTTCATCATCCCCAAGACCATCTCTGAGGGCTGTATAATTTCAGCTGGAGTTTCGCAGGGCGATGTTGTTTATGGTGGACTCAGCCCGTGTCTCGCTGCCCTCCCTGTGCTCGGGCTCCAGGTGAGCGCTGGCAGCCGGTCGGTATCGGTGGAGGAAAGGGCCCGTATCAAGTGCCGGGAACGCTCTGCAAGTTTAATGAGGCAGGAAGGAGGCACACGCTGCCTGGGCTTGGCCGCGGCTGCCTCGGTCCTCTCCTTGTGTTACAGAACCAGGAGTGCTGGGGCTATTTTGGGCTCTGCTTTATTGAGCATCTGCTTCCATTTGTATTAGCAGAGACCCAAACTTGGCTCTTTTCTGCCCGTCTCTAGTGCAGGACCAGCTCTGTGTGACTGAGGCTGGGTTCACCTCTGCTTTATTTATTGTTTGCCCGTGTGCCTTGGTGCTGCAAATCATGTTTTTGCTGAACTTTCCCTGTGCTACTCAGAGGCAGGTGCCTGCTGCGGCCTCTTTTTTCATCCTAGGGCAAAGCAGTAATTCTTTAGCAAATAAAAACCAGAGTGCCACACACGTGACTCCAGGTAAAGGCAAATACTCTGTTCTATGCAGGTCAAATATTTGTGTGAGTGTCATGCTAAGACACCAAGAGTTTGGAGAAAAAGGAAGCCTGTCCGGAGGAGCTGGGAACAAACCACCTCCCCTGCATCCTGGGCTCCTCTTTGGGCCATCAGACCTTCCCACCCGCCCTCCTGCACTGGTCTGCACAGGCTGCTCCATGGTGCTTGGAGGTGCTGGCCCAGGCAATGGCTCTTCTGGGCAGCCCCTGCTCTGCAAAACAGCCCAAAATACAGGAGAGCAGGATTGTGCTGGTGTGGCTGCAAGGTCCTGTTGCAGGGCAGAGCTCGAGGAGCAGCCAGCCCTGTCTGATGGGCTCTGTCCCCCCTGTCCCCGTGAGCACACTGGGTTGGTCTTCATGGTCACTGAAAGCCACTTTGCTTTCCAGCCTGTGCCTTCGCTGGTCTCTGGAACTGTGTCACCATCAACCCCCTGAACATCGCGGCCGGTGTGTGGATGATGTGAGCAGAGTTCCTTTCCTTTTTTTTTTTTCTACTGGGAAGGAGGTTCAGTTAATTAGAAACCGCTGAGCAAGGGGCAGTGGGTGTGAGTGAAATGTCTACCGGGCTCTACAGGCAGGGGAATTGCCAGATGTTACACTGTTGGGTGGGTTGAGATGCTTGTTTTATTCTATTTATATCCTTTCTTATTCTTTCCCTACCCCTTTTTAGGTAAATACTGGGATACCTTATCCAAAATAAGTCTGGGGCACTGGGGTTTGGGAATTACCAAGGAGAGGGGAGGGAGCATAGTGGGGTCCAGCCCCTCCATTCCCTTCTGCCTGTGTTTGGGCACAGGGAGCAGCTGGTCTCCGGGATCTGGGGGGCATTGCTGACCCTCGCTCCGGGACACACGGGCAGGATTAACTCTGGTTTGTTCTGTCTGGAGGCTCAACGCCTTTGTCCTGTTCCTGTGCGAAGCCCCTTTCTGCTGCCAGTTCATCGAGTTCGCGAACGCCGTCTCCACGAGGGCGGACAAGCTGCGGCCCTGGCAGAAAGCTGCTTTCTACTGCGGGTGAGGATGCTCCTGGGGTGTGTTATGGTGGTGAAGCCATCCCAGGAACCATGTTGGGATGCACATTGTGATGGACGAGCATCCCTGCATCCCATGGGGAGCAGAGCCTGGGTTTGAGGGTTGTTTCTCTCTTCCAGGATGGCCGCGTTCCCGGTGATGCTCAGCCTGACACTGACCACGCTCTTTGGAAACGCCATTGCCTTTGCCACCGGGGTGCTCTATGGCCTGTCGGCGCTTGGCAAAAAGTAAGAGAGACCAGTCTGCTTGTGGAGGTGTGAGGGAGGGAAATGTGGACCTCCAGCTCTCACCCCAGTCTTCCTCCCTAAGGCTGTGCTTTCCTCTGGTACTAACCATGCATCCCGGTGTAAATGCTGCTGGAGAATGTCTCCCTGCCATCACCTCAAAGTCCTGGGAGGGAAGATCCTGGGGTCTGCTGAAGCTCTGAGCTCAATCTAGGCTGCCCCATCAGTCCCAGGTCCTTTTCTGCAGCCGTTGGATGGATGAGCCCAGCTCTCGGGGTGATGAGCAGCTCTGACGGGACAGGCTGGGCTTGGAGCGGGCCAGCAAGTCTCATTTCACGCCTGGCATCCCTTAGTACAGACAGACCCTGGCCCCAGTTGGGAGAACTCTGTGCCGGGGCTGCACCCACCATGGTGGGCACCCAGAGCTCATGTCCCCATGCTGTCCCTTCTCTTGCAGGGGAGATGCCATCTCCTACGCCCGGATCCACCAGCAGCAGAAGCAAATGGATGAAGAGAAGCTCACAGGGGCCCTAGAGGGACAGGCTCTCTGAGGCACGCGAACTCAGCGGAACCTCTGCTGGACACTGAGATGGTGAAGATACAGAAACCCACCCTGCCCTTCCCTCTGCCTGCTTCCCTCTCTCTTACACCACAGTTTCCCTGGACACTGCAGCAGCTGGAGATCTCAGGGCCCAGGGCAGGCTGTACCCTCGTCTCACACCAGCAGCCAGACCTCAGTGTGTTGGCCCCTCTCTCCTCCTCATCCCTCAACCAAAAATCTCACAGTCCCCCTATTTTTTATTTTGCTGTTGCTGCAGAGGTGCTGGCCCTTTGCAAGCCTGAATAGGTAGCCTTTTTTTGGAGTGATGCCTGATAAAGAGCCATGTGGGAGCTGCTCTGTGGAAGGGGTGAGGAGGGACAAAGGTGACATGCCAGCCCCTTGTCCATGCCAGTCCCACGAGAGTCAGTGAGCTGACGGCCTCATGCCTGAGGGTAACCTGCCATTGCACGTTACACGTTTTTAGTAACGCTCTCTGGTCTGGTCCTTCCCAGGTGTAACACAGTAAACCAGGGTTTAGCAATACATGGTGATGCTTAAGCTTGGTCTTCATCTGTTGAGTATATTTTAATATGGGTCCAGTTCAGCCAGGCATGGGAGGCATCGCTGCTCAGGGAAGGACTTCCAGCAAAAGAAACAGAGAAAGGCCATGACCACCTCTGCAGAGGAGCTGCAGGGCAGATCCTGACACCTACAAAGCACAGTCCTCTCTTCCTCTGGATACAGCTGCAGGCAGTTACTGCAATTTACTTGAATTATAAGAATTACTTTGTCTTAATAAGGGTACTTTTCTTAAGCTTCACTCTTTTTCTGGGGAAGAAGGGAAACAAGCTTTACCTCAGCTGAAAAAGGGCACTATTGCTTGAGCCAAGTGGGTTTTTTTGCTGGTGTAAGGGCTACTGATGTGCAAGAGCATCCTTCCCTCATGAGCCCGGGACTCTGCTCTGTTGTCTCTCCCTGCATCTGCTCCTTCTCCCGTGACCCATCTCTCCACACAAGGGACCTGCTCTTTGCTTCTGTCTGGTACAGCCTTTGTTTTTGGGCTCGTGTTCTTTTTGCGTCAGTCCTGAGCTAGTTTTATATGGGAAGGTAGCAAATCCTTCATCTGCAAACACAGAGAAGTCTGCACCACTTTGGTGTGGGTAGCTGGGATGTGTTGCATCTTTATTCCAGGTTCCGTCAGTGGTTTACATGTGGTATTTTCTGTTTGCTTTGTATCATGCAGAACAAAACCGCTTGTTAAGTCCAGATCTCCATCTTCTCATCATGGTTTCTTCTGGGGGTCTTAATTTATTTGGTTTTTACATGATTGCTTTTTGTTTTGAGTAGGAAGAAGGGGAATAACTTATTTCTAGTTATTTAAGTTATTTAATTATTTTATGGGGCTAATTTTTTCTGGATACAGGAGAAAGAAGTTCTCTGTTTCCTGTTCTTTAAAGGATTTCATTGACGGCATCTCTGAACCCAGGGAGAGCCCTGGCTGCTGTAACTGGGATGCTGTAAAATCCTCCTTCAGCCTTCAGAACATTTTTCAAACTTGAAAAGTGTGTTGTCTGTTGATGCTTTTGTCTTCTTCTGGGCCACTGGCTTGACAAAATCTGTTTTTCCCCTCTTCTGGGAGAGAGAAGGGAGGAAAACTGGGCTGTAACTGCTGTGTTGGAGGTTTGTTCTCACTCGGCAGAGCTCTCACTGTCACCAGCATTTCATGGTCCCATTTGAATTGCCGGGGTACCAGGGGGGTTGTGCTGGGTCTGAGAAATGATGCTGGAGCCTGGCTGCTGTCTGTCACAGCGGTCTGTCCGCCAGCTCTTGTGTGGCTTCTGAGCAACGTCATGTTGGAAAATATCTGTATAACACCTCCTTTCTCTAGGTACAGTGTGTATTTGTATTAGTTGAACGATGCCAGTGCATCCCTGGCAGTGCCCGGGATGGAGCTGCTGCTGGGGGGGTGGCCGGGCATGGGGGCAGCCTGTGCATCGCCACAGTCCCTGCAGACCGAGGAGCTAAGCCGTCAGCTCATGTTATTATTAATAATTGTTGTTTCTTTGGTGGAGTTCGGGGAGGTGTGAGGATTTACACCCGTCAGGAACGCGGCTGGGGTTTATTTGCACACACAG
The DNA here is from genome assembly GCF_964273445.1 of Streptopelia decaocto. Lineage (NCBI taxonomy): Eukaryota > Metazoa > Chordata > Aves > Columbiformes > Columbidae > Streptopelia > Streptopelia decaocto. The sequence goes on from NC_138672.1 coordinate 8,590,382, forward strand.
CCCCTTGCAGCTGGACGCTGGGTGGCTGTTTTGTGCTAAGCCCCTTTCCCCCAGGCCTCTGAGCCGTGACTGCTCTGATACCAGCTTGTCTGGGACACAGAACAGGCACCACCAGCCCAGATGCAGCTTGTTTCAATAAAGGCTGTGCTGCTTTGGAGCCCCCAGCTCTGGGCTGATCCCTGTTGCTGTGTGCAATACATGGGGCATTGGTGTTCCCTGTGCCTGGGTCCTGCTGGTAACGGGGTGCTGCAGGAGGAAAATACCACGATCCCTAGGATAATTCAGTGGTACCAGCTTCTGCCCCGCAGCCAGCGGTGCCCCCGTACAGCACATTTACCGGCTGCTTAAAGTGCAGAGTCCTGCCCAGAAAACAGGATATCTGCCCCGATTTCGGGGGGGGTTGGGTAGTTAAGTAGTGTTTAGTAGAGGAATGTTGCAGACTGGTGCACGTAGCTACGAGCATGTCTTTGGTAGTGGCTGCTTTGCTCTGTGAGTAGTTCCACAGAAGCTGTAGTGACAGGAGGCAAAAGGCAGAGACAAGGCGACGCAGTGATGTTTGCAGGCTGAGCTGCACCCGTGGCAGGAACCAGCAGGACCCTCGCTGGCTTCATCTGGTGGTCCTGATGCCTCAGACCAGCAGCATTCCCCAGGGCTGGCTCAGGCAGATGCTGCTCCAGGTCACCTCGTGGGCATGGACGGGTCTGCTCTGCTCCCTTGGCACCACCAGCAGAAGTCGCTTGGTCACCAGCAGTGTTGTCACACTGTGCTTTGTGCCAGTGGGGTCTGGCACTGGGGCTAAAGCAGTCGAACAGTCTGCACCGGTGCTGCCACCATCAGCAGGTTGTGAAGCTCAGCTTGGAGCTCAACGCTTCTGTTGAAAATGGGTCGCAGAGACTCTTCTCAAGAGTTTCTTCTGTAAGAGCTGAGCTGGAGCCTTTGGCCACGATGCCTAAAGACACGGGGTCTGTTCAGTGTCCCTGTGCCTGTCTCAACAGAGGGCTCTTAGATCCATGATCCAAGAGCACCAGCTCCTACAGATGCACATCTGGAGGGGGAGCTCCTCTGAATTTGGTCTGTCTGTGATGCAGCTGAAACCAAGCCAGATGCTGCCATTGCTGCAGACATGGCAAAGTGCAGACACAGAGCCTGCAGCACCCGTGGCTTTCGGGAGCTGCTGTGACAGTTAGTGGATGGTCTCACCTCCATGTGGGCAAGAGGCTTTTTTTTTTTGTGGAGATAGAAAGGACCTTTAGAGTAGTAGCATCACAGTAGTTAATACGCTCATTCACAGTGCATGGTGGTTAGTAATTGTGTTTAGAGGCACCTTCAAGGTGCTTGGAGTTGTGTAAGGATAAATGAAGTTAAAAACCCTGCTCTAGAGATCTTACAGGCTCAACCCAATCCCCGCTGATGATGTCCGGGCTGGATGGTTCATCCACAGGGTCTCTATGGAAGAGGTTCTGCTTGCCAGGTCTTGGAAAGGCCTCTTGGGAGACCATGGAACAGATGTTCTGTTACATGAGAACTCAAGAGCGGGTGATGGGTTGACTACAGTTGGCACGTGTGGAAAGACACTTGGGCAGGAGCTGATTTTGTAACACCAGTTGATTCTCTGTGTGTGCAGTGAATAAGAAGACCATTCTACCTCTGGAAAGAGCCACTGTGATTTCTCTGACTCTAAATGTTGTAGCAAAAATCCTCAGACTTTCTATATTGAAGAAAGGAGGTCACTCAGAAAATACTTCTCCAATGAGGTTCTCACAGGACCTGAAGAGTCCAACCTCATTTCATATTCGGGCATTTCCTCCTTAGGCTGAGCCCTGGGAAGCTCAATCCATCTTTGTCATTTTTTTTTCCTCAGGAAAAAACATTCATTGTCTTCAGGGAAGGGTTTCACTGAAGTGAAGATATCAAGACCTGGTCTATAGCCATGTGAGAAAGAGAATGCTCTAGCACAGGGCTGCCAGAGATCCTGATCTTCAGAAGGTCAGTGGAAACCAGAGGCTCTCGAGACCTCTCGCAATCAGGCCATGCTTAGACACAGTCATATTCCAGCCAGGGCTGAACATCTTTCTGGAATTAGGTCTCGGCTGCCAAGGTTAGGTTTAATACTGTATTTTCTCTGTGGTTTTGATTTTGGCCTATCTCTCTTCCTCTGTCCCAGGCTGCTTTAAATTAGTCCTCTGATAAAGCACATCATCTCTTAGGTGATTTCTCTTATCTCCTCCTGCAGAGGATCTAAATAGGAGCTAGCATCTCTTGAGATCTGGATCAAATATGCTATGTTACCCCATGCTTCCTCGTCCCAGCAGGATGAATGTTCCAGGAATGGGAGGACACAAGCATCTCCACCAGACCTCGAGGTGCCAAGTGCATTTCGGGAGGTTGGACAAATGCTTGGGCAAATCATCTCCCAGCTCAGCCTTTGTTGTGCTGCCCTTTTGGGATGAGTTAGGATGGATGTGATACTCAGTAAGGCCATTCATTCCTCGCAGCCATAATCACCTCCTGCAGCTGTGTTTTACCTAGGGTTAGGCTCTAAAAATAATTTAAAAAGAGAGTCCTTAATCTTGCAGGACACACAGCAAAGGGGTAAGAGCAATTTGCTACCAACTATGCAGTTGAAATCTCAAAGTGCTGGAGGTGGAGGCTCCACACACAGCGGTGATGGAGGCACAACCACTCTCCTCTTTGTGGAGATGGGAAGGACCTTCCTTGGGATGGGAAGGACCTGCCCCAGGACAAAGTATTGTCAGTACGCACCATGTCTTTCCTGCAGGGAATCACTTGCACTACAGCTGAATGTTTGTCTGTTCCTGTTCTTTGTTTTGTCCTGGATTTTCTTTGTGAACTGTATTTGGTCTTGTTCATTAGGCTTCTAGTGTAATGTGTGTTTTTAAAGAAATAAAATGTGGCAGCTTTTTATACAAAAATATCTGGCTCTGCCTCTTTTAAAGCCCTTAAGTACAGGAGACTCACCTGGGAAGCTGCAGGCTGCTGTGGTCCCCTTGTCACCGTCCTGGTCTGCCTCTCCCATCCCACCCACTTGCAGCTCTCTTCTCTGCAAATCAAGGCAACACCTTGTAGTTGGAAGCAAAACTGTTTTATACTTGCAACTACATGATGAACTTTTGCCAAAAATGATTACAGCTGTTAACTCTGTTCCAGCCACATCCTGGGGCTCTCGGGCTGCTTTGGTGGCTGCTGAGCAGAGGATGTCCATGGTCTCTTGTCCACAGCCACATGTTCTGTTTTCCAGCACGTCTTCATCTCCAGCCCGACACTGGTTACCTGGTCCCATACCTTGGGTTGATGTTTTGCCCAGAGAGCAGCAGGCAGTGTTGAATGACGGGGAGAGAAGGTCAAGTTCCAGTTGGCAACCTCTACATCCAAAGCAAGGTGATCATTGCTGCCTGTTCCTCTCCCCTTGCCTTTGTAGATCGCTCCAGCCTCCATCTCCAGCAGCACAACCATTTTCTTTCTTGCCCTTGAGCACATGAACCAGTGGCCCAGCACAGCTGGCAGCTGGCAGCTCCTACCTCATGAATGACCTCCGGCCAGTCCTGAAGAAAGCCTCAATCTGTTCCAGGGACCTGCCTTTGGTTTCTGGAACACAGCAGCCTGTGAATAAGATATTCCCGGTGCAGATGATGGCAAAAAAAAAGAAGGGCACCTCGAGGCCAAAGGCTTCCTAGAAAGCAAGACAGAAAGCAGACATGAGTTGGTGCAGAGAGGGGCTGCCGGACCCCCTCCCAGGGCAGTACCCACCACGACGCGAAGGAAGAACTGGGTGAGGGTGAAGGCTGTCAGCCAGCTCACGACGACACAGAGGCCCGAGGCCACCCCACGGGCTTTCAGAGGGAGGATCTCAGACATCAGCAACCAAGTGATGGGGCCCCAGCCCATGGCATAACCTGCAGGGGAGGAGGGGTGAGGTGAGGCCCTTGAGGCTTCAGAGCTCACTGTGGAGTGCAGAAGAGCCCCCTGCAATCTTCCCCTGCTCCCGCATCAATCATTATTGCCCCCAATTCATGTTCTGTCAGTCCTCAAAGTGACTTCAGATGCCATCTTTCTTGGTCTTCCAGGGACATTTCGCTGCTGTTCAATTCCAAGCCCAAATCTCCTTGCTTTATATCACCCTGGGCTCTTGCTCTCTCCACCTACCCATGATGAAGAACATGGTTGCCAGGAGGGGGATGAGGGTGATGTAGTTGGTTGGCTCAGCAGGAAGGTTGGCAGAGCTCACCAGGGTCTTGTTGGCAATGGTGCCATTCTGAGAAACTGGCATGAAGTGGATATAGAGCCCCATGGTCAGATTGGAGGCCAACATTACACCAGCTGTGGAGAGATGCAACAACACAGTGGGATCAGTAGGTGAGTGATCCCTTCTGTGCCAAGAGCTTAATGCCTGGGAACACCTCTGCTCAGGAGCTGAGCCACCACCAAGGGAAAGAGACCTCCATCCCTGCCGGAGTCCTGCATGGCTGAAGTTTCACTCCTATATGTTTGTGGAGCTCCTGGAAACCCTTAAGTACTTCCCTTGCACAACCGTGGGAGACACATACCTGATACAAAAAGAAGAATCTTCCTCCCAGCTTTATCCATCGACACAGCAGCGATTGCCACTGAGAACAGACGTACCAAGCCAACCAGAGCTGCATCGTACTCTGGTTTCTGCAAAGGCAAAAGCAGTGGGAGATGGGAGAATGAGGGAAAGGGGGGTTCCTACATGTGTTGCCTTGACTCTGGCTGATGACTTTGTCCAAGCTATCCTCTTCTAGAAAGAGACCAGAGAAGAAGACCCTTCAGCTCAGGAGAGCAGAGAGACAGTTGGGCCAGTCCTGCTCCCCCTTTTCATGCAGCCTTTTGCAGGGCAGGTGCTTGGCAATTGCTGCCAACCAGGTGTTTTTAAGAAGGCTTCAGAAGTTGGGGTCTTAGAGCTGCAGAGAACTTGGAGCATTGGGCAGGCACCCCTGAAGATGGAGCAGAACCACAGGCTCACCAGGATGACGGATGTTTTCTTGAATATCGACTGCAGGTAGACGAGGACGCAGGTGACACCAGAGAGCTGCTGCAGGAACCTCATCCCCACCGCGATCAGGATCGGCTTGTAAATGAAGGGGTCCTTGATCTCGGCACAGGAAACACGCTGGCTCTGGAGGGAACAAAGCCAGAAAGCTGAGGTGTTACCACCTCTGGGGACCCAGAAGATGGCTCAGGAGTTGCTCAAAGCAGGCTGGATTCTACACTTTTTACATTACATCTTCCCCGTGCTGGAGGTGAGCCCCATCCCATCCTCACCTGCTTCCTCACACTGTCCTTGATCTGCTCATACTCCTGGGCGTAGTCTGTGTCCCTGCCGCGCAGCCAGCACAGTGACCCCAGGGCCTCGTCATCCTTCCCCTGGGAGAGCAGGAACCGGGGCGAGTTGGGCATGAAGCAGAGCAGGACGATCATGGTGAGCACGGGCACCTCCCCTGCGACCGCCAGCCAGCGCCAGTCCAGGACCAGCCCTGCAGAGCGCACGGTTAGGAGGGGACTCCTGGCCTTGCCCCCACAGGGGCACCCCAACAGCAGAGATTTCATAGAGCCAGGGCAGGAAAAAGAAATTCCAAAAACTAGAGAATGACTTTCCATGGTTTTCTCCCAGCACAGAAGCGTTTTCAGCTGGGGAAATTCCAGCAAACTCCCCCAAATCTTAGAGGATCCCAGCAGGATCCTGCAGCAGCCAGGGCATATGCTGGCAGGAGAGACATGATGAACACAAAGGTCATCATATTCTGCCCTTCAGTCCTGGTGAAGCCTCGGCAGGACCCAAGTCTGTGGGTATGGTGATGGCCACAGGTCCATGCAGGTTATGTATTTATCTCTTTGAGCACATACACAAGGTAATCCTGTCCAGCCCCTCTTTGCACACCCATGGTGGTGGTTGTGAGCTGGCTGTGAGGGGAAGGAATCCATCAACTGGCTGAGAAAGCTGTTTAAAAATAAACTCCCCTTCCCCAAGATCTTGCCGAGGGTTTCCTGCCCTCCGAACACTGAGATACTTGCCCAGCGCGTACAGGATGAGGGAGCCCAGCACTGCCATGATCTGAGGACAGGCGCCCAGCATGCCCCTGACCCCAGGGTGGGAGATCTCCGAGATGTAGACCTGGAGCGGGACAACACATGCTTAAATGAGCTGCAATATTCTGCCAGGGGAAACCCAAACCACCCTCTCCTTGGAAACCTGGCGGGGCCAGTGACACGGGCTGATCCTGGCAGGAGGAGAGGACAACCTTGCAGGTACTGCTGCTTCCCTCCCACACCCCAGCATGGGAGAAGAGCTCCAGGGCGTGCTCAGACTCCTGTTACTGGAAAGACCCGGGGTTACACAATTCTTGCCTTCCCCTCTGCATGCAACTGTGAGGTTGGTGCTTGGTAAACACAGGAGGAAATAACTGCTGGGAGGAATAGGGAAGGGATTGAGGACCTGCCTTCCCTTTTCTGCAGGCAAAAAAGTCCAGCACTGTGGGGGCAGCTCAGGCTGGCTGTGCTCAGTGCATCCTCCCCAGCCCCGGAGCTCTCCTGATTTCTCCAAAAAACAGCAGGATGTCCCAGGCTCAGCTATGGCACCACTCTGTCTCCCACGGTGAAATCCCTCCCACACCACGTTACCGGGATGGAGGCAGACGTCACGCCACCCGCGTAGCCCGTCAGCACGCGGCCCAGCAGCAGCATCCCGAAGCCCTGGGCACCGGCCATCAGCGCGTATCCCACGGCGGAGGGCAGCGCCGAGAACATGATGCTCAGCTTACGGCCCAGGCGGTCGTTGAGGAGCATGGCGCTGAGCCCCCCCGCCGCCGCTCCCAGCGTGAACACCGACTGCGGGGACACACGGAGAGGGGCCTCGATGGGTCTGGGCTTTTTGCATCCACCTCCCAGCAGGGATGACCCTGCTCCTTACCCCAAACCAGGATGCTGTGTGCTGGTCCAGCTGCAGCGCGGGGCTGGGGTGAGCCTCCAGCGCAGGGATGACAGGTGAGGGGTAAACCAGGGCGAAGCCAAAACTGAAGTTCCCCAGGACAGCGGCAAACACAGCCAGATAGAGCCGCTTGTTGTGGAGGCTCCTGAGGGAGGGATGGAGAGAGAATTATGTGCCGGGTGCCCTTATCACACCCGGCAGAGCCTTTAACTCTGTCTTGCAGCTTCCTCCAGTCGTCGCCGAGGCTCTCGTGACACCCGCGAAGGGTTTTTCCCAGGGAACAGCCCTGCACAGCCACAGGCTGGTTGAGTTTCTCTGAGCAGAGCAGCAGCGGCTCCTTCCGTGTCATGGGGGGCAAGACCCTGTCCCCCCAGACACTGCTGATTCTTTCCTCTGTGCCGGGCTACTTTCAGCAGGTTCAACAAACAGAGAAAAGCAGAAGCTGGAGCTGGGTGGCAGCACAGACCCAGAGGGCAGCTGATTTACCCCGGTGAAGTGGGGAGGGGGTTTCTATCAAAACCCCCTGCCCCCAGCAGGACCCTGTGCCCCCACGACAGTCAGATGCCCAAACACACACACTTGTAGCTCTTCCAGGTGGGCTCACCCAGCACCGCACACCCTGGGCAGGATGAGACCCCATCTCAAGGCAACTCAGTAACAACAGCGGCATGAAGCAGCTCTCCCCCCAGCTCCCCCAGCCCCGTGCTCTCAGGATGGGGGACACAGCCCAGCCCCATGTCCCCAGCCCAGTCTGTACCGCAGATACTCCTTGTCAAGCCTCTTGCCAGCACTCTCAGGGAAGGTCCGATACGAGGAGCTCATCTTCCTGACGAGGGGCTCCCGCACGCTGGGCTCCATGGCGGTGCCGCAGCCAGTGCCCATATGGGTGCTGCTTCGCTTGGGGCCGGATGCTCGGGGCTGCCTCGGGGAGGAAGAAGCAGCTGAAAGCGAAAGGGGAGAGGCTGCCCCGTGTTACCTAATCAGAGAAATCTGTGCCTCATGGGCTCATGCCTGCCCGGCCTCTGGGGAGGAAACTGGGGGCGCCGGAAAACCAGCAGGCAAAGGGACATGGGAAAATGATGGTGACCCTGTGCTTGCCCAGACCCCATCAGCACAAAACCCACCACTGACAGCGGCACTTACAGGGACAACGTTTGCAGAACCGTTTCCACCAGCAGAAACTTCCCTTTGCTAAGGCCACGTCTCTCCTCTCGAGGAACTGGTACCAGTTAGACCGGCCCAACGCTGCTTCTTTTTACAAGGGTAAATTGCATCTGTGTGAGCCTCCGCAGCCACCCTGAGGATGGGCTTTCAGTGTAGATCAGAGCTGAGGAAGAGGAAGGAGAAGAAATGAGAGGTAGGTGAACACGGAGGGGATATGGGGGGCAGGTGAGGGGGATGAGGAGTGCTGATGAGGATGGAAAAGGGAGGGACAGCATCTCTGCTGCCTTGGGTGCAGCTGCCCATGGGTGCCTTTGCCCCCTCGCCCTGATCCCTCAACCCGCAGGGCTCAGCGGGCAGCGCTGGGGCATCTGCAGGTCTGGGGGAGCTGCAAGGTCCAAACTCACCCTGTAGGAAAGGGATGGGGGACTCCTGGCTTTGCATTTGGATTTAATTAGCAAAAGACGTCTTTCCCTAAACCACTGTAGTGCTCCTCTTGTTTTCAGCATTCACTTTAGTCCCTGGTCCTTTTAGAACAACCAGGATAGTTTCTGCACCCCCAAGCCTGTGTGGGAGCCCCAGTGCTGCTTCAGCATTAGCCAGAACCTGCTATGCTCTTCTCTCTGTGCAATCTAGTTCCCCTTCTGTAACCACCAAGTGCCACATTTAGTGTCTGATCGATGCTGGGGATTTACAGCTGACTCAGGCACTCGGGGCTGTGATTTCTCTGTAACAAGAAAGGTCATGGAGCAAGGGGATGTTTGGGTGGCAGGCCAGCTCATCTGAAAACTTTCCAGTGCTGTGTTGGTCTGAGCAAAGGATGTTACAACAGTCTCCAGCTGACCTGGACCTCATGCATGCACCTTGGGCATCCACTCCTCAGCAAACACCATTGGCCACCTCCCGCACTCGCATTTTGCTGTGTGTATCTGGGCTAGCAGTGCCTATTCGCTTTCCTGGTGGCAATGCCCCCGGGCAGGTCGGTCACTCGCTTTTGGTGAGCACCACATCCTTGCTCTGCACTTTGGTCCTACCAAAACACACATGGGGTGGGTAAGGTGAAAGAAGACTCTGCTTCAGCGCTGGGCTGTGCTTGGCCATCGGCACAGGGAAGGGGCTCCTGATCTGCTCCCCACCTCTGCGACAACTAATGGGGCTCGAGGCCCTTGATGGTGAACGAGGGAGGAACGAGGTGCCTGTTTTGGGAAAGTAGTGAACCAACCTGTGGCCGATTAAAGGGCAATCTGGTTTTGCTGAGAGCTGTTGGCTGCCTCGGCCGGAGTGATGCATTGCTCCGGCTCAACAGGACCTTCCTCCCCCTCTGACAGCTGTGCAATAGATCACGAACACATGCAAAAAAATAAACTGCATCAAAGCCACTTGGCAACTTAACTAACCCAATTCATAAATTAATTTCTATTCCTCTTGTAAGGGAGAAATCAGTCACTTCTCAAGGCTATCCGTCTCTATCACTCATCTGGCCATATCCTTTCATCAATCTTCCCCGTAAGTCTGAACTGGTGATTGCTGGGTCAGGCTGTAATAACGCTCAGTGCTGGGCTGGACTCAGGGGCAGCCCTGGGGCTGCTTTGCCCTGGGCTGGGACAGGGCTGCTTCTCTCTGCATCGCCCGCATCCCGTAAGGCTGTAGCGGAGCTGGTGTTTCACAGCAGGGTGCTGCTGGGTGATTTTGGGGAGCACATGGTCCATGCCAGGGAGCCATCAGGGCAGTGCGGAGGTGCGATGGTGAACAGTCTCCTTGCAAAATGTGTGGGGAGGCAGATACGGCTGCTCCCCCCACAGCTTTCCAAGACCCCTTGGCTTTACAAAACGGTGCCTTGCACCCAACATTGTGTCTTGCACCCCTGGCTCCAGACGGGCATCGGTGCCTGGAGCCCAGGTTGGCTTTTCCAACTAGTCAGACAGGAGTCAGCTCTCCCCTGCTGTATCCCTCATCCCGCTCCCCCCTCGCAGAAAAAAATCACCACCTTTTCAGGCTGCCATCTGTTTATTTTGTTGGCCTCAGAACTTGCTGAAATGTCTTTCGATGGATGAAGCAACGCAGAGTAGAAGAACAGAGCCTGGCAGGCTGCATGGTGAGTGGAAAATAGTTTTGTGGGACTTGCTGGAGTTTGAAGCCCCGATGATGGATGTGCATGCGAGGGATGGTAATGGCTTTCTAAGTATCAAAACACAGAGCAAAAGAATAACTCTACCTAATAGACTGAGAAATGTATGTCGGACAGGATCTGCTCCGCTCTGACATGGGCGAGAGCAGCGGTGCTGAATGATGAAGTGCTGCGGGGCTTGGGAGCAGAGACTTATATCAGTTTAATGTATTGGAAAAAATGGTACAGCTCGTTTTGAAAAAAAAAAAAGTACTATGAAAGTGTTGGAAAAGGCTGCATCTTGCCTCAAAATGAGTCTTGAGGAGACCCATTGTGTTTGCAGCGATCTGTTCGAGGGGCTTTCAGCCGCCTGTGGCTCTGACACCCGGGCAGGGGTCCCTGTGCCTCCTGGCTCCCCTCTCGCTCCCTCCCCCTTCTGCTCCTGGTGTCCAGAACTACTGACAAAAGTGATAGTTTTATGTGGAAATTTCGTGGGGATAAATATTTGCCTGTCAGCAGCGCTAGGTTAGAGCATGATTTCTCATGTGCCATTTGGAAATGACATTTCCAAACAAAATTAGAATTTCCCATTGAGGGCTTTTTTGTTGTTTTTAAATTGGAAAAGGGTTGCATTTGGGGGGTTTCCTGGTTGCCATGCAAGTAAAAGACTTGTTCATCCCCCATGCTAACAGCAAGGGATTTTGGTGTCCCGTTTCTGACCTGGCTAACCCAGAAGCCAGGGTGAGCTGGAAGATCTGTGTGTGATCTTCAGCTGGGTGTGGGATTTACCAAAAGCAGGATGGTTTTTTTTTCCTGCTTGTGGGGCTTTTTTCAGGTCACGTGAAATCTCGCAACCCACGGCTTCCAGTGTCCGCAGGTACAAGTGAAACTGAGGTGGTGGATAAAAAGGGGACGTGGGGCAGATCACAGCTTCCCAACCCTTCGCATGCGATGTGGTGGCTTCGTCCCTCGCTCCATCTCCTGCTGCAGCTTTTGGGAGGCCATGGTGGGAGCAGGGTCAGACAGTGCAGGACCATAATATACCAGAGCCTGAATTTCCCCAGGGCTGTGGTGGCTCGCAGGAGAGCTGCTTGGAGCTGGTCCCTGTGGTCCTTGCACCCATTTACTTCTGGCCTTGCTGGGGTGATGTGGTTGATCTTTGTGCAGGGACATCTGTGCAGCAACACCGCAGCAAAGCAGGGGCTGAGTATCCCCAAGGATGTTGTGCTTTCGGACAGGGAAACAGATCAGGTTTTCCACAAAGTCCAGCTCTGGGCAGGATGAGCTGGGATGTGGCTGCAGCCCCGGTGGCTTTCAGTGCCCCAGTACCAAGCCAGGAAGGGACATGGGTGCTGTGAAGCAGCAGCACTTGTTGCTCGTGGGGATGGGAAAAAACACGGTGAGCACAGGCTGCACCTCAGCAACTGTGGGAGCTTGCTAAAGCCGAGCCTTGCTAGGCTGTCACTGGGTCAAGCTTTAGGGGCTGGACGTTATCTGTGCCAAGAGCTGACAACTTAGGTGACCTGCAGTCTTGGGAGGACGGTTCTGCCATCACCCCATAGGCACAGGGGCTAAAAATAGAGTTTAAAGAACAAGCACGAGAAAGTTTCCCTTCTGAAATATCCTGTATATTCAGAGCCATGTTAAGGCAGCAACAAGGTTTTTGACACCCTGTGGTGGTTGAGAGGTGGTGAGAAGAAGAACTTTTAAAGAATTTTTGGGTTGTTTTGTTTTAGTGTGAGCTGACGGGACAGCCTTCGAGGTGCTGCCTGCTGTGGTGGCACAACTTGGGTTTTTTGGATCCCCTCTTGCTGACCCATGGGCATTTCTACTGTGTATTTGCAGTGAAGTTGCTTTTCTCTGATGGCAAGGAGTAGATTTCTTTATGCCTTGGGACACAAATCTTTCCCCAAATTCCTGAGCGCTGCTGCCCGCTCCTTCCTTGGCTGTGTGCATTTTTTTCCTGTTTAATATGCTTTTTAATTTTATATATTTTTTTTTAAAGGGCAAAACAAAACATATCATTTCCTTGATTTAATGTGAGCCAATTATGGCTCACAGGCTGTTAACTTCATCACCACTTCTTCCAAGAAAGACCTTGGTAAAATAACCCACCCCGGCGGCGGAGCGGAGCGGAGCTGGCAGCCGTGCTGCGCCGGGACCTGCCCTTGGGCTCCGCGTGCGACCGGCAAAGCTTCGGCTCGAGCCGCCGCATTTCATCCCCCTCCTCCAGCTGGAAAAAACAAACCAGAAAAAAGCTCGAACGGCTCTGTCACACACACACACATGCCCGCTAAAATATCCAACCACTTGTTGTACATCTGCTGACGGATACCAACTGGAAAGGAGATTAGGGCTCAGACTCCCGCGCTGGGCTGTCTGCCCTCCTAATGAGGAACAGATTGGAGCCCTCGCCGGCGCTGAGCGCGGCACGCTGCCTCCCGCGCCCGGCAAATGGCAAAATCAGGAGGGCTGGGGCGGTCGGCGGATACCAGGGTACAGGCCAGGGTTATTATACTGTGCCGGCAGCCAGGCTGAGCCACGGCCAGGGTTTGGATGGGTGCTGCGAGGGGTGCTGGGGGTCTGTAATGGGATGTTGATGGGTCCACAGTGGGGTGCTGGGGGTCTGCAGCGGCGTGCTGCAGATTGGGAGGCACCTGAGTTGATGCATGTTTGCAGTAAGGGCTGGCACGGGGTGCCCCAGATGCTCTGTGGGATGCTGTGCTCAGTCCTTGCCCCTGTGCTGTCCTGCCCATCATCCCCAAATCATAGAATTATGGAATAGTTTGGGTTAAAGGGACCTTCAAAGCTCATCCAGTGCCACCCCTGCCATGAGCAGGGACATCTTCAGCAGCTCAGGTTGCTCAGAGCCCCGTCCAGCCTGGCCTGGGATGTCTCCAGGGATGGTTCATCCACCACCTCTCTGGCCAACCTGGGCCAGGCTCTCACCTCCCTCAGTGTAAAAAATTTCTTCCTCATGTTCCACCACAGTGACTTGGACATCGGGAGGCAGGATCTGACCCCTCTGACCTGGGCGCCGCTGGCTTGGGGACCTGGAGCTGTCCACCCACAGTGAAATCCCCCATAGGATACATCACCTCTTGCATGGCATTTTCCAACCCATTTGCCTTAGGAAGAAAAATGCTGGTGGCATTTAAAAGCCCCTTGGGGCCGTCCCCAGGAGCAGGGTGCAGGTCTCCTGCTCTCCCCCCGCCACAGCCGTTGTCCTGGGTTTTGCACGCTGGCTCTGGCACCAGGACCTGCAGACCCCACTTGTGTTGTGTTGCCGTCTCCTGAATCGCTCTGTCCCTTGGCCAGGAGCCAGCACAGGAACGTTAATGTTTTTCTGCAGCTAATTTGGGGCTGTGGGCAGACCCGGTGCTGCCTTCTCCCTCCCTCCCCACCAACGGTGCTTGTTTTATTTTATGTTTCTTTTCAGCAGCAGTTGAATTGGAAAATTAAGATGTGCCGGGACTTAATCCCAAATAAAAATGCCAGTGTGTTCCCTGTGGGGCCCTTGGTTTAACCTCTGAGGTGGGAAATGCTGTGATGGTTGTGCAGCTCGGCTGTGGGGACACTGTCCCTGTCCCCATCGCTGGGCTGGGCAGAGGGAAACCCGGCTCTTTCCCTTGGCAAAGCGCTTTCCACTGATGGTGGGGTGGAATTGCTCATAAAAGGTTTGTCTCGCTGGGAATTTGGGGCTTGCAGCCTGTGAGGTGTCCTTGCTGAGGAGGACGATGCTCTCTTGGGTCCCATGGGACTTTCCCACTGCATCATCTGCTGAGACCTTGTCATTGCCAGCTGTCCGTGGGACAAGGGATGGGGACAGGGCCGTGTCCCCCCGGTGCTGTGACACTGTGACAGGCAGGCTGGCGTCCGGATGCCATCGGCCACCGGCAGAGAGGAACAGGGTTGCCCCGATGGGCTATGAAAAAGCAAAGATGGGCTTGGATTCCCATACAAGGGGGAACAGGAGGCAGCTGCGTCCTTGAAGCAGGAGAATAAGGAGCTTTTTATAAGCCCATTTTTGCAGGCACCTCTTAACCCATTTATCCTGCCGAGAGAAAATCTCGTGGATGAAATTGGAGTGAAAGCTGGGACCTGAAAGCACATTTCTGCTCCACTGGCGATCTGTTAACGGGATAATCTTGTTACAGCCACCTGTTAGTCCTGGGGTGAATCTTGAGTGTTCCTGGGCAGATATTCATTTATTTTATTGGCATAACAGCACTCTGCCCCGTGATCCTGGGGTGTTCCCCAACACCTCAGCCCTCAGTTGCTTTCCCATTCAAGGTCATTGCAAATGGCACTAAATATTTTTAATTGCTCTTAAACGAAACCAACGTTGAGGTTTTGAAGATCAAAATGCACCAGATGGATCAGGATTTTATTCAGGGACCTTTGGGCTGAGCTTTACATGCACTAAAAATGAAAAAATCTTTACACATCTCCATGGCCTGAGTGTCTCTGAATTTTGCGTAAATCCGTGGCTGGATAGAGGTGAAAAAAATGCAATAATGTCCCTGCCATGCGGGAAAACTGTTGCATCCAGACTGTGCCCACGCTGGGAACCCGCCGGCCAGCGCTTCAGCTTCTCTCGCTTCCCACCAGCTTTGCTGCAGCTCCCCTGGGGTTTTTTCATTGCAGTTTTAAACCCCACGTGGCGTGTCCCCCCGAACCCCTGAACTCTCCCTCACCCGCCCGCAGCCACCACGGCAGGTGGGACCAGCCCCGGCCCCTCGCTCCCAAAATTCATTTCCCTTGGGAAAGCCTCTGAAGCTGGTTACACATCCCGCTGCCCCCCAGGGATCGAACGGGAGAGCCAGACCGTGCAGGAGGATGAGATGGGACAATTTGGGAGCGAGGAGGAGCAGGGTTTGTATGGGAGAGCAATGGGAGGTGCCGTCCCCGCTCGATCCTCGTCTCATCCCGGGGTTCTCCCGGCTTCGGGGTGTCCCGAGCCCCTGGGATTCTGCCCGTGTCTGGAGGAGCTCATGTGAAACCCATTAAAAGCGTTAAGGAAAGGGAGCACGACGGTTGGGAATAATTTTGTTTGGGTTTCTAAAACGTGCGCATGAAAACACTGTGTGGTTTTCTGACAAATTTGAAACAGCTCTGCTCAATTCACTCCAGTGCTGCTACTGTTGATCTAGCAGACTGTAAAGCATTTATTGGAGTTGCTTGAGGCGAACTTAAGCATCTGTGGAATAACAAGTCCAGGAAGTAATTGCATCCACAAGGAAAATATTTTTATGTATAATTCAGTGACCCATTTTATAAACATTGCGGTTCCACCTTGGACTTTGGGTTTTTTTTTTTTCTTTTTTTCCTTTTTTTTTTTTAAAATCCGCAGCCTTCCCTATCCAAGCGTCTGAGGTCAGTGAAATATGTGGGGCTGTGCTTGGTGGCTCCGTGTTTGGTAAGATACGGTGCTGGGAGGAAAACCCCGGCACAGGGTGGGAGCTGGGGGGTCTGGCTCTGGAGGTGGCACCACGGCGGGGGACACACAGACTCTGGGTGCTGCGGAGAAGCAGAGGAACAGTGTGGATTGCTCCCGCCGAGCTTGGCAAAAGCAGAGGAATTGTTTCGGGGCAAGGGCTTTTCTTTCTTCCTTTGCAAACCAGCTTTACGAGAAGATGAGTCACTCCCAGCCTGGGTGGCATCGCGCTGGGCGTGGGGCGGCAGAGCTGGGGGGGCTCTCGCTGTTGGGGTGTGCGGCTCCGGGGTGCCCTCAGCCACGGTGCTGCTGTCGAGGGGCAGCGGGTTCACCCCATGCAGAAGTTCTCAGTTCCTGCAATGTCCAGTTTTTAGGGGTTTTCTGAGGTTTCATTTCCATGAGGTGTGAATGCACCCCCTCCCACCCCACCTTTCTCAACCCAGGAGATGTTGCTGTTGCACAAAGACCTTTTGGAGGGGACTGGCCCATCCCAGGCACAGCTGGTTTGGAGAACAGCTTTAGATACAGACGTTTAAATGGGTGATAGCTTAAAAAGCATAGATATGCTCTAATAGAACAAAGTTATGAAAAGATAAAGCTGCAAAGCACCTTATTCCAATTGCACTCAATTTTTGTGGGGTATTTGTAGGTGTGCCAGCACCTTGGCCAGGACAATGGGATTGATGGCACCACAGTTCACTGCTACAGCTTTGTCGGAATCTTTATCCCTTTGGGGGTAAAAAGGTCTGACCAAGTCTGAGCAGCGAAAAGCATGTGGGTGCTGTGCCGTGAGACCAGGGGCCACCTCGTGGGTGCCCGTCCTCCCTGTGGAGAAGCCACCAACTTCCCCCCCACTGCCTGTGCTACTGGAGGGGACCCATTATCCCCTACCAGGCAGCAAACCTGTCCCCTGCCCCACTGCATCTCCCTGGGCACAAGGCTCAAAGCCAGGCAGCGCTGGAAACTGGAGGGCAAAGCTCGAGTCAGGGGCACCAGGCAGAGTCCCCATCGCTTTTCCCGTTGCTTCCATCACCCCAAATAGCCGTGTCCCGGGTGCAGCCGCCCCCCTGCCCGCAGAGCAGTGATGCCAAGGGCAGCCGCAGCCCCGGGGCCAGGCCGTGCTCCAGGAGGGAGAAGAAAACAAAACAAAACAGGCCTGGGAGTAAATATTATCTGAATATAAAGGAACGCGATGTTTCTTCATATGGGTCTAGAATTTCTGCCTTTTAACAGCTAACCTTGACTCAGCCAATATCCACAACATGCAACCCTGGCCAAAATATGCTGGGCCTTAAAGTACCACAACAGCTGTTTTTCTTGCTAAAATATGACATTAAATTTTTTGGACGGCTGGATGCTTCCTTGATGAACGTGGAATAAGGGGCTATTTTTCCTCTCTCTCTCCCCCCGTTCCATCTTTCCTTCTCCTTCCGTGCAAGGCAATAACGCACGAGCCTTTCAGACATCCCGTGTGGGCAAACAGCCGATGTGCCTGTGGGGCCAGAGCCCCCGTGCAACCCAGGAGAGGGGGCTGCTGCTTCCTGAACCCCCCTTGTTATTGCTGGACCCCTCCCATGCCCTGGCAGAACCTGCACCAGCAGCAGCCGCAGCCCTGACATCTTGTTTTGTCGATGGTTTGTAGTATGTAAAAAATGTTGCTCCCTTAAAACAAGGGTAGTGGGGCTGGCGGGTACCTCGGTGGGTTTTTTGCACTTTGGAACCCGTGTTCTTGCAAAATGGGCAAGTTGGGGCTTTTCAAAAGCTCCGGCTACAGCCAGCGATGTGGGACAGGATGCCCATGGCTGCATCCAGCCCATGAGCAGGTGCTGGTCCCTGTCCCTCAGCTGACCAGCTTTTTCTGGACGAGCTGCGTTTCCCAGGCTGTGGTGGGCGCTGCAATGGGCATTTACAGCAGAATCACTGCTCTGGGCCTTGAAACAAGGGAATGGCTGCAGTGGGAGCAGGGATGTGTGGCGGGATGTGCCCTGGTTGGTGCCAGCGAGGTGGTTCTGCTTGGCAGCGCTGTGGCCACCCACGACAGCATCGCCCAGTGACACAGTGACATGCCCAAAGTCCATGTGCGGTTAACGCGGGCAAGAGCGGGATGTGGCATTTGCTCCCCTTCCCATCCATCCCTCTCCATCCTTTCCCATCCCCTCCATTTCTCCAGAGATGCTGTGGATCCTCACTCAGCTCCCCTTGCACCATTGTGAAGAACAAAATCTCTGCCCTCTACTCCTCGTCCTCCCCTTCTTGTCCTTTTTTTTAGATCAGCTTGATTTTTGATGGGAGACAGAAGAATTTTTAATAGGGGAGAGGTGGGAACCAAAACAGGATGAAGTTTTCACTGCCCAGAGCCTCCTGGGCTCATCGATTTTTGGCTGGGGCCTCACATCTCAAGGGCTGATGAACTGGGAGAACTGCTGAGGTGCTGCACGGGCAACATGGCATCGTTACTCATTATTCCTCTTATTTATTAACAATTTCACTGCAGTACCTTATTTATACCTAACACTGTACCTGCCAAGCTATAGCGCTTGTTGTGCATGTATTTATTTCTGGAGACCTGTGGTTACTGGTGCGGATGGGGATGCAGGCGGGGGCTGCGCAGGGTGCCAGGCTGGTCCCCAGCGGTACCCGTGTGTGTGTTTAAGGTACGTGCTCCTTTTCCCCGGCCGGCGAGCATGTGGTTGGAATTAGCGGTGCGGCTGCAGGGGGAGCGGGCAGCTGGGTTTCTCCGGAGCGTTTCAGTGCTTAATCTCTGAAGAATGCAGAATGTCTGTCTGGACGCCCCGGCCAAGATCAACTCCACGGCACGGGGAGGCCAACATAAACGTTCATGTTTTGTGTCACTGAGATTTCATTAGATGTTTTTTATGTAATTGCATAAGTCGAACTACCGTGATGAAAATGCCACAGCGAACGAGCAAGATGAATTGTGAAACCTCTCCTTCGAGGAGACGTTGGCCTCCTCCGGACCGTGGGGATCCAGCTCCAGCCTCTTCCAAGGCGCTTGTGACCTTTTGGGATAAATATGAGGCTGTTTGCCCATGTTCTCCCCTTTCCCCCCCTCACCCTGACGTCAGGGTGAGCTCAGACAAGGCAGCAGGTCTCCCCGTGGCCGAGGTTGGCTGGTCCCGCTCTCTGACGGGCTCCCATCCCTCCTCCAAAACCCGAGGGGAGGCGACGGGGCCAGGGCGAAGGAAGAAAAGTTTCTCCTGCTTCTTGGCTGCCTGGTGTCAAAGTGCTCTGCAGCATCTGAATGGTATCACTGCCCTCTCCGTTCCTCTCTTTAAGCCCTGATAGAGGCAGGGAGGGCGAGCTGCAGGGCTCAGTGAGCATTTGCAGCGATGCTGCGCCCCATCCCTGTCTTCTGGGTTTGATTGCTATTGATAACAACTTTGTTAAAATCTGTCTCTTAAAGGCCTGGTGATACAGATTAATGTCGGTTTAGTTAGGCCTTAAATCAGTGCCTGCTTGGTTCAAACTCAGATGCCAGGCAGCCCCATGGGACAGGACAGTGCTGCTCCCCCAGGACGCAAGGGCTCAGTGGGGTGACATCCGGCCACCTTCCCCAGCTGCACGCCCATCCCGATTCTCCTTGGTGGTTTGACAGCATGGATATTGATGTGGGGCGAGAAGCTGGACCCACTGGGACAGCATCCCAGTGCAAATCCCCTGCATTTTGTGATTTTGCTCCCGGGCAGGTTTTCCTGCAGATGCATGGCAGGGATGGGGAAGGCGGCCGGCGGAGAGGGAGTCCCGGGTGCTGCATCCCCGCGGCGGCTTCTGCGAGACGGGCTGGAACGGTCGCCCTCGCCGCAGACACATCTGCTGGGCGGGAGGGCCTGGAATTTGGGATATTGTTTTTCTGGCGGGGAGCGGTGGGTGCCAAAAGCCTGATAAATTAATCACCTCTGACATGGGTCAGTCCAGCTTCTGGCGTGCACAGGCTGGGCCCCCCGAGCTGCCGAGCGGAGACGGTGCTGCTGCAATGCGAAAGTTCATTATGCAAGGAGACGGCCCGGGAGGGGAGCAGGTTTTGGCTGGGCTGGGAGGGGGCAGCTGCTGCTGGGGGAGGGCTTGGCCACTGTGCTCCCTCCAGGATGTCCAGCGCTGGGAGATGTGGTGGATTGACTCTTGCCAGCTGCCTGGCGATGCTATGACCTGACAGTGCTCGTTACCTGTTTTGGCGAAGAGCTGCACGCTGCTGGCCCTTGAGAGACTGGATGTATTTAGGATTTATACAGCTCCTGTCACATCAGGGTCCTTGGTTGGTGACTGCTGCACTCCTGGTGCTGGTGGGGCTGCAGAGCCCGGGGGAGGCCGTGTGGGATGGGGATGTGCAGGAGATGTGCAGGACACAGCAGGGGTGCAGCTCATTGCAGTCACTCAGTCCTTGCAGGCAGGTGTTTGCTGCTTCCCTTCCCAGCACACACCAGCATCTCTCCCTCTGCCAGCAGCACCATTTGCTTCACCTTCCCCAGTCTTTCTTGGGACCATTTCTGCTCAGAAAAGGAGAAAGAGGGAGGCAGAGCATGGAGCGAAGCTTGGAGGAAAGGGTCCCACCGGGGTCTTCGAGAGGGTTTCAGGCTGCATTTGTGCCTCACATTCACCCAGGTGTTTGCAGGCGCTGTGCAGGGCAGGACCGCGCTGCTCAGGGTGGCAGGAGGTGTTAAGACAGGGTGAGTGCCGTAATTGCGTTTGGGATCTGAGCAGATCTTATCAGGATGATGCAGAAGCCTCCCTCTGTCCCTCCTGTCTTCTCAGCTTGCTTGCTCTCCTTCTCTCTCCCCCTTGTTTCTTTTCTTTTTTTCTTTTTTTATTTTTTTCTTTTGGTCCAGACATAATTAATGTAAACCAAATGCTTTGTGCACAGCTGCTGGCATCCTGAAACCGTTTTGTGTGTGGTCTTTCCTTTAGCCTGGACAGAGATGGAGCAAAACTCTGAGCACTATCCCAGACCTGCTTGGGCAGAGAGCAGCATCTATTACACAAGAAGCACCTTGAGTTTCTGCGTTCCCCTCATAGGATGAGGTTATGCGATGGCTGGTTGAACTGGTTTAAATAAAAACCATGGAGCTGCCCAAAAACTTCATCTCGCAAATCCAGCCAAACCCAAGCTCAACTTCTCTTGCTGGTTGAGGGAGGGACGGTTTCTGCTCTCAGTGCTTGGCCAAGTGATGCTCACAGGAGAGGGGAAGGGTTCTGATCTGCAGAAAGGTGCCTTCCCCAGTCCCCCATCCTTGCACCCAGCCCCACTCCAGGATGCTCCGGGGCTGTGGGGCTGGTGAGCACCAGAAAAAGAATTGTCTGCACCGAGTGTCCCGCAGCTCCCGGGCGATGACAATTTTAAATGAGTGAGAGGTTGAAAAACAGCGAGTGAGATTTTTTAAAAAGGTCACCTTGGCGAAGGAGACAAAAATTCTTCCTTGCGCGAGCGAGATGCTTTAGGAACTGCCTTAAAATTAATCCAAAACATAAGCGCAGCTCCAAATGAGTGGGACTTGGCAAGACGGCTGGACACATTATCTTTAAATATAGGCAGGCATCCCAGAGGGTTTCTGGTGGTTTTCCTGGTCATTTCTTACTCCTCCATCTCCCCTTCTGTTCCCCGCTCCTTGCATAATTCACTCTATTTTAATGCCTCTTTCCACATTCCGGGTAGCCGTTTGTTTATCGCTCTGAAGTCTCCCCGAACCAGGCAGGGTTGCAACACTGCAAACGCTTTTGTGTTGGGATGGTTTTGCTTGCAGCGACACTTTTCCTTGGGAGGACATTGTGGCTCTCGAGGGATCGCAAAGGTTTTTCAAAGGTACAAATGCCTCTGGCTTGTGGGCTTGGGCTCTGGACCCTATTCTGTGCAAAATTACCACGGCAAGCCCTCCCTGTACGCTGCAGGTATGTGTGTGTGTGTTTGCAGGGCCTTGGCAATGCGGCAGTGCTAGACTGGTCCGAGCCATGTGTTCTTGCGAATGCAGCTTCCTATTGACTTGTTAAACATTTGCTATTTATCAGATTTTTGCTTTTAAACTGTCTGTAACAGTCTGGGAGAACTTGTGTCAAAATCCCTTCCAGATGTGAAGGTGCTACCTGATACTTTGCTTATAACCTGCACCCTCGCTCCTGCTCCGTTCGGATTAGCTCAACTACTGTGAAAACTAAAATGCAAATGAAGATATAGAAAGAGAGGAGAGACAAATGTAAAATTTCCCCAAAACCTTCCCTTTTATAGGCAAACTAGATCCTGCCTTTATAAGGCGATTGTGAGTTTTATCAGTGAATATTTGCTTTGTTAGAAAACCACAGGTAAGCAGGGGAAAGCAGCCACCCATCCCTGTCTATCCCTGCGAGTGCTTTTTAAAGCTTTATTGACTTTTTTTTTCCCCCATTGAAATAACATTTCTTTGGGTCTGGGGCTTCCAGACACATCAGCTCGTTTTATGAGCATCAGATGATGTGCGCAGTTGGAAACCCGAGCGGTTCCCTTGCATTCGGAGCACATGGATCAGATAACGATGACGGTTCGTTAAATGCTCATTGAAAAGCTGCTGCAAGGTTGGGAGCTTTCCTGAGCAGCACCCGCTCTGCAGACACGCTGCCCTGTCCATCTCCAGAAGCAGCTTTGGGGCCACAAGATATTCCCAGGTTAAAACAACTTCTCAGGCTCCGTGGTATCTGTCAGATCATATGCGGCCCGAGCCAGCTCCCATCGTAGCAAGGGAGGGTTTTCCACTGACTTTAAGAGGTGCTGGCCCGGGGCCATCCTCTGTGTAATGCGGATCCGGCAGCGTGCGTGATGCACTGCATGATGACAGAATTTCTGGGAGATTGGCCTAAACCAAAAACCTTGGACTGCCGCTCCCTGGGACCGCTCCGCCGGAGGAGCGGGGAGGCTGGAGACACCGAATCTGGACCGGAGCAGGTTTTTGCAGCTGTGAAAGCATCCCCGCAAGAGCCGAGCGAGCCCGGCTGCTTCGCATCTGCCCTTCCTCGGCTCGGGGACTCGGCGCTCGGGTTTGGTCACTTGGGTCGAGTCCACCATCCGCATCCGTCTCCGGCGCTGCCGGGGGGAGCAGACACCTGGGAGTGTGCGAGGGGCTCCCTGCCCGACTCCCCCCGGGAGCTGAGCGGCTCAGCCTGTCTGCGGGGCTGTGGCCAAGCTTCCCCCTGCCCCGAAAATACCCCATTGCTGCCAGAGGCAGCTGGGATGGGGCTGCACTACCTGCACTGACTGGGCTGGAAAGTTTGGTTGGAAATCTTGCTGAGAGGAAAGAGGAGCAGAGGAGAGACATCCCAGGACAATGCATGGCGCTGTTTTAAGCAAAACCCCGATGCATGGCTGTTTTTCTCTCTTGGTGGTGCTGGGTTAGGGTGCTTTGCAACCATGCAGGGGGTTCCACTTTGCTGAACTCCATGGTTGCATCTGCTCTGATTCCATCCTGCAGTGCAGCACCAGGCACAGCAAATCCCCCTCTGCTCTTCCTGGGTGTCCCCTGACTCCTCTGGAGTGCTGGAGACTTTATTGAGCACCCAGAAAGGGGCTGGGACAGCTGGTGCAAAGCTGAGAGACACCAAGTGGTCTCAGTGCTCCATCTGCCCCTTTTTTTCCAGGCTGAGGGATGGGGCTGGTTTCTCATAGTGCATCTGTGCCATGTCCCAGGGCCGTGGAGCCCAGGGGGTGTGCAGGACATGGGTGGTGACTCCCTTTGCCCCTGCAGACCTGCTCTGTCCAGGCTGGTTTACCACATGAATGCGTGCGGAGGAATGGGGGTGCGAGGGTGAGGGGGGAAGAGCAGCGTGTGGAAAAAAACCCGACCGTGAAGCGGTCTTTCAAAATCACATGGTGATAAGGCATTTTCTGGAGTGCCCCATACAGCTGGCAGCAGAAACCAGGCTTTTATGTTTCAGTCTGGCTAGTTTTTCACTTTCTGCAGCCAAAAGGATCTGGATAAAGTTTGCCTGGAAGATTAGCTGGCACTGAGCCTGACTAGACATCTCTGGAAGCCTCCCCTTGAGCAGGAGTAGGTCCTAATTCCCCTCTCATCCCAGCTTTATCTTAGGCAAGTGTGGGGAAATGTGTGTCCCCTGGGAGGGGACAGTTCCACCCTGTCTTGTGTGAGTCTGCTCCAAGATTTCTGGTGGGGCTGCAGCCTTGGGACCAGCACCCAGTGCGCCGGGTCCCCACTAATCCCACCATGGGGATGCTGGGGAGCAGGCAGCGCTGAGCGAGGCCCCGGGGATCCCCACTGCCATGGTCCCCGCGTGTGGCAGAGACCAAGCCCGGCAGCCTAAGGGGTGGGACAGGAGCAGAACCCTCAGCCCAGCTGCTGTGGCTTCGCATCAGCCCTCACCGGGGGATGCGCATCCTTCACGTGGTCTGTCCCGACGCTGAAACCAAACGGTGAAATGGGGTGTGTGGGAGCTCCCCAAGCAGGGCTGAGCTCCCCCAGCTCCGGGACAGATGTGCTCCAGCTGCTGCACATCGTGTGATGCCACCTCTGTGGGGACAGCATGCACCCCATGCCCAGACACAAAGCAAAGGGGATTTCGTGCCTGGGGAGGCACCCTGGAGCGGGGGAGACGGCCAGGCTCCTTGTCGCTGCCCTCGGCCATTGCGCTGGTCGCAGATGCCAAGGTCTCCGGAGCGGAAAGCCCGGTCCCTCCCGTCTCATTCCTTTTTCCTTGTTCTTTTCTCTTTTTTTGTTTCCTCTCCCCCCTCCGGCTGATTTTAAAAAAAGCCCAGGCAGTTTGGGCTTCATGAAACCCAAATGCTTTTTGCAGCATCAAGCACGGATCCCATAAGTAATATCCCAGTGTTCGAGAATAAGACAGTATATGAAGTAGACAGGGAGCTATAAAGACGCTTTAAAAGGGGCAATAAAAGTTTTGGGTTTCATATCGTCTTACCAAAGAAGAGAATAACAGAGAAGCAGGAAATTTCAGTAGCAGACATGACAAAGGTCACAGCACTCAGACTGCACCTTAGACGAAAACACCTACTCTTATGAAAACAGCAAGAATTTTTGGCAGGGGCTCAAGAGCTCTTACAGGCAAAGCTCTCGGCAGCGCTAAAAGGTTACAAGAGACTGTTTTGTCTACGTTGCTGTAAATGTTTATAATATTTCCCTGCGTTTGTATTGCAGGGGATATCCTGCTCCGGTGATAGCGAATTCGGTCCGTGCACCTTCCTCGAGGGTGTTGGGGTGCCCAGTCCCACCGCAGCGGGTGCTGATGCCATGTCAGGGACCCCTCCAGATGTGCCCAGCTGCACTTCGGCCCTGAGGGCGGGTGCTGGTCCTGCATGGGGGTGCGAAGGGCTGGACGGTTTGCACAGTCAGAGCAGTGTCCCAGGACATCAGCAGGGACGGGGGGAAAAGGAAACCATGGCTGCTGTTTTATTGTGTGCAATACGCTTTTTGAGTTGTGGGTTTGTTGGGTTACTTTTTTTGGTGTAGCACCTGAACACCTGGCAGGTGGGAGCAGCAGCTTTCATTACTCAGCTGGGCTTTAGCTAACACGTCCTCCTTGTCCGTGTGGGGTTTGCCAACCTTTTTTCCCTTCTGCTCAGCCGCGTTGCAGTTACCCAGCCCCTCTCCTCACAGCGCTTTACCCGCGCAAGCCTCTCCCCATGCCCACGCTGCCCACAAACCGCCAGGACTTGCTGCAGGGTTTTACATGTCACTGCAGTCCTGGGGAGGCCGAACAATCACAAAAATGAGTCAGGGGGGTCAGGATGCCTCTGATCAGCAGCTGCAGTGAGTGGCAGAGGGTGTGCAGAGGGAGGGAGACTGCTGGTGGAGACCCAGCGTTGAGGATTTGCGGGTGGGGTAATGCACAGAGAGATGCGTTTGGGGTGGCTCAGTGAGAGCCAGCGTGGCCCTGCCTGTGGGACACCCATGGGGGCGACCGCTTGGGAAGTAGCTGCACACTTGCATATATTGCCAAGGTGCTTCTTGCATTCAGCTCTGAATTGGGAGTCGGAGAACTTGGGACTGCTTTTTGGGGATGCCACGAGCAGCCCTCACATGGCAAAGTACTCCAGTAGTGTGCAAACAATGGTGAAAGTTTTGTATGCAAACAACAGGGAAAATTTTGTACACAAACAATGGGGAAAGTTATTTACACAAACAATGAGGAAAGTTTTGTACGCAAACCCATAGAGCACCTTGCAAAACTTCCCGGGGGCTGGATGCTGCAGCAAACCTGATGTGCTGTGTTGCTTTAGATGCTGGGGAACCCTTTGAAAAGTCTTTGCTAGCGCTGCCTGTGCGTGCAGCTGCACCGGCTGTGCCACCGCTTGCCAGTGACTCTTGAATGCTCAGGGGTTCATAATTCATGTATATTTTTGTTGGAAGCTCATCCAGTTTTGGTTGTTGCCCCGTTGCAGGAAGTTGCTCTGATGAATGACTGAGGTGGATTTCTCTTCCAGAGGAACCCAGGCTTAATGTGGGCTTTCTGTGGACATCGCTGTATATCGATACTGCTCTAATTGTCCATGACATATAGTCTTGGCGTTATTCCCAGACAGTCTAAATAAATCATACACTTCTGCTATAGTAAATAGTCTGTTAGAGGAGATGTTATAAGCTTACAGCCCTCCCCCTCCCTCCAGGAGCTTCTTTTCTCTGCCTCTCATTTTCCATGTGTTTTCCATACTAATGATGCTCTCCACAAGCGCACCTGCTGCCTGCGCTGCCCGGGCAGCTCCGCAAGGACAAAGTGCCCAATGTTGCAGCTCCATCCAGGACAGAGGGGGCTGTGGGCAGGGGAGGGGGTGGCCGTGCCTGGAGCTCAGCTCTGGGGCCGGCGTCTGCCCTTGACTGAGCAGAGCTGAGCTGGAACATTTCTTGCACCGCTTAAGAAATGCTGGCTTGCAAAGCTTTTTGTTAGTATATATTATTTACATCAGGAGAACGCATAAATAAAATAGTAAATATCTCACAAAAATACAGGTTCTGTTAATCAGACATGACAAACGAAGCCTCATGTGCTCAGGCAAATTTCCATGGAGGGGACAACTCGGGTCCTCCCAGGCTGGTGCAGCGGACAGCCCAGGTGGTGACATGGGCTGAGAATGCAAATGTCCCCCAGGGCTGGGGACAGGTGACAGCCCAGATAAGTGCTTCTCCGGGGAGAAATCCGGGTGTGCAGCAAGCACAGCCTCTGCAAGGGCTGGCGATGGAAAGGGGAGGCCTTTCCAGGGAAGAAAAGCCCAGGGCGTGCACAGAGCTGGTGGGAAAAGACGCCGGTGTCAATGGGGAAAGGCACTTTGCTTTTGCTTGCACCTCTCAGTCACCCCAGGAGCAGAAAACCACGTGCCCTGCTCATCTGGGGCCGCTCAGACACAGCAGCAGAGCGTGGAGCAGTCGAGCTTGGCGGGGGTCCCGGTGCCCCCAGCCTTCTTGTTCTCCTTGGGCAGCAGCAGGACGAAGGCCATGGCCAAGGCGCAGTGGTAGAAGCTGTGCACGTAGGTGTAATCCCACTCCTGCAAACGGGGAGAGCGTTAGCGAGATCTGCTGGGGCTGTGGGAGCAACGGGGTTAGGTGCAAAACATTAACTTTCTGCGAGTAGCCAAAAGGAAAGGAATAGAAAAAGAATTTCTGAGCCTTCTGCCTCTTTTTGCTGTCAAAGAAGAAAGGATTTCCAACCTTAAAAAAAAAAAAAAAAGATAAAAGAAAGGAAAGCAAAGTGGATTTAACACATTCCAATTTGCACATTTCCCAATTTTTGAATGAAGTGTTTCATTACCCCGCAAAGGACGCGGTGGAGAGGCCGGAGCACGGGGGGAGGCAGTTTCTGCTAAGTGACATTTTTATGTTCTGCTAGAATTTGCAATTACTAAATGCTTTGAAAAATAATCCTTGGGGATGACTGTGAGGTCGTATCTAGCAGCTCCCAATGCACAGAGCAGCTGTAACGGCGGGGCTGAGCGCGGGCGTCACAGCAGCTCTGTCGGGGGTTACCACCTTCCCCGCACGGGACAGACGGACCGTTTTGCACAGGATGGGTGGACTGGGCAGCAGCGAGAGCAAAAGGTTATAAACATGGGATCGAGTGCCCCTGGGAGTCAACTGAGAGGCTTTTCTTTGGCGTGAGCCAGTTTTGGATCTAGTCATGCCTGGGTTATATCCAGTTCCTGCCATGGCTCCACAAGGTGTCCTTAAGTCACCCGTGCCCAGTTTCCAAAACAACCCCGCTTGCATTCAACAAAACCTTTTTGAGGACATGCACAGCTGAAGAGAGCGCGGCCTGTGTCCTTGTGACTCGCTTAATGGGGGGAAAAGAGAGCGAGCAGCACCCTGCATGTCACTTGCTGTCACATCTGCCCACACTGTGGTTAATAGGCCAGAGGCTGGGATGGGGACAAGTGGGGGGACCTTGTCCCTTCTGCCAGACCCTGGCACACCAATCTGGAGACCTGCACCTGAACTGGCTATTGTCCAGGCTGGATGCTGTGAAGGGAGAAGTCTCCTATCACGGTAACATCCTCTACACCTTGTAAAGTCAGTGAGGGAATGTGCAAATAGGTACCTCAAAGAAGAACCTCAGCATCAGCGCTAACGCCCCGAAACAGAAGCCAGGACCAATCTGCTGGGTGTAGACGCTCTTGTCTGGATAGAGCCCTTTCTTCTCTTTCATCTTTTGGAGCTGGAAGGAAAGAGAGAGCACCCTAATTGTATTCACCTGGGTTTAGCTCCCTGCTTTGCAGCCCAAACAACTCATGAATGCTGAAATAAAACCAGGCAAAGCCTGGCTCTCAGTCCTCTGCTTGTCCATCCCTTTGCTGTTGTGCCCACTAGATTTTAGCTGCTGGCCAGTTAGATGCGGCTTAGTGATGATGTGTAGCTGGGACTTGGATTACTGTATTTCTGTGGCACTCAGCAGCATCTTCCTGCAATTTTTGTCCCACCACTGAATCCTTCTCCTTTCCCAGTAATGGCTCTGCCCCCCACGCTCCCACCCCTGTCACAGCATCTGCTGTGTGTGGGACACACGCCACGGTCCCCGAATGTCCCAGGAGCTGCCAGCCAGGTTCAGGCAGACTACAGGCAGATTCCTTCCCATTTTATCACTGTGTTTCCTCTACCAGCCCCGGGGCAGTTTACCAGACCCTTCTGCCTCTGAGTAGCTGTAAAAACTCCATAAATACATTCCTCCTGATTCAAAACGCAGGGACAGGAGATGTAGTAGATTGCTCAGACTGATCAAATCTGGCATTTATCACAAAGGCTGCTTGCTGGCTGCTTGTGTTCTGCCTGAAGAAGTGATGTTCCCCACCACAAGCATCCCCCAAATCCCCAGTGTGGTGCCCTTCCCCACATACCCATTTCACAGTTATTGCCAGGACGGCCGTCCCGATGGGTCCCGAGTAGACGCCGTAGCCCCAGCGGTCGTGGTAGATCCTCACAGCGATGGTGAGGACGCCGAACATGACGAAGGTCGATCTCTTTGGCTCGTCAAACTCTGCCAGGGCTGCACCGAGCACAGGGAGCATCAGCTCAGCCCCCCTGCTTCCTCGGCTGCTCCCCTAAAGCCTCCCTGGGGTCTGTCCCCCCTGCCTCGGAGACCCTTAGCATTGCATCCATGTCTGATTGCCCTTCTTATGCCTCACAGCTGGGGAAACTGAGGCACATAGGGGCAAAGCCAGCCATCCTGAGGCATCTGAGTGGCAGCTCTAGGAGCTGATTTCAGAGATCTTTTATTCACTGTTGTGTGTGGAGGCTAAAGGAGATTTCCCACCTGTATTTCTCTTTCTTGCCCCGACCCAGAAAAGGTGAGTTCACCATCAGCTCTTGGGTTCATCCCACATCTCCAACCTTCCCAAACCTGCTGGCTCCCCCCACTGCATCCTCCATCACTCGCAGCATCAGGACCACACTCGCCGCTGCCGTGGGGACCGTACTGCCCGTCCCTGCTGGCACCTGCCACGGGTTTGCAAGCTGGAAGTCACCGGTGCGAGTAAATTATTAGAGGCTTTTGTTTAGCACAGGATGGGGTAATAACTGATAAAAGTTATGGATCCCAGTGGGCTCCATGCTTTTCCAGCTTGCACAGCTGTGTTATGGCTGTCCTGGATTTGCATTCCGGGAAGTGTGCCCGAGGGTCTGCGTCCGCACATGTGCGCTCGGGCTTTACAAGCCACAGCGAGAGGCTTCCCTGGGCTGCAGTCACCACACCTTCCATGTCCTTGGATCGTGGTTTTATGGGGAGTTTGGCTAAGGGATAATGTCCGCATTTTAATCTCTGTTGTTTCCCCGGGGGTCAATATTTTAAACGTTGCAGTCTGGGATTTGTACTTTTTTTTTTTTTGCAAGGTTTTTGAATGCAGTAATGAAGCAATCAAGTTGAATTTTGCTGCAAGGAGCCAAAGTGTCTGGATCGGCTCTGACCTACCCTGACTTTGCTGTTATCTTCTGAAAATGCCCTTTGGAGATGATTTGCCTCATTGCCTTTTCTAGACGAGCAGAGAGAGCACTGAAGTGCTGCGGACAGTGTGGGAGTCCGAATCTGCTGAGCAAAGCCTTTGCTGTCGAAAGGGACTGTCCCCTCATCTCTCTGCCCTTGCCCTGCTCTCTTCTCCTGCCAGAAATACTCAGGTCCTTCCAAAAATCATGTTGGCAAAATGGGAAAATAATAGGTTTGAAGTTTTAATCCTTCTTTAGTTCCATCATTTTTTTTCCCATTTCTGTGATACCTTGTTTCAGTGGCAAATGAGGAACAAAATGAGAAAAAAAAAGAAAGTGAAGGAAATATGGGAAAAGGAAAACTGAATAATATGGCAATAGTAGGCTGGGATTTTTAATAAAAAGGAAGTGAAATATATTTCTGCTTTTTCTAAACAGATCTAATGTTTCCTGTCAGCCCAGACTAGGCTTTTGAGAAACTAGGAAGATACATTTGCTTTGACTAAACCACTTGGATTTGCATGCCACCGGCACATTCTGCATCTCTTAGTGCTCCCAAGTCAGGACAGGACAAGCTGATGGGCTCAGTATGGGGAAAATGAGGAGAAATGGGAGATTCCCCACTATGTGAGGTTTCAAACTAAGTCATCCCATAGCACTGCCCTGCCTTGAACTAAAGCACAAGGCTACATGTGTTACTTGCCAATTTGAAATAAACAATTCTGCTGTTGTCAGGACATGAATAAGAGCTGGTGAAGGTGTAGGAACACCCCACTAAAAAAATCACCCGGTGCCAGAGCTCTGTTTATCTCCAAAGAGCCAAACTCCCCCAGCCACCACTCAGGACAGTTTTTATGTGTGTCTAGACCCCACCGACAGAAATGGGTTTCCAGGGCATGAACTATATAAAAATAGATTTAACCGTAGCACGGGATGACTTCCAAAAGGCCAGTCAGAGCTAAGTCTTGCAGATGGCAGCTCAAAGGCAACAGCATTTCTGGGGGTTTCACCCAGTGACTGTCCCACCAGTGATGGTGACAAATCCTGCCCGACCTGCCAAAGGCGGTGCTGGGGGGGAAGCTTGAGAGAGTGGTGCTTACCCATCAGGGACACCCAGATGGACAGGGCTGTTCCATAGATGCTGAAGTATTCCAGGATATCGTAGCGCATGAAGCACAGCACTGATAAGCCGGGGCCATCACATGCGTGGTAAATCTATTAAATTAAAAAATACAAAACCAAAGAAAAGCATTGGAAAACTAGTTCCTTACCCACT
This sequence comes from Streptopelia decaocto, assembly GCF_964273445.1. Lineage (NCBI taxonomy): Eukaryota > Metazoa > Chordata > Aves > Columbiformes > Columbidae > Streptopelia > Streptopelia decaocto. The sequence continues at coordinate 8,621,735 of NC_138672.1, forward strand.
ACCCACAGACCAGTTAACATAAACGTTCTTACCAACTGATTTGAAACAGTCTTTGCATGGCTGTTGAAAGGATGGCCAGCCAGGAACAGAGCAGTCTCAAATACACCCAGGTCACTGATATACAGTAATGAATATATTTGAGATATAATGTCACCATTCCTAATTGTAAATTGCTCAAGAATCAGCATTCTTCTCTCTTAGTACAAGTTATTTGCGGACAAGCTTTATTTTGCCTCTTGGTCTCTGCCAGAATTTGCAATCTGATGACTAAGCTGCTTCGAGCCGAGACGCGGGCGGCGTGGGGATGTCCTCTCCAGCAGGAGGACTCTGAGGTTATGGTTGTAATTGCGAAAGATCCTTGTAAAACTATTCAAAATCAGTGTCCTGATGAAATGTGTATAGATGCCAGGTCACTGTCCAGGCTAAATAGGGTTTATATGGCCAGAGTCTGAATACTGGGGAACTCACTCATTAATGCATTCCCTTAAAAGCCGCTGGTTCTTGCCCATTAGCTCATTGATTGGGTTATTTGCAAAAAAAATCCATTGTCATGCAACATAGATGCAAACCAAGCCAAGAGAAATTTTCCAGTGCAATCAGAAGAATGCTCCCAGTGTTTGCCTGGCGCTCGCCTTCTCCTCCAAGCGCTCAGCCCGGCGAGGTTCCTCGTGGTAGCCCCAGCGTGCTCCGCTGTTTCTGAAGAAGTCCCTTCACTGCTTGGCAGGATGCCCTTGGAACAATCCCGGCTGTCATGGCCCAGCGGGGATGCTGATATTATTTATAATGGGAATTACTGCAAGTCCTTTGGCTCATTGTGGTTTCTAGAAAAGATCGCGCCACAGCTGTAATTCTTTTCTCTGTTTGAGATGGGGTTCGGGGAGCCCAGACATAGGGAGGAGAAAGGGTGGAAGACAAAGAGTGTGTTTCTGGCCAGCGTCGCGGCACTTGTCTGCGATGGACATGTGCTTTCACTGACTGATGAGGGGGAGGAGGAGTGGGATGCTACAAGAAAGGCAACAGCAGCAGCTGCTGCCCTTCCTACCCCTGATCATGCTGGCAGCTCCCTTCCCTTCCCTTCCCTTCCCTTCCCTTCCCTTCCCTTCCCTTCCCTTCCCTTCCCTTCCCTTCCCTTCCCTTCCCTTCCCTTCCCTTCCCTTCCCTTCCCTTCCCTTCCCTTCCCTTCCCTTCCCTTCCCTTCCCTTCCCTTCCCTTCCCAGATATTATGCCTCTTCCATCTCTTTGGTGAGGACCTGTTCCACCTCCCTCAAAACACGTGCCAATTTTCCTATTGACTTCTCGGGGAGGTGGAGCAGACACAAAGCCGATGCAAAATGAAATCGTAGCTGTCTGGCTTCCCCAGGGAGCTGGAGCGGGGGGGGACTCAGCTGGGATCTTTTTATTAACTAGTCCTGTAGTGTTTCTGGAATTGGCAGAGTTTACCCCCTCCCTCTCATTTTGCTTTAATTGGAGGTTTAAATGGTGGATCCTTAGGAAGAAGCGACTGGCCTGGTTTAGAGCCCTGCTGCTGCAGAAAAGCTTTTCACACCAGAAAGGTGCTTTATCTACTCCCTGCCTCAGTTTCCCTGTCTCTATACAAGGCATGTGACAATCCTCATGAAATGGGTGGCGAGAAGAGGTAAACTGTATATTGATTCGGTTGCTGGGCTATTTCCTTCATATTCTTTAGCAGAGCATTGCCATGGAGATAAATAGAAGACTTTTTTCCAATGGAAATAATGCTTTAGGTGCTCAATCGATGTGTGTACGGAGGCACTTAGCAGTGACACAATGCACAGAGCAGCTTGTTGCAAGGAGTGGGAACATTAATTGATTTGTATAAGTAGAGACAACTGATTTCTCAGCTCATTATTTCCATGCGAGAGGGTGATTCTGAGCCTGGTGAAACACGGGTTTTCAAACCGTTCTGCCAGGGTGGAGGGTTAATTTTTTTGCTAGCTCAGCAGCATGTTTTAGTCTTTCCCAGTGCAGAAGAAACTCCCCTGACTCCAGCATTGCTCCCCTGGCCAGTTAGCAATTGCAAAATCAATAATTCAACTGCGTGCTTTTGGAGAAAATGACAGAAGCATAGCAAGAGACTCTGTATACAATTTAAACCCCAAATTCAGCATGGCCACTTACCAGCTGTAAAACAAAGAGAAAAACCAGCTCCAAAACATTGTGAATCATTTGCATTCAGACCTTCTCCCTAACCTCACAACCATAAAACACCATTAAGGCTGTGTAAGGCCACCCCTTAGCACATCCTAAACTGAAGAATCAGTTATTCAGCACCGCACATGGAGGGAAAAACACTGAAAATGGATATTCTGGGGGTCGCGCTCACTGCTGTTGGGTGGGATCCAACTGTCCTTCCCAGCGGAGACCTGATACAGGGGGATGAAACATGCAGGGGGGGTATGGGGACATCTTACCGCCACGAAGAACATGGTGAAGAAGTAAACCATGGCTTCCATGTGGAAGCGCCGCTTGGCCGCGATGCTGATGGTGGGGAGGAAGACCAAGGTGCTGATGGTGGGCAGAAGGAGCTTGGCCACCAGTGAACCCATGGGTGCCTCAGTGGCTGGTGGCTCCCGGGACAGGGTCTCTGTGAGCCAGACAAGGATGGCGGAGAAAACAGCCGTGCAGAGTGTGCTTTAAAATTTAAATGCCCTGCGTGGCCGGGAGGGCTGCGGGCAGGGAACAGCTGCTGCTGCCACCCCCTTTGCTCCTGTCTCTCTCCAACATGACATTCTTGAGGCAGCCGGTGGCTCTAGACAGCAGATGCTTTGTGCCTCCCTGGATGTTTCTAAAGGAGTGAAGGGGAATGTTGCCTTTGCACGCCTTGTGCTGGGTGTCCAACCTAGGTTTGCAAACGGTGAGGGCTGCAGGTTTGCTTGCTTTCCATGGGGACAACCCACCCCTGCATCCCGCTGCCCCCATGCCAAGCCTGGGTCACCATCCGCTGCTCCGCGCTGGCACAAAGCAGGGAACAACCAGAACATGGAAGGTACTGGGAGATTTTAAAACAGCAGGATGTATCCTGCTACCTTTGTTGTACCTGAGAAATACACACCAAGCTCCAAACCTGCCTTTTATTTCCCCATGAGGGCAGACCTGGAGCTGGTGGCTCTGCTCGAGTGGAGCACAGGATTTGGGAGCTTGTGTGATACAGCGTCTAACACCTGCTACACATGCGTACATGCCTTCCCATGCGCTTGGGTACAGTTAAGTTTCTCAGCCATGCCCTCAGGCTTTGCAGTGTGGACACCTCCAGGAGATGTGTCTGAAATTCAGGAGCTGAGGTGGAGGAATTTGAGCAGATCACCGTGCGGCGCAGAAAAGCTGGAGGAAAAGGAGACCAAAAGCCAAGTGGCGTTTGGGCTGCTAATCCACTCAGTGACTTCTCTCTTTTATTATGACTTTTTATTATATCACTGCTGCTTCCCTCCTGGGTTAATATCTTTTCCTTGGAGCGTTGCAGGGATTCTCAGCATCTTTTCGGTACAGCTGTTCCCGGGACGCAGGGAGCAGGAATGTTATGCTTAAGCAACAGCCTTTGTGGTTGCGGGTTTGGGGAGGAGGCTGCGAGCTGTGATATGAGCCACCATCTATTTCTGAGGCCGGATGGGCTCCCATGTCCCCCGGGAGGGGGTCCGGTGGAAAGGCAGGCATGCACCGAGGAAAAATGCTCTTTAAACCACTCCAGCTAAGTCTGAAGAGCTCCGGGAAGGGGAGCGCGGGGGCGTTGTGTGTGCGGTCAGAATGGCACGTCAGCCTGAAAGCACTGACCCAAGAGGGCTGTGCTGAGAAAGCCTTCCAGGGCACAGCTGAGCTGAGCTGGATAGGGCTCCTGGTTTTGCCTGACATTGGGACCATCCACGTTCCCTGGCCAGCTGCAGGCAGAGCCTGGGGGCTCCACGCTGCCCACACCCCCTCTCCAGCCACTCTCCTGCCTGGACAAGCCATAAACTTACTACAAGTCCTTGCAAAACTGAATGTCTGCTGATAAATAGTGAAAAATTCTGGTGTCCCTACCAACCATGAAAATTAATCCCTCCAAGCCAGTACATAAATTCTTTACTTCTCCCCACACGTCCAGCCCTGAGCAGGAAGGGGAGCCGAGTGCCAGCACACCCCAAAGTGCCCTGTTGCTTTTCTATCACATATCCTCAGACACATCTGTTATTCCATATTGTTCTTGAATGAACTGCTTGGACAGAGGAGGTGCTGGGGCTGTTGTGTGCTGTACGGCCGGGCTTGTCTGTGGAAGGATTTTGAGTGGGGTTTGGGATAGATGGTTGCACAAGCTACTCTGCTTTCCTGGCTAAGCAAACTATCTTCCCTGCTTTTTTGTCATGAGTTTGGTGTCAGAGAGGTGAAAACAGAGCTCAGAATTTGTTGGTGAGGAGCAGCTTCGATGTCTGGGTGCAAAGCAGCCTCCCTCGCCCTCCTGGGACCATTTGCAAGGACATGGCAGTTGTGCAACAAGCCACCATTTGCAAGGACATGCAAAGGTGGTGGTTGTGCAACAAGCCAAAGGGCATCAGTTGAAAAATATGATCAAGCAGTTGTTAAATACAACCCCCTCATCCCCATCCTTCGCCCAAAATCCAGCTGGAGTCCACTGGAAAGGAAACCCCGTTGGCTGCTGGATGCAGCAAGTGCCAGCTGTGGCGAGCGCTCCCCTGAGCAGGGAAGTGTTGGAGCTCTCAGGAGCAAGAAAACATTCCACAGGTTGTTGGGTTTTTCCTTCTTTTTTCTTCTCTCCCAGCTGCATACCCTGGGCTGGCGTTTGGTTTGCAGCCAGCGCTGTAGGCATAGAGGAAAAAAAAACCCAAAACAAAACAAAACCCACACCGGTTTGCACATGTGTTCCAGCGATTATTGAAAAAGAGACCCCAAAATAAACTGCGAGGCAAGAGGCAGGCAGGTGGCGAGCTCCTGTCGGGAGCTGCTGCTTAAAAGGTCTTTGTTCGGGCTGCAAACAAACCGCAGTGCTAGACATGGGCTTTGCAAACCTTCCCGGGAAGGAACCCAAATAACAAAGGGCCAGGATTTTGTTCCTTCTCTCCAAAACAGGTAGGAAATGGAGAAAGAGCAAATTTTAGCTCCTGCATTTAAGTACTTATGGAAAGCGAATTTTAAATCCACATTCCACAGGGCTAATTTTGTGTGGACCAGCGTGCACGCAGGAGCGGTGATATATATGGCTGAAAAGTTGTTCCCAGATGCCAAAACCAGGTTCTGGTACGCCGTCCTGGATCCTTCCAGGGTAACATTAACCATGACTTTCTCTAAGTACTTCTACCCTTTCAACTCAGACACTGCAGTAAAGGAGAGAGACATAGATAGTTTTATTTTTAATATGAGAGTGATAGTTTGGAAGTGGTATCTACTGGAACAGAGGATGAGGGATCTGTGCCAAGTGAGAGTATTGAGAGTGTATTCTCCTGGGATAAGTATAGGATGATCTTTCATCTGTGTGTGGTGTAGACTGTATCGTGTGTCCCTGGTTACTGCCAGGTTGGAAATAATGGTGGTAGTGACACTAAAATGGAGAGTCAAGGTTGCAGCTACTCCATGTGCTTTCCATCCTGCAATACAAGCGCTGGAGTGAGCTGCAATTCAGTGCTTACTGCAAAGTGGCATTTACCACTTTCCTTACTTCAGAGTCTTGATTTTTCATCTCTACAACACTGACTCTGGGCTCGAGAAGCTGGACATGGCCTGGTTCCAGCAGGGCATTGCGCAGGAACCGTGGCTCTGGAGCAGCGCGGTCAGCCCCGCGGAGCGCTGAGCAATGGGAGCAGCACAGCACCATCCAGCTCGCAAAGATTTCTTGTCTTCTCGCCTCTCTGCTTTAGGAAGTTGATCAAGAAACGCCCTGGTGTGAAAGGACCTGGCGCAAGCGACGAGCAGCCCATGGGTGCGAGCCCTTCCCTGCCCAGCTGGAGCAGGGATGGCTGCAGCATCTGGATAAAATCCTCTCGGCACCTACCGCAGCCTGTGATCGGAGCCGCTGCCCGAGACGCCGGTGTGGGTCGGGCTTTCTGCAGAGCTGAAATCCATACCCGAGCCCTGGCACGGGGGGAACAGGAGCCCAATAAATGCGGAGCCACCAGCTGTGCCGCAGCCCCTTCCCTCTGATCAGCTGCAGCTCTCGCCCGCTCCGCCCCAGCCCTGCCAAAGCACCTGCAGCCTCCTGGTTTTATTAGTGGAATAAATTGCCACTTAAAATATCCATTCTCTGCAAGGCCTGGCCCTATTTTAAGCAGCTTTGGCTGAATACTTGCCCTTAAAAAAATTCCCTCTTCCTGTCTCCCTGTTGGATAAATCTATTATGCATATTCCTCACAGGTATCCTCAATTCTTACTGCCTTAGGGTTTTTTTCACTCTTCCCTTCTCCTCCACCCTCTTATGGCCCATTACCATGGTTAATGGTGAGGACATCTCTTTCTTGTCACCAGGTTTCCATTGCTCGTACCCTCTGTGGTGTCTCGGGGTGTCCATCCTGCTGCCAAATTCAGGGGGTTTATTGCTTGTTTCATGGTGTTTAGTTTTGTGTTTTGTTTTGTCTTTTTTACAGTCCTTACTCTTGGAGCACAGTAGTGATATGAAGGTCTCAGCTCTCACCACGTTGGTCAAAAATGGCATTTTTTGAAGAGAAGGGCTTGAAGTTGTGATGCTTCAAGGCTCAAAATCCAGAAGGGAATGAAACCAGTCTTAGGGTTTTGGGGAGTCTGACTCATGAGTTCTGAATGCCTGTGGTTGGCAATGCTGCATAGCTGATGTCCCTCAGCACAATACTGCACAACTTCTATGTCAGGCTCATTCCTTTAAAAGAGAAGGCTTTGTACTTTATTTTATTTTTAATCTTTATATAGCTATAATTTTGAACCAAGCATGACTTGTCTGGAAGCTCCAGGTACGTGTACTCTTTGGGAGTAGATAAGATCAAAGTGAAAGAAATCTGCAGAGAAAAAAAAAGAGTCTTTTAAAGCCATTGAAACTCTATGGCAATGGCTCTACCTGGGGTCACTGTGGTCGCTTGTGGCTTTCAAACTGCCCAGAGATATTTTTTAATAGGAATCTGATGGTGAGAGCAGCTCGGTGGCTTTGCCTTGTTCAGTTTGACTCAACATTTTGCAAATCTCCATGGATGAAACCCTCATGCTAACATGATATAAATCACTGCCATCCGCATGGCGTGGAGGCACGCAGAGATGAAGCGCCTTGCCCAACACTGCGCCGTAGGTCACTCTGCAAGGGACCAGGACTGTCTCCAAAGGACATGTTTTTTGGTCTCTTCTTGCTTGTTTTAGCTACCCAGTGGTAGGCCATGCCCACAGCTCTTGAGAAGAAGGTAGGGCTGGCTGCCAGGGCCTTTTTTTGGAGACTTCACTGCTTTTTGATTCCCCTGGCACTGTCCTGGCCATGCAGGGACCTCACCCGCTCTGTGTCTGGCTTAAATCTGCCCATGCCACATGGGCTCACCTGGAAATAGTGCGTGTAGTTGTGCAGAAGTGTTGAACAAATGGGTCACTTCTGTAGGCAGCTTTAAAAAATAAGAAAATCAGTTATCTGCCTTGCCCCCGAGCAAAGGTGAAGCTGCTGGGGGTCCAGACCACACTCCTGCTTCTCCTCCAGCCCAGCTCTCCTGGATCTGAGCAGGCGTTTTGGTGGGGCTGGTTGTGGCAGAACTGTCCCATCTGCTGTGCTGGCACAAGGGCTGAGCCAGAAAAGGGTGAATTTTGCTGGGCAAGTGGTGCTGGAATGCTGCAGCCCATGCTTGTGGTTCACTGGGTCCTGTGGTGCATCGTTCATGGAGAACCTGCTCTAGGGACGTACTTGGGGTTCTGGCCCTTGGGCTTGGGGTGGGAAGGTGTCCCGTGGTGGGGACCACAGCGAGATGGTTGGTGTGCGTGGGTGGAAGCTTGCCATCATTCTCTGCTCCGGGTTACGGACAGAGATCTCTCTACCTAAGAAAGGGACCCCCACCCCCTCCGAGGTGAGAGAGGGCCCGATCCTGCAGAGCGCAGCGTGTCTCTGCTGGGCTGAGCAGCCCCGGCTCCCGCTGAGCAGTGACAGTGCCCAGCCCAGCACTTTGTGGAACTCATCACAGCCATGGAAACTCCTTTCCTCTGCAGGCGCTTCTCTGGCCAAACCAGCAGCCAGTCGCCGGCGACTCTTCCCCGGCTGGAAGAGGTTATTTTGGAGTGTCTGTCGCTCCTTTTATTTGAGCTCTGAATTACACACGGCCCCGGTTTGGGATGGAAAGCCTGGCAGCTGCCTGCCGGACGGCTGCCGTGTGTCCCTTGGGGAGGATGTCGGGGTAAGAGCCCACCGGCCCCACGTCACTGTGGGGACAGGCACTGTGCCGGTGGCTCTGAGCGTCCTTGTGCAGTACTGGGAGGGGGATGCGCGGTGCCAGGGCTGCCGAAATGTGGGATGCGGGGAGCAGGGCTGTTTCAGGGACCCTCGCCCAAATCCTACATTTCCCTGGGAAAGTCCAGTATGAGCCCTCAGTGGCCGTCCCTGGGTGGGAAAGCCTCTCGCTGTCCATGCAGGTGCATCTTGTCTCGATTTACTCCAAGCCCAAAAGCAGTAAATAACATCTGCAAATCATTTCTAACACTTATGCCAAAAACTGGGAGATAAAAAACTCTTGTCGTCTGAGCCTGGCTGTTGGTGATTAATGCCGTACCTGCCGGCAGCCTTGACAGAAGCACCCGCAGCCCCAGGGGTTTTGGGGGCAACACTGGCCCCGGGGGTTTTGGGGTGGGGGAGCTGGGGTTGGTCCAGCCCCACGTTGGAGCCGTGGGGTTTGGCCAATGTGAAGCTGGACAGAGGCTCGTGTTTTGGATCTGGTCTCCGGTGCATTTTGTTTTCGGGGCTGTTTGTGCTCCCATCGAGGCGATGGCATCGCTCCTGCTGATTTCACGAGGACGGGCCGGGGCTGCGTAAGCCGCGCTGCTGCGGCCAGGGATAACACTGCGTGATTTATGGGAGCAATCAGTTGCCACTAGGAGCTGGTTAGGAATTTTCCGATGAAACGGGGATTGCGTCAGAAACCGCTGAGTCATCTCAACTTTTTCATTAAAAAAAAAGTCCTTTGGCTTTGATGAACTTTTGGTGAAGCACAGAAACCAAATGTGTCTCGCCTGCTGCTGGCTCCCCCAGCGCTTGCCTCGGGGACAACCTTCCCCCACCCTCCTTGGTCCTCCCAGGGGCATCCCTGTGGCAGGACGGGGTTCGGGGTCACCCAGGGATGGGGTCTCCTGGCGTGTGACCTCCTGCCAAACCCTGGGGACAGCAGGAGCACTGGGAGGACACGGGCTCGCATGGACACAGGCTGCTCTGGCATTTTCAATGTGAAATATTTTGATGCTTTTAAAACCTCTCGTGTTCAGACTTTTCCCTCCTGGTTGTTCCGAAACGGAAAGGGTTTTTCTCCTGCATGTCTCGGCTGGGATATTTTGAAATGCAGTAGTTGGGTGAACTCAAGTGCTAAATTTTCCCAGTGTCCTGGTCACAGCCAACCGATGGAAAATTGAAAGTTGCAAATCAACCTAGCTGGGTAAATTAAAACAGGCTGGCAGACATTTAGCCAAACAGAAAAGGAGACTTCATTTCCCATGTAAATTTTTTGGGACGGATTCTCTGCTCAGCTTCACGCAGCCATCCCTGGGAGGACTGGCTCCAAATTAACACCACCACGGACCCGCAGCAATTTGGGAAGGGTGCTGGGAGCTGTGCAGGGATCTGTGCCCCACGGCAGGGTGGGCGCACACCCCGAGGCTCCTGGCGCATGGCAGATGGTGATGGGGCTGAACGTCACCATCGAGGGCCAGGAGCAGCCGGTGGCAATAACCACCATAAACTGCAGTGATCGCCTTGGGTGCAGACCCAGTGCTGGGAGTGCTGATTTTGCCCTGTGTGGGACAATTCTAGAGGGGAAGGAGGAGAGGTCTGAGCTAAAGCACCAGAGGAAGGTTAGCGATAGAGGAAATTGTTCAGGTGGGCTGCTCAAAGCTGCTGGGATGTCACCAGCGTGTGCGCAGGGGAGATGTGCTAAGGAATGCGTAGGAACATGTGTCACCATGTAGGTGAGGTGTCTCAGCAACCATATTTTAGGTGTAAAACCACAGAGAACAGACCATGCATATTGTATATAGGTTACATTTACTGTATGACTGTGTCCATCTTTATGCCATAGGCTTTTCTCTCTGGCACACACACACACAGATACCAGATACAATACATGCATGGCTACTGCTGAGCAGGGCAACCATTCTCATCCAAAATGGCCCTTCATGTGCACCAAATGCAATTTTTTGAGCACCACTGTTCTCCTGCGTGGCAGAAAAGTGTTTCAAGCAGCATGACTGACGCGGCACCTTAGCAAATGACACTGAAAGCACAAGATCACAGAGATTTGAATTCTTTTTCAGCAGAAAGTGCAATTAAAAACCCGGCAGCCCATTCCCAGCCAGCTCTCCCTGCACTTCCAGGGGCAGGATGCGGAGGGTTTTGGCCACCTCGCTCTGTGCCGACGAGGTGGGGAGGGCTGGAGGCAGCAGGTACCGGTGCCGTGCAGCGTCTCCCGGGGGGCGATGCCTGGGGGAACCTCGGAGCTGCGTGTGCCGGGCGGGCGGCGGGGACGCATGCGTGCGGCTCCCCCCGCCTGTGCCCCCCCGGCCTCGCCGCAGGAAACCGGCTGGCGGCCGCGGAGCCGGCGCCGGGGGAGGCGAGGGGTTAACCGGGGTGGGGGCATCCCGGGCCGAGAGGTGTGAATTCCGCCCGCTTTCCCCCCCCTGCTTCTCCACCTCCCCCTTCGCCGCTATAAGAGCGGCCGGCGCGGGCTGGGGGGAGCCACTGCGGCGGCTCCTCCTCGCTCGAAGCCCCGGCGCTTTTGGCTGCCCTTTGAAGTCGGAGAGGGAGAAGGAGGGAGGGAGCGTCTGGAGCCGCCGCCGCTCCTCCTGCTGCTGCTCCGCGCCGCTCCCGCCCGGCCCCGGAGCATCGCCCCGCCCGGCCCCGCCGCCTCCAGGTACGGCCCGTCCCGGCCCCGCTCCCCGAGCCCCGGCAGCGCTGCCCGGGGCGGATCGTTCCCCCGCTGCCGCTCCGGGATCCCCCTCCGGCCGGGCTGCGGGCTCTGTCGGGGCTCCCTCCGCTACCCGCTCCGCGATGCTTGTCGGCGACGTTTCCCCCCTCCCGCCCCGGGCCGGCTTTAATTTTTCTTCTATTTAAGCATGCAGCTCTGAGCGACTCTAGGATAAACTCTGAGCGAGCTCTGTTATTGGCTTTGAGTCAGAAGTGTCTGGAAGCCTTAATGAAAACCAAGTGTAAGGCAAGTCTCAGCCACCTGTCCCCAGGATCCCCAGCCAAGCGCTCTGGGCTTCCATTAATCAATGGATCTGCCTCTTGGAAAGTGTCTTTTGCATGCTGGACCTCTACCCTGGGGTGATTGCAAAGCAGAGTTGGGGACCTGGAAGCCCTCTGGTAATTTCTGTAAGCCAGATACCAAAGTTGTGCTGGCATTGCCAGCAGTTCTGCATTTCCAAAGCTGCCACAAAAGCCCTTCCAAGAAGAAAAAGGGGTAGAAAGGAGGCTCTTTTATGTTGCAGGTCTGCAGTCCTGCCCCCTACCCCCAGGAGTAGCCACTCTCCCACCTCCCTGCTTCCCAAAGATACTGTCTTGTTACTTTTAAAGGGAAATTAGCTTAAGGGAGAATATTTTTTCCCCTCTTTCTTACAGACATGAACTGCTTTGATTGCCTGGAAGCATGATTTCCTGAAACCTGCTCCTTTCTGGCTCTTGCAGCGAGGTTCACAATAAAATGTATTGTGGTTTTGAGCTGGATTTTTATTTAAGAAAATGCCATTCTAGGTTATTCTCTTTCATGAGGCAGATGGAGAAAGAGATGAAAGGCTTACACTTGGGATACTTAATTTCTGCTCTTTAATTGTGGGTGGTTTCTTTTCTATAAGAAAAGGCTTCTTCCCTGGGAATTGGTGGGAATTAGAGTGGAACAAATAAAAAAGGAATAATAATGGCTGTTAATTGCATTTTTTTGTATATGAAGCCTTTCATCTTGTTCTTTTCGGAACAGTTCTGTAAATGGGGATATATAAATGCACTGCTCTGTAGGTCCAAAGACACTTCTTACTTGCTGCTTCTCATGCAATGCTTGCTTTGATGTAAGCCACGTTCTCTACCAAGACAGGCTTGGAGCCCCAGCTCTCACCAGTGGTATCGGGTGCAGCCACTGGGAACCAGTGCAGGGTTGTGGTTTGGAAGATAGCAACCGAGATGGGATGTGAACCTGTACCATGTTAATGCTTCTACTAATTAAATATAACTTCAGGATCAAGCCCTTGCAGTCACTGGTGGCTGGTGTCACTTAGCTGAGCAAGAATGCTGGAGAAGACACATGCTGCACAACCCAGGCTGCAAAGCAGCCCCTGCTCTTGAGGGGCGGTGGGGCTGGATGGAAGCTTTGCCTAGCATGGTGTTTGGTCGCTTTCTAGGATGAAGATATCTAAGTGGAGGTGGAGCAGCATCTCCGTCAGCGTGCAATCCCAGCTGAAAGGCACCCTGGCCCTTCTCCTCGTGGGCAATGTTGTCTTTGTGATAGCTCAGGTAAGGGTGTTGCTTTGCTGGGGGTTTGGGGTGGGGAACCCCTGGGACTTTCAGGACTGGTCTGTGCATGCGTCAGGTCTCCAGAAAGTGCAGGGATGTGACTCGACTTAGCTCCTTAGTCTGAGCTTAACCTGAGCTGTACCATCCATGGCTAAGAGCGTGCGTGGATCACTTCCAAGGCTCTGAAAGACCATGCTGTGCTCTTGGATCAGCACTGTTCCTTTTCTCAGTGTCCGGAGCTTTCATTTATTTTGCATGGAACAGTATTCTCCCTTTCCCAGTAAACGCAGAATTAATAGAAACCCCCTAACCAGCAGGTGATTCTGGATCCTGCCCCTGTGATGAGCAACAGCTGGAACTCCCCAGGACGTTCTGTGCCCCTTGTGAAGGGTTGCGAACACCACACTGAGCACAAGTGGTGGTGACACTGCTGGTGGAGCAGCTCCTTTGCCTTCTGCATTGTCACACTGCTGCCTGTGGTGGCCAAGGGGTGGGAGATGGGGTGTCAAGGACCCTCCTGAAGTGACAAACCTGGTGGCATTTGCAAAGGGAGCACAAGGGCTCTTCCAGCCTGCTAGCGTCCACTGGCACGCTCTCCCGCTGCAGAGTGGTTTTGCAAGGGTCTGCTGAAGCTTTCAGTGAAACTTTTGGCTGCAACAAGCTCTTTAGCTCCCTGAATTCACTGTGGAGGAGAAGTCAGAGAGCACCAAAAGATTTGGAGAGCTCAGGGTTGTTTGAGAGCTTGGTTTTGCCAACTGAGTGAAACAATGAACGTTTCCTTTCCCGAGGAATCCCAAATATTGCCATTTCATTCCAATTTGTAATGAAAACACAATTGCAAAAATGCAGGGTTTCTTGCAAGATGGAAATCTCAGGCTTGACCTCCGCTGGAGAAGGAAATGCCCTGTTTGCTCAGGGCGGGCTGGCCGGGGGATGCCCCTGGGCTCTGCGGTGCAGATGCTGATGCTGCTTCTCCTCCCAACCTGCCCGGTGCTTCACACAGGACCTGGCGCAGAGCTCCAACAGCCTGGAGGATGGGGCAGACGTCACCGCACACTGGTGGGGCGAGTGGACCAAGTGGACGGCGTGTACCAGGACCTGCGGGGGAGGTGTGAAGTCCCAGGAGCGGCACTGCCTGCGGCAGAGGTACGGCACCCGCCGGAGCTACGGCACCCACTGCCAGGCGCGGGGCAGCTCCAGCTTGCTGGAGGGTAGACTTGGTCCAGGAGGTTGTCGCTCAGCAGATAAGCACTGGTGAAAAGGTGTTGTCTAGCAAACCCGCTTGTGCAGAAGGGTAAGTGTGTCTCTGAGGATGCTGTGCCCTGGGCACCCCTGCCAGGAGGACCAGCCAAACTATTCCTGTGCTGGCCCTGAAGTTGCTCCTGCAGAGATTAGTGCAGATGGGCAGCAATTTTAGTGCAACTCTGTTTTCAAGGCTTCTGGGCAAAGCAGTGAGGGCACTGTGGTGCAGGGTTGGTTGGGGACCCACTGATCCCAGCTGCTCTGTGCATGGCTCCACCTTCTCCAGGCTGTGTCATTGCTAGATGACACCTTCCAAACCTTGTCCCCGTGATACCTCCTAGGATGCTGTCGTAGGAATAGTTGATGCTGCAGGTAACAAAGCCAGAGAGACCTTTGCTATCAACTCCAGTGAGACTGTGATAGGTCTCTGTGTGGCTCTGCTACATAGAGGCAGGGGACAAATATATTTTAAAAAGGGAAATGAAAGGTTTGACCCCTGTCTAACCATCATTTCTTTATTCAGAAGAAAGTCAGTGAGTGGGCTGGCTAACAAAACCTGCACTGGAACATCCAAAAGATACCAGCTCTGCAAAGTCCAAGTAAGGATATCCTTTTTCTCATCGGGAGCACTTGGTACAAAATGTAGAAATTCATGCTTGCTTTGTGTGGTGGCATTTCTGGGCCCCTCGGAGAGGTGACACCACTTGTCCTGTAGCTGTCACTCTGTTGCCCCTCCAAGCAATTGGATTTTCCTTCTTTGATGCCCATCACCATTGTGCTGGGTGTTGGGCCTTTTGCCTGCTCTGGGGGCCATAAAACCAAGCGGGTGGTTCTTGCACCATCTCCCAGGGGGGTTCTTCAGCCATCCCTGCAGTGGGAGGAGGATGCAGCTCTGGACAGGGCAGGCAATGGAAACACTCCTTGCTTTTGTTTGAGACACGCCAGAAACCTTTCCTGCGTTTTGTTTTCATCAGGATATTAATGTATCCCATTCTAGGAGTGCCCTGCAAATGGAAGGAGCTTTCGAGAGGAGCAGTGTTCATCATTTAATTCCCATGTGTATAACGGCAAAACATATCAATGGAAACCTTTATATCCTGGTAACAAGACATTCTTTGTGTGCTTCATAATGCTTAGCCAAAATATTTTGATAGTTATGATGCTATAGCCTGCAGGAAGGCTCCTCCTCTGATGTTTTAAAGTGATTCTTCAGAGACACAATCAGTTGTCTCTTAAGTTCAAAGGTGCATTTTGCAGCTGCAGGGTAGCTTGAAAAGAAAATAACATCAGTTCATAGCTGTTGCCTGTGTTGGTTGCAGCTCCTGAGGACCAGAGAGCTGAAAGTCTGGAGGAGGATGTGAGAGCACGAGGTGATGCACGGTGCTGGCAGGAAGAGTCTGGCTCACAAGTGTCCTTTGAGCTGGGGCCATTACTGGCTGTGTTGCATTTTTGGTGACATTTGCTCACTCCCACACCCTTCATGTGCTCTGTCAAATGTCACCAAGATGCGGTCAGTCAGCTTGGTCAGCCGGGGTGAGCAGCTCAGAAATAACTTAGGAGTCAGAGACTGAGATTTTAGTTAATTTTTAGGCACCTAACTCATGTCAGCATCAGGCATTAAACAAAAATCATGACCGATTTTTAGAGCTGTTGGGAGCCCAGGATCCTTCTCCTGAGGAGGAGGCTCCTGAGCGCTGGTTAAGCTACTAGGGTTTTGAATATAGTCTTCCTTGTGTATGTACTTTATATCAATATATCTATGTTAATTTAACTTGTGTATTAAATGTTAAGTGAACACGCGTATGTTTTTGTGCAATGTGTATATATCGCTACTGCAAGTCCTTGCACAGAATAGGGGCTGTTGCTGCTTCAGTGTGTCCCCTGGGCTGCCGTTGGTGACACCGCTGGCGTCACTGGACGTGTGTGTCCCGGCAGCAGAGGGGACTGCCCGGCTGTGCAAAGGTTTGCAGCAGTGGGCTGTCACGCTCTCAGAAGCGCGATCTCCTGTCCAGCCTGGAACACAAGAGATGGCAGCTTCTGAACTGCTGGCTGCTGTGCAATTGTGCTGTTGCTGCTGTTGTTTAGCTTGGCAGAGATTCATTGACATTGGTAGGATGAAAGTTACTGTGTTTCTGCTGTTTTTGAATGTGTCTTTATATGCTTTCCCCTTAGATGACTATGTTCACATTTCTAGCAAGCCCTGTGACCTCCATTGCACCACTGTGGATGGTCAGAGACAGTTAATGGTTCAGGCTCGGGATGGAACATCCTGCAAATACACTGATTTCCGAGGGGTTTGCGTGTCTGGAAAATGTGAGGTTGTTAAACATTATAGCAAAAATATTGTTAGTAGCATTCAGAAAGTTATAATGGGTGTGACACTTGCCTGACCCTCGATACTCTATTTGTGCATTTTTTAGCCCATTGGATGCGATGGCATTCTCTTTTCCACCCACACCTTGGATAAATGTGGAGTTTGCCAAGGAGATGGGAGCAGCTGCACTCATGTGACCGGCAGTTACCGGAAAGGAAATTCTCATCTTGGTAAGGCTTTTGGGCACCCTTATTGCTTTATTTGTATCAGAGGGTCATTTATCAAATATATTTATTTTTTGATAAACTGCTTTGAGCTCTTACCGACTGCCCTGATTCAGTTTTTCCCACATGTTCTGGGTGTGTTAATGCCACTTGTAAGTTTAGGCAGGGAAAACCTTTGCATGACCCTTGTTGTCAGAAGCCTGAGGTCTCTGATGCTGAATGGTGCAAGGGGGTTATGCAAGAGGCTGACTTCTTACTGGGTAATGACAAATAAGACTAAAATAGACTAGAACTAAATGATTTGTAATAACAGGAAGCTCGGGTGTTTTGAAAGACTAGGATTTCCAAAATGAGTGCAATATAAAGCAACAGAACCTAAGTACAGTGACCTAACTCAGGAATAAATGATTAATGCTCTGTGAGGATCAGTTTGAGATGGAGCAAGCTACAGGAACATGAGTGGCTGCAGGAGGATTCACCCCATCACTTACCTGGTGCTGAGCAAAGCGGAGCTGGAGGGGAACCACGTCGTCATCTCTTGCTGGGGTTTTGGGAAGAGCGGCCAGTGCAGGGTTCAATACTGAAACACAGGACTGCTTCTCCAGCTAACAAAACAGCCTTCAGATATCTTTTCTTATACCAGTTTACATGCACAAATATCATGTTTAGATAAAGATTGTATCCTTTTCTCCCCTTGGCTGTGTTTTTCTGCCATAAATCAGGATGCATAGTTTACACGTTCTTATTTTGTTATCAATAAGGTCCGTTTGCAGCCTAACAGTTATCAACATTAGTTTATTTTAATCCCTAAATCCTTAAAACTGATTTTGCCTCAAGGCCAGTTTGCTTGATACATTGCAGTGTTGACTACGGAGTGTTTTGTTCAGATTATTTGTTACAAAGCTCCTTTCATTAATCTGTAGTTTCCCATAGGCTATTCTCTGGTAACGCACATTCCTGCTGGAGCAAGGGATATTCAGATAGTAGAACGGAAAAAATCTGCAGATGTTCTGGGTGTGTATAACCTCTTGGTACTTCCCTACAATGCATGCCTATACTAGCTAATGCTTTTTCCAATGTGAAGACGAACGTAGTTTTATTGCAGACATGAGCTAAATCCGTAGTCAATGTAAATCACAACCACCTTGTCCAAGCCAGTGCATTTCTCCTCACTGCAGTCTGAGCACCTGGGCTGTATATAGCAATGCTTTGATGGCCTTAATGTGTGCGAGCCACCTGCCCCTATGCTCAGGAGCTTGTAGTGTAGCCCAGAACTTGGGGCATGTACCCATATGATGTGTGTTGGAAATGGGTGACAAATACATTGCAATGTAGGAGAAATGCTTGTTTTATTACTGTGACACTCTACTAGTTTTTTCCCCTGAATGAACAACTCCATACTTCTGCTCTTGCATGTGATGGTGCTGATTTTTCTCTCGTTTGCAGCTGTGGCTGATGAAGCTGGCTACTATTTCTTCAATGGGAACTACAAAGTTGACAGTCCAAAGAACTTCAACATTGCAGGCACGGTGTTCAAGTACCGCAGGCCCATGGATGTTTATGAGACTGGCATAGAGTATATTGTTGCACAAGGACCAACAAATCAAGGGTTGAATATAATGGTGAGCTTTGACTTGTCAGGTTTGCAAGGCTGAGGGTGATGGGGAAGGGAGGATTTCTGTTGGACTGAGGAAGGGGTGCAGGGAGAAGGGTCCTGCTGTGGTTTCCCAGCTTTCCTGGGCAGCCTGAGGAGGGGAGTGGGAGTAGAGACTGTGCCCAGTTTCTTGCATGAACCTATTTTATTTGCGTCAGTGATCTTGGATGCAGGTGGGTGTGTGAATATTGAAGGTGGGCTTGGGAAACCCTCTTCTGCAAGGAGAAGACACCTCAAGCACTGCGGGGGGATGTTTCTTTTACTCCTTGGCATTTTTAGCCAAGTAACCTGCCTGGGAAAAGTAAGAGACATTGGGCCAGATAACTTAGAGAAGTGCACAAAACTTAAACCTCAACTCTTTCTTGAAAGAAAACCAACTAAAATCAGGTATATGAAGAAAAGTAATTTAATTTCCTTCTGGGTAGCCAGCCAGAGCCCAGGTCCTGCCATCTTCCATGTAGCCCCAAGCTCCTCTGGAAGGGGAAGAGATGGCTCCTTGAGTGCTGATAGAGCCTTAGGCTGGTTGTAGTACAGAGGTTGTAGTACAGCAGCTCTGGGTCCCTTTTTCTGAGCTGGGGCTGATCCTCAGGGCTGTGCTGCCAAATAACCCTTGGAAAATGGTGCTGGGATCCAGTTGTAGGGAGCTGGCAATATGAAGGAAAGCAAATTGGAAATAGCAAAGTAGATGCTCACCAACTGTCAAGCTGAAGACGAATCACAAGCTTTGTGTGCCGTATGTTCACTGCATCCGCTAATAATTTAATTTGTTTGCTAGGTCTGGAATCAAAATGGCAAGAGTCCATCCATCACGTTTGAATACACCCTCCTGAGGAAGCCACACTCAAAAAATCTGCAGCCCATCTACTACACCTTCTCTGAGTCAGATAGCGAGGAAAGCAGAGAGTTTGATGGAGAAGTGCCATTGGGTTTTATCCAGCACAATGCAACCTATTTTGGGAAAATCTCCAGGGAAAGGATAGACTTGGAGAACCAGGTGTTTGGAAGGCAGGACACGGAGGAAGATTTAAACTTGAGCAAAGGTCAGGAAACCAATGAGGTCTATGAAAGAGCAGAAACAATTGACTGTGAGCCAAAACTGAAGGGCAAACAACCCCAAGGTAAGGAGGAGACTTGGGCCTCACTGTTCTGCTTCTCAGAGCTCTTGTTGAGAAATGCTCTGTTTCTACCTCTGGTGATTCTGCTGGATTGTTTTTTGGAAACCTTGGAAAGTTCTTTAAAGTGTCTCTGCTCATAAATCCTCTTTGCCCTTCAGGTTCTGGTTTCTAGTGGGTGGGGGGTGGCTGTGCGTAAGGTCTCCCTGCTGGTGCCCTGCTGTGCTTTGCCTCATGCCAAGGACAGGAGGGAGCCCTGGGTGCACAAAGCTCCCCGTTGAACATCTATCCATCACCTCCCACATCTCCACAGCCCCTGGCAACCTCCTTCCCACTCCAGTCCCTTGGGCATCCCACCACCAGCCTGCCCCGAGTGCTTTCCCAGCATGGCTGCATGGGCTCTGGGGCCGGGTGAGCATCTTCCTTTGTGCCCTCTGCTATTGCTTGGGGCAGTGCTGGCGGATGCTGAGCTCTCCTCTGGCCATGCAATAGCAGGGTGAGACCCACAGAGCTGCACACTCTTCCCAGAGAGGTACAACCCCATGAGATTTCCCCCTCCCCAAGACCCCAGCTCTTGCCTCTGGCCTCCCAGGTGGCTGCTCCAGCGTGTCCCTGCTTTCGCCTCCCAGCCTGAATGCATTTTGTGGTTGTCACTGTTGTTTCCCCCTGTTGGCTCCAATCTAGATTCAAACGTAACCAGGTCTACTTACCAGACAGACCATGACGACAGAGACTTGGACCCCAGGTTCACCTCCAGGGAATTCCTTTCGGAGAATGCCATCACGGACAAGCTGCTGGACAAGACCTTGGATTCCAAGGAGCTGGTGCTCAACATGACCGTGAACAGCATCTTTGCCCAGGGAGACCCAATCAACTCTGTGGGACCACACATTGACAGCCTCTATGTTGACTACGAGGACACGGATGGTGTCGTGACCTACACCATTAATAGCACCTACATGGAGCTGAGCAACAGCAAAGCTGTCAACACATCTGCAGAGACACTGTTTTCAAATGCCACTGTCACCATGACCAGCCCTCCAGGGAACAGAACCCACAAAGCAAGGTAGGATACATGTCTTTAACCATAGTCAATGTTGCTATTGTTAACTCAATAGCGCTGTACTCAGCACAGACCCCATTGCATGGGTTCTATCTGCTTTGGAAGCCAGAAGGTAAGTGGGGGTAGGATGATGTATGTGAAAGCTTTCTGGTGGGGGTTAATCTGGAAGAAAGGACTGGAGGTTTGGGAGCAGAAGGTCAAGAGAATGTTTAAGAAAGAGGAAAACTCACTGCCCTCCTTATTGGGGACTTTGGCAAGTCCATGGTGATGGCTGTCAGCTTGTGAATTGCTCTCTGCCTGTCTCAGCTCATTATCAGAGCCATGGCCATAAAGAAACCTCTTCCTTTTGTCTTCTCTTGACATCCTGCTCTGATTCCCCCAGCCCCTTCCTCTGAGTTCTGATGCAGCAGAAGTTGGTCCTGGCCCCTTTTTACCCACCCTGTTGACTGCCACCCCTGATCCTCCTCACTCCTGTTGGCAGGAACATGATTCCAGCAGCTTGCACACATGTTCCTGCCCGCTTAACCACTGCTGGAGAGGCAGAGCAGGACAACAGCAGCTTTTCTGTAGGGCCTACAGAAATAGCCTTGGTGTGCTGCCTTCATGTGCGCAGCAGCAGTGCAATTAGTCATTGCTTCGACAAGAATATCAGAAACTCTCCAGCAGCAGCTCAGTGATTTGATGTTAGGACCGTCACTTCAGGCTTCTTTTAATGGCTTGTTTGGAGTGGTAGTGTTAGAAAATGCAGTGGGAAGGTGTCACCCTGCAATCAAAACCTTGACAGAAGGTTTAAAAAAAAAAAAGAAATAAAGGCTTAATCTATCTTGAGCAGCAGAATTGATCCAGGCAAGGCTGGGCTGGTTGAAAGGGAGTCTTGGGCTAGTGCTTGTCCACAAGTCTGTGTTCAGGGTCTTGTGGCTGCTCCCCAGAGCACCCCAAAAATTAAAGCAATCCCTGGATAGTTTGGGCTGAAATTGGGCTCTTGAGAATCATTCAGGTCCCAGACCCACAGCCATAGATGTGGGTCTTGCTGTGCACCTCATGGCACCCGAACCTCCCTGGGGGTCTCCTCCTGGCTCTGCTGCTTTGACTCTTCTGTCTCCCAGTCTTCACCACCAGTAAAACATGATGCTGAGCTTCGGGAGATGTAAAGCACTGAGCAGATGCTCTTTGGTTATAGTTAGCTGTATTTACCCAGAACTTACATCAGCTTATGCTAAAGCAACTTATGCTAAAGAAAATGTCCAAGCAGCCAAACATATCAACAAACTTCTTAATGATAAGAACACTAAAACTTTGCCAAGGGCTTGAGTCTATCATCTCTTCTTGTGGCTTGGCTTGGAAATTCTGTCTTCAGCTGCCAAAGCAAGCATTTCATTAGCACTCTGACAGCCGAGGGCAGCCCCTGCCTTACTGTGCCGGGGGGGTGACAAAGGGCCTGTGACCCTTTGGGGTCCCCACTACTCTCCCTGGGTGACCTCGACTACCCCCTCCAGTAGCTGTTAAATGGGGCTAATGCTTCCCTACCTCCTGGGAATACAGGGGCCTTTGCATGCTTTAAACTTCAGAGCAGCTCGGCTATTACAGGATAATCACAAAAGGCTGTCAATGGCCCCAGCGCAGCTTTTTGTGGTGCAGAAAAGCCCTTTCCACTGTCTCTGGCTGCCCATCTGTTGAAGACAAGATGGGGATTTAAACCCCTTCATGAATTGCATTTTTTTTGACCCATTCTTCCCTTGCTTTAGTTCTACAATGCTTGCTCTTCCCCCAGCTCTCTAGACTAAAACAAGAACTTTTCAGATCTGAAAAAGAAGTGTTTGCTTGCTGAGTTTTGCACTAGCCAAAAGGCTGGATCCATAGCCTGGACTGGGAGATACTCAGCTCCTCACTGGGGGGCCATGGCAGGGTGGTTGAAAGGCCAGTGGAGGCAGCCATATGGGGCAGCTGGGGTGTAGGAAATACACTGTTTGGAAACATGTCATTTTATTAAAAAAAACCAAAAAGAGGGGTGGAAGGAAGAAGGCCTTTATTTCTTCCCTTAACTTTATTGGTTCAAGCCCAATTGCAATCGTAAAACTAATTACTAACTGTATCTCCTGGGTGGGAATGATGGATGAGGAGCCCCAGCTCAGCTCACAGAGACCAGGGTTAAAGCTTCTGCTGGCACCCAGCACAGCAGGATAAAGCCCATAATGGGCAGTGGGATGTGGTTTGGTGGGTGCTGGAGCATGAGGTGTGGGAAGAACATTGGTGCTTGGACTTGTTCCTCCAGGAGGAAGGGGTTGGAGGGGACAGCCAGAAGCCACACTGATGGAAATGGTGATGGGGCAGAAGGAGAAACTTCTTGTCCTGGGTGTGGGGCTGAGAGTGTGGGATCCCCATCTGTGGAGATGGGTAAAACTGTGCTGTGCAGGGCCATGTGGGACCCAGTCTGTTACTGGGGTCAGCCTAGTTCTGGGCAGGAGCTTGGACCTGAGACCTCCCAAATCCTTCCCCGGATTAGTTTGGGATGGACGGTGGCTTTTTGCTCATTTTCATTCCCTGTCAATGAACAAGTGAAGGAGGATCATCTCTTTGCAGACTGGGACAGGGTTGGTTAGAGGTGGGGCATTTAATTTCTTTCTAAACTGTTGTAATTCTTAGTGTGGATGGAGTTACCCAGTTACAGGAGCCCCCTGCACCAGCCCCGTGTGTTTTATTTCCTCTCTGGGAACAAGCCTTGCTGGGACAGGAACGGGCACATGGCTCATGTGCCATGGTAGGGATGCTGCGCCGCTTTATTCTCCTGGAGCAGTTCAAGTCTTTCTGGGGCCAGACAGGGCAGAACCAGGTATCCCATCCCTGGAGACATCCCAGGCCAGGCTGGATGGGGCTCTGAAAAGCCTGATCTAGTTGAAGATGTCCCTGTTCATGGCAGGGGTTGGACTAGATGAGCTTTGAGGGTTCCTTCTAACTTTTCTATGATTCTACCCTTTGTCCATCCCGTGCTGCTCAGCCAGGGCTGATCCTGCAACAGGAGCCTTGAGTTTCCCCCTTTGCTTAAAAATAAAAACTGAAATAAAACACACAAATACAAGCCCAGAGACTCTGGATGTTGACCTGTGGTGTTTGTGTGTGCTTGTTAGGATAACTATTCTGTGGGGATTGTTTCGGGAAGATGAGCAGCCCAGAACTCAGCCGGGGTGAGGGACTGGTGCTAATTTTTGGTACTGCTGCTTGCTTGAAAAGCAAAGTGCAGGCAGGGAAGAAAATACTCGACTTTATAAAAAGGCTCATACTGAAGAGAAAAGCCCACCAGCTTTGTGGGACAATGTGCTGCTGTTTGCATATAGAGGAGAACAAAATGACAGTTTTGTCTTTGCTAGAAATGGTAAAAGAGCTGAATGCTGCCCTATGACCACGCGTCTGATTTCTCTGGAAAGAACTTGTCCCTGTGCCCTTGTTACACATGGAAGCAGCTCTTTATTTAGGATAACATACATTAAAGGGACACTGTTGAAAGATTTTCTGTCCTCAGATGTTATGTAAAGCTTATTTTGAAGATTATTTTCTCCTTTCAAGGGACAGGGTTCCCAGTCACAGGATAACTTGGTGTATGCTTTGGTGCCTCTAAGAGCAAGGTATAGACTGGAGGATCTAGGCAATACTCTGTTTTCCAGGAAAATAAAAATACAAAAAGCAAACATTGACTATATTTTAATGAATCTTACTGAGAACTGCCATCCTTTGAGCCCTCTCTCAGCACACCTATAGCAGCCAGGGCTGAGCCAGGACCAGGGGCTGATGCAGGACCCCAGGCAGAGCTGTTTGGGCAAGATAAACCACTATTTATAGTGAGCCGAGGTGGTTATTTTTCTGCAAGAAAACAGTCACATTCATTTCGGTTCCATTTCAAACGCAGGAAGCAACCGTTTGCCAAACTGACAGAGGCAAAGTCAACAGGGAAAACGAGATTGTTGTTGTGTTTAATCCTTCTGGAGGCTCAGTGCTGGCGGTGGAAGGAGGGTGGGTCTGAAAGGAAACGGCTGGATTCTCAACAGTGTCCTTTTAAAGGTTGATTTGATAGACTGGACCTCAACTTTTTCTTACGAACAACTAAATAAGGCAATTTCAGAGCTTCTGCTGCCTAGAAATCATACAAGCTGCATATCTCGCCAGGCCAGAGACAAGTGGATGTCAGGATACAACCTTGTACGCTATTTCAGTGTAGCTGTTTCAAGGGTTTGAACAAAGGTATGAGAACAGAATTAAAGCCTTTTGTTGTAAAGGTGCAGTATCCCTGGTGTGTTTTAACCTCACAGCATGTCAGATGCACTGAACTGGGAGAAGTTGTTATTCTTGGTTTGACAAATGCATTTTTGTACACCAGGCTGACTCCGTTACTGCTTTCCTGATGGCTTTACGTGTTTGAGCAGAGCATGGATATGAGAGATGCAAATTTACCTAGCTAAAAATAAAACAAAATAACCCCAAACAAGAGCAGCAAAAGCAGTAGGTAGGCAAATAGCATGCCTTGGTGTTTAAAAGCAAAGTGTGCTTTGAGAAGCAAGTTCATAAACTCCTGTGCCATGTGTTGGCTTTCGGAAGGAGTGAGCTGCTGAGATTTGAGCAGCCGAAAGCTCTGCCAGGTTGAGCAGCACAGCCCTGGAGACACAGGGGAGGAGATACTGCACCTTTAGTCGCTGTATGCCGAGGGCCAGGTGTATTTGAGCAGAAAAAAAATGCAAACTTTGTTAAATTCTGAACTGTTACTACTTGTGGGTATTTTTATCCCATTCTCTCTATTTCTAGACAGTGGAAGCTCTGCCTCTAACCGGGCTGGGGATTCTACTTGGGGCTCAGGACAGGTATGTTGTGAAACAAACCAAACTGATTAAAACAAACAAACATACCCCAAAAAATCAGAAAAACCAAACCCAACCATCAAATAAAGCAAATTCCCCTCCCAAACCCGAACCCAATCGAATGCAGCCTACTGGCAGATGTGTGTGTCTGACATGGCCTGTCACCGCTCGCCTTGTAAATGCCTTTTTTGTTTGTTTTGTTTTTGTTTTTTTGTTTTTGTTTGTTTGCTTATCGCTAGAAACAGATTGAAGTTGTTAAGAAAGGGCCAAGGTGTGAGTGCTGCTGACATGTACAGGTGGAAGCTTTCCTCCCATGAACCCTGCAGCTCTACATGTACCACAGGTAGTTCTATGAAGCAGCCAAATTCTGCACAACCTGCTGAAATCACCCGGTGTGTGAGTCACTTTTCTGTCTGTGAGGGAGGGGAAGGACCTGGTGCTGTGTAGGGGATCTCACCATCTCTGGAGCTGGTTTAGCATGACTCCGAATCTGCTCCACTTGGGTGCAAAGGTGGAGAGAGGAGCCGGGGGCTGAGAGCCTGCAAAGCCCTGCGACCTCGCAGGTGTGTGGGGGCTCAGAGTTAGTGCTCAGTGCATCCCTCATCCTGCTAAACGCCCTTTGGGGAGCACTGATTGTCATCTTTGCTTCCCAGCCCTGTGGGGACACGCTGGGGCTCGGCAGGATCCCCACACCTTGCTGAATCTCAGCATATTGCCTCTTTTTTTTTTTCCCTCCCTCCTCCTTTTGACCATTCAGAGGGATTTGTAAAGCTCGACTGCTTCCCACAGGGTGAAATTTTGAAGATTGTTCAGCTCTGGCAGGAAACAAAATAGCATTTGGCTTTTTGATTTTTGTTTTGTTTCTCCTACTCCTTCTACCCCAGAGCCAGATTTTGGCTGCGAGGGTGTAAATCTGGAACAGCGATGTAGATGCCAGGGCTATCAAAACCTGGCCTATATTATTTTTGCATCAATTCCCCCTTTTTGCCTCCCCAAAAGCCTCAGCCGCCTGGTCTCTCTCCTCCTTTACTCCTCGGTTAGGGGGTCCTGGCCCCATCACTTGCGATGAAGCGTGTGCGGGTTGTGCACTCGCCTGCACCATGAAATAATCCAGACCCCGCGGTGCTTCTGGAATTAGAAAGAAGGAAAAAAGGGGGAGAGAGGAGACCGCAATCTAAGGGACAGCTCTTAAAAGAGCAAACACGAGGATTTTATTTTTTTAAGCATGCCAGAGCATTTGTTCTTGTCCGGCAGCCACATGCCCACAGCAAGAGCTTCACAAGCCATCCCTGTCCCTGGGATCCCATCAGCCACGTGTTGTGGGACATTTTTGATTTCTTTGATCCCCTTTGACAAAATTTCCCCCTTGACTGGGCCAGGTTGCTCTGCCCTGTTTTGCAGCTAGCAGGGAGAAGTTTTACTTAAATTTCCCCTTTCTCGTTGCCTTTTCTTAATGACATATCACTGAGAAGCAATACCATGTCAAGAGCTGTAGATCTGTGGGGTTTTTTTAGTTTCATGTAAACCATATGTTCCTGAGAGCTGCAATTCTTGTTACCTGTAGCCAGAGCAGCCTCCTGGTCCCCAGCCAGGTCCCAGAAAGGACTTCACATTTACACTGGCATGGCAGGCTGGGGGGGTGGGGAAAGGAGTGGGTTGGGGACCGATTTCCCTGTTGCCTCCACCCACGAGGTGATGGCTGTGAGGTGGAGGGAGCCCTGAGCGTTTCCTGTAAAAACGTTAGTCATATATTGATCTTGGTGGCCGTGCCCACCTTTGGAGCCGGCCAAACTCGGCCGTGCTGCCCATGTTGGTCCTCCCCTCCCAGCAGCATCCATCCTGCGGGCCAAAAACTCCAGCTTGCTGCCCTCCATTGGGATGAAGTTTGGGAATACAGAGCTTAAAGAAAAAAAGGGTTTGGATGTTAAAGTCACCAAGCGTCCTCTGTTGTGTGTGTGTGTTCTCTTTGAAATTAGGAGTGATGTCCACGTATGCGATGTGTGTTCGCTATGATGGGATCGAAGTGGATGATACGTACTGTGATGCCATGACCCGCCCCGAGCCCGTCCATGAGTTCTGTGCTGGGAGAGAGTGCCAGCCAAGGTACCACCTCCTGGGGGGCTCCGCGCTTTCTCCGCTGTGGATGTATTTTGGGGAGGGGGTCGGTGTGGATTTGGGGGTTGTGGCAGCAGGGATGGCCTATAGCACCCCCTTCATCCTCCCCCAGCTGCATCTGCCTGGGCTGCACCGGGATGCAGCAAGACTTTCCTCCTGAGTGCTTTAGCTGAAGCTGCCAGGTTAAAACTTCTGTAAGTCCCGGCAAAATTTGCACTGGGGCTGCCACTGATTCCAGGCACTGTCCTGCCCTGGCCAGCGCACACTGGAATGAATTGGATGGAGGGACCGAGCTTGCAAAGTGGTCCCTTGGGCATCCAAAACGTCACTGAGGTTTGCTTGTATCAGGGCAAGGGCTGGTGCAGAAGTCTTAGCACAAGCACTAGGGCTCTTTTCATGCTTAGGTTATCCCACTAGGATTTTATAAAGCCGACCTTCCTTGTAGTTGCTCTGTTCCAGCTACGTGGTTTGCACCGGGAGAGGGAAGAGCTGCGCTGTGATTTACCGGAGCTTGCAGCTGGGCGGTGGGTGAACCGAGGAGAACGTTCACCAGCACAGCAGCGGACAGGATGCTGTTAGGGCTGGCAAGACTTTTCCAACAGAAAGCACCAAGAGATTTTTGCCTGATCTGGGTGGGAAAGACCTTGGTTTCATCTCCCTTCTGAATTTAGGTGACACCTCTAAATGTGTGACGTCTCCTTGCAGATGCTGCTTGTGCCTGGAGCCCCACATGGGACACAGGGCCAGCGTGCATGGGGCAGCCCCATGTCCAGAGGATTTGGAAGTCTGATTCATTTTGATTTTTACATTTTTTAGCTTATTGTTTAGTTCAGAATGGCTATGATTGATATAATGTGACTGTACTGTAAAAATCTTGACTTCTTACATCTTTTCCCTTGATTTGCAAGCTGCTTCATTCTTGTAATGTCAGGACAGTAGTGACAGGGGACAGTAAGGGGCAGTGTCTGGTAGCAGACCCCAGCTCTTCCAGCCCATCTCATGAGGTTTGCAGTTAGACTGGCAGTGGTACAGGAATGTCTGTCCCACCAAGGCTCAGGCAGTTTTGTGTCACATTATTGCTGGAATTTGCAGGGCGATGGATGATCATGTCCTCTCCATCCTTTATCTGGATGGGCAGAAAAGAGGGGTCAAACGTGGGCAAAAAGCATGGCAGAGATGTGCTGGTAGATGTGGGGTCCCTGCTGGGGTCCGTGCCTCCCCGCAACGGCTTCTCCTTCATCTCAGCAAACTGGTTTTAGTATCCGCTGCTGCAGGCATGAGCTCAGGTCTACTGGGTGAAACCACTGTCTGTTAATACATCCCATCCCATGGGAAAACCTCCTGCACGCTGGTAGCCTGACCACAGCTCGTTCCTGTTGCAGCTGTGTCCCCCCAGCCGGGAGCAGGCAGGGTTTTCCTGGGGGATGCTCCAGCTCCGGTCCAGCCGTGCCTATCACAACAGCCTCTCTTGTCTCCGCAGGTGGGAGACGAGCAGCTGGAGCGAGTGTTCCCGCACCTGCGGGGAGGGCTACCAGTTCCGCATCGTCCGCTGCTGGAAGATGATCTCTCCGGGATTCGACAGCTCCGTCTACAGCGATCTCTGCGAGTCCGCGGACATCACCCGGCCGGACGAGCGCAAGGTCTGCAAGAACCCAGCCTGCGGGCCCCAGTGGGAGATGTCGGAGTGGTCTGAGGTGAGTCCCTGGGGATGCTGGGCTGGTCACACTGCGGGTGAGCGCATGTGCCAGCGCTTCTCCTTTCCTTTTCCAGCTGAAACTCATCCCTGGCCGTCAGAGATTTTGCCTTTTAGGGCACGGGCTGCAGTTATTTCATGTGGAGCAACATGTACCTGTAATTTTTTCCCTAAAATGAAGGCTTGGGTCCCCTCTGGGGTGAGAAGGCCACACCATCAGTCACTCGCAGGGTCTTTGACGGCACCCGGGTGTCTCTGCCTGTGGCTTTTGTGCCCTGGAGCCCACACGCTCCTTGACTCTCTGCAAAGGAGCCAACATCATTGCTGCTCCCAAATCAAGCCCAGACCTTTCTAAGCAAGAGCAGACCGAGCTCCGAGCCAAGTGTCTGCGGGCACAAACCCACCCCGTGTTTTACACCACAAGTGATCGGACTCTTCCTCCAGGGAGGCTCCCGAAACACTTTTTTGTTTTAATTTAGATGTCTCCTTTCCTCTGGAAACCAGGGTGCATCGTTTCCCTCGAGCTGATGGAGGGGCTGGTGCATTCCCTGGTGTTGCAGGATGTTTTGACTTTCCCAGCTGGGTAGAGAGGAGCTCCCTGCGCACGTGCTGGCACGTTATTTTGACTGGCGTAGCAAACCAGAGTGGCTTATTTTACAGAAATCTGTATTCTCCTCCAGCATGTGTCAGGGACAGATTGCTTGAGACAAGTCCTGGAGTAGTTTGTTCTTAGCCAGCAGCAAAGCTAATCTCATTTGGATCCCATCTGAAGCAGGGTGCCAAGTTGGCTGGGGAAATAGGCATTAGAAAAAAAAAAAAGCACATTTCAGGGATCTGAGGATTAACATATCAGCACAGCGCGTCTGAGCGCTGTGCTGTTGACACTTTTCCCTGCTTTACGTTATGCATGGAGCAAATGTGTATATGTGAGACTGTAGTAACTCAAATCCAGTTCTAAATAATGTCACTGGGCTGTGCGGTGCCAAATTTATCCACAGCATAAAAATTTTCAGTTGTGCGGTTTGGGGAAAACATTCTGCAAAGAGGCGGAAAGGAGCTGGCTGTTCTGGGAAGGAGGCGAGAGATCTCACCCTGTCTCTAAGTGACAGCTAAAACTTTTCAGCTCCGATTGGGCATTTTTGGTGCTTTGGATTTTCACCCTCTGGCATTACCCGGCAGAGTTTGCACAGCACCTGAGCAGGATACAGCCCTCCTGCCCCTTTAACCTGACTGCTGAAGCTCTTGGGAGGTTTTTGGGCAAGAGGAGCGGCTTTGCTACAGATTGTTTTACAGAAAGTTATCCATGCATTTTCAGTGTCTGGTTTTAGTTGATAGTAAAAATGTAAAAAAAACAGAAAGTGGCTCCCAGTTCCCTTCGGGGGCCGCTGACACCGACCTTGTCCCCTCCTGCAGTGCTCAGCGCGGTGCGGGGAGCGGAGCGTGGTGACACGGGACATTCGCTGCTCGGAGGACGAGAAGTTGTGCGATGCCAGCGCCCGGCCCCTGGCCGAGAAGAACTGCACGGGGCCGCCCTGCGACCGGCAGTGGACCGTCTCGGACTGGGGACCGGTGAGAGCCTGGGGGGGTGGCCCAGTGGCCATCGTGACCTGCTGCAGGTGGCCCTGCTTGCGGATGTGTTTGTGTCCCTAGTGCTGGGAGTTTTGGGGTCGGACTCATCCTCCCCGGCAGCTTCCAGCTCTGACAGAGAGAACCTCCAAATGATGTTCCCTTCCTCTTCCCTTTTCCCCTTCCTCTGCCCTCTTCCCTTTTCCCCTTCCTCTGCCCTCTTCCCTTTTCCCCTTCCTCTGCCCTCTTCCCTTTTCCCCTTCCTCTGCCCTTTTCCCTTTCCCCTTCCTCTCCCCTTTTCCCTTTCCCCTTCCTCTCCCCTTTTCCCTTTCCCCTTCCTCTCCCCTTTTCCCTTTCCCCTTCCTCTCCCCTTTTCCCTTTCCCCTTCCTCTCCCCTTTTCCCTTTCCCCTTCCTCTCCCCTTTTCCCTTTTCCCTTCCTCTCCCCTTTTCCCTTTTCCCTTCCTCTCCCCTTCCTTTTCCCTTCTCCCCTTCCTTTTCCCTTCCTGCACAGTTCTGCTACAGAGACCCCCTCCATCCCAAGCTATTTTTACCCAGATTCTGATACATTAGCATCAGCTAAAAATAAGCGGTTTCCATGGCAGCAGCAGCTCTGTGAAACACCGTGCATCACTGCAGAAGACCCGGGGAGCACTCGCTGCCTCCCCCGGTGCTCGGGGCAGCGTCCGCCTGGCCCTTTGCAGTGATGGGGGAATGTTTGCAGCCACTTGTCCTCTTTGCCGTGACCTCTCAGAGTGTCACCCCAGGGTTCCCTGCTCGTTGGTGCTTCCCTGAGAGGTGCTGAGTTTTGCTCAGCACCAGCGTGTTGAGGCCGTGGGATGTGTTGGCTGCCGTGGGGCTGCCCAGGGAAGGATGTGCTGAACTTCCCTGCAGCTATTTTAAGCTGAGCCCAAATAATCCCTCCGTGATCTGGGGATGGTGGTGTTGGGAAGGCATCTCTGTTTGTGTTGCGGGGATGGGGATGGGGATGGGGATGGGGATGGGGATGGGGATGGGGATGGGGATGGGGATGGGGATGGGGATGGAGCTGTGCTGCCTTCCCCGCCGCTGAGCACCCGTCCTGCCCGCTGCGGTTGCAGTGCAGCGGCGGCTGCGGGCAGGGCAGGATGATCCGGCATGTCTACTGCAAAACCAGCGACGGGCGGGTGGTGCCGGAGTCACAGTGCAACCTGGAGACCAAACCGCTGGCCATCCATCCCTGCGGGGACAAGAACTGCCCCTCGCACTGGCTGGCGCAGGACTGGGAGCGGGTAAGTGCAGCCCCCGCCAGGCTGGGGGTTGGTTTTGGGGGGCGATGGAGGAGGGATGGGGGCGGGCAGGGGTGTGTGGGGCTCAGCCGGTCCCACTCGCACCCCCACAGTGCAACACGACGTGCGGCCGGGGTGTGAAGAAGAGGATTGTGCTCTGCTTGGAGATTGTCAACGGCAAGATCAAGACCCGCAACCCCGCCGACTGCGACGTGGCCAAGAAGCCCGTGGAGGAGACGACATGCTTCGAGCGGCCGTGCTTCAAGTGGTACACGACCCCCTGGTCGGAGGTGAGCAGGAGGAGGCTCAGGGGGGCATGGGGGGTTCTGTGGGAGGGAGGTGGGGAGAAAAATGCCTTTCCTTCGAGATGCGCT